>NC_057916.1:64802135-65453385 GCF_018873765.1 Telopea speciosissima | reverse complement strand
TGTAGGAAATTAGACCATATACAATTAGGATACGCCATAAACTAACATAGTATGGCTAAAAGCGAGATTCTCGGTGGTCTACCTTTCTTAATATGGATTGTCTGTCATAAGAAGGGGCTTTATCCGTCACTCGATAGTACCTCGTCAAAAATGACAAATCCATCTGGGCTGGTGTATCAAAAAAAAAAAATGTTGCCTTGGTTGTCCCTTAGAGAATGATATGTTATCCAGTATGGTACGTCAATAATAGAGCTCTGATCGTCCCGGGATACGAGGCATCTCGTATTAGCAAAGGATAGACCGTTGAGAGATTCTCAATTAGGCAGTTTTGTTTGTTGCTATGTAACGATTCCAATTTGACCTAAACCGTCGAACATTGAAGGATTTATGGTGTCACTATATCAATTCTGAGATTATAAGGGCCTTCCCTGATTAATCCTCGGTGTCGGCTTAATTACACCATTAATTACCTAAATAAGATGGAACCAAGAGGTCAAAAGCAAATTGTTGCACAGACTAACCTTGTTTGTATATATTTGTTTGAGTATATCTTCTAGTACAAATAAAAAAAATATAAACTATAAAATCATGAAAAGAATCTTTTCAAGTCCTAAAATAAGTTTTGTCAAGCACAATCCACGATAAGAAATATTCCTATTACTCGTGTGGGCCCGTCATGATAATGGGCTAACCCGAGTTGGTCCAATTTGATCCCCAGAGCTCTTCAGTACTTCCATTCCTCCACTCAGCTAGAGTCTAGTAAGGTCATCACCCAATGTGGGCACCATGGATCCGTCAAATGTTAGCCCGTCAAGTGAAGTACTGAATTAGGAAATGGTCAGCATGCGAAAAGAAATGATAGAGATGAAATAGTTGGTCACGCAGATGGTTCAGGCGATGCAAGGCCAGTTTAGAGGAGATAATGCGCAAAGCCCCAGAGAACCTAGGATGACACCGACGGTACCTAGGGTGCAGCCCAAAGTCGTGATAGAAGAAGAGGAGGTTGTGGTTGTCAACACTCAACAGGATCCGCCTGAGACTGAAAGGGAAAAGCAAATGAGGGAAAAGGTTGAGAAACTGGAGATCACCGTGAAAGGTAAAACAGTTATGAAGCCAGAAGATGATTTGGTCTTCTTTCCAACAGGAAGAATACCCGAATATTTCAAATGGAAGCTAGATAAGTTCGATGGAACTGGAGACCCCAAAGCCCACTTAAAAATCTTCATCACTGTGGCCAAGTCATGGGAACTCATAGAAAACCAGATGAGTTAGGCCTTCCTTTACTCATTAGCTGGATCAACTCTGAGGTGGCTCACCCAGTTGGACCAAACTCAAACTCAAACCTGGTCGGCGGTTGTGAAGGCAATCGTAAAGCAATAATCTTACAACACTGAATTGGATATCACACGACGAGAGTTGGAGACATTAAGCCAAGGGCTGAATTAAGGATTCTCTAATTTCATCATGAGGTTTAGAGAGAAGGTCACAAAGGTATGGAGCCGCCCGACGGAAGCAGAACAGGTGGAGATTATCTTGGAGAATCTGTATGGAGAATATCATGATTGTCTCTATTGTCAACACCTCACAACTTTCGAAGCGCTCATAGCCACAGGGAAGCGCATTGAAAAAAAATTGTTCACAGATGCAAACGGCCAGGATAATCACATGATGCCAAATTAGAACCAAAACCTGGAGGTGAACATGGAAAATTCAAGTCAGCGTGAGTTCACTGATTTAGGCATGATTATGTCTATGACATACACTGAATTAAAGAAATTAGGACTTTTGGGCACGGTCCGACCACGACCGGTCAGAGATCCTCCACCTTCTTGGTATGACCCGGGTTACTATTGTGACTATCACACCCAAAAGGGGCACCCTACTGATGAATGAGTTGCACTCGGGCATACTATCCAAGACCTACTAGAAGCTGGAAAGTTTAAACCGAGGGTGGACACTGATTGAGGATATCACTATTACCCGAAGGCGTTAAACTACGGTCATTAACTTGATGAGCGTCAGTCTCGTTGGCTGACTTAAAATGGATCCAGTTCCTAGCTCTGGTTAGAATGGCACTTTTGATGGTATAAATTGCACAGTCCCATGATAAAGCAGTGACAGTACTTCACTTTTGTGTAGACATGATCGTACTGAAGACATCATTGGGTCCACGTCCCTTAGGTCTTTAGGTCTTTTCATTCAATCAAATTTTCTTCTGTACTCTCATCCACAGTGTATTGTCCATTAGCTGTCAATGAACATGTTTTCCTTTCCATCCATCCAATCACTTTCTTTTCACCTTCATTCAAATAGTAGTTTATAATGATCTCATGACTGTCAGTTAAAAAAAAAATTCTACTACCCATTTTTCCAATGTCAAAGTCTTGATGGTCAAAGATCTTGAGCTTTCCATACATCTGATTCCCTTCCAATGAGCTGAAAGCCTAGATGAAGACTTCATCTCATAAAGCCTGTTAAGGGAGGCCCCCCTTTGACCGCTAGTTATCCTAAATAAACCCTGAGATAGCAAAATCAACTAGTCCCCCATTGTGCTTTAGCCTTTTCCTTTAAAAACTCACTTTGGCCCTCCCAAACCTCATTATCCATGCATCCTCTTGCTCATCAAAATGTCCCATTAGCTTCTAGGGTCTAATCGGAAGAAGTCTCCTCGGTGAAGTAAGATGTCACAAGGGCAATACGTTTTCGAAGGAATTAAAAAAAAAAAAAAAAAGAGTAGCTCCGTTTCCATAACCAAAATTGGGCCAATCTCAAAAGAAAAAAATGAGAGTTCAAAAAGAGAGCACAAAAAAAAAAAGTGATGAAAGAGTTCAAAAAAAGAGAGCAAAAAAAAAAAAAAAAGATGATGAAAGAGTTCAAAAAAAAAAAAAAAAAAGAGAAGATGCATTGGCTCAAGATCTTGCAAACAATTGGGAGCGGTTACACCATGGGGCAAAAATTGCCACTTTTCCTTCTGAGACAATATTGTCAAAATTGTTAGTCAATCTTTGAGGGTAAATCCCTCAATTGAAACGAGAGGGATTGCCAAACTTCTCGATTACATTGCTGAAAAGAGAAAGTTCCCCAGCGAGTTCAATTACCAGACTCTTGGTAGAATTTTGGGAGTAAAAGTGTCAAGTCATGGTTGGACCCTAGGGGCACATTCGAGCCTATGTCATCCTTTGGAACCCAGTCCTAAGCCCCATTACAACCTAGTAAAGTCCTCTCGGGCTAAACGATGATGAAATTCTCCTCAGCAGTTTCGAGCTCACCCAGCTATGACGGAGCTTAATTATCAAGGCTTTGATGTTGGGACATCTTTGTCCTGAACTACGTTTGACCTGATCCCTAGTTAGGATACGTAGGCAACTTTATAAAAGAGCAATCAAGTTCGGTACTCCCACATGTACAGTCCTCCGTCCATCCATTCCCTTCCCTATCTTTTTTTTACCCTCCATATTTTCGCTCTATCCTCTTCTTTGTCAATATCTCTCTCTTTGATGTGACTCAATGATAAAAAATAAAAAAAGAGAAAAAAAAAAGAGGGGTTGTCTACCAAGATCAAGGGAATTTATGGTTTATAAAATCCTAAGGATCGGAGCATCAACAGCAATGTACTCATCCTTTTAACCAGCAAGGTGACCAGGGTAATACCAGAAGAGGAATCAAGTTGTTACTGGGGCAATCTCTATACGAGATGATGGGGCATGAGGAAGCAAGTTCATTTCCCTGGGGCAGTTTACCAAGAAAGAGCATCTGAAATAAGAGGGGCATCCTATCCATGGAGATAAGTTCCTAATCATTGAAGAACCTTGATGGCCACACGGAAAAGAAAGATAATGCTACCCATAGAGGAAGGGGAAAATGACCTATCCACCCATCTTGTCGCATCCATTCTGACCTAATGGGGTAAAGTTCTGCCCCTTCGATTTTGGCCCCTCAACGTCTGTCGAGCCTAAGCGATTAACAGGGACGTGAATAATATGCCTATGTGGAATTGTGCAATAGGATTTCAAAATGAAATACTTTTACAAATAAAATGTTCTTCAAAAGGAAAAAAAAAAAAAAAAAAGAGGTGAATTACAACCATGGAAAATATGTCTCCACCTAGGTTTTTTATATTGCCATCACATTTGTGCACTAACCATTTGTGAAGAACAGGTATTGTGCAGTACAAAAATGAAGGATATTTGGTAAGCATTTATGATTGTATATGATTGCTTTTCATTTGCTCATGTTTGCATCATAAACATTTGCATAAAATTGATTATTTCATCTCTTTACATAAAATAAAAACTTTTCATCATGCATAAGGATTGTATTGTCACATGATGTCTAAACGTTGATTTCTGTTGCACTCACATACAACCTGGTCTCATATCGTTTAGCTCCTACCACACTCACATATGGCTTGACCAAACCTTCGATATCTTCTGCACTCACATGCAATTTGACCACTATTGAATTCATCAATGACCTTTAAAAAAATTCCGCACTCCTGTGCAACTTGATCCTATTGATCCCTACTATACTTTTGTATAGCTTAATCATTTCAATCCCACTATACTCGCATATGGTATAATCACATGTGAATCTTCTGGTCTCAACCGTTTCCGCATACAAATTGATTGTGCAGTTTGATCCTATTGATCTCTACTATACTCGTGTATAACTTGATTATTCTTGCTATACTCATATATAGTTTGACCATCCTATGAATCTGACCCCCCTTTGTATTCGTGTACAATTAGATCATTTACCTTTTTAATCCTCGCTATACTCGTGTATAGTTCGATCACCCCATAAAACTTTCGGTCCCCATTGTACTCACATACAAATTAACCCATCATCTGATCATCCTTGCAAGTTAATCGTTAACTCTTCTGATCTCTGTTATACTTGCGTAGAGAACGACCTCCCGTGGTCTCCTAATTTCCGCTATACTCACGTATAGTCCGACCTCCCCTGATCTCCTAATTTTCGCTATACTCGCGTATAGACCGACCTCCCGTGGTCTTTTCATTTCTGCCACACTCACATATAGACCGACGTCCCGTGGTCTTTTGATCTCTTTTATACTCGCGTATAGTCCAACTTCCCGTGGTCTCTCGATTTCCACTATGCTCGCGTATAGTCCTACCTCCCGTGGTCTTCTGATTTTCACTATACTCACGTGTATGATCTATTGGTCAAACAACGGTCCAGGGATCAAACCATGGTTCCCTAAGGAGACCAAGATATTTATCCTCTGGGTTTTGCACGCCCTGGGTTAGCTCATGGTGTCCCATGGGTGCCCCATTTAATTTTTAGGGCTTCTCATGGTCGCCCATGGGAACCCTGATGCATCCCTGTTAGGGTTTCTCCTTCCCTCATGTGTCCCATAAAATTTATTATCACAATAGGGACGAAGAAACTCATCCCTAGTCCATCACATGGCAAGGGGGATCCATCCCTAACTCGAATGTGCAACAGAAAAGGTCGATTCGAGTTTCTTTTGCATCCCATGAACATTAAATAATTAAAACAAAAAGAAATTATTCAAGAACTGCTAATCTGGTGAGTCTCAAGTGTTGCTCCTCCAATAGATAGTGGTTCTTCCTCCAAGAAGCACTTCGAGCAGACAGATCTGAACCTCAACCAGTGCTACCAAGGTTCTCCAAGCCAATCCCAACGTATCTCGAACTGGATCTGGGTTTCTAAAACCCTAGATCTCAAGAACTAGAGAGCAAGAAGAAGAAACACAAGAGAGAGAGAAGGGGAACCCAAAAACGTGGAGAGGGGGTAGCTTTGAAAAACGTGGAAGCCTAGTCTCTCCCACGTTTTGGTCTCCTTTTAAGTAAAAATAAATATTAAATTAAATCCTAATAGGATTTAATATGATCACAGTGAGAGTCTAACTCTCTCTCTCCTGATATATCTCTTGATTGGCTCTTTCTGTCTATCTCAAAGTCCTTTACCAGGTGAAGAAGCAGAATCTAATAGGGACTGTGTTAATTAGCTACTTTATTTAATTATTAATGGATAATTATAATTAGCACCAAAACCATTAATTAAATAAAGAGCCAATTAAATTAGTAAATTTTAAATAACTCCCTATATGATAACTATTTATCATATACAACCCCCCCACTAATCAACACCATCATTATGGAATCTAAGGCATGTACACATGTACTACCAAACCCCAATCCATAGTACATGTCCATATAAGAGAGTCTGTGCATCTGATCGGGTCCCGCAAAATTCGATTAAACACTTTGTTCAAATATATATAGAAATAATGTATCATTTTATGTAAAATAGATTTTTGCAAAACCATTTTCAAAACGGCACTGGATCCAAATTTCAATCCGACCATACACAGACAGTCTCAATTTTGGTGTTCCCCAATCGGGCAGTGGTGACCATGTTGGATAACTCCTTCACTCACAAAGTGTTCACGCATTCCCATAACATCAGCTTTGACTCGCTTGAGTCTCAGTCATTGATGAACCAAAGAATGCGATAATACTTTGCAATGCTAGGGTTCCCTCAGGCATAGGGTGTCGGTGACACATGTCTATCCCTTCCTACATCTGGAAGTAATACATGAGGGAATCGACAAAATAGATTCTTCACCAATGCACACATCAAACATGTGAGTACTCGCATTCGTACCCTAACATCACATGTCTAGGCATACCCAATGCGACGACCATATGATAAAGGTGCCCAACCCAAACCCTAGTCCTGACTACCATTTTAAGTAAAACTTAGGGACACATAATGCTCAAAAAGTTTATATCGCATGTGATAATATTAAACTAAAATGTATAAATGTTCAATACAAAGGTGGACCAGGTTGAACCGGACTGAACCGGGTTTGATGGACACATACTTGTCCAACAATCTCCCACTTGTACATCAAAGCCAATTTCCATATATTTTAAACCCATGCCCTCCATGTGTTTCTCAAACACACCTGGTGACAAACCCTTTGTCATGGCATCAGACACATTTTCAGTTGTGTCCACTTTGGAGATACTCACATCGCCCTGCTGGATAATCTCTCTGATGAGGTGATACTTCCGCTGCACGTGCTTGCTCCTCTGATGAGCCCTAGGCTCCTTAGCTTGTGCAATGGCCCCTCTGTTGTCACATAACAGGGGAATAGGGGCCTTAACAAGATCAGGGACTACCTCCAAATCTGATAGGAATTTCCTCAGCCAAACACCTTCTTGCTGCATCACAAGTTACAAGGTATTCTGCTTCGATAGTAGAATCGGCTGTAGACTTTTGTTTCGCACTCCGCCACACAATGGCACCTCCACCCATTAAATATACCATCCCGGACGTGGATTTTCTGTCATCCTTGTCAATGTGGAAATCCGAATCTGTGTATCCCAATACTGACAACTGATCAAATCCAAAAAACCAAGAAATATTCCTTAGTCCTTCTCAGGTACTTAAGGATATTCTTGACAACACTCCAATGCTCGCATCCAAGGTTAGTTTGATAATGACTTACCATACCTACTGCATAGCAAATGTTCGGCCTCGTACTCAACATAGCATACATAAGACTCCCTACTGCTGAGACATAGGGAATCCTCTTCATCTCTTCAATGTGTGTTTGAGACTGAGGACATTGAGATCTGGAAAGACCGACTCCATGTCTGAGGGGAACACTTCCCCTCTTGGAGTTTTTCATACTAAATTTGGCCAGGACTTTGTTATATAGGTAGCCTGTGACAAGCCTAGCATCCTTTTCTGGCGATCTCTTATGAGTTTAATCCCAAGGATATAGCTAGCTTCACTAAGGTCTTTCATCAAAAATGTTGTGAATAACCACTATTTTACTGATGAAAGAAATCTTACATTGTTACCAATCAGCAATATGTCATCTACGTATAAAACAAGAAAACATACTGCCCTCCCACTGATCTTCTTGTAAACGCATGGTTCATCCATATTTTGATCAAAACCAAACGATTTGATTGATTGATCAAACCTGATGTTCCAGCTCCTGGAAGCCTGCTTCAGCCCATAAATGGACCTCTGTAATTTGCACACCTTTCTTTTTTCCTCCAAGGAAGAGAACCCCTCTGGCTATTCCATGTAGATTTTCTCTTGTAGGAACCCGTTCAGGAATGCGGTTTGCACATCTATGTGCCAGATTTCATAATCCAGGTGTGCAGCGATAGCCAATAAAATCCTGATGGATTTCATCATCGCCACTGGTGAAAAGGTTTTCTCATAGTCTATATCCTCTTTCTGGGTATAGCCCTTTGCCACCAGTCTCGCTTTGAATCTCTCGACCTTTTCATCTGCGCCCTTCTTCCTCTTGAAGATCCATTTGCATCCAATTGGGTTGACGCCAAGTGGTAGATTGACTAAAGTCCAGACCTTATTGGAATGCATCGAATCGATTTCAGAGCACATTGCCTCCAGCCACCTAGTGGCATCAACATCCTTTAGAGCCTCAGAGTATGTCATCGGATCATCATCCGATTCAACCGATACCATGTGGAACTCTTCCACTATTTCCTCTTCGGTTAGAAGAGTAAGCCTAGTGGGTGGTCTAATGGTCCTCCCACTGTGTCGAGGTTCTTCAGGTGTTGGTATTTCAGTGGGTATGTCAATTGGTCTCACTTCAGGAAGTGACGTTTCTTAGCCATCTGATAGCTCTTTAATGACTACTGGTTCGGACCTCTGGGTCATCATTTCTTCCTCCAGAAATGTGACATGTTTACTTATAATGACCTTTTGGTGAACCGGGTCATAGAAATTATAGCCTATCGTGGCTTTGGGGTAGCCTAAGAAATAGCATCTCGAAGTCCTGGATTCCAACTTGTCTGTCTGTTGCTTTCGCACATGTGCTATGCAACCCCATACCCTAAGGTGTTGAATACTGGGCTTGCGCCCTTTCCACAACTCAAAGGGTGCCTTGGCTACAGACTTGGATGGAACCCTATTCAAGATATATATTGTTGTTTCTAATGCGTACCCCCAGAAAGAGAGAGGTAGCTCACTATTTTGTAAGGACTTGACGCGGTTATCGAGCTGTCTTGCTTGTATGTTTATGGGTCCACACACGTCAGTGTATATTAACTCTAACAGATCTGTGGCTCTAGTACCTTTATTGCTAAAGGGTTTCTTGGTCATTTTGCCCTGAAGGCATGACTCACATGTGGGGAATGGTTCCACCCTCAGACTCTCTAAGGTCCCATCCCTCACCAATCTACTGATTCGGTCCAAATTAATGTGACCCAATCTTAGATGCCACAGATATGTTGAGTTCACTGGAGCTGCTTTCCGTTTCAAATCAACATTTGAAACAACATTTATTCTAATAGGGCAATCTAAAAAATACAAACCACTTTGCATATATCCGGATGCCACAAAGGAATTATTAAAACGAATAATCAACTTAGAATTAAAGGAAAAACTATATCCGTCCAAAACAAATTTTGAAACTGAAATTATCTTCCTCTTGAAAGAGGGTACATAATAGCAATCCTTTAAAACTAAACTAGCAGAACTAAAATTTAAAAAAAAAGTTCCCACAGCCATTGCCATGGTCTCAGCTCCAGTGCCCATCCGAAGACGCACTTTATATCTTTCCAGGTTCCTTGTCTCCTTGAACCCCTGCAAATCATTGCAAATGTGAACAGTAGATCCACCAACAAGAATTGGTCGGTTCAAAAGATAAATTAGACTCATAAAGAACGTGAACATCACATGTACCTTCTTTAGCAGCCTCTGTTTCATCCGGCTTCTTGTCTTTCAAAGTTGCTAGATAAGCATGACAGTTTCTTCTCCAGTGACCCTCCTTCTTGCAATAGAAGCACTTGCCTTTGCCTTTATTGCTAGACTTCCCACCCTTGGCTTTCAGGGTCTTACCCTTACTTCCCTTTTTCTTCTTCTTCCCATTTGAAGAAGGCTTTGCCTCAGTTGCATTAACCTCAGCCTTGTCCTTTTTCAAGGACGCTTCAGCCTCTACCAGTGCATTAGCAAGCTCGGTGAGCTCCATCTCCTTCTCGGACATCTTGTAGGATATCCTAAAAGGTGCGTAGGCAGAAGTGAGTGACGCTAAGATCACATCAGTCTTGTATCGCAAGATGAAATCAGTCCCCATGGATTCCAATTTTTCAAATAGATTGATCATTTTCATTACATGATCCATCACTGGAGTCCCCTGGGACATCTTGGAGTTATGGATTTGACTCACCGCATCAGAATGTGTGTGTGTCAACTGCCTGTTGAACAATTCAGCAAGCTTATCCATTTTACCCCCAACAGTGCGTATATCCTTGATCGAGTCTACAACTGACTTTTCTAATGATCCGAGGATATAAAGTGATGCCTTGGAATCCCTCATGAGGAACTCATGCATCTCTTCATTTGCCTCAAAATCGTTCGGGTCGGGTTGAGGAGGAACTTGTTCATCTAGAACTGTGTACAGTCCTTCAGCAGTCAGGAGCAACTTAATGCTCCGGTACCAATCGACATAGTTTGTACCATTAAATTTGTATTCGCTAATGAGTGTTAATGGTTGGAATTAACGGCAGCCATCGTATATTAATCTACACATGCACAAGTAAATAACCACATGCTAATTGAGCACACATATCAATGGTCTTTCATGATTTGGGTTTCTCTCATAACCCAAAAGATGAATTGGATACCTACAACCCTTGCATGCATAACTTATCCTGTCGGGAGTCATTATACACACCGTGATAGTGTGGACTAAGCTGTCTGCCTCATGGGCTTCCAATATTTTTGGCCACCTAGGTGTCATATCCAAATTCTGTCGGCTGACATACACCTAAGTCATGTACTTACCTATTGCATTAGTTAGAATCATGGAATCATGAAAGATGGCCCACCGTCGCAGTGCCCTCTCACTATCCATACCCTAACGTATCTAGATAGAGGTAAATATAGATAAATGTGTAACTGAAGTCCTAGCAATGTCTTATCGGCTTATACGGGGTCATGTCACACACTTTCTACATTTATCTTCAATAGGAGGCGATGGACATGTCTACCAATTAAGACTAGTCCATATCATACATGTATTATGAATAAAGAAGGATTAATCAACTCTCACATATATGGATAGATTTAAACATTCATAATTAATAGTGATTATGGGATGGCGGCATTTTTATATAGAAGCAATTTATAAAACCCTCCCAAATAAAAATAAACTAATAACTTGGGTGCATCAACCATGCCATGGATGTCACGCCTCGATCATCTCCTCCGCCCGATCACGTCTTCAAAGTAGGTGATTTGCATCTCCATAAGCTTTGAGTGCCACATGTGGATCACCATCAACATGCCCTGGGAGTCCTAACTCCTCTAAAATTACAATGGAAACCTAGGAAAAATTCTACACACTTTCCTTTCCATAATAATAAAGAAATCCCGCATGGAGAAACCAACCCACCATTTGGGTTGCCCATGGGGTGGATTACATTTGTTTATAAAAAAGATAGGGGGAGAGAGAGAAAGAAAGAGAAGCATCACATCCACCCATAACCCCATGTATCACATACATAAACAATCCATCCATTTATTAGAATGTCATTCCCAAAATCACAACATAATATAATTTCATGCATGGGCATTAAAGCAAGCAAACCAAAAATTAAAACATGGATTCCTTTAATTATTGAACCACCACATCACATGTGATAACATGTATCCAAGCTCATAAAATTAAAATCGCATTTTAATTATAAGTGGGTAAAGAGGGAATCTCTTCACCCATCATCATCCTCCAAAAACAAAACAAAATAATAAAATTCTATTTTGAAAAAATAATTCCCTTTTTTTTTTTAAATTAAATTGGAGGGAAAACAATGGGGGTTCATGCAGCACACTTGCGCAGGCTGTAGGCACTCCCTGCGTAGCCCGCAAGCCCAAGGCCCATGGGCAACAGCCCATGGCCAAGCTCGCAGGCTTGCTGCCTATAGGCTTGCAGCCCACGGACAGCAGCCTGTAAGCTGCAGCCCGCAGGCAGCAACCCACAAAGGGAATGCACACATAGGCAGGCAATAGGGGGAGGGCGTGCGCAGAGGCTTGGCAGCGTGCACCCCCCCCCCACATATAAACATGATTATAAAACAAACCAAATCCATCATCACATGGGTAGGTTGTTACACTAACAACCTTGTAACTACCCATGTGCACATGGGAAGATTGTTACAACAATCATATTTTAACCACCCATGTGCAACTTGCATCCCACTCATGATAATCATATTAAATCATTAATTATCTAATATTCATGGGTGGAAAAGGTGGCTCTGATACCACACTGTTGGTCAAACAACGGTCTAGGGATCAAACCATGGTTCCCTAGGGAGACCAAGATATTTATCCTCAGGAGTTAGCACGCCTTGGGTTAGCCCATGGTGTCCCATAGGTGCCCCATTTAATTTTTAGGGCTTCCCATGGTCTCCCATGGGAACCCTGGTGCATCCTTGTAAGGGTTTCTCCTTCCCTCATGTGTCCCATAAAATTTATTATCATAGTAGGGACACAGAAACTCATCCCTAGTCCATCACATGGCAAGGGGGATCCATCCCTAACTCGAATGCGCAGCGGAAAAGGTTGATTCGAGTTTCTTTCGCATCCCATGAACATTAAATAATTAAAACAAAAAGAAATTATTCAAGAACTGCTAACCTGGTGAGCCTCAAGTGTTGCTCCTCCAATAGATAGTGGTTCTTCCTCCAAGAAGCACTTCGAGCAGACAGATCTAAACCTTAACCGGTGCTACCAAGGTTCTCCAAGCCAATTCCAACGTATCTCCAACTGGATCTGGGTTTCTAAAACCCTAGCTCTCAAGAACTAGAGAGCAAGAAGAAGAAACACAAGAGAGAGAGAGAGAGAAGGGGAAGCCAAAAATGTGGAGAGGGGGTAGCTTTGAAAAACGTGGAAGCCTAGTCTCTCCCACGTTTTGGTCTCCTTTTAAATAAAAATAAATATTAAATTAAATCCTAATAGGATTTAATATAATCACAGTGAGAGTCTAACTCTCTCTCTCCTGATATATCTCTTGATTGGCTCTTTCTGTCTATCTAAAGTCCTTTACTATGTGAAGAAGCAGAATCTAATAGGGAACGTGTTAATTAGCTACTTTATTTAATTATTAATGGATAATTACAATTAGCACCAAAATCATTAATTAAATAAAGAACTAATTAAATTAGCAAATTCCAAATAACTCCCTATATGATAATTATTTATCATATACAACCCCCCCCCACTAATCAACACCATCATTATGGAATCTAGGGCATGTACACATGTACTGCCAAACCCCTATCCATAGTACATGTCCATATAAGACAGTCTGTGCATCTGATCGGGTCCCACAAAATTCGATAAAACACTTTGTTCAAATATATATATAAATAATGTATCATTTTATGTAAAATAGATTTTTGCAAAACCATTTCCAAAACGGCACTGAATCCAGATTCCAATCCGACCATACACAGACAGTCTCAATCTTGGTGTTCCCCAATCGGGCAGTGGTGACCATGTTGGATAACTCCTTCACTCACAAAGTATTCACGCATTCCCAGAACATCGGCTTTGACTCGCTTGAGTCTCAATCATTGATGAACCAAAGAATGCGATCACACTTTGCAATGACAGGGTTCCCTCAGGCATAGGGTGTCAGTGACACATGTCTATCCCTTCCTACATCTAGCGGTAATACATGAGGAAATCGATAAAGTAGATTCTTCGCCAATGCACACATCAAACATGTGAGCACTCGCATTCGTACCCTGACATCACATGTCTAGGCATACCCAATGCGACGATCATATGATAACGGTGCCCAGCCCAAACCCTAGTCCTGACTACCATTTTAAGTAAAACTTAGGGACACATAATGCTCAAAAAGTTTATATCGCATGTGATAATATTAAACTAAAATGTATAAATGTTCAATACAAAGGTGGACCGGGTTGAATCGGACCGAATCGGGTTTGATGAACACACACTTGTCCAACATGATCTCCCGTGGTGTGCTAATTTTTGCTATACTCACGTATAGTCTGACCTGCCATGGTCCTTTGATTTCTGCTATACTCGCGTATAGACCGACCTCCCGTGGTATCTTGATTTTCGCTATACTCGCTTATAGACCGACTTCTCGTGGTCCCTTGATTTCTGCTATACTCGTGTATAGACTGACCTCCCGTGGTCCCTTGATTTTTGCTATACTCGCGTATAGACCGACCTCCCATGGTTTCTTGATTTCCGCTATACTCACGTATAGTCTGACCTCCCGTGGTATCGTGATTTTTGCTATATTCGCGTGTAGACCGACCTCCCGTGGTCTCTTGATCTTTTCTATACTTGCATATAGTTCGACCTCCCGTGGTCTCCCGATTTCTACTATACTCACGTATAGGCCGACCTCCCATGATCTTTTGATTTCCACTATACTCGCGTATAGACCAACCTCTCATGGTCCTTTGATTTCTTCTATACTCGCATATAGACCAACTTCCCATGGTCTCCTAATTTCCGCTATACTCGCGTATAATCACCCGTGGTCTCCTAATTTATGCTGTATTCGTGTGCAATCTGACCTCTCATGGTCTTTTGATCCCCGCTATACTCGTGTATGGTTCGACCTATTGTGGTCCTCTGATCTCCTCTATACTCATGTATAGTTCGATCTCCTGTGGTCTTCTGATCTCTGATATACTCGCGTATGGCTTGATCACTCGTTGACCCCATCCTTTTGGTTGAGTGATGCCATCTCATCCTCAAAATCTAAACCTTGCCGAGCGTTGCTTAAAATCACAACCCTGCCGAGCGTTGCTCAAAATCTAAACCATGCCGAGCGTTGCTCAAGATCAAATTCCAGCTAAGCATAGATCAAAATCAAAACTTTGCTGAGCGTTGCTCAAAATAAAAAATTTGCTGAGCGTCGCTCAGAATCTAAATCCTTGTTGAGCGTTGCTCAAAATCAAATCCTAGTTGAGCATTGCTCAAACCCAAAACCCTGTTGAGCATTGCTCAAAATTAGATTCCCGTCGAGCGAAGCTCAAAACTAGATCCCTGTCGAGCGATGCTCAAAACCAAACTTTGCTAAGCGTTGCTCAAAAACCAAAAATTCTTACCGACCGTTGCTCAAGATCAGATTTCCGATCGAGCATTGCTCAAAACTTTGATGAGCGCTGCTCAAAACCCAAAAATTCCTGTTAAGCGTTGCTCAAGGTCAGGTTTCCTACTGAGCGTCGCTCATAAATCAAAATTCAATGGAGCGTCGCTCAAAACCATGTTACCATTTGATCTGTTGATCGCCCATCGTCATCCGATCCTCGAATCGCCTATTGCCATTCGATCTGTTGATCACCCATTGTCATCCGATCCTTGGATCACCCATTACCATTTGATCTATTGATCACTCATTTCCATTTGATCTTTGAATCGCCCGTTGCCATTTGACTTGTTGATCATCTATTACCATTTGATCTATTGATCACCCATTGTCATTTGATCCCTGGATCGCCTGTTGCCATTTGAATTTTTGATCACCTGTTACCATTTGATCTGTTGATCACCCATTGTCATCCAATCCCTGGATCGCCTATTGCCATTTGACTTTATGGTCATCGGTTCTGATCTGTCGATCGCCCATTGTTATCCAATCCTCGGATCGCCCGTTGCCATTTGGTTTGTTGATCACCTACTACCATCCAATCCTTGGATCTCCCGTTGCCATTTGATATTGTGATTATCCACTGTCATCTGATCTGTTGATTGCCCGCTGCCATCAAATCTTCGATCTCCCGTTGACACCCGATCCTCTAGATTTATTGATTGAGCACCAGTTGCTACCGAATGGTTTACCGAGATAGGTTTTATCGTTCAAAACGAAAGATTTTATTAGACGGTTTGCCGAGATAGGTTTTATCGTTCAAAACAAAAGACTTCACTGAGCGCTTGCCAAATTAGGTTTTATCATTCGAAACTTCGTCACCTATGAGCAAAGTGGCAATAGTAGTTGCTCAACCCAAGGAAGTTTACCAAAAGGTTTACTAAGGGACCTCTATTACCTTTGAGCAAAGTAATGGAGTAGTTGTTCGACCCAAGGAGGCTCACTGAAAAGTTTACCGAGGGAAAACCGTCGCCTATGAGCAAAGCAACGGTAGTAGTTTCCCAAAAGATTTGTCGAATGGTTTACCAAGACGCGGTTTTAATCGTTCAACTCCGTTACCTATGAGCAAAGTGGCGGTGATGCATGCTCCTGGTGACAAAATCAAGCAGTCTTTTGTATTTGCCCTTCGGCTGTTGGCACAGGTCTCAACTAAAGAGGGGCAAACTGTAGACGTTGGATTTTGCCACCCCCCCCAAAGATGACGACAATCGAACGCAAAAGACTAGCAATGCCCTTTAAATACTCTTTCCCTTCGGAGTGAATCTGACACCCCCTGTTCCACCTCGTTTCCACCCGTGGTCCCCCCGTACCCCGGAACAACCCTACATGACGCCCTCGCCTGAAGCTCTGAGCCAGCGGCATTGCGTGCGGTAATACCGCACCAGGCTACGGAACTATGCAATGGCACCGCGCTTGGCAGCGGTGCCGCTGGGTACCCAAAGTGAAAATTTTTCATTTTTGGCTGTGCCATCGGTTTTGCCGCAGCGCCGCTAGGCGGATTTTTTGGTTATAAATACCCCCCCTGATTTTAACAAGTCTCAAGTGGAGGAGAGGGGAGACCCACAGAGCTCCAGTTTTCAGTTTTTTCTTTTTTCTTTTTTCCTAGTTAAGGGGCCCTTCCCTGTCCGATTTTGAGCTTTCGAGCCTCGTCCCTCTGTCTGGAGTCTGGGTCCTCCGGACCTGCCTTTCCTAATCCATTTTTGCCCAAAACCCCGAAGCCTCCCATGGCCTAGTCACCATGCCCGACGTCCTAATTCCTAGTTTTTGAAGCGCTTTTCGACATCGTCATTCTGTCCGAGGTCCTAGTATCCGACACCCGTGCGCCGTTACTCTGCCCAATATTTGAAGAAGCCTAGTTTCTGAAGCCTTTCGAGGCTATTATTTTATCTGAGGTCTCAGTACCCGACATCCGTACGTCGTTATGCTGCCCGACATCCGTACACTGTTATGCTGCCCGACATCCGGGTGATTACTCTCTAAATATTTTTTGACTCCGTTATTCTGCCTGATATCCAAGTAATTACTTTTTGACGCTGTCACTCTGTCCGACAAAGGACAAAGCCAGTCTTTTGCCTCCACTTGAGCTGGGGGACGTGATTCATCCCATATAATTGCATTGGTTTAATGCATACAAGTATTTAGTCCTTTCATCGCATTTCAATTTCATAACAATGTAGACTTTTAAATTATGCCTGTGTAGTGTATAGTAGTTAATTTAATTAAGCAGTTTGTGCATCTTTTTAGCTATACATATGGAAATAAGATATTTATGAAGGAAGAATATTCGAAAACCAACATCTAGTAGAAAGACCAGTTTTACTGGGCGAAGTGGGTGCCTAACACCTTCCCACCCTCGTAACCTGACCACTTACCCCGAATCTCTGACCAGTCCAAACGAAGTCCTATAGCCCTTCATAGGACCACACCAATGGGTCCTAGGCCCTAATCCTAGGTGGCGACTCCATTTCACTTGATTGTATGACCCCCATCCCCCGATAAATCATAACCTTCGAGAAGACGCATTCCTTCTCTCTCGAATCGAGGAGCATAACCCAACCCCTGGTATGGACCAAGCACCCTGAGAGGGAAACGCAGGTGCAATTCTAGGAACAGATCCTTATAGAATCTTTTTTGAATCCATGAAGAACATTGCATGGAAGAGAAGAAAATGAAAGGGGGAGAAGGAAGGAAGAAAGAAGGAAAGAAGGAAAGAGGAAAGAAGAAGCAGAAGTTGGAGCTCTATTTCAAATTCGATGGAGCTCTAGTACAAAAAGAAAGAAAGAAGAAAGGAAGAGGAAAGAAAGAAGAAGGAAGAAGGAAGAAGGAAGAAGAAGAAGAGAGCAAGGAAAAGAGAGGGAAGAAAAGAAAAAGAAAAAGGAAATGAAAAGAAAAGCAAGAAGAAGGAAAAAGAAGTTGGGGAGTTGAGTAATATGTTTCCTTACTGCCAAGGAACACTCCAGAATACTAGAGACTGTGCACACTTGAAGATTCAAGTTTTTCATTAGTTTGGGAGGAGTGAAACATTCGAGTGGGAGACTAGTACTTCTCAGTTCATCTTTGGGATACCAATGATCAGAGACAATGCATGTTGTGAGCATTCTTTACCTTTTGGCATGTCATTTTTTATTTTGTGTATTCGTGTATGTGCAAGATAGGTACATTCTGCTAAATACCTTTGTCCTATGCTAATTGTAAATTCATTGTAGGGCACATAAATAAGCCCAATTATTTTTATTGAAATGTCTGGTTGCATCTGGACACACTATAGGTTACCAATGGGTGTGGGGAAACCATTGGGGGTAATACCATTGTCTCTTTATTTAGGTATTGAAGCTGGTCAAATGTCCTGAGTCATGAGTGTGACTAAAACATCATCTATCGTGGGTGCGGCTTCTCAGCTTCATGCTGGGAAAATTAGTTATGAGTAGATTCTAAGGTCTGAGTGATCATTACTCTATGCATGTAGGCAAACTGTCGAAACACATATTTTTTTGTGTTGTGAATGCTTGCTTGCTTTTATTTAAAATTCTTTTCTGTAGGATGGGTGTACAAACCTGGTAGAGCCTTTGGTAGCCAGGCTGGGGTTTGTACATGACTGTGTATGATTTATTTGCTAGCAATGAGGGTCTCCCGCTGTTTTTGTGGTTGTGTGTCTGCGTAATAGTGCAGTGTGTGCGTAGCGATTCTTGGCAACATTACATTGGCTGTGATTGTGTGAGCCTAAGTTAGGGTTGCCAGACAAAGTGTTGTTGGATGCATGTGTATTTGAGAGGACTGTGTAGGTGAATGTGTTTGAGATGGATTGAGGTGGTTCCATATTGATGGCAAAATTAGAGTTGGGTCCCTAAAGTAGTTTTAGTTTGTAAAATGGATTTAGTTTCATCGTACAGATATTGTTACTTATCGGCTCTATTGGGTAATTTCATATGAAAAATTGAACTTTTCTCATTAAAAAAAGGGGGAAAAAAGTCGTAGCTCGACCGATAAAGTACCTTAAGCCCACCACTAAACACGACAGATGAATCTCAGCCGTTGAGATTTACCCTGTGAATCGTAACCGTTCAAAACACTGACAAGGGAATCGGCATTTTACAGTTACTTAACCGGTTACAATTTAAAAAAATACCCTTTACCGGAAACACCGGAAGGAATTATAATGAAAAGAAAAAGAAAAAAAAAATTATAATTTTGGAGGACGAAGCTCGCGATCTGTGTTTTTGGTCTGGAAAGGGTAGGTTTTCTGGCAATCCATCTTTCGGTGATCCTTATTTAGTTGATCACCTTAAAATGTCAGTATATTGTGAAGGTTAGACGTCTATCCCACTCCTGTCGATCTTTGTTCCTTTATTGAAATCATTATTCATATAACTAGGGTTTTGAGCATAGTTCTCCGTTTCTTTCTCTCACTTTCTCATTTTATGCATTATAAATCTGAAGTTGAAGAGTTTGATATGTTTGGGAGTTGATAGACTGATGAATTTTTATCTTAACATTGAAAAGGAAAAAAAAAATTTGGAGGAATGAAGGTCGCGATCTGTGTTTTTGGTCTAGAAAGGGTAGGTTTCCCTGCGATCCATCTTCTGGCGATCCTTATACAGTTGATCACCGGTAAAATCTCGATATCTGAAGGTTCGACGTCTATCCCACTCCTGTCGATCTTTCTTCCTCTATTGAAATCATTGTTGTATTAAAAGGGTAGGTTCTCTGGTTCTTTAGTTTTTGGTGTCAAGAATGGAAGAAGGGTGTTGAAGTCTTAAACAGTTTAATTTTATCAAATACAATCTGCAAATGGTGAAGGTCTATTCTTGTGTGTTGATAGCATTGAGGAGTATGTATGTAGTAATGTTGGATCTTGAGTCTTCTCTGTTGTTTGGAAAACCACATCTGTCATTTCTTAAAGTTTGGATGTGATGATAATTCATGTTACTATTAGCTAGCAACTACTCTCGCATGGTTTGCATTATTGCATTTTGATATCCTTTCTTCATTATTATGTTGTCCCCCCACCACCTATAGACTTTGGTTTACATAAATCTCCCTCTAAACACTGCATTTGGTACCAAGAAGAGGCATGATTCAGTCACAGAGACTTTGATGCTTCATTTCTGATGGATTACTATACTTAGAAGCAGTCAGAGGTTTCAAATAATGTATTGGTAGAACTCCACCAATACTTAGAAGCAGACTTTGGGTGATGGTCAGGAGCTATCTCTGGGCAGACAAATAATGTTTGGAGTCATGTATTGGTAGAACTCCACCATAGCCATTGCCATTAGCCCCATCCTCAACTACAATTGAAGGATCCCTGAGGTATGAGGGCATAATTTGTGATTTCTAAGAAAGTGGAGTGGGGAAATATGCAGGTGCAATAATGGGTTGTGGAAAGATGGGGAATGGGAAAGTATGGTTGTTGAACAAAATACTGTTCAATCAATGCCAATTTTAGGTCCAGGGAAATGTGGGTTGTAATGAATGTAAACAGGTTGAAACCATGGCATGTAGTAGATAATAGATCCATTATTAGACCTGTTCAACTTGAGATTAAACTGTTGGTTCAGTTGGAGTAGAACTATTGACAAATCTGTTTCACTTGGCAAGTAGTTAGGAATAGAATTGTTGGTTCAGTTGGAGCTCTTATAATGCCATGTATAGCTTTAGCTGCTAATCCACTACAACCCAAACCCAAGATAATTAATTTTCAGATATATATCAGTAAGAAGAAATAATTGTAAACAAAAAAACTTAAATTAGCCTTGTATTCATCTGCACATAACTCAATCTTATTAGTTGGAATTTATGTTTTGACTGTAGAACATAACTGCTCACCTGTTCTATGGTTATGAGAATTCTCCACCTTGGTGCAATCATATGCTTTAACATAGATAGAACCATACAAAACTTTGCTTAACACTGTCATCGCTGGGTGATCATGAAGAGGTAATGCACCTCCCTTACACAGTTCGTTCAGATTCCATTAGCCAAGCCCCCAAACACCCTGGAGGTTCAAACAACATCAGTTTCTCCCTCATCAGTTCTCATGGATAATTCCACCCATTAAGGTCTCATGCAGCCCAGATTTGCACCATGCATTTATTTGTTGTGTAATATTATTGGTATTGAGAAGCTAAAAGTTTTAGGGGAAGTTTATGGCTTAAAATTCTAAGGGAAAATATCATCCCCCTCCCCTCTAAGTTTCCTTAATATCAACCTAGTACCCAAGTTTTGAAAAATGATAATGCCCCCTCTACTTTTTAAGGATTCTATCAACCACATCCATAACGTTAAAAAACACCGTTAAGTGATGTCATCAGCCTTAATATATTCATTTAAACCCCAAAATGCCCTTATGTAATGTGATATTTTAATATTACCCCTATTAACAAGAGACTAAAATAGAAAAAGATAATAATACCCTCATCTCTAACCCCATACCCTTTCTTTCTTCTTCTTCCTCCTGTAATTTTTTCTTTCTTTCTTTCTTCTTCTACAATTCGTTTAGGGTTGTAAAAAAAAAAATTTCAAATGGATCCCATGATCTCATCTCCTCTCCAATGTCAACAAAAACCACACGACAGATACGCACAAGGGTTTCAAGCAGGATCTCCCCAACAACACCTAAATCACCCTTAATTAAGGCCAGACCTAAATCACCCTTAATACTATGGCCTTGATTTTGGTAATTCCATCTGGTTTCCGATTTCTAGGTTATCAATTTTGTAAATCAAAAGATAATCGGACCTTACAGTAATGGAGTTAAAACACTTTTCTCTTTATTTGACAGTGAGATAGTAGAAGTAGATCATGTGGGAAAGTAACTTGCACTTTCAACAAACACTTTAAAATGGAGGGATCGATCCTTAGGAGGATTTTATAAGTAGGGTTCGAGGATTCAGAACTGGATTGCTCGAATCGTCGGATCCTAATTCTGATGTCTACCGATTACTGAATCCAATTTTAAGTTTTTATAAACAGATTCAACTTGATTCTGGTTCTGGCTGATTCGGAACGACATCCAATCGAAATCAATACCAGTCCTGAATCCTAATTTTGAATTTGTTGAACCTTTCTATAAGGACCTCAAACCTTATTCTTGGTTCTCAAAGCACTCACCTGCTCTGTTCCACACTTGCTTTTGTTTCTGGTCTTGGTTTCCTCTTCCTACAATTTTAATTCCCCCCCAATTCAAAGCAATGGAGAATGAAGCTAACAAATCCAAGAAGAAAGAGAAAGTTTGCATTCCCCCAAAGAGAGGGAAAATCAAAAGGAGGATAGGAATCTCTTGGAAGGAGACCAGTTGAGATCTAATTCTATGAAAGCAGTTGTAGTTTCATCGTAGGCGGTGGTGGCTTTTGTTGAGATTCAAACTTTAATTCCCATTTGAACTTGGGCCGGAGGTGAAATGGACATGGAAAAGAGTGGTCAGAGAGGAAGGAGAGGAGATGGGTTCATGAGAGGCGGAAGGTATGGCGGTGGTGGAAAACCAGAAGTAGAAGAAGAAGAAGAAAAAGGGTATTATCATCTTTTGAATTGTTGTTTTAACACCGTTAGCCACTTAGGGTACGGTTGATAAAATCTTTCAAAAGTAAGGGAGGGTATTATCATTATTCAAAACTTAGGTACAGGATTGATATTATGGATACTTAAAGGGGAGGGGGTGATATTTTCCCAAATTCTAATTATGGCTTAGAAATTATAATCATGGAATCAATGCATCTTATTTCTATTCTACTTCTACTTAAAATTTTTTGTTTGGTAATGCTTAAGAAGTTGCATTTGGAAAATTTCTCCATATGGCCTGAGCTATGCTGACATTTTGTAGGTTGTATATTTACGGATACAAAGTTTTGTTGATGGAATAAATGCTAATTTTTCAGTATAATGCAATTGTTCTGTGTCTCCTTTACATAGAGTGATGAATTTCATTTTTCAGTGTAATGGTTGTTATGTGTTACATTTACATAGAGTGAAGAATTTTATGTAGACCTGAAATTGTGCATATGTAATGTATCAATTTATGCTCAGCAAGGAATTTGATCCTTCATCCATTTTGTATGTGTTCTGGGAATATATTAAAGAAAGCACAAAACAGGTAAAGAGGTATTTCTATCTAGAACAGCTTGTTTTAATTAAAATTAAATATTGAATCTCATTGATTTTACTTGAAATAATTCATCTTTTTTGTTTTAATCAATTCACCAGATGACTTCTACTAATACTATGAATAACGTTGCTAGTTGTGAATTATGCGGTAAGAGTTGTAAGATTGAAGTTTGTGAGTCTGAAAAAAATAGAGGTAGGAAATTTTACAAATGTACACAAGGATGCCAATTCTTATTGTGGGTAGATCAATTTAGATTATGTGAATGTGAAAATGGACAATGTAAGGTTAGAACTTCAAAGACTGAAAGAAGCAAAGGTCGGGTGTTCTGGTGTTGCCTCAAATCAAAATCGGTATGAATACTATACCAACTTATACATTTGTATGTCCCTTATAACAAATAAAGTTAGTTTTAAGTTGGTTTGTGTTTTTTCTAACATTATTTGAATTAAACTACAGGTTGCGGATAATGGGTGTGGAATGTTCGCTTGGATAGAAGATGAAACCTCCAAGTATAAAGCTCATTCTACCCAACTTAAGTGTAGTTCAGTCGATTGCGCAGAGACATCCACGTCTGAAGGTCCTTCGGCTTCAAATGAGTTTATGGAAGGATATTTTAGAGCAGCGATTAATGGCTCAGAAAATCAAACAAGAATGTTAAAAGAAGTGTTAGATGTCTTCAATGCGATTGAGCTGAAGAAAAACAATTGAGTCATGTTGTAAGGGTAGTAGAGAAGATTGAAAGATATTGATGATATATCTGTTGACTCATGTATTGACATTTTGATGGAGTGGTAACACAAAATATTGTATATTGTTTGATTTAATGTGTCTGGAACAGTAACTTGTACCGTATTTGATGGATTTGAATTGGAACAATTTGATGTCTAGGTTGAGTGTTTCATCAAGTGATCTATTGATATTTAATGATGTATAATTTAATATTAATACATGATGTTGGATTTGATGTAGTTATGTTTAGATTCGTTTAAGAGTACGATTGTCTTATGTACAAGTTTGTAATATTGTCTTTTATATACTGAAATGTTATCCATTTGACAATGAAATGATGTTGGATTCTGGTCTGAATTTTGAGAATTATAAGGTTTTATGAAAAGATCTACAATATTTTTTTTTTTGTTGGTAAAGAGCAAAACTATTTATTTAAACGTGTAGAGCACATAGCATCCGAATTATAAGCCTCTGAAAGCCATGGAGTGGAAAGAGGCCAGACTAGTAAATATCCCACCAATTCTTTGCAATCTGATTCAACTAGTAAGAATTCCATACCCTCGGATATACCATGCAGCAAGCCCCTCCTTATAGTGAAAGCTTCCCCTTGGAGGGCGGAGGAGATAGCAACTGGAGCTAAAAAGGCTAGGCAAGGCTCACATGTACTGTTGTTTAAAATACACCCGATGCCCCCTTGACCATCCTTGAAAGATACATTAGAATTTAGCTTTATAAAGGGGGGGTCAGGGCTAGATAGCTGGAGGAACGGATCTGCAATATTGATGAATAAAGGATGATCAATAGTCTATTATTTAAAAGCAGTTGTCTAAACCAAGTTAACATGAATTAATTTGACCGATTAAAAAATTGAATTACAACATCCGGATTTATTTGCCTATAATAATCCGATTGGCTCATCAACAATCAAGTCTATCACCCTCACATCATTAATAATGAAATTGATTAAAGAAGCTATTTTGTACGAGAAAATAATATATAGCCTTGTGTACCAATGTTGTGGAAATATATTTATTGGGTTTTAGGGTTAATGGCTTATTGGGTTTAAGGGTTTTTTGGGTTTATTGGATCAATATCTGTTTTTCGGGTTATTGATTTAATGTGTTTTAGGGTTTATTGGGTTTATCGGATTTCAGGGATTATGATTTATTGGGTTTCAGGGTTTATGGTTTAATGTGTTTTAGGGTCTTTGGGTTTTAGGGTTTGTGGTTTATTGGGTTTTAGGGTTAATGGTTTATTGAATTTATTGGATCAATATGTGTTTCGGGGTTATGATTTATTGGGGTTATTGGGTCCATATGTATTTGAGGGTTTATGATTTATTGGGTTTATTGGGAAATATGTGTTTCAGGGTTTACGTTTTATTGGGTTTCAATGTCTATGATTTATTGGGTTTAAGGGTTTATGATTTAATGTGTTTTAGGGTTTTAGGGTGTTTTATTGGGTTTATTGGGTTTATTGAGTTTGAGGGTTTATGATTTATTGGGTTGTAGTGTCTATGATTTTTTGGGTTTAAGGGTTTATGGTTGAATGTGTTTTAGGGTTTTGGGTTATTGGGTTTATTAGGTTTGATTATTTATTGGGTTATTGGGTTATTGGGTTTATTGGGTTATTGGGTTATTGGGTTATTGGGTTTGAGGGTGTATGGTTGATTGCGTTATTGAGTTTATTGAGTTATTGGGTTATTGGGTTTATTGGGTTATTGGGTTATTGGGTTTATGGGTTTATTAGGATTTAGAGTTAATGGTTTATTGGATTTTAGGGTTAATGGTTTATTGGGTTTTAGGGTTTTTTTTAGGATTTTAGGGTTTATTGGGTTTTAGGGTTTAGGATTTATTGAGTTTCAGGATTATAGAGTTTATGGTTTATTGGATGATTAGGTGTTCAAGATTTATTGGGTTTATGCGTTATTCGGTATTAGGATTTTGCGGTTTATTGGGTTTATGGGTTATTCGATTTATGGGTTATTTGGTATTAGGGTTTATGGATTATTCGGTTTATTGGGTTTTAGGGTTTTAGGGTTTATTGGGTTTGAAGGTTTAGGGTTTATTGGGTTATTGGATTTATTGAGTTATTGGGTTATTGGGGTTATTAATTGGGTTATTGGGTTTATGGTTTATTGGGTTTATGGTTTAAGGTGTTTTAGGGTTTTAGGATTTATTGATTTTATTAGGTTTATTGGGTTTGAGGATTTATGGTTTATTGGGTTATAGTGTCTATGATTTTTTGAGTTTAAGGATTTATGGTTGAATGTGTTTTAGAGTTTTGGGTTATTTGGTTTATTGGGTTTGATGGTTTATTGGGTTATTGAGTTTATTGGGTTATTGGGTTATTGAGTTTATTGGGTTATTGGGTTTTAGGGTGTATGGTTGATTGGGTTATTGGGTTTATTGAGTTATTGGGTTATTGGGATTATTAATTGGGTTTATTGGGTATTGGGTTTATTGGGTTATTGGGTTATTGGGTATAATGGTTATTGGGTTTGAGGGTGTATGGTTGATTGGGTTATTGGGTTTATTGAGTTACTGGATTATTGAATTTATTAAAATTATGGGTTATTGGGTTATTAGGCTATTGGGTTATTGGGTTCATTGGGATTTAGGGTTAATGGTTTATTGGATTTTAGGGTTAATGGTTTATTGGGTTTTAGGATTTTTTTAGGGTTTTAGGGTTTATTGGGTATAAGGGTTTAGGGTTTATTGGGTTTAAGGGTTATAGAGTTTATGGTTTATTGGGTGATTAGATGTTCAGGGTTTATTGGTTTTTTGGGTTATTCGGTATTAGGGTTTTACGGTTTATTGGGTTTATAAGTTATTGAGTTTATGGGTTACGGGTGTTCGACCAAGCATTCGTTCTTGGTGGCCCAGGCCGTATTACCGAACAATCTAGGTCTAACTCAATGCTCGGCGAGCTTAGTGCTCGGCGAGCTTAGTGCTTGGTCGCGATGGCGACCGGGGTGGCCCAGGGGACATATGATCACTGTCTCTTGTAACCACAGGGTGTCGTTGGTTACCGCTCGGCTCGGTCCTCGGGTTCGGTATAGTCAACGTGTCACGATTTGATTGGGGGATATTTCTATGATTCATCAATATGTGTTTCAGGGTTTATGATTTATTGGGTTTCAGTATCTATATTTTATTGGGATTTAGGGTTTGTGGTTTAATGAGTTTTAGGGTTTATCAGGTTATTGGGTTATTAGGTTATTTGGTTATTGGGTTATTGGATTTTTGGTTTATTGGAGTATTGGGTTTATTGGGTTTATTGGGTTTGAGGGTTTATTGGGTTTATTGGGTTATTGGGTTTTTGGTTTATTGGAGTATTGGGTTTATTGGGTTTATTGGGTTATTGGGTTTGAGTGTTTGAGGGTTTATTAGGTTATTGGGTTTATTGGGTTATTGGGTTTATCGGGTTATTGGGTTAGTGGGTTATTGGGTTTATGGATTTATTGGGATTTAAGGTTAATGGTTTATTAGATTTTTTGAGATATACTATATTCTGAAATGTATATATGGTTTATTAGACCCATTTTAACTATGGTAAGGACCAAGTTAAAATTGGTCAAGTAGTTAATTACATTTAACTCTACTAACCCACATCACCGACATATTAAGGAGGGAGGGTCTTTGTTCAGTTAGTATATGAAAAGAAACCCTAAAGATATAGAGATAGAAGCCATTCCAGAGAGAAGTGCAGTAGGGTTATTGACAGTAGGGTTCATAGGGGATCCATTCATAGGTGGCGGCTAAAGACATGGATGTTGAATTTGTAAACGTGAAATTCGGATGTTCATCATGGATCATGTTAGTGATCCGTGCAAATCTTTCTTCAATTAGATGTTAGAATATTGATACGGTGTTGGTTGTTTTAGGAAGATGGGCAGGCACAGAGTATGTAATCCCTGTTTCAAAGAGAGAGAGAGAGAGAGAGAGAGAGAAAGAGAGTGCTAGAAGGGGAAGAGACGATGAGAGAAAGGATATGCATGAAGGCAACTGAGAAGATGATGGATTGTATGTTATCGAAACAAGATGAAGGTTAGGGTCCCGGTAAAAAACCCTAAATGTAGATATGACATCTATCACTTATCATGGTTTTTGGGTTTCAGATCGACAGAAATGGTATGAACAGGAGAAAAAATGAAAATTCTCATCCCCCTTCCCGCCATCGTTTTAATCAGGTAATATGTAACCTCGTTTGCTCATTTGTATTTCCTTTTCATCTTCAACATATCAAAGGTAATCCGTTCTCAGAAAACCTTAACTCTGTTTTGCTCATTTGTATTTTCTTTTCATTTTTAACAGACCAAAGGTAATTCATTCTCAGAAAACCCTAACTTTGTATTGTGCTTTCTTTGCATCCTCATTTCTCCTTACTTCTATGAATCTTCTACAATTTAATGGCATGTTAAGTTGTTGATGATACTATGTGTCTGCGGTCAACAACTGATGCTTACTATATTCTATGTTATTGAAGGCTAATCAATCCGATTTATCTAGGGTTTTCTCCTTCTCAGAAAATCTTAAAACTGTATTCTTTTTCTTTGCATCTTTATTTCTCCGTACTAGTATGAATGAATCTTCTGCAATTTCATGGCATTTTAAGCTCTTGATGATACTCTGTGTCTACGGCCAAGTGATGCTCTCTGTTTCTGTGTTTTTGAAGGCTAATCAGTTTGATTTATCTAGGGTTTTCTCCTTCTCAGGAAACCCTAAAACTGTATTTCTTTTTATTTGCATCTTTATTTCTCCCTACTTGTATGAATGAATCATCAGTCGGAAATACTATGCCAGTAGTAGGTTCCAAGTCATTAACATTAGTAATCATTACTGGGAGATTCTCTTCCCCCATCTAAATTCAAATCCACAGCTTGTTCCTCATCACCATCTTCTCCTTTTGAATTATTCCAGTCATCATCATCATCTCTACTAACATCATGACCACTGCATTTACTGTATTTTCACTATCAATAAGATACTCATCATTTAATATATCACTTGACCCAGTTTCATTTTCCCCATCAATAAAAGCATTGTATGGATCCGCTAAATCATTGAATTCCATTATCACCCAATATTGTATACTCCTACAACAGTCTTACCATGTGTAGGAACACGAGGAGAACAAAACTAAATTAGGACAAAATGTATTTAAATAATGAACATAGTATCACATAATTCAACTACATAGTCATTTGTAATATATGATATTACATAACTTCTGCTAATATAAAAAATGCTATCATGCATGTCCACATGTGATCCAAAAACAGTATTTTAGGATCCAAAACTTTGTGTGGCCCAGCTTCGTTGCCATTGACATTTCTAGACTCCACAATAATTTAACCACTCTATATCCCTTAATATTCTCTTCCTTTATCTCTTCTCCCTCGCATCTCCTTCAAGGAGAACCTCTGCTCTTCTCTCTCTCATTATCTATCTCTTCATCTGTTTTTCTTCTCCAAAACACATATCCATGTATACTACACAAGATCATGTAGCCTCACCACATTCCCAACTGCGTAACAGAAGAGAACCCACCAACAAATTGAAGATGCCCCAAAGCAAATGACATTCCAAGAGATGAGGACAAAAAGCTTCAAACAAAGCAATGAAACACAATGGCAAAGCTTCAAAAGAGCAACGCATGTGGAGATCAGGTTGATGAGGAGAATGTTGGTATAGAGAAGATAAGCATGTTGTTGCAGAGTATCATCACTAGATGAGACTCACTTGGAATGGACAAACTTTTTGAAGAAACAATTGTATACATTACCTCTGCAAGGTGAAGCTCAAATCCATGAAGTTTCTTACCATGCTTCTTTGAGACCAATGAGAAGGAGCAATCCATGTCCAATTTTGGAGCTTAATAATAAGTTCTTCATTACTCCTTCTAGCTAGTTGTACTAACCGACAAAGTGCATTTTTTTCCTCCTGTTTTTATTAACTTACATACTTCCATAGGAAGAGAGTACAGACTTGAATGGGTTATGATGAGTTGTTGTCATGAAATATTGGATTTTGTATGCACATCTTCAATATGTGAATAGCTTGAGGTGTAGGGTAGGATAGGAAGAGACAGACAGACTGAAACTCATTTATATTTTGTAGTTTTCTGCTTTGCTTAGGAGAGGGTGGGAAAAAACAGGGAATCAGAATAAGGCAAAATGGAAGTTTTCGATAATAAACTTTGTAATATGACTGCCATTAAGATGTGTTACTGTCATGGGATTTTTTGTTTTTGTATAGCTAAATTAATTATGTCTTCTTCAAGTCTAGCCAATATGTTTCTGGTTTTATTACCCCTTTTTTTCCCAATCACTTTTATACTGATAATAATAGAAATATAACAAACAATGAACAAATGATTTTCTGGACATGAAATTTGAGGTTAGGGTAGGTTCCATGACCTACAATTCAGTACAAACGATTTCCTGGACATGAAACAATATTCAATGGTTGCTATTCGGGCTGCTTTAAACCTCCACCATGGTGGAGTCAGGGACTTCTATATATGTTCTCTCTTCAAGGTGTGGTTTTTGGAAAGCCCTATCTGCTGCCCCCCCCCCCCCCCTCTTTAAATTTCTGAGTTAGGAAATGTAACTTTTGAGGACATTACAGCTCTGCATTGAGATAATTTTTTTTTTCTCCTATTTTGAGAAGCAGATAATACAAAAAAAGTCAATTAAAGCCAGTTCAATTGAAGGAGGGTTTAATACATATAAAGGTCAATTAAAGCCAGTTTAATTAAAGCTTTAATTTCCCTCTTTATATCTCCTATCTGCTGCCCCCCCCCCCCCTCTTTAATGTTTGCCAGGACTATTGTTTACAAAGGTCAATTAAAGCCAGTTTAGTTGAAGGAGGGTTTCAATGGTTGCTATTCGGGCATAATTTCTATATGATTCAGAACTTAAATGGTAGAGGTAAAGAAAATTACCCGGAGTGGAGGATTGGGATAAGAGAATAATGACAAATCAGGGGCAATCCCGCTGCTAAAAACGTAGGTCACCCTATCTTCTCTGTTCTATTAACCCAAGATGGGTAAAATTTGGCACCAAAAAACCCTAAAACAAAAAAAATTAAACACAAACAACAAAAAAAATAGAGGGAAAGAGAGTGTAATACATACAAAGAGAGAAAGAGAACACTGGTGAGAATCGAACCAAAGGGAAAAACAAAGGGAAAGAGAGTGTAATATATACAAATAGGCGATACCTGCTACTGATAACCGGTGAGACTTGAACCAAAGGGAGAACGCCGGTGAGAATCGAACCAAAGGGAGAACGCCGGTGAGGACTTCTGTCTCGTTTTAGGGTTATTTGTTAGATTTTGGTACAAGGGTGTTTTTGGAAGTCGAATTCAGTAAAGGTACAGGGGTGTTCTTGGAAGCCAAATAAGTCATAACCGGTAACCTTAGGATATTAGAGATCCTAACCGGCAGTAAGAGGTCGTAGCCAGTTTCCCATAACTAGCACTAGGAGGTCATAACAGGTTTCCATTAAATTGTACAGTCAACCCACTTAACGGTTCAGATTTCCTTCAAAATAATTTGACAGCTCAGATTTACCCGTCGCGTTTAGTGGTGCGTTTAACGAAAATGCCTGTCGTGCCGCTACCACCCACTCTTAAAAAAATGATATATATATATATATATTTATTGTATAGACCAACTCGTATAAGTCTAGTATCAAATAACAAATACAATGGATACATATATGGATCGGTAATATAACCGATCCAATACTGATTCCTAAAACTGTGGTTTGTAAGTACAATCAACATAGTTAAATTAACAATTTGGATCGTCTACGGCGTAGTTGCCCATCCTGCCTGTGCTGGCAGATACAGGGCCACGCGCAAAGACCACCTTGCCCCTGCCCGAGCACCTTGCCCGAGTGGGGGTAAGGCGGTCTTTGTGTGCGGCCCTATGTCTGCGCAGCACAGGCAGGATGGGCAGCTGCGCCGTAGACGATCTGGATCCTTAAATTAAAGAGTATTTGGCTTGCCAATAAAAGAAAAAAGAAAAGAAAAGAAAAATAAATGATCAAAAATCAATTTGTAAAAAATCAAAGGGAAATATGACTCTGTCTGGAGTGTTGCTCTTGTGCCCAGACACATGATGACGAAAAATGACTACAAAGACAGAAATCCCACCCATTTTGATGCTTTCTCACGCACTAGCATAGGGGCAATAATGTCAAACTAGATTTTGGTTGCCATCAAAAGTCATATGTCAATCAGTCAAACTACCATATTTTTATTGGTGTTGAAATTTAAAACTGTCATCTTGATTATTGTCATTGAGGTCATTTTCCCTGTAAACATCGGTATTGATAGTAAAATCAAAAGGGATAAAAATGTGAAATTAGAAAGTAAATGATGCATAATTTAATTGAGATAACCAAGTAAGGGTGTCTTTGATCTGGACACTTAATTTAGCCACGTGGGAGGGTAAAATGATATATCTGACCAGCCATTAGATACGAAGGATATGCTCTAAATAGACTCCATGTCGGATTTTAGGTTCAAATTCAATAATTTGTGTGTTTATGCACACCTATGGTACTTTAATCACTATTGGATTTCTTATGAGTTTTTATAATTTGTTTTGTCGAGGAACTCCCTTTGGATTACATCCTGATGAACCCCAATATACACAGACCAATCAGAAGATGCCATGCGTCCCAGCCCAAGGAGATGGGTCACGCCAGAACCAGAGGAGAGCCAAGCACAGACACGGACCACCCCAGGCCCAAATCGGATCGAACGAGAGGCCACGGGAGCCGATCGAATGAGAGGCCACAGGCACCAATCGAGGAACATCACCAGGCGCGGATCGAATCAGCGTCGCCAGGCGCAGATTGCCACGGCCGCCAATTGAACGGGCGTCAATCAGGCATGAATCCCCCAGGCGTGGACCGAACTGGTGTCGATGGACGCGGATCACCCTCGAACGAGCAAGCACAAGCGAACAAGGACTCTAGGTTCTAGACCACTACCTGTACAGTCCCAGATTTACGCAAACACCAGACATCCTATCTACAACACCTCAACATCTATCTATCGAAGACCCCAACTCTATTGGGACATCACCTCCCATAGAGGGATAACCACTCATGAAAGAACCCTGCTACCTAGGGACTCTATTAGCTACGAGGACTACTCACCATCACCTGGACTCTCCACACGGTCATACTCTACTATAAAAAGGAAGGTATTCTACTCCATCGATCATCTTGAATTCTATCATTCATCTGTTTGCTCAGAGAGATCGAACTTAGGCATCGAAGAGTCCTAGGCCAGAACCACACCGGTTCTTCTTTGTCACCCTTATCCTTTTGTAGGTTACGACACTCGAAGGGACCGCCGGTGATTTCCAGACGCAATAGATTGGCATTGTCTGTGGGAATGACGGTAGCCATCGTACCTACTAGCTTGTTCTTATAATCATTCCATGGCACCACGAGGCAAGAAGACCGTTCCCTCCACCAACAATGCTACGAGGGAGGGGAACAGATCACCTCCTCCAGAGCTCATGTCGCAGAGCCACTGACCATGTCTCTAAGGAGAGGGAGGTTCCCGAGAACCAACACGTGGGGGTAATTGACCTCAACCTTGAAGTAGCCATTGAAGCCGCAGTGGAGCCAGCACCTGATCCTAATGCACCAGCGACTGTGGGTCAGATCAATGACTTGCAGCGACAGATCCTCCATGACCAACAACTCTTCCGCGACTACATGAGGCAGCATGCAACATCACACCATCGTAGGACAAATCCTCGAGAGGAGCAGAGCCCTAGGAGGTTACCTCCCAAGGGTGATAGGTCCGAGAGGTACATCAGGCAACGGGGGGAGCCTTCCCAACCTCCCAGAAGAACAACAGACCTTCTAGTACGATTAGACCGTGGGAGAACACCATCACACCGATCCGTGGTACCCAATCTAGAAGGGTCCATTAGGAGGTCGGTGTTCCAAGATCGACTAGGAGGGAGTCACACACCAGGGCAAAACCAGACCTACCGAAAAGAAAGCCCCTCGCGTTCACGTCAAGGTTCATCACGACGTGACCCTTCACCATCCCGCCAACATTCATGACGGGAGGGGACTTCAAGGAGAGGACGAGAACGAGGTCATGGTGAATGACCAGCCAGACGGGAGGGACAGTTATGGGATGAAGAGCTAGACAAGAGACTTTGAGATTTGGATGAGAAGTTGGAAGGATTGAAGAAGCAGACCAAGGGCAACATATATTCTTGACAAAGATCATGTCAGCCACACTCCCTTCCAGGTTCAGGTTACCCACGTTCGAACTCTATAGTGGTACCACTGACCCTAATGACCACATCAACTACTTCAATGGGATGATGACCCTATATGGGGGATCAGACGTGGTCTCTTGCCGTGCATTCCCTTCATCCCTCAAGGGTGCATCCACTTCATGGTTCTCCAGACTATGACCGAGGTCGATAGGTTCGTTGGTAGAGCTGTGCGAGCAATTCGTCACCCACTTCCAGAGCAGCGTCAAGCAGAAGAAGACCACGGTCAACCTATTGAACATGGTACAAAACCCTGGGGAGTCCCTCAGGGAGTACGTCTCCAAGTTCACCAAGGTCCTTAGAGGTCAGAGACTTAGACGACCAGACCCAACATGCAGCCTTGGCTGGGGGCATCAGAGACCTGGACTAGATCAAAGACCTGGCACGTCATGAAACCAGGACCATGAAGGAGCTTCTGGAGCGGTGTAATGAGTTTGCCAACATGGTCGAAGTACTACAGGCTAGGAAGAAGGTGATTGAGGCCAAGCCACAAGACAACAAGAGGTCAGTGCCAGATGACCATAAAGAAAGTAAGAGATCGAGGACTAAACATCGATGGGAGAAGGGCGATCGCCCATCAGGAAGAATTGACCACCATCCAAAAAGAAGTGAGAGAGAAAGCAGCCCTAAGTTCACACCTTTGAACACCACCAGGTCTCTGATCCTTATGCAGATCCAGGACCGTGACCTACTCCATTGGCCATGACCCATGCTAGTAGGACCTGAGAAGCGTAACCCTAACAAGTACTGCCTCTTCCACAAGGAGAACGGGCATGATACAGAAGACTGCTACCAATTGAAGAGGGAGATAGAGCAACTTGTAAGAGCAGGGAGTCTAAACAAGTACATAAAAGGAAGATATGACGGTCGTTCGGGCCAAGGAGACCGAGGTCGCGAGTGAGAAAGAGAAGAACCAAGAAAGGAAGAAAGGAGGGCAGACCGAGATAGGGAGAGAGACTGCACAGAAGAGAGGAGAGATGTACCAGAGTCAAGTGGCACCAAAGGAGCCACCATCCTCACAATACTTGGAGGACCAGGGTAACAGTCTACCAGAAAGGCCAAAGCCCATGCCAAGTTCGTGGGAGTCGTAGAGAAACAAAGCAAGGTAGCAAAGACCGAGATGGTGATATCCTTCTCGGATGCAGACCTGGAAGGTGTGAACTTTCCACATGAGGATGTCTTAGTAGTGCAGGTGGAGATAGCCAATCAACCAGTGCATCGGGTGCTGATAGATACAAGGGCATCTATGGACATGCTCTTATTGGAAGCCTACCGCCAATTTGAGTTCGTGGATGACCAACTCAAGCTGGGACCCACCTACCTCCACGGATTCTCGGGTGCCACTGTCTCTATCAAAGGCACTATAAAGCTACCCATCACCTTTAGAGAACACCCTCAACAAGTGACCATCATGGTGAACTTCATGGTTGTCAGGTTCGTGGTATCATTCAACGGCCTCTTAGGGCGACCATCTTTGATAGCCCATAGAGGAGTCGTATCACCACTCTACCTGAAGATAAAGTTCCCTACTGACAACGGAGTGGGCGAGGTTCAAGGCGATCAGAAGAAGGCCAGAGAATGCTATGCTACCTTTGTCAAGAAGAACAATGGTAACACCCGGGGAATGGCACTATGCATAGAGAACCTGGTCAGCGACCAGAGAGATGAACAGACAGAGAAGAGAGGTAGGCCGGTGGAGGACCTCATCCCATGGCCACTCTATAAGAATGACCCTTCCAAGGTTGTACAAGTGGGCTCGTTGTTAAACAATGAACAGAAAGAAGAACTAGGACACCTCCTCCAAGCCAACATGGATGTCTTTGCATGGTCAACCACCGACATGCCTGGCATACCCAGATCCATAGCAGAGCATCGGCTACATGTAGACCCCACTAAGAAGCCCGTCCAATAGAAGTGGCAAAATTTTACCCTCGACCGACAAGCAGCTATCAAAGAAGAGGTCGAGAAGTTGAGCCGATCGGGGTTCATCAGAGAAGAGAAGTTCCCTATCTGGCTTGCAAATGTAGTCATGGTACCTAAGCCCAATGGGAAGTGGAGAATGTGCGTCAACTACATCGACTTGAACAAGGCATGCCCAAAGGATGAGTACCCACTACCCAGGATTGATCTGTTGATCGATGCTACAGTCAGCCATGAGATACTGAGCTTCATGGATGCCTATTTCGGATACAACCAGATCCTCATGCATGAGTATGATGAGTCCTACACTGCATTCCAAACTGACAAGGAGAACTACTGCTACTGTGTCATGCCGTTCGGACTGAAGAACACAGGGGCCACCTACCAAAGGATGGTCAATAAGATGTTCGAGGAGCAGATCGGGCATAACATGGAGGTGTACGTGGATGACATGCTCGTGAAAAGCATCCAAGCCCACCAACACCTATCCGACCTGGAGGAAGCATTCACGGTACTGAGAAGGAACCAGATGAGACTAAACCCTGCAAAGTGTGCCTTCGGAGTAACGCCAGGGAAGTTCTTAGGGTTCATGGTCTCAATACGTGGAATCGAAGCCAACCCATCTAAAATCAAGGCCATCCAAGAGATGACACCACCTCAGACGGTCAGGGAAGTGCAGAGGTTGAATGGAAGGGTCGCAGCCCTTTTAAGGTTTGTGTCGTGATCAAGAGATAAGTGCCTATCGTTCTTCAAGACGTTGAAGAACCTCCAAAGTCCAAAGGACTTTATATGGACGGAGGCGTGTCAGAAGACGTTTAAATAATTGAAGGAATACTCGAAGAATCCACCACTGCTTGGGCGACCAGAGCCCAATGAAGAACTATAGATCTATCGAGCCGCCACCCCAGTTGCAGTAAGCGCTCTGTACTATTGAAGGAATACTCGAAGAATCCACCACTGCTTGGGCAACCAGAGACCAATGAAGAACTATAGATCTACCGAGCCGCCACCCCAGTTGCAGTAAGTGTTGTACTATTGAGGGAAGAGGGTAAGATATAGAGACCCATCTATTATGTCAGTCATGTCCTGATTGACGCAGTGATCAGGTACACAAGGATTGAGAAGGTAGCCTACGAGATGGTAATCGCGACTAGGAAGCTATGACCATACTTCCAAGCCCATACAATCATGGTCCTCACTGACCTACCATTGAAGAAGGTACTCCACAAGCCATACATCTTCGAATGATTGATAGCCTGGGTGGTGGAGTTGAGTGAACATGACATCAGGTTCCAACCACAGATGGCCATCAAGGGCCAAGCTTTGGAGGACTTCGTCGCTGAATGCACCCTATTTGAGATTGAGCCAGAAGCAGAAGAACCAGAGGAATGTGATCGAGGATCGTGGATGGTTTGAGTAACGCAGCAGGAAGTGGGGCTGGCTTCATACTCACCAGCCCTGAAGGATTTCGAATCCAGTATGCTCTCCAATTCACCTTCCCAGCATCTAATAATGAAGCAGAGTACGAAGCATTGCTTGTTGAACTCTGGGTAGCCAAGCATCTATCCATCTGGAGTAACTCCCAGCTTGTAGTGAACCAGGTGAATGGAGAGTATGAGGCAAAGGTCGAGCGAATGGCATCATACCTAGCACGTGCTCGACCATTAATCGGGGAGTTCGTGAAGTTCAAGATGGTTCGGGTCCCCAGGATCGAGAATGCCACCGCCAACGCCCTGTCCAGGCTAGCCAATGATGAGCTCTGCAACCTGGCCAGTGCTGTCTACGTTGAAATACTGCATGAGCCAACATATCAGGAAAAGCAAGTTAATGAGATTGAGGAGGGGCCTAGCTGGATGGACCCTATACTCAACTACCTGCAGAATGACATCCTACAGGAAGACAAGGTCGAGGCAAAGAAGATAAGGATGAGAGCTGCAAAGTACACCATCCTGGATGGCATACTATACAAGAGGGGGGTCACAGCACCACTACTCCGGTGCCTTGGAGCCAAGTACACCCTGGCAGAGGTTCATTAAGGGATATGTGGAAGCCACATGGGAGGCCGAGCCTTAGCCTACAAAATCCTCCGCCAGGGACTCTACTGGCCAACGATGCAAGAAGAGGCAATACAGTATGCCAAGACTTGTGAGCAATATCAATTGTTCGCCCCAGTAGCCCATCTACCCACCACCAAATTGACATCGATCCTCAACCCCATTCCCTTTGCCATGTGGGGGGGTGGACATCCTAGGCAATTTTGTAGATGCTGATTTTTTGTCACCCTCTAATTGGCGATGATGACAACGGGACATGGACGATGGACGACACACTCTCCCTCTTTTTAGACCCAAGATACCTGACCCATAAGACCAAGAACCATGCTGAGCACAAGATGGCCCATTTTAGGTCCAAAAATAAGGTAAAATGGCACTACGCTCCCACGGCGCCATGGACACCTTCCCAAGGCACCGTGGGGATTTATACCGAATTTCCACGGTGCCATGAGGGGGTGTGACATCAGCTCGCTAACGTCACCCACTGCGCCGTGGAGGACTTATCCGGCCAGGAGAGAGAAGGGGTCCCTCCCTATAAATAGGAGGGTCCCCTCCCACATTTCCCAAGGAAGATTGGGTGGAGAGACCCTCCCCAAGTGATTCCTAACCTCTTTTCCTCCCTTTTCACCCTCATTTCTCCTCCTTCTCTCATGAGAGTGTGAGTGCTTGAAGTTTTCTTGTGGCGGACAGATCCTTTGATTGTCCCTCTGAGTATAGAGCGTTTTTGCTCCTTGGCATTGTTATCTCGTCTGTGCACGGATAACCATCAAAACTCCTTTATTACAGACATTATTCTATCTATTTACTCCTCTCCAAATCACTTGAAAGAGCAGTTACTCTGTCGAGAAAGAATCGGCGTCAATATATTCGTCTATCTCCCCTGAGCCAGGGGAATACAACCATAAAGGTATAATTACTGCATTTTTGTTGATTCAATGTAGTCCTTTCATATTTCATCGTTTTAGTCCATATTTTTCATATATGTAATGTAGTTTGTTATGCTTTAGTTCAATTCATAGCATCTGAATGTAGTTCATAATATCCCCCATCCCCGTAATAAAAGAGAGAGAACATTCGTCCTTATATAGCATCTAACACAGAGAAACCGGCTCCGGCCGGGTGAGGTGGGTACCTAACACCTTCCCACACTCGTAACCTGACCCCTTACCCGAACCTTTGGTCGGACCATATGGAGTCACGTAGCCCAATTCCGCTCACAACGGGTAGGGCTACACTTAATGGGTCCTAGGCCCTAACCCTAGGTGGCGACTTCACATTATATTAGCATATTTTAATGCATGATCCCAATCGCCTATTTTTCAATATTATACATTGACAATATTATCCATATCCATATACACACACACCATACATCTCCCTCAATCCTATGTCACCATATACCATAAAGGCTGAGGAACCCTCGTCCCGAGGACCATGGTACTTACAGTGGCAACTTCACTGGGGACTTGGTGGACAAATGTCCACCCGAGGTCAAACTCTCTAAATTGGTGCTATCAATAAATGACAGAATGTTCTCTCTAAACTTTTATAAAAAAAAAATAATAATAATAATAACAATAATATATATATATATATATATATATAAATGTATAAAACAAAATAAATAAATATCATAATATGTTTGTCTGGCTAATCCCTGTGTGTACTAACCACATCATGCATAGTGCACGAAGTGAAATCAAATGGCGAGGGTACTCCCTGTCGTGCCTTTACCCCCGGGGAGGTGAGGCACGTCATACTAAGTACTCTGAGATCAGATGATAGCCGCTTCCTGTACCACTTTCTTGCACACATACACTGCATGGGAACCCTTCTTACCCTCGTAGTTAGTTGTTGGACCCCATGAGTAGTCATGGGTAATTCGCAGTGAATCTACAGCCCTTGATATTTACTATACGAGTTTAGAATCACCAGTGAGGGTATTCACTAGTGTGCTGTGGAGTGCTTTGCCACTCAAAAAAGGCACTAGCTCGATTACTCTGAGTTTGTGTGACCTATTCTCTAGGTATATAAAAAGAACCACGTGCCTACAATTCGCGATCACGAGCGATAGGTATATCAGTTCTGTCAAGGGTGGCCTTGTTCTGTCCTATGGAAGCCTACCCATTACATGCATCATGTAGGAAAATAGACCACATATGATTAGGGTACGACACAAACTAACCTTTGTTAGCTGTAAGAAAGACCGAGTTTAGGGTCATTTGACAATTAACCTGGTTTTGTTATGAAATACCACCAAAGATAAGGAATTCCATAGTCCCACGATGGTCCCTCAAAGAAAATGGAAGTCCACTTCCATATAATGGAACCTTACATGTCCCTCGAAAAAAAAAAAAAGAGGGCATCTCATTTTGACTCCAGACATAATCGTCAATAACCCAGTAACTAGGATCTTTCTTTTGTTTATTTTTTTGTGTTCGAAAATGCTTGGGCAATGACGGCATTCGAAGTCTAGTCTCAGAAGGAGTCTGCTGAAACTCTGATGACCACTCCGATTACTTGAGTCGAATAAAATAATAAAATAATATGAAACAAATGTTATAAAATACCAAAAAATCATAAAAACTCAAAAGGAAAAAAATGATAAAATAAAATAAAATAAAATTCTTTTTTAGTCTTCTTAGGGTCTAAACTAGGTATTCTTCTCTCTTTCGTAAAAGCATGATTCCGTCCTTATCCATTTGGATCCGACGCAGCGGAAGGTTGACTCGAGCCATCCCACCATTCTTCTCAAGATCCCTGATTCCTTTTCATTCTTCTAGTTCATCTTCTGAGATATCACTTGTGAGTAACATGAATCCTTCGGAGGACCACTTGTCTGAAAGTCACGTCGAAGATCGAGTGGATAGGCTGCAAGTAGACATGGTCGAAATGCGGTAACTCATGGCACAACTAGTTCAGTCGGTCAATGAACTATCTAAGGGTGGATCCATAGCTGGACCAGCAAAGCAAGAAGTTTGAAAAAATTAACCCCGCAGCCCTCAAGACTCTAATCATCATACCAGTAGAAGAAGGGGAAGATAGCCACCCTATGGACCCTCTTGAGACTGAACGGGAGAAGAAAATGAGAGAAAAAGTAGCCGAGTTGGAAGTGGTTGTCAAGGGCAAAGTCAAAGAAAAAGATGAAGAAGACCTGGTGTTCATTCCCAAAGGGAAAATCCCCGAAGATTTCAAGTGAAAATTGGATAAGTTCGACGGATCGGGAGATCCTAGGGCTGATCTCAAGATTTTTGCCACCATTGCCAGATCATGGGGACTTTCTGAAAACCAAATGGGACAGGCATTCTTATATTCTTTGGCCGGATCCGCTTTGAAGTGGTTAACCCAGCTTGATCACCAGTTATGGGCCTCTGTGGTTAAAGCTTTCACTAAGCAATATTCGTACAACACCGAGATGGATATTACTCGAAGAGAATTGGAAACCTTGAGGCAAGAACCAAGTGAAGAATTTTCAAATTACATCATGACGTTCAGAGAGAAGGCTGCAAAGATGTGGAACCGCCGTACTGAGGAGGAGCAGGTCGAGATATTATTAGAAAATCTATACGGGGAGTACCATGAGAAGATATACTACCAGCACATCAAAACATTTGATGCTCTTATGACAATTGGGAAGAAGATTGAAGATAAGATCTTTAAAGAAAGGCAGAATCAGGGTATGACCCGTGAAGCATCAGGAAGCTATTCGGCAAGAAAAAGCCCAAGAGCTAAAGGAGGAAATACTATAGGGACAAGCAGCCAGGCGGCAGAAGTCCAGGTGGTAGCCGCAGGATCCACCCCTCTTGTGATCCAAACTGAATCTGAAGCATCCAGGAGGAATTTCAACTTTGAAGGAATGACACCCTCGTTGTTATTCGCCAAGCTCAAGAAGCAGGGAATGATCAATTCAATTCCTCCTAGGCCTGTGGGTTGGAACAACCCACCTACCTGGTATAAGCCCATTCTGTACTATCATTACCACGACCAACAAGGCCATCATACAGATAGATGCTAGCTCTTAAGCATGCGATCCAGGACTTGATTGACGAGGGCAAAATTGAACTTCAGAAGAAGCAGCCACCAAATGTCACCACAAATCCTCTGCCTAACCATAGAGTAAACATGCTTCATGAGGATGCCGAGCAAGTAGATCCTACCACTTTGATTTGATTCATCCAGTTGGGAAGAGGAAGCTAATGAAGGCACACGTCTATATAGCAATGTTGACCAAGAAACTTAAGGAGGAAAAAGAGCCACAGATTTGACAAGAGGTGTCTCAGGAAGTGGATTGGCCCGATTCCCCTTTCTATCATCCAAAGTCAGAAGGTGCCACATGGGTAGAATACTAGATACCTGCATGGAAAATCTCACAACCACTGGTGAAGGGGACCTATTCCCCAGAGTCATCTACAGGGTCAGTAAACATGTTGCATGAAGAGACACCATTCCAAGATCCTACTACATTGATCCAGCCCATCCCGTGGTATTTAGGAAGAGATGAGCAGTCACGGCGAGCATGGGCAAAAAGGATGCAGGTTTGCATTTACTATCCCGAACCAACTGTGACGGGAATATCTGAATAGGCGGGCAACCATATGACCAAGGCAGAGGTATAGCATCCATCAATCGGCTTTGAAAGTTGGACTTCTTGGAGTATAGATTAGAGGGTCTCGAGACAATGACACCATTGTGCAAGTATGGTTTCTCATCATCCGAAATATGTCACCTGGTTCCTGAAGAAGAAGGGAATGAAATCACCAAAGTCACACCTTAGCTCCTTAAAGCAGTCTCAGCACTGGCTATTGGATAAGCTTTGACCAAAGAAGTCTCTCTTATCCATATAGGGGGGGATACTGATAACAGCTCAGATGAGGTAGACGATCGAGAAATCCACTAGGGATGGATAGAGTATGCCGAGCAAAGTCCAACGATGGAGGACGAAGGAGTAGAAGCGATGGATTGGGTAAATAACATCGAAAGTGATGATAATAATGACCCTACCAGCCTTATTCAACCCATATCATCAGATGAGGATGAAAGCAAAGATGATGAGGAAATATCATCTTTAGAGGTCCCCAGAGGTGATTGGACGGTGTCCAGAGAAGATTTCAAGCGTTGGAGCATGAGCGCCTTCTACCAGGTCACAGATATACTCGATGTTTCCACCAATACTCAAGAGATCCTGTACAAGGCTACTTCTCTATTTCTAGATTTGGTGTGTAGTAACTTCGCAGCACGTTGCGAGAGCTTGGTGATGCCAAATGAGAGCGATGTACTCGCTCGAACCCTCCATGAGCTGAAAAACATGACTTGGTTAGTCAATGCTTTGGCCTATGATCTGTTCAGAACTCCTCCACAAAACCTGGTCTTGTATTCGGATTCATTCTCCTATTCGGATCCACCCCGAAGAAGTGAAACATGGGACGCATAGATCAATGATATCAGCCTCGGGGAATTTTAGATTGACCCCACCAGAGGTATCTTTCCTATGGACATCGATGAGGAAGGGGAAGAGCCGTTAGAAGAAGAACAATCATCTGAAGAAGATGAAAGTGAGCAAGAATCTGCATCAGAGGAATCCAATGATGAAGTGTCCAAAGAAGAAGAAACGAAGGATGAGGAACCTTGGCAACCAAGGACGCGTCTAGAGAAGTATGAGAACATTTGCGGACCTACGCCATGGGACTTATCGTTTCAGTTGAACAAGATCCACCGGGATGTGGATAAAATCTAGGAAATGCTCATGAGAACGGTGGTCTTGAATGATAAGTACCCAGAAGAGCTTCAACAGCTGGAACCTGTTAGAGAACAGTGGGCGCTCCCTCAAGTAATTCGTCATTTGGAAAACTCTGTAAAGCTAACTTTGGCCTTAGCACAAGACCTATATGGGACTCCTCCCTCATCTCCATATCAGGGTAATAGAGAATACCATGCATGAGCAAGAGCACATGACGATTTCTATATGTGTCATATCAATGAGGGAGGAACAATAAATGACCCAACAGGGAATATCCACCCAGTTATTTCAAGCCCGAAAGAGAGGTCCGAAAGTTTAGTTTCTCAAGGAGAAAAGAAGGATCATAACTTCTATAAGTCATTGGCAGAAGCAAGAAAGATGTACCAAGCGGCTTCGGAAGCCTTTCATGCCATTAGCCAATTAATACCAGAAGAATCTCATACAAACCAGCAGGTTGCTGAAAAGCAAGAAACCTTATCAGGAATCCTAAATCAGGCCCGGAAGTCTATTGTGGCCTTATCTGGTGAAGAAGGTAAAACTCGAATTTGTCCCAAGGGTCCTCTTATCATCACTGATAGTGACGAAGAAGATGGAGACTTTTGCCTAGTCTGGTTGGTCATCAAAGAAAGAGAGTCAGATGTGGCGAAAACCAGGAGTGGCCGAAACTTCAAGAATAAAGAGTTGACAATGGAAAAACATCGGTCCAGCCAATCAACGGTGGTTGTTAATGGCGTCACCAACCCATCGAGAAGCTATTTTGAAAGCTCTTACCAAGGTTCAAGTGCCCATAGAAATGGGGCCTAAGGAATTATCTCACATAGTGGGGGTCACTTATGCCATTCAATCACTCTTTTTCTCAGAAGAGGATTTACCCCCAGGAGGAAAGAATCATAACTGGGCACTTTACATTACGGTGGAATGTAACAAGAATCAGGTCCCCAGGTTCTGATAGACAATGGGTCCGCCCTCAATGTAATGCCCCTCAAAGCAACCAGAGGTATGGGTTTATCTCTAGACAAGATGAAGTCGTCCAGTCAAACCATCAGGGCATACGACAATTCTAGGAGGGAGGTAATTGGGATTCTTACCACCAACGTCAAGATTGGACCAGCCTGCTTTACCATAGACTTCCAAGTCATCGACATTCAAGCATCCTTTAATATATTGCTTGGAAGACCATGGCTGCATTCGACAAGAGCCTTAGCATCAAGTCTTCACCAAAAGCTGAAATTCATATATGACCAAAAAGTGATTACCATTTTTGGAGACCCAGAAATGGTGCACACTTTGGCCAATATTGAAGTAGGTGGTTCATCCTCGCAGGAGATACAGCTGGGTGGGTTTGAAATCGGCCACATTTGTACTACCTCTGCAAGTGAAGAAGACAAGAGTCTAGGGAAATTCCTGACAATGTGGAGCGAGGCCTCTGTAAAGATTATGAAAAAGATGAAATATTTCCCTGGATTAGGATTGGGAAAAAACCAGCAGGGGGTACCGGCATTCCCGGAGATACCAACCAATGCCAACCATTGTGGATTAGGGTTTAACCTGAAGAACCCAAGGAAGAAAGCCACAGGAAAGAAGAATAGTGTGGCAAATGGTGAGCCATACTTCAAGACTCTAAATGGATACTTCGTGAAAGAGGGAGAAGACTTCCCTTACTGTGGAAATCAAGAACCATGGTTTGATCAAGAGCAGGGCAAACGTCTGTCAGGGCTCAAAATATTCTTCGGAGATGAAGTGGACTGGATAGCCATGGAATTGGATCAAGCCAGTAAGAAGGAAGTCATAGGGGATCAAGGGATCGACGAGCTGTTCGAAGTGGCGGTGATCATTGAAGAAGAGGAAGAAGGACCGGCACCACATCTTCTCATACAACCTCTCCAAGGATCCATAGCGAATTGGGCAAGAATGATGGAAGATTTTCATATTAATGAGTCTGAAGTTGTAACCAGCTCTAGCATAATCCTGTCTAAGTCCTGTCTCGAAGTCAGATTCGAGTCCTGTGGAAATGTCCAGTCCATTGGGTCCAAGTCTGTACTCTTCCCCTTATCATGAATGAAATTGCTGATTATGAGTATGTTTCTTCTTCTTCTTCCTATTCTTCTGATGATGATAATGTCCTAGAACATCGTAATCTGTTAGAACAATTAGAACAAAGAAGAGCTCAACCCGTCCGAGAGGACACCCACCTTGTAAATATAGGGACCGATCAATGCCCTCGAATGATCAAAATTGGTGCTTCTCTCAACAATGATGAAACATCCCAAATGATCTCTCTCCTCAAGGAATTTGAGGAAGTCTTTGCCTGGTCCTACAAGGATATGCCCGGCATCGATCCAAAGATTGTGCAACATGAACTACCAACATATCCGGAGGCTCACCCAGTCAAGTAGAAGTTAAAAAGGATACGGCCGGAATGGAGTGAGAAGATCAAGGAAGAAGTCATCAAACAATGGAATGCAGGATTTCTCCAAGTAACCCAGTACCCTCAATGGTTGTCCAATATTGTCCCAGTCCTTAAGAAAGACGGGAAGGTCCAAATGTGTGTGGATTTCTATGACCTAAACAGGGTCAGCCCGAAGGATGATTTTTCGTTACCCCACATTGACATTTTGGTAGACAACACTGCAGGCCATGCACTACTCTCCTTCATGGATGGTTTCTCAGGGTATAACCAAATTAGTATGTGCCCAAAGGACAGGGAGAAAACTGCCTTCACCACACCCTGGGGCACATTTTGTTACAAAATAATGTCTTTTGGGTTAAAAAATGCTGGGGCAACATATCAAAGAGCAGCCACGACTATCCTACACAACATGATACACAAAGAAGTAGAGGTATATGTTGATGATATGAAAGTCAAATCTGTTGATCGACAAGGCCATTTTGTAGCCCTCAAAAAGTTTTTTGAAAGAATCAAAGAATACAAGCTAAGGCTGAACCCTCAGAAGTGTGTGTTTGGGGCCAAAGCAGGAAAATTACTGGAATTTCTTGTCAGCGAAAGAGGGATAGAAGTGGACCCTGACAAGATAAAAGCCATCACGGAAATGCCACCACCCCACACAGAAAAAGAGGTACGAGGGTTTTTGGGCCACATTCAGTGCATCAGCAGATTCATATCTCGGTTGACATCCATTTGTGAACCTATCTTCAAACTCCTAAGGAAGAAAGAGCCAAAAGAATGGAACGAGAAATGCCAAGATGCCTTTATGAAAATCAAAGTGTATCTACTTTCTCCTCCTATACTTGTCCCTCCAGTGTTCGGAGAACCTTTGCTCCTATATTTGTCAATAGGAGAAACAGTGGTAGGGTCAATGATGGCCCAAGTTGGCAAGGCGGATGAAGAAGAACACGCAATTTACTATGTAAGCAGGAAATTCTTCGAGTATGAAACTCGATATGCTCCAATTGAAAAGATATGTACATCTCTGGTTTGGGTAACTAAGCGCCTGAGGCACTACATGGTGTCACATCCCGTCAGGTTGATCTCTCAAATGGATCCAATTAAGTACCTCTTCGAGAAACCAGCATTGTCAGGGAGAATGGCTAGGTGGTTGTTGTTACTATCAAAATTTGACATAACTTATGTCAGTCAAAAGTCTGTGAAAGGGCGGGCAATCTCCGACCATCTAGCAGCATTTCCCTCAGAGGATGATTCCTGAACAACAGAGGACCTCTTCCCAGATGAAGATTTGCGCTCCATAGAAGCCGAACCAACTAGAGGGTGGCAATTATACTTTGATGGAGCCGCCAATCAAAAAGGATTTGGCGCAGGGGTATTATTGATAACCCTAGAGGACTTTTACTTGCCAATGGCCTTTAGATTGGAATTTAGTTATACCAATAACATAGTAGAGTATGAAGCTTGTACTATTGGGTTAGAAATAGCTCTGTCTGTAGGAGTTGACAAAATTAAAGTTTACGGAGATTCCTCTGTTGTGATCTGTCAAACACAAGGAAAGTGGAAGACTGAGGATGAGAAGCTGAAGCCCTACCAAGTTTATCTGGAACAACTAACGTAATGCTTCGAGGAAGTTTCTTTTGAGTATCTACCCAGGGATAGCAATCAGTTTGCCGACGCTTTAGCCACTTTGGCGTCCATGGTAGAATGTGATACTCGGGACAAGATCTAGCCCTTCCTAATAGAAAGAAGGACCCGCCCAGAATATGGAGAACCAGTCAATACACTCACCGAGGATAGAAGGCCTTGGTATGCTCCAGTGGTCAACTACGTCAAGGAAAGGAGGTACCCCGAAGAGTTTTCAGAAAGAGAGAAGAGGCATTTGCGAAAATATGCTATTCAATTCATCCTCCAAGGAAACTTGTTGTATAAGAGGTCTTATGATGGTATCCAACTATTATGTGTAGATGAGGATCATGCTCAAATCATTATGGAAGAAATCCATCAAGGAATATATGGACCACACATGAATGCAAGGATGCTGGCCAAGAAAATTCTCAAGATGGGATACTATTGGGTCACTATGGAAGCTGAGTGTGCTACCTTCATAAGGCGATGTCATAAATGCCAGATATTTGTCAACATCATTCATATTCCTCTGATAGAGTTGCACTCATTAAATGCCCCTTGGCCATTTTCTACCTGGAGAATTGATGTAGTTGATAAAATAACTCCAAAGGCTTCAAATGGACATCAATTCGTATTAGTCGCCATCGACTATTTCACAAAATGGGTGGAGGCTCAATCTTATGTAGTTCTAACTTCCTCCAAGGTGGCAAAGTTCATAAAAGAGAATCTCATCTGCAGATACGGTGTGCCACAATAGTTGATTTCAGATCAAGGCCTGCATTTCAGGGGAAAAGTGGAAGAACTCTGTAACCAATTTGGCATTAAGAGACATAAGTCTACTACTTACCGGCCACAGACTAATGGAGCAGTAGAAGCAGCCAACAAAAATATGAAGGTCACATTGCAAAAGATGGCAGACACACACAATGACTGGGCAGAGAAACTTCCACTAGCCTTATGGGCATATCGGGCATCCATCCGAACCTCTACTGGAGCTACCCTGTATTCTCTGGTATATGGGACGAAAGCCGTATTGTTGGTAGAAATTCAGGTCCCTTCTCTTCGAGTCTTACTCAATAGTCAATTGCCAGAAGGGGAATGGGTAAGGGCTAGATACGAAGAGCTCAATCTCCTAGATGAGAAAAGGATGAAGGCCATGGACAATCTCAAGAAATATCAGCAAAGAATGGCTAGGGCATTCAATAAGGGTGTCCGCACTCGGAGCATTGAAGAAGGAGATTTGGTCTTTAGAGAGCAACGAGCTCCAATCCACAACCCAAGAGGAAAGTTCTGACCCAATTGGAGTGGACCCTACAAAGTCAAGACCATATTGCCAGGATAGGCAGTCCAACTCTCTGACCTTAACGGAGAAGATCTTCAGGGTCTGGTCAATATGGACCAGCTAAAGAAGTATTTTGTCTGAGATATGCGAAGCAATTTGAACTACGTTCGACCTGATTCCTCCAAAGGGATACGTAGGCAACTCGATGTATTCGGGTATGGTCTCAAAAAATATATATATATATAAAAGAGAGGGCATTGTATTGGTTTCCTCCCATAAATTCCGCCAACCGGCATCCCTTGCAGGTATAAGTAAATCTTGCCATTTGGCCTTCTATTCCTTGACCTAGCTTAGGAGTAAAGTCATCTAGAGCTAGTTATTAACAAAGGATTTATTCATTCTGTGTCACAAAATACTAACCCAATCCTTGATGCAGGTAGTATGAGGGGACCAAAGAAAGAAGGACTCGACGAACAGTTGCATCAGTGGACTCTCCGGATGAATGTGGACGAGCCTACACTTCTAGAGGATCACCATCTGATAGTATTAGGAAGGATCGGTTGCTTCAAGCTCCATCATGATTTACTAAGGGAAGTGTCAAAGTGTTGGAACCCCCAATTGCATGCGTTTCGCTTCGAAAAAGTCTGACTGGCTCCGACCATTGAAGAATTTCGGGCTTGCATGATGTCACCCCCTCGAGGAAAGTTATTCCGCCCAACTATGAAGAAAGAGCAGCTTTTCAAAAATTTGGGAGATTTCTTTACCATGACTAAGAAGGAGTTAAAGGAAGTTCTCAATTATGACAAGGTGGATGAGTTGAAAGTTGTGAAGATCTTCAACAACAATGGATTTGAAGAAGAAAGATAGATCCGACGCAGAAAGGGGGCATACTTATTCTGTATGATTGGGAGGTACTTGTTAGCATCTCCGGGACAAGGCATGTCTCCAATAATTGTAGAAGTGGTTAAGCAAATTGAAGAAGGATGCGACATCGCTCCTACCATTTTAGCAGAAACATTCAAAGGGTTTGATACCATGAGTCAGTCTCAGAAATATGGAACAGACTTCCTTCATGGATCTCCGGCGGTGTTGCAAATGTGGTTGATGGAAAAACTAAAATTGGTAACACCAATTCCGTGTCCTCACCTCCGGCCTATGCATTATCAAATAAAAAGGGAAAAGTCAGAATTCTACAAGGTCCAAGACTAGAAGAAATATTTGGAGGAGAGAGATGTCCAAGAAATCCAATGGAACTGCCCTTGGATGAAGGCAGAGATAGAAAAATCAGAAACATCAGGGTACAATTATGTGAGATTCATGGGTTTAACTCACACCAGTTTTTAATATCCCTTCCTTAGTATCTCCGAGGTAGGAACAACCTAAGATGGAGAATTTCAGAACTCCAGAGATGTGACATAAAAAGTGGTGATTCTGTTATCCGAAAAATGTTACAAATAAGTGATATCAATTTAATGTTCCTATCTTTCCTTATTTGTTTGTCCTTTCTCAACTGCTCTGTCCTTTCTCATGTAATGAAACCATTTACCAATGGAATTTGTGCTTCTAAGGAAAGGGATGGAGTCTCATGTGTATTTCAAAGAAAGAAATATCCGATGAATTCATAAACAATTCGTTTATGTGTACAAAAAAAAAAAAAAAAGGAAGAAGAAAATTGTACATAAAAATTGCACCAGTATCCATACCAAAATATAAAAAATAAAAAAAAAAAAAGAAGAAGCGGGGAAGGAGAGTAAATGTACATAGTTGTAACAATACTTCCAAATAAAAGAAAGGAACAAAAACAAAAAAAAAGAGGAGCGGTCATGACTCAGGGGAGTAATCGTCAACATCCAAGCCTTCCCCCTCTCCGCTTTGGGACGCTATAAGGGCATCCCTCTCGACCTCAACCCGCGTAAGGTTGAACTGCAGCTGCTCATTTGCAAGCCTGAGTCTCTCAATCTCTCTCCGGCAATGGTCAAGCTTAACCCTCTAAAGAAAAAAAAAAGAAAGAGAGAGAGAGGAAAATCAAAAGATAAGCATGAATAAAGAAAAAAAATAAAAAAATGAAATAAAAAAAAGAAGAAGAGAGAGTGGGGAAAGAGACGAAGCATTACCATCCTATGGCCCACGTCCACACGCGAGATGATCGTCTCATCCATGCTTGCCATCATGCGCCTCATGTCGACGTATCGGCTCGCATCCACCTAAACATGATAATCATCCAAGATGCCAAGAATTTGAAAAATAACGGATGAAGTTAGGAAAGTTGAATGTGCTTACCCCATCATAAGGAAGAGGGAGGCCTAGGTCCGTGTCTGTAGCTCGAGGAGCTGGTAAGATGACCATAACCATCCCAGGCTCATGGTGGTGAATAAACCATGAACGATACCCTAAAATATGGTCATCTGGACCAGCAATCCACAGGGCTGGAACCTCTCCAGAAGGCCCAACACCTAACTTCACCTCCCCTACTCGGGAGGCACAAGAAGAGTTCCTACCACCATAGACCCCTGGAATCATGGGGCGACCTGGAAACTGTCAAGAAAAGCTAGCTTAACAATCTGAGGTGAAGAGAGAAAAATGGAGAAAATCTTACCTGAGGTCCCTCACGGGTGAGGGGGACACAGACTGTCTCTCGGAGAAGGAAGTCGGTATAGTCCGCCTCGGCTAGCACTAGCCCAGTCGCAGGCTCACCAACCCTCCAGTGCTCGATCTCATCCCGATCCATCAAGGCTGGTTGATGGACCCGAGCAGGAGGAGGGCAGGGCACCAAGCTAGCCTCAGACCACTGCAGGGACACTCGCTCTCCCAAGTAAAAGGCAAACCCCCATGGGCCCTCGAAGAGGACCCTGCGAGTGGAGAGAGCTGAGGCCCTGTCAAACAGGTCCGGCTCTAAAATCATCTCCCCCAAATAAGGGTGGAGAGAAGCCTGTCAAGTAAGAGTCAGGATTAATGCAAAAAAAAATGAGAGAGAGAAAGAGAAGAAAAGAGAAAATAAGATAAACAACCACTTTAGATTTACCTCGGTAGGCTGCAGCTCGTTCAAGAGGCCGCAAATGGACCCAAGGTCCTTATGGCGACCGCTCCTGAGCAAATGGGACTTATGCCATTGCGTAGTCCGAGGAAAGGTGGTTCCAGGGTCATCCCCAGGTCTGAAAGTGGGGACCTAGAACCAAAGGATCTCATAGCTCCACGTCTGTAATAGGTAATCATAAATGAGCTCAAATAAATAAGAATGGGATAAAAATAAAAAAGGGAAAGAGAGAAAGGCAAAGTTGAGAGAACTGACCCATAGGACGTAGCAGCATCCGATCAGGTTCGGCGACCCCATAACCAGATAGTCTAGCATATCTAGGAAGTAGGCATATGCCGACCCCCCCCCAATCGTAGCCCGTAGCCACGTCAAAGTGCTCAAAGAAGCGAACATATGCGGCATCGGCTGTCACCATACCCGTCATATCGCTAAAGATCACCTCTGATAGCAAGAAGAGGAGGAAGCATCGAGCCTGCTGATCCTGAAGGACGGACGGCGACTGGTCTGTAACGACCCTCTCATCCTAGGTATCCCTCAGGACCGACGCGGGGATCTCTCTCCCTGTAATGGCAATCCCCAACTGCTGCCTGTAATACTCTAGGCGCTCTGATGCCTCCATCGAGGCTATAACCCTCTCCTCCGGAGTCAATGTCACGGGTACCCCACCAAAACGTAATCCCGTAATCATGCAGAAATCTAGGGGGGTGACCGTCGCCTCACCAAAGGGAAGGTGAAACGTATGGGTGCTCGGCCACCACCTCTCTATCAGAGCCCTCGCAGTCGGGCTGTCCAACTCGCGGGCTAGGGATGAGGCGATGTGTCCCAACCCGGTCTGAACCACCCACGATTGTACAGCCGAGCAGAGTGTGTGGTACCACTCTGAAATAGCCTCCAGCCCACAATACTTCTTGGGCGAAGGAAGGGGGCTGCCCTGCAAAGAAAAACAAGGCAAATGGTTAGCCAAAATAATTGGGACAATAATTAAATAAATAGTAAAAAAAAAAAAAAGAGAGAGAGGGAGAGACTGTAAAAAGGGGGCGCTACCTAGATTTATGTGCCAAAAGACACTTAGGGTGGTGTCTGATGGCCTCACTTTGATTTGCGTACCACTAGGTGCCTAGGAGGGTATCTAGAGGCGTTACCTAGATTTGCATGCCAAAAGACACTTAGGGTGGTGTCTGATGGCCTTGCTTTGATTTACATGCCACTAGGTGCCTAGGAGGGTATCTAGAGGCGTTACCTAGATTTATGTGCCAAAAGACACTTAGGGTAGTGTCTGATGGCCTCGCTTTGATTTGCATGCCACTAGGTGCCTAAGAGGGTATCTAGAGGCGTTACCTAGATTTGCATGCCAAAAAACACTTAGGGTGGTGTCTGATGGCCTTGCTTTGATTTGCATGCCACTAGGTGCCTAGGAGGGTATCTAAAGGTGTTACCTAGATTTGCGTGCCAAAAGGCACTTAGGGTGATGTCTGATGGCCTTGCTTTGATTTACGTGCCATTAGGTGCCTAGGAGGGTATCTAGAGGTGTTACCTATATTTGTGTGCCAAAAGACACTTAGGGTAGTGTCTGATGTCCTTGCTTTGATTTACGTGCCACTAGGTGTCTAGGATGGTATCTAGAGGCGTTACCTAGATATACGTGTCATTAGGTGCTTGGGGCAGAATCTAGGGACGTTACCTCGAATCTATGCGGTGAGGTATGAAGCTAATATAAATAAAATGCATAAATTGAAAGGGAAAGAGTAAGAGTACTGACCTGGCCCCATATGGAGCGGCAACCATGGCGGTCAGTGTCGGCTAAGGTAACCCCTGAAGGATACCATGCAGCTCGTGCATTGCAAGCAGTAGTACCGAGTAGTGGCTCCTGGTGAGACTGGCGTCCTCATCGGTGGAAAGACATGATGTGAGTGAATAAAAAGGGAGTGAAGTCAAAAATCAAAAACAGCAGAGCTTCGCAACAGAAATGAGAGTGAAGAAATGAGGGAGGGAGCCCTCTATTTATAAACTCTCCATCGCACCCACGGTGTCATGGAATTCTCCACGGTCCCATGGGACAGCGGCCCACAGCACCGTGGAGGTTTGCCCATGGAGCCGTGAAGTCTAGCACGGAGCCGTGCATGCGGGGCTGTGCAAGCACGGTGCTGTGCAGACCCCCACACGGCGTCGTGGACCAAGAAAAAAAGAAAAAAAAAAAGAGAAGAAAATAAAAAAAAGGGAGGAAGAAAATAAAAAGAAGAAGAAGAAGAAAGAACATAATTAAAAAAAAAAAAAAGAAGAAAAAAGAGAGAAGAAAAAAAAAAGAAAGAAGAAAAGAAAAGAAAGAAAGAGAAGAAAGAACATTAATAAAAAAATAAAAAAAATCCCCAGTGAAATCCCTCAATACTGAATGCTTCGGTCGAGTGGTGCCTTATCACCCTCCAAACTTGATGGTTTTGGTCGAGTGGCACCTTATAACCATCCAAGTTTGACTTTCGGTTGAGTGGTGCCTTATCACCCTCAAATTTGATCTTCGGGCCGAGTGGTGCCTTATCTAGATCTTCGGTCGAGAGATGCTTTATCACCCTCCAAACTTGATGGTTTCAGTCGAGTAGCACCTTATAACCATCCAAGTTTGACTTTCGATTGAGTGGTGTCTTATCACCCTCAAAATTCTATCGCAGTGGAGTCCCTCATATTCGATCTTGTGGGCCGAGTGGTGCCTTATCTAGATCTTTGGTCGAGCGGTGCCTTATTACACTAAAAAATTGTTTGAGCAATGCTCACAAGATAAAGATTTGGTTCTTCTGAGTTTTTCTTTTGACGATTATCGAAAGATTTCATCATGATTAATCGCCTGTTTTTAGCAACTCAGTCGCCTTTGAGCAAAGCGTCAGCAGTACATGCTCTTGGTGATAAAATTAGTCGGTCTTTTGTCTTTACCCTTCGGCTGTTGGCACAGGCCTCGGCCAAAAAGGGGCAAATTGTAGACGCTGATTTTTTGTCACCCCCTAATTGGCGATGATGACAACGGGATATGGACGATGGACGACGCACTCTCCCTCTTTTTAGACCCAAGATACCTGACTCATAAGACCAAGAACCATGCTGAGCACAAGATTGCCCATTTTAAGCCCAAAAATAAGGTAAAATGGCATTGCGCACCCACGGTGCCGTGGACTCTTCCCACAGCGCCGTGGACACCTTCCCACAGCGCCGTGGACACCTTCCCACAGCACCGTGGGCGCCTTCCCACGGCACCGTGGGGATTTGTACCGGATTTCCACAGAGCCATGAGGGGGTGTGACATCAGCTCGCTGACGTCACCCACGGCACCGTGGAAAAGTCCCCCACGGCGCCATGGACATCTCCACAGCGCCGTGGAGGACTTATCCAGCCAGGAGAGAGAAGGGGTCCCTCCCTATAAATAGGAGGGTCCCCTCCCACATTTCCCAAGGAAGATTGGGTGGAGAGACCCTCCCCAAGTGATTCCTAGCCTCTTTTCCTCCCTTTTCACCCTCATTTCTCCTCCTTCTCTCATGAGAGTGTGAGTGCTTGAAGTTTTCTTGTGGCGGACAGATCCTTCGATTGTCCTTCTGAGTATAGAGCGCATTTGCTCCTTGGCATTGTTATCTCGTCTATGCACGGATAACCATCAAAACTCCTTTATTATAGACATTATTCTGTCTATTTACTCCTCTCCAAATCACTTGAAAGAGCCATTACTCTGCTGAGAAAGAATCGGCGTCAGTCTATTTGTCTATCTCCCCTGAGCCAGGGGAATACAACCATACAAGTATAATTACTGCATTTTTATTGATTCAATGTAGCCCTTTCATATTTCATCGGTTTAGTCCATATTTTTCATATATGTAATGTAGTTTATTATGCTTTAGTTCAATTCATAGCATCTGAATGTAGTTCATAATATCCCCCATCCCCGTAATAAAAGAGAGAGAATATTCATCCTTATGTAGCATCTAACACAGAGAGACCGGCTTCGGCCGGGCGAGGTGGGTACCTAACGCCTTCCCACACTAGTAACCTGACCCCTTACCCGAACCTTTGATCGGACCATATGGAGTCACGTAGCCCAATTCCACTCACAACGAGTAGGGCTACCTTTAATGGGTCCTAGGCCCTAACCCTAGGTGGCGACTTCACATTATATTAGCATATTTTAATGCATGATCGCAATCCCCTATTTTTCAATATTATACATTGACAATATTATCCATATCCATATACACACACACTATACATCTCCCTCAACCCTATGTCGCCATATACCATAAGGGCTGAGGAACCCTCATCCCGAGGACCACGGTACTTACAGATTTCCCAGCTGCATCTGGGAATCGCAAATACTTGGTGGTCACCATAGACTACTTCACCAAATGGGTCAATGCAAAGCCATTGGCCAAAATCACAGAGAATGAAATGGAGAAGTTCGTCCGTGACGACGTCATCTATAGGTTCGGGGTACCAAGGATACTAGTCTCAGACAATGGGAAGCAGTTCAACAACCCCAAGTTCAGAGCCTTCTGCCAAAGCTACAACATTGACTATCGGCCTGTCTAAGTAGCCTACCCACAAGCCAATGGTCCGGTGGAAGTGACAAACAGAACTTTGTTAGACAGAATCAAGAAGAAGCTAGAAGGAGCCAAAGGGAAGTGAGTCGAGGAACTACCAAGTGTCCTATGGGCATACCGAACCATAGTAAGGATGCCCCCAGGAGAAAGTCCATTCTGCCTAGTGTATGACACAGAGGCACTGGCACCAATAGAGGTCATCGCCATGTCCCACAGGGTGTTGTACTTCAATGGGCACACATACAACGACAGACTGCGAGCAAACCTGGACTTCATAGATGAGGTCCGTGAGAAGGCACTCCTAAAGAACAAGGCATATCAGCAACGAACGGCCAAGTACTATAACGCTAGAGTAAGAGAAAGGCTATTCTACCAGGGAGACCTAGTCCTAAGAAGGGCAAGTACATCACAGCCGCGGAAGAAAGGAAAGTTGTTTGCCAACTGGGAAGGACCGTACATAGTTTCCAAGCAAATACGTCCAGGGACCTACCGCTTGAAAACTCCATGGGCCAAGAAGGTAGACCGTACCTGGAACTCAGAACATCTGAAAAGTACTACCAGTAGTAGCAGCAGTACCGCCAGTAGTAGCAGCAAAGTCACCAGTAGTAACAGTAGTAGTAGTAGCAGTAGCATAGTCAGATGTTAGTCATGGTACACAGTAGATGGCATTACAGTTTTCAAGGGTAATTTAAAATTTAATTTGAAGTAAATAGTTGATTTTGGATATACTCGTTTACTCCTACTGCCCATCAATTAAATCACTGCCCATCAATCAAATCACTTCCACCACACCAAGGTCCGTAGACCACCAAGGCACAATGCCCCCAAAGGTCCATAGACCATCAAAGCACAATGCCACTAAGGTCCGTAGACCACCAAGGCATAATGCCACCAAAGGTCCATAGACCATCAAAGCACAATGCCACCAAGGTCCGTAGACCACCAAGGCGTAATGCCTCTAAGGTTCGTAGACCACCAAGGTCCGTAGACCAGCAAGGTCCATAAACCACCGAGGCCGTAGACCACCAAGGTCCGTAGACCGCCGAGGTTCGAGAACCATTAAAGCAATAGGTCACCAAGATCAAACGACTACTGAAGACGATAGACCACACACATCAACCACAAGGAACGGTAAGCGAAGAAGATAAGAAGTTAACTACCCATAACAAGAGAAGAAGATCACAATAATTACATAGTTCAGAATTCACGAGTCCAACATGCCATATGCACAAAAAGTCAAGAAACCTCCGCTGGGGGAGTCACATCCTCCTCTGGAGGAGAAGCCATCTCGGCCTTAAGCGGGCGTGCCACGCCCTCCTCTGCAGGAGTAGTGCCCTCATCAGGTTGGGTAACACCCTCCTCGAGCACCACAGTGCTCTCCGCCGCAGGGACATCGGTGGCTACAGCAACGACTAAGGTCAACGCTGTACCACCTGCGAACCGTGAGAAGTCATAACTAGGAGTCTCCTCAAGAACATAGGCGGCCAAGTCCTGGATCCCCACATCATATATCCCCTGGTTCTCCTTATATAATAGATCTATGAGCTCTGAGGACTTCTGGTACTCTGCCACAGCTCGCCTACCAGCCTCGACTAACTCCGCCTCATGACTCTGCTCCAATGCACGGATCCTGGCTGAACTCTCAGCCTCTATAGCCACGCTTCTGGAAGACATAATCCTGAGCTCATCCGCCATCCTCCTCTCCCAAACGATGGCCTCCTCTCGGGCGACCCGATGCTCTTGGAGCTCCCTCTCCATGCTACGTAACCTGCGAGTCTACTGGATCTCCTGGAACGCTTTTTGCTCGAGACGGAGTACCACCTCGGTAGCACGATGCTGGACCTGTGAACAATAAGAGCATCAGAAGCCCATCACACAATGACATCATTGAAAATAAAAAATGGAGAGGTATGACTTACCAAAGCCATGTCCTGATAAAGAGAGTGCACTTGAATCGAGTCACTCATCCCCTTCAGGGCCGAATGCTTAGCTGGAAGCCTCCCCAAGTCCAACCGCTCCCGGGGTACACCCTGACAAGTCAAGACCGCACCCTCCTGAAGCTCCCAGGGAAGCACCAAAGTAGAAGGAGTCGACGGGTCGGCAGTGGGTCAGTAGACATATCAGCAGAAGAAGAAGCCACCCCCTGCATCGCAGCAGAAGGGGGAATGGAAGGCCTCAGGGCATCCGTAGCAGGCCTCGGTCTCGGAAGGATAACCCGCGGACCACTCCTCGTAGTACTAGGTGGATCAGGAACCCCTTTTCACTTGACACCAACAGCTACAGCAGAGGAAGATCTAGAGGCCGCGGGAACATCCCCACCAGAAGATGAACCACCCTGAGCAGCCCTCTTCCGCAGGTTAACGCGGAAGACATTGATATCACGTCGAAGGTCCACTGCACAACAACAACAGTAAGTCAAACAATAGAGATTCCAAAAGAAAAACACAAGTACAGGTACCAAGTACAGAGAACCAAACATCTTACCAGGACTCAACTTCCAAAGAAATAAGAAAGCCTCGGAGTTTAACTCCTGGACGTTGAACGGATCACGTCCTTGACACCGCCTGAGGGACTCGCTCTCGAAGTCACTCAACCTGAGACCATAGTTCACCCTCTTGACAACGATGGCCTCCCAAGTAGTCCGCAGTGAACAGTGGGGGACTGTGGCAAAGAAGAAGCAATCCCTCTAGTGCTTCACCGAATTGGTGATCCCCTCTAGAAGGTCGAGATTAGCGAGATGCGGCCTAGGGATGCGACGTGAGAAATGGTAGCATCCACCTTCCCCCTTCTTCAACATGTAAAAGTACGAGAACAGGGGAACGGTGGCGGCATGCCCCATCCGAGAAAAAAATATGTAGAAACCCAAGATAATCCTCCAGGAGTTGGGCAATACCTGCCCAGGGGTGAGGTGCCAGTGATCTAGCACCAACTCAACAAAATGAACAATAGGGAACCGAATACCGTAGGTAAAGAAGACTCGATAGAGATAGATCTCATCCGATCGGTGTGAGAAAGCCCGGTCACCAGGTCCAGGGACACGAAGCACTATCTCGGGAGGTATATGAAACTCTCGACGAAGGGAAACCAGATTCGAGGCAGTAATGACACTAGAAATCTGAGATAACTTACTGGTAGGGTCAACTACAAGCGAAGCACTAGGTCCTCCACTAGGACCAGAGTTGCTAGAAGCCCCATCCTCCTCAGTAGGGGTAGGGGAGGGCAGTGAAGGGGGAGTATCTACAGGGGAGGATGACCCCGACGATGGCTCCCAGAGGACCCAACCACAACGGTGGCAAGATCAGAATCACGAGACGAAGACATGAATATGAGGCGAACAACTTATTTGAAACGATGTCCTCCCAACGTCAAGCAATCGACACAAGAAGGAGATAGCCAACCTACAACCATCAGACGGGTAAAGTTGTGAGTAACCAAAAATAAAATAAAAGAAAAGAAAAAAAAAATAGAAGAGAACGAATCAACACCAGGCACCGACCGCTAGCGACGGGCGTCATGGGCCCGAATCGTCGAACGAGAGACCACGGGTGAGGATTGTCGAACGAGGGTCAAGGGCGCCGATCGAACAAGAGGCCACGGGCACGGATCATCGAACGAGGGGTCACGGGCGCTGATCGTCGAACGAGGGTCACGGGCACTGATCGTCGAACGAAAGGCTAAGGGGGCCAATCGAAGGACGTTGTCGGGCATACTACACCAGGCGTGGATCGCCAAGGGCGTCAAAGGGGGCAGATCAAACAAGGGCGTCGATCGAGGGACGTCGCTAGGCACAGGTCGAAGGGCGCTGATCATCGAACGAAAGGCCACGGGAGCCGATCGAATGAGAGGTCGCGGGCTCCGAATCGAACAAGAGGTCACGGGTGCCGATCGGGGGCGTTGCCCAGGCACGAATCGAATGGACTAGGATCGAGTTGAACGAAGCCAATGGGTGTGAATCGAACCAGTAAACGGGCATCGATCGATGGACGTCGCCCAGGTGCTTATTGGAGGAATGTCGCCAAGCGTGGATCGAGGGCACCAGGGCGTGGCTCCCACCAAGGATTTGGACATGAGGACAGTGCTCAAGTCATAAACCAAAGACCAGGCACCAGAGAACCCCACAGGTACAACATGAGGAGATAACCAAGACAGCACAAGGCTAGCTCACGAAGCAAGCCAACCCAAAGGCCAAAGCCAATGGTAGACCACACTAGTCTTTGCCATCTAAAGCCAAACACTTGGGGGGCACCAAAAAGCTACCACCAAGTGCAAGGAAGGGAGATGATCACAAGAAAGAAAAGTGAAAAAACAAAAAGCAAGAGTGAGAAATGAGAAAGTGAAAAAGCAAGGAAGAAGAAAGAGAGATATACATAAAAAACAAGAAAAAAAAAAGAAAAAAGACAAGAAGGTGTGAGAGGAGAGGTATGAATCCCCAACCTCTCCCACTACACCCAATGATTTGCAGGCACATCCTCCAACAAAGAAGAATCTGTAACCAACCCCCTGTGAATGTAAAAAAGATAGAATCTACTCTCTTGGACATTCTGACCCAAGAGAGTGGGGGCAAATGATGAACCCCAATATACACAGACCAATCAGAAGACGCCACGCGTCCCAGCCCAAGGAGATGGGTCACGCCAGAACAAGAGGAGAGCCAAGCATAGACATGGACCACCCCAGGCGTGAACCGGATCGAACGAGAGGCCACAGGAGCCGATCGAACGAGAGGCCACGGGCCCCAATCGAGGAACATCGCCAGGCGCAGATCGAATCAGCGTCACCAGGCACGGATCGCCATGGACGCCAATTGAACGAGCATCAATCAGGTGTGAATCCCCCGGGCATGGATCGAATGGGTGTCGATGGACGCGGATCACCCTCGATCGAGCAAGCACAAGCGAGCAAGGACTCTAGGTTCTAGACCACTGCCTGTACAATCCTAGATATACGCAAACACCCGACATCCTATCTACAACACCTCAACATCTATCTATCGAAGACCCCAACTCTATCGGGACATCACCTCCCATAGAGGGATAACCACTCATGAAAGAACCTTGCTACCCAGGGACTCTATCAGCTACGAGGACTACTCACCATCACCTGGACTCTCCACACCACCATACTCTACTATAAAAAAGGAAGGTATTCTACTCCATCGATCATCTTGAATTCTATCATTCATCTGTTTGCTCAGAGAGATCTAACTTAGGCATCGGAGAGTCCTAGGCCGAAACCACACCGGTTCTCTTTTGTCACCCTTGTCCTTTTGCAGGTTACGGCACTCGAAGGGACTACCGACGATTTCCTGAAGCAACATGTCCATAAAATTTAATCAAATCCAATCTACCAATATTTGACTATTTAGATTGATAGTTTACCACCAAAAAAAAAAAAAAGACTATTTAGATTGATAGACCAGAAAACCCTTTCCCTAATTAGTTTGTGGGAGATGGATGGTTACAATGCTATACTTATGGGTGTTAAATGGTTTGGTTCCAGTGTAAACGGTTTCATATATTGAAACCATTTATAAATGGTTTCAATTTATAAGGCTTTTAAATTTTTTTATTCAAATGGTTACTTTCCATTACATGTCTTTTAATATTTTATTGAAATGAACGTATGAATTGAATTCTTAAATGTTTTCTTTATAATTTATTTGAACCATTACATGTTTACAGTTATTTATTGTTACCACTAATGGTTAATTATTGTCATTATATATTACTAATATGTGTTTCGATTTAAATGATTTTTCATTGGTTTAAACTATTTGATTCAATTTAGACATTATATATTTACTATTATTATTGTTATCACTAATGGTTAATATTGCCATTGCATATATTTATTTTTATTTAAATGATTTTTCATTGATTTAAATGGTTCGATTCAATTTAAATTGTTTAACTAAACGGTCTTAATTTTAAAACTAAAATTAAACCATTTATTAAACGGTTCACAATTTCATTGTACATTGCTTAATTCAGTTTCGGTTTGATTTAACAACTTAGTTTCCCACTAGTGAGGAGATAAATAATTTCCTTTTTTTTATTTTTAGGAAAACAAAAATCGAACTGTCCAATAGGAGACATGTAATAAAAAAAAAGAGATTGTAGGGTTCATTGGTGAAATGTAAATGGATAGAGAAAATGTGGGGTCCACAAATAGGATGAAAGGGCGGGCACGCATCTCCACATCCACGTCGCTTCTTTTTCCCCTTAATTTGTAAAAGAAAATATTACCTTTTTTTTTTGTGAATTAAATGAAAATATTACCAAAAAAACAAAAAAAATTGTAAAAGAAAGTCTTTCTAGTTGTGGGGTCCACCATGACTGTGGGCCTACATAGCTGTCTTGTTGTAGAGGTTTTTTTGACCTGTAACGTGGTTTATCCAGGACACTCTTTATCTAAATTTTACAAAAAAGGAAAACCTCTATCTAACGGTCAGATCACATATCAGTCGTAAAATGTGGGCCATGAAGCAATACCCCACTTCCGAAACAGGAAAATAGATACCGTATCATCGAACGGTAGCAACTCTCCGTGAGGGTTTTACACCATACTAACCCCTCACACACAGAAAAAGATTCCATCTTCAGACATCAACGTTCAGCTTTCTTTTTTTTCTTTTTTTTTTTTACACTTTCAGTTTCCACTCTTCCACACGCAGAATGTGTTACTGAGAGTAGTACAGACTAATACCCGCGAAAAGCAAAATATTTTTATTCTTCTCTTCTCTACTCCTCTCTCGGTCTCTGTGTATATATTTTCAGTGATTCCTGGCTGAGAAGAGAAGATTTCCGTCTCTTTGCTTAGGGTTTCGTTATCATTTAGAGAACGGAAATGGTGTATCTAATGGATCATCTGTATTTTCTGGATTTGGTTCTCTTGTTCATGTAAGATAAAACCACTTAATATGCATGATTCAATGTTACTTTCTTTTTCCATTTCTGAGTTTAAATCTTTCCGATCTGCGATGGCTTTAAAATTTAACAATTACTGATGCGATCTTTGTTCTGCATGTCGTTTTTTTGTGTTTTTTCGCAGTCATTTCTGTCCTCCCTAAATTTTGTTTCTGGATTGGGATGGCGGAAGTTGAGAGCCCTTCAGGGTCGGTGAGGATGGGTTTGTTAATCAACGATGTTACGACAGCTGAAACGTTGAAGAGACGCCAATTGGAGGACGACCATACCGGTGGTGGTTCTCTTAAGTATAAGCGGAGGAACGTGGATGTGAAGCGGGATTTCCCTAAGGATTGCGGACGATTTTCAGAGCGGATGAATGAGTTCTCGAAGGAAGGAGATGGGAACTCCAAAGTTGGGGAAGAGAGTGGCACCATTGTTGAACTTGAACCTGACGAGGTTTCTGGATTTTTTGGCGGGTGTCAAGCTCTGGAATCGTTGAACGATTCGGTTGAGGCAGAGTCAGAAACGTCAAATACTTGGACCCCTGAGACTGCAAAACCGTTAGAAGCTTCAGGTCAGGTGGAAGCTCTTCAACCACATGTAACATGCATATCCCAAGCTCTGGATTCTGAGGCTGCGAAGCCTTTAGGAACTTCAGATAACGTGGAAGAGCTTGAAACGGTGAAAGTTGTGGAGCATGAAACATGGGCCTCCAAGTCCCAAGCTCTGGATTCTGAGTCTGCTACTTCTGATCAGTTGGAAGATTTTGAAATGGTGAAACCTCTGGAGCATGAAACATTGGCCCATATAGAACTGACTGAATTGTCCAAAAGTTTAGAACCTCAAAAAAAGAATGCCACTGGATTTGTGCCGCCAGGAAGTTCTGTTCTACCGGAAACTTCGGATGTGTCAAAGGTTTCTGATCAACCGCAACTGTCTGTGTCCGTTGTAGATGCTACTGTACGGAGCCGTCTGATTCTTAAAATTTCTCTGAAGAGACCTTCGGTTATCCGACAGTTCCCTCCAGGTTGTGGAAGAAATTCTCATTCTTTGAGCAGAGATTATGCAATACAAACCAAAGAGAAAGTTCAGGAAGGTGGTGCTACCAGTGATAAATTCAAAGGGAATGTTGCCAGAGAAATTGATGACGAAGTCAGAGTTAAATCTGAAGAGGGTTTTAAAATGGCTGAACAAGTTCAAGTAAGAACAACTTCTGACATTAAATTAAAACAGGAAGTCAAGAAGAAAATCAGCATTAGATTTTCAAGGCAGGCTAATTTGTTTCGATTAGACCCTAATTCTCAGTCAGTTGGTGATAAAGCTATTACAGGGGTTGGAATTCTAAGTGGGGAACTTGGTAAGGAAGTGAAGCGCAGCAAGGAACAGAGTTCCAAGAGATTGTCTGAGATTCAAGACGAAGTAGGTGCTATTAATCAATCTCATGGAACAGAAATTGTTAGTTTGGAGCCTTCTGATAAGAAGATGATTGTGCTAGCTTTGATGGCTGAACCATACTGTCCATGGAGGCAAAGGAAAATGGATATAACATCTATACCAACAATTGGCACGCCAAGAAACAAGGCAAAGAAGCATGAACTCATGGCCATGGTACAGGACAAAACTGCAACCATTTCCAAGAAAAAAAGAGCTGAATCAGAAAATACAGAAGGAAAATCTAAAAAGAAGAAATTGTTTCCTGCCGAAATGGATTCTTATCTAGGTCTGGTTCAATTGGTTCCAAGGGACGAGGATGTTATTGTGGAGCATGCTCAAGAGGATGTAAATGTTCTTGTGGATAAAAAACCACAAGATTTTGAAGGGAGCCTTATTCCATTTAGTCATCATGTTTCAAGGGGTAAAGGAGATGGTGCTAAAGTTACCCGGGAAAAAGTCAGGGAGACTCTACGTCTCTTCCAAGTGATTTTTCGGAAGTTCTTACAGGGAGAGGAAGCACATTCAAAAGGTCAAGGAAACACTATCAAGCGGATAGATCTACATGCTTCAAATATTCTCAAGAAGGCAAACAAATGGGTTAACACAGAGAAATTCATAGGTCCTGTCCCTGGGGTCGAAGTTGGTGATGAATTTCATTATAGGGTTGAGCTTGCTATTGTTGGTATTCATGGACCGTTTCAGAGTGGTATAGAATCCATGGAGAAAGATGGAAAAGTTCTGGCCACAAGTGTTATAGCCTCCGGTGGTTACCCTGATGACATGGACAATTCTGATGTATTGATTTATTCTGGTCAAGGAGGAAGGCCAATGGGTGGGAAGAAGCAAAAGCAAGCTGAAGATCAAAAGCTTACGCGAGGAAACCTTGGACTGAAGAACAGTATGGATGCAGAAACTGTTGTGAGGGTCACCCGTGGATTTAAGGACATAAGTAGCTCTGATTCTGCGGATTCAAAGGGTAAGATAACAATGACATATACCTATGACGGGCTTTACTTAGTGGAGGATTATTGGACAGAATCAAGCTGTTATGGTACTTCTATCTTTAAATTTAAGTTGAGAAGAATTCCTGGCCAGCCAGAGCTTGCTTGGAAAGAGTTGAAGAAGTCAAGAAAATCCAAAGTTAGAGAGGGTCTCTGTGTGGTAGATATTTCTCAAGGGAAAGAGAAGATGCTCATTGGAGCTGTGAACACCATTGATGATGAGAAGCCTCAGCCATTCACATACATTACTAAGATGATATATCCTGACTGGTACAATCCTATTTCTCCCAAGGGATGTGATTGCACCAATGGTTGCTTGGATTCCAAGATATGTTCCTGTGCGGCCAAGAATGGAGGGGAGATCCGATTCAACCACAATGGGGCCATTGTGGAAGCGAAGCCTCTTGTTTATGAGTGTGGTCCTTCTTGCAGGTGCCCTCCTTCTTGCTATAACAGAGTCAGCCAACATGGAATCAAATTTCAGCTGGAGATTTTCAAGACTGAATCGAGGGGCTGGGGTGTCAGATCCTTGACATCCATCCCATCCGGAAGTTTTGTATGCGAGTATACAGGAGAACTGCTTCAGGATCAGGAGGCTGAGAAAAGAACTGGTAATGATGAGTATCTATTTGACATTGGAAATAACTATAATGATCATACTCTATGGGAGGGACTTCCGAATGTAATACCAGACCTGCAGCCAAGTTTTCCTTGTGAAGTTGTTGAGGATGCGGGCTACACCATCGATGCAGCTCAGTATGGGAGTGTTGGAAGATTCATCAACCATAGTTGTTCTCCCAACCTTTATGCACAAAATGTTCTTTATGATCATGATGACAAGAGAATGCCCCACATAATGCTCTTTGCTGCTGAAAACATTCCTCCCTTGAAGGAGCTGACTTATCATTACAATTATACAATAGGTCAAGTTTATGATGCTGAAGGCAATGTGAAGGAGAAGAGATGTTACTGTGGTTCTGCTGAGTGCAGTGGGAGGCTTTATTGAGCATTTTGCATCCTTGTCTTTCTTTCACTGTGTAAGTTTTTATATGCATCTATTACTTGGTTGTAAATAATTTCTTGCACTGTAAATTTTACACCATGGGTTTTGCTTCTTAGAAATATGATACTCTAGTGTTTCCAATATGCTAGTCGCAGGTGCAGACTGGTCTCAGAGGGACCATTCGTCATGGTTGATGAAAGATTTCCATCTTTTGTGATATTTTGGATTCTATTATTGGCTCGAGCACCTCCTTTTATATACACTGATATAACTTGTTCATAAGTTGAAATTACCTCAGAATCTCGTCACATTACATGCAACCTCTCTAGCTTATATGTAATCATGTTTTTCTTATGTTGCTTTCCACTGTCAATTACTTATTTTGTCTTTTGGACCTATTTGTGGCTCAATTTTGTTATATTTGAAATATATCTGGGTGTGTTTTCAACCTATTATGTGTTCATCCATTTGAAGTCTTGAGTTTGCTCCGTAGTTTTTTATTTGAATATGGGCCCACAAGACTTGGTTAAATGTAGTGGTTCTAAATTAGGTTTTCAGTAGGATTTCCACGGGGACAGCATGTTCTATTTTGAAAGTAGAACAAACACTGAGGTATAGTGAGGTTATTAGGAGGAATTTACAGGGATTTGTTTCTTCTTTCTTATGTGAAAGTAGCATATGTGGCATATTTAAAAATTAGAGTTTCAAATCTTTAGGTCAATGTTAGAGATTATTAGTCAAAAAGAAAACAGGAAGGCAGATGTTTTGTCTGGGTGTGAGGTTTATTTCCAAAAATTGCAATTGTGCAATTTACCACCACCATTATCAATTTTGAATTCCCTAAAAAAGAACTTGGCAATCTTTTCTAAAGTAGCAATGTGGTCTTTATTCTGTATGTTGAATCAAACCTTGAAAGTATAAGTGGGGTTATTAGGAGGAACTTACAGGGATTTGTTTCTTGTTTCTTATGTGAAAGTAGCTTATTGTGCATTAAAAACTAGAGTTTCAAACCTGTAGGTTAATGTTAGAGATTAGTAATTAAAATGAAGGCAGGAATACAGATTTTGCATGAAGAAGAAGGCATTTGACTCAATTGATTTCTACTTTGTATTTGCTTTACATGGTCCCATTTTCATCCTATTTGAATCAACTCTTAAGTTCATAAAATGGTCTTTTAGGAGATTCATTGGATTCTTTCTTGTAGAGAAAGCAGCCTGATTATTTTGGGGAGTGGATTGAGTTTGTCGTTTCAGGTATTTGGCCCTGTTATGTGTCAATATTAGTAGAAAAAGAAGTTAAGTGAATTAGGAGAAGTACGGCTCGTTGGAGGCTCCATCACCTCATCAGATCTGCACTCTTGCCACCTCGATGAACATCTCATTATAATGAAAGCAAAGGCTGAAAAACTTTCTTCTTATGAGTTAGCCAAATAGTGTCTGGATCGTATATGGTTCATTCCACATTGTCATTTTTTTGGCCTGATTACTTAGGATACCTACCTGGATGTAGGCTTTGTATTCTTTTCCACTCTCTTTGGTGATAAAAGTTCCTTGTTCAATAGAAAAAAAAATAAAAAAATTCTACCTATCTTTTTTACTTTATGACAGCACAAATTAGAATAGTTAGTTCATAAACAGGATCCTAGGGTGCTTAGCTTAGTTTTCCCCCCTCAGTTACTATTGGATTGAAGATTGGATATTATTGCCATAACCTTTGAAGATTACGAGAGTGTACATATATATAGGAGAGGTGAGAGGAATCCACAAGATTGGAAACTCAATCACCTTTACCATATAGAGAGAGATGTGATTGAAAGAATATTGGGATTGAGAGAGATTGCATACAATAATAGAAAGCTAGCTAATGGTAAGATAGGATTGCATGGGATTGCATGTAATGATGGTAAGAGCTAAGATGGTAAGAGCCAAGATGGTAAGTGCCAAGATGGAAAGCTGTTATGACTGATACACCCCCTCAAGATGAAGATTCGAGAGATCTAATCTTCAGCTTGTCCCGAAGGAAAGAAAAACGTGTCGTACCGAGCCCCTTAGTCATAATGTCTGCAATCTGGTCTTTTGTGGAAATAAATCGGACCTAGAGTTCCTTTTTGGCAACTTTATCACGCACAAAATGGAAGTCGATCTCTATGTGCTTGGTGCGGGCATGAAAGACCGGATTGGCGAAGAGATAAGTGGCCCCGATGTTGTTGCACCATAACACCGGGGCCTGGGTCGTGGACAGACCGAGCTCGCCAAACAGAGACTGGAGCCAAGTCAACTCGACACAGGCATCAACAAGTGCTTTATATTCTGATTCAGTGGATGACCGGGTAACTGTCTTCTGTTTCTTCGAGGCCCAAGAGATCAGATTCGGGCCCATATAGATTGCATATCCACCTGTAGATTTCCGATCATCACCGTCACCCGCCCAATCAGCATCAGTGAACGCCTGAAGATCCTGAGAAGAAGATTTTGTGATGCGAAGGCCATATTTAATAGTGTGCTTGAGATACCCTAGAATTCTTTTCACCATGGACCAATGGTCTTCAGTTGGGTTGTGCATGAACTGGCACACTCGGTTCACTGAGAAGGCTACATCAGGACGGGTAAGGGTAATATACTGAAGTGCGCCAACGATAGAACTGTACTGAGTCGGATCTGAGTGTGCGACACCCCCTGTAGAAGAGGCTTTAATGGTGGTGGCCATCGGTGTGAGAACTGGTTTGCAGTCAGCCATGCCAGCTCGTTGTAAGAGATCGGTAATGTAACGGGTTTGAGACAGAATAACCCCATCTGGCTGATATGTGGCCTCAATACCCAGAAAGAAATTCAAGCGACCAAGGTCCTTAATGGAGAACTCCGAAGCAAGCTGTTGGAGTAGAGCAGAGATGTGGGCTGGCTGGTTCCCTGTAACCAGTATGTCGTCTTCATAAACCAAGACATAAGTTACCATGTGGCCCTGTCTGTATATGAACAAAGATGGATCAGTGTGGGATGCCCGAAAACCAGTCACAAGTAAAAACTGAGAAAGACGGCTGAACCAAGCCCGGGGGCCCTGCTTAAGCCCATATAAAGACTTGTGCAACTTGTAGACATGGTGAGGCCGATTGGAATCTTCAAAACCCTGGGGCTGTGTCATGTAGACTTCTTCATTAAGAATGCCATGTAGGAAGGCATTTTGAACGTCTAGCTGACTAACGGGCCAGCCATTGGAAATGGCCATTGTGAGAACGGTCCGAATTGTTGTGGGCTTTATAACTGGGCTAAAGGTTTCATCATAATCGAGGCCGTGCTGCTGGTGAAACCCTTTAGCAACAAGTCGGGCCTTATACCGCTCGATCGTGCCATCTGCCTTCCGCTTGATCCTGTACACCCATTTACAACCAACCACATTAACATTAGTAGGAGGTGGGACTAAAGACCAAGTGCCATTCTGTAATAGGGCTGCAAACTCTTCAGACATGGCCAATCTCCACTCAGGCTCCTTAGCAGCCTGAGTATAACAAGTGGGATCATTAAGGTGAGGTGGTGAGGCTGGGGAAGGGGGAATAAGGGTGTGTAAGGCAGTGGAGGGGTCATTATAGATGTCACTTAGAAGGCGTGTACGGTGTGGGGGGGTGGTTGGAGGGGTTGAAGTTGGTGGTGGGGACGGGCTAGGTGAGGGAGATGGGGAAGCCATGTTGGATGGCGGGGGAGGCATAGGAGGTGGTAATGGTGTGATGGGTGGTGGCGTGGGAGTGGGAGGGGGTGGGTTTGAAAAAATGGTGAGGGGAAGGGAAACCCAAGATGAGGGTGAAGACGGGGAGGGGGATGGTGTGCTGGCTGCTTCCCGAAAAGGAAAGCGGGATTCATCAAACTTGACATGGCGAGTGATGTAAATTCGTCCAGACTCAATGTGCATACAACGGTAACCATGGTGATGGTAACTATACCCTAGGAAGACACAAGGAGTAGACCTTGGATCCATTTTATGACTATTGTAAGGGCAAAGAAAGGGGAAGCAAAGACACCCAAAGACTTTAAGAAAATTGTAATCAGGTGTATGATTGGAGACTAATTGAAAAGGGGAAACATTGCCAATGGTAGGAGAAGGCATCCGATTGATGAGGTACACTACCGTTTCAAGGGCATAATCCCAATAAGCCTGTGGGACAGAACCTTGGGCCAAGAGAGTGAGCCCAGTTTCAGCAATATGGTGATTGCGCCTTCGACAGTGCCCTATTGTTCATGAGTATGAGGGCAGGATATACGATGATGGATGCCAAGAGAGGCAAAATAGGAGGTGAGGGAGCGGTACTCCCCTCCCCAATCAGTTTGGACATTTTTTATTTTTCTATAAAATTGCCGCTCAACAAGGGCTTGAAATTGCTTGAAAATGGTAAACGCATCAGGTTTAACTTTTAATGGATAAAACCAAATAAACCTACTAAAATCATCCACAAAAATAATAAAATAGCGATGTCCAAGAGAGGAAAGAGTAGGGGCTGGTCCCCAAATGTCACTAAATATCAAATCAAGAGGAAAACTACTACGATTATTGGATTCATGAAGACTTAAACGGCAAGATTTGCCAATCTGGTAGGCGGAGCACAAGTGAGGCGATGTAGGAAGCTTGATGTCACGAAGCATGAGTCGAAGAGAACGATCATTGGGATGGCCAAGCCGTTGATGCCAACGATCATAAGACGTGAGATAGGCAAGATGAGTTGACGGATGAGAGGGTTGGATCGACGGCAAGTAGTAGAGACCATTGTGACTAGGCCCCGTAAGCAGAATTTGATGGGACGTCGAATCCTTCACATGGAAATAAGAGGCATGAAATTCAAAAAACACATTATTTTCTTAGGCAAATTTATTAACAGAAAGCAAAGATGTAGTGAGAGATGGAACATGCAAAATATTCGAAAGAACTAAAGGACGAGATGGAGAAGGGAGAGAGGAAGACCCAATATGGGAGATAGGGACATAATTACCATCACCAACCATAAGACCATTCTTACCACTGTACAGAGCATACGATGACAGGGATTGTAGATTAGGCGTTGCATGATGGGTAGCGCTAGTGTTGGGAAGCCAATGATGAAGGCCGGTTGGTGGAGGGTAAGGAGTGGGAGGTGGCGGTGGGGTTTGGTGGTAAGGAGTGGGATTCGGTGGAGGGTAATGGGGCTGGTTCGGCTGGTTCGGGTAGTGCATGGGTGGGTTGGGCAGCAAGGGTGGTGGATTTGCAGTGAGATAGGCGGAAGGGGGGGTATAGGATTGATTTGTAGAGGGAAAGGCAGGTTGGGTGGGCTGACCAAGTTGTTTGTTGCGATAGTAGCACGTCGAGGCTTGATGATTGGTCTGTCCACGTATTGTACAATGACTGTGGGCATAAGCATTAGAACGCCCAAATCCACTAGGGCCATTCGAAGCACCACGACCTCCCCTACCACGACCACGACCAGTTGGAGAGCCACGGCCGTAAGGGTGAGAGGGAGGGCCACGAGTTTGTTGAGCAAGGTTGGCCATAGCATTGGTAGTAGGATCGACCACGGCTTGGCGAGAAGCAATAAGGTACTCACAGTTGAGGAGCAGCCCATGAAGTTCAGTGTAGGAGATCGGTTCCCTGCGATCCATCACTGCAGAGACCACAGATTCAAACTCAGGTCGAAGGGCACGAAATATGTGGATGTTCAAATCCTCCGTGGGGAGGGGTTTGCCCGCAGCACTGAGCTCATCAGAAAGAGCCTTGGCCCGATGGAGAAACTGAGTAACATTCTCCTCGGGTTTTTGTACTAGATTCTGGAGGGCCACATTCAGGGAGAGGATGCCTGTGGTAGAAGCAGAGTTGAAGGCTGCATTAAGGGCATCCCATATTTCTTTACTTGTGTCACGCCCAACGGCAAGAGGCATTGCATCATCGGAGAGGGAGGAGATGATAATACTCATGATTGAGGCATCTTTTTCGTGCCAGGCTTCAACTTTGGTTGCATCAGTAGGACATGGATTAGAGTCATCAACATGTCCAAAAAATCGTTGGCCTTTGAGATAAGGGACTATCTGAGTCTTCCAATGGACATAGTTTTTAGGAGTTAACTTATGAGTAAGGATTTGACTAAGGGAGGGCTTGTGAGATGGAGATGAGGGAGGAGAAGTCATGGCCAAAGGAAAATCGTTGGGGAGGGAGGGAGGATCGAAATTGCTCTTTGGAGCTTAATGGCTCATGATACCATATTGGATTGAAGATTGGATATTATTGCCATAACCTTTGAAGATTACAAGAGTGTACATATATATAGGAGAGGTGAGAGGAATCCACAAGATTGGAAACTCAATCACCTTTACCATATAGAGAGAGATGTGATTGAAAGAATATTGGGATTGAGAGAGATTGCATACAATAATAGAAAGCTAGCTAATGATAAGATAGGATTGCATGGGATTGCATGTAATGATGGTAAGAGCTAAGATGGTAAGAGCCAAGATGGTAAGTGCCAAGATGGAAAGCTGTTATGACTGATAGTTATGCACAGCTCAGACTTCTAGAGTTCTGGTCATCCGGGAGTTAATAAGCACTGAAGTTGAGGTTTGGGCTGAAATTAAGTTGAGTATTCATAAACTCCTAGATTACCACCTTTACAAAAATCTGGTCTATTAGGGTGTTAACCGTAAAGACCTGGTCTATTAAGGTGTTAACCACACATACAGCAATCACTGGTATTTACCATTTGGTTTCAAATAAACAATCTTCAAGGACTGGCTACAACCACCCTATGGTTTTGATAAAAGGGATGGAACCTAGTTCCAGTCCCACTTTCACAGGGTTCCAATGGGGGTGGATTGGAAGTGGTCCTAACCTTTGATATTTTTGCATGAAATGGCCACTTTAAAGACCAGAAACTGTAATCTCCTTAAATAAACTCACTGAAACTGATGTTTAGTTGGACCAAATCTGCAAAATTACAAAATATCCCTCAAATGAATTGAAACAGGAAAATAATTAAAGAAATCTTGCAAATCTGAATCCCTAGTTGGATGAGGGATTGAATACTTTTAAATATCCCAAGCTGGTCACACAGGTATAGTTTATTCAAATATCCCTAGGTGCTGAATAACCAAAATGCCCTTGGATCTCGAGCCTTCTTTCCTCTAACCCTTTGAAAATGAATCCATGAGCCACCACTTGGGTATATGATCACAGACTCTCTGAACTTGCTTTCCTATCCCTCCTACATGTACTTAGATTATTCATTGGAAAAAGGATGTGGATCTAGGAGACCTTTATGGTATCAAATCAGAGAGAGTTAACTGGAATTCACTTTTAGTCTCTTATTAACCTAAATTTGACTGCTTATTCAGGCAAACCTGATCCTCAGGTATGCAAGACCAGTTCTTGGGCCACATATAGTTCAACAATTTACATCCTAGACAATTTGAGTCCCTAAGACATTATCGATAACATGCTCACAACAGCAGCTTGATGGGTGTGTTATTTTGACATCTTTTGAGGTATGCATAGGGACTCCCTCGTTGGGGACTGGAGAAACTCAGGACCTACAGGTCTTAGTTGAGTCATTGGAGACAATCAAGGAGAGGTTAAAGTAGGACCTATGGGTGAGAATAGTATTGCTGTGGCAGAATTGAGTGATGCATTATTGGGATTAGAAGTGGCTTCAGGTTGCAGGTTGGTTAATTTTTTATGGTGATCCTTCCATGGATGTAGAATGGATGAGTTCAAGAGTTGCAGATCCTTGGCAGTTTCATCACTCAATTATAAAATCTCATTACATAGTAACCACCATGAATATACCTCGCTCTAATGGTGGTCAGGACTGAGTGATACCATTGCTCATGGGCCGAACAGAATTGGTATGGATGGAGATCAACACGCATTTGGCCTTATGTGCAGGTAAAACTAGAAGATCCTTATTGTTGAGAGTGATCATGTTATCTTGTTGCTGGGTTAATAACTAGGATATATACTTTTGTTGAGATTTGGGAAATTGTGACTTGTGTCAATAATGACACTAGCCCCTTTATTTATAATAGACTGAAGTAGGATTACATTAGGGATACAATAGAATAACCAAAAAGACTGAATGACCTCTGTACCCTTATTACACCCATATTACAATACTGCCCCTCAAGTTGGAGCATAGATATCACACATGCCCAACTTGCACAAAATAGGATGAAACACTTTACCGCTAAGCCCCTTTGTGAGGGCATCTGCTGACTGCTCACTGGACTTCACAAAAGGAGTGCAGATAATGGTGGTGATCAACTCCAGCTTTTCCTTGATGAAGCGGCGATCAATCTCAACATGTTTGGTGCGATCTTGCTGAACTGGGTTATGGGCAATGCTGATCGCAGACTTGTTATCACAGTATAACATCATAGGAACCCGGACAAGAGACCCAAATCACAAAGGAGACCCTAAAGCCATAGCAACTCACAAAAACCATGTGCCGTAGCACAAAATTCAGCTCCGCACTGGACAGAGCTACCACAGTCTGCTTTTTACTACGTCAGGTAACAAGGTTGCTGCCAACAAGAGTGTAATATCCAGACGTTGATCTCCTATTATCCGGTGAATCGGCCCAGTCTACATCGGTGAAGGCCTCTACACAAATGTGATCATGAGGTGAAAAAAGAATGCCCTTCCCTAGGCCCGGATTTAGGTACCTAAGAATTTGAAAGACGGCCTCTATATGAGAAACACAAGGGTCGTGGATGTACTGACTTACCAAGCTCACAACATAAGCTATGTCGGGCTTGGTATGGAACATATAAATGAGACGTCCGACTAGGCGTTGGTATCTTCCCTTAGCAACCGGCTCACCATCCTTAGCTTTCAAATGGGAGTTAGCCTCAAGAGGAATATCTGTGGGCTTGCAGCCGAGTATACCTATCTCCGAAAGAAGATCTAGAGTGTTTTTCCGTTGAGAGAGAAATATACCTCTAGTAGATCGAGCCACCTCAATACCAAAAAAATATCTTAACTTCCCTAGATTAGGTAAGTCTTCAAAGTAGCTATCTCAACAGGGTCATTCCCAGTAACCACTATGTCGTCAACATACACAATTAGAATAGTAAGGTGGTTACCAACCCGCTTAATGAATAGGGTGTGATCAGCATTGCTCTGTTTGTATCCCACTGACACCATAGCTCTATGGAATCGACCAAACCAAGCCCACGGTGATTACTTCAGCCCATATAATGCCTTCTTTATTTCACACACCTTCCCTTGAGTTTGTGGAGAAGAGAACCAAGGGGGAACTTCCATATACACCTCTTCTTGCAGTTCCCCATGGAGGAAGACATTCTTGACATCTAGTTGTTGCATCTCCCATCTAAAATTTACTGCACATGAAATAATAACTCGGATGGTGTTCATCTTGGCAACAGGGGCTAAGGTCTCCTGGTAGTCGATGCCATACGTTTGGGTAAAGCCTTTGGCAACCAATCTCGCCTTGTACCGATCTACAGTCCCATCAACAATTGTTTAACTGTAAAACAGGTCTTTTAGTGGGAGGAAAAGGAACCAGATCCCATGTGTCATTTTTCCCAAGAGCTCGCATTTCTTCAAGCGTAGCATCCTTCCAGAGTCTGCAAAAGCCTCCTGCCAATTTGAAGGAATGGAAACATAAGACAAAGAAGAGATAAAAGATTGATATGAAGAAAATAAGGATTCATATGATACTACATAGGAAATGGGATGCTGTGTGCATGTCGTAGTCCCCTTGCGAATAGCAATAGGTAAATCTAGAGATGCATCATGAGTAGGAGAAGAAAGATTTTCATCATGGGGACTAGGAGGAGAGAGATTACCAGGCAAAGATGTGGACGCTGGATCAGAGGGCAATAATTAAAGTGGTGTAATGGCAATGGTATCGACTTGAGTGACTAGAGTGTTATCGACTTAAGTAGCTGGAGTGGTCTTTTTCAAGTTCTTCCGTGAGAAAACTCTTAACAATTTGGGCTCCCCCTGAATGGGATGCTCAGGCTTAGTACTGGGCACACTATTTGTCATCCCCATCTCAACCAAGGGCCGCCCTGCCTCAAGAGGAGCAACCAATGGCACACCTTCACGTAAAGCAGCAGACTCCCCTTGAAGAGGTGCCAATACAGAATAATAAGTTGTTATCTCATGAAATACAACATCCATTGTCACCAGCATTCGACGAGAAGGAGGGTAGTAGCACTTGTACCCCTTTTGAGTGGCAGAATATCCAAGAAATATGCACCAGACACAACGGGAATCAAACTTCCCATGAATGTGATGATTCCAGGCAAAGCAAACACAGCCAAAAACCTTAGGGGCACAATAAAAGAAGAAGACCTAGTAATAACCGCAACAGGGCAGCGAGAATCCAAAATGCGAGACGGCATCCAATTGATCAAGTAAGCAGCAGAGAGAACGGCCTCACTCAGTATTGGGCCAGTACATACATCGTGAACATAAGAGAATGAGCCACCTTTAGGAGATGACGATTCTAGCACTCCGCCACCCCATTCTGGGCCAGGGTATCAACGCAACTGGTCTAAAGGATAATGCCCAAGTCCACGAGATAGGTTTGTGTAGACAACTCTGAATATGAATGCTTGAGTGATCAGAATCGATCACCCAGGCCCTTTATTTATAGTAATCTGAAGTACATGTAATTGAAGTAAAACTCCTCAGTCCTAATCCTACTAGGAATCCCAGAATAGCACTCGGCTAAGGAGGAAAATACAATAAAACAGTGGAAAATAAAAAATAAAAGAAAGAAAAAGAGTAATCCTAACACAACTAGGACTGCAATCCTAACACAAACACAACTAGGACTGCAATCCTAACACAACTAGGACTAGTTCCCCCAATCGGGTAACTAGCCTATCTCAACACTCCCCCTCAAGTTGGAGCATAAATGTCAACCATGCCCAACTTGACAAGAATAGGATGAAAAATCTTCCCACTTAAGCCTTTAGTAAACACATCAGCAAGCTGGTCAGAAGATTGCACAAACGGAACACACACCAGCCCTCCTTCCAACTTTTCTTTAATAAAGTGTCTGTCAACCTCCACATGCTTAGTACGATCATGCTGAACCGGGTTGTGAGCAATACTAATAGCAGCCTTGTTGTCACAATACAACATCATGGGAAGAGGAACAGGAGTCCTGATATCTTGTAATAAACCTTTGAGCCACAACATTTCACAAATACCTTGTGCCATAGCACGAAACTCCTTGGCACTAGATCTTGCCACGACGTTACGCTTTTTACTACGCCACGTAACAAGATTGCCGCCAACAAATGAGCAATAGCGAAAATGGACTTTCTATCGAGGAACCAGCCCAATCCGCATCGATATGCTTCGACACGAAGATGACCATTCGGAGACAAAAGAATTCCTTTACCCGGTGCTGATTTTAAATATCGAAGGATCCGGATAACGATCCATGTGAGAGGAGTGTGGATCATGCATGAACGACTAACCATACTCACAGATATCGCTATGTCGGGTCTTGTATGAGCCGATAGATGAGCTTACCAACCAATCTTTGATACCGACCTTTATCAACGGGAGTTCCCTCCTTTTCTTTAAGTCTTGTAGTAGCATCCATAGGTGTATCGGAAGGATGACACCCTAGCATTCCAGTCTCGGTCAATAAATCTAGGATGTACTTTCTTTGAGAAAGAAAGCTGCCTTTAGAAGATCTAGCAACTTCTATCCCTAGAAAGTACTTTAGTTTTCCCAGATCTTTTATTTCAAATTCTCGCCCAAGATAAGTCTTCAACTGGGTGATTTCATGATTATCATTCCCGGTCACCACAATATCATCAACATAAACTATTAGGAGAGTTACCTTTTCACCATTTTTCTTGATAAACAAAGTATGATCAGCGTTGCTCTGCTTATAACCTGCAGAGACCATTGCCTTATGAAATCGTCCAAACCATGCACGAGGGGATTGTTTCAGTCCATATAAAGCACGCTTCAATTTACAAACTTTCCCGCTGGTCTTATCACAAGAGAATCCAGGTGGAATGTCCATGTACACTTCCTCGTCAAGTTCTCCATGGAGGAAGGCATTCTTCACATCTAATTGTTGTAACTCCCAGCCAAGATTCACTGCACAAGAAAGTAGCACTCTGACAATGTTTAATTTCGCGACTGGTGCAAAAGTCTCCTGGTAATCGATCCCATAGGTCTGAGTAAATCCTTTTGCAACCAAACGTGCTTTGTATCGATCCACAGTGCCATCTACCTTCTGTTTCACTACAAACACCCACTTACATCCAACTGGTTTCTTTCCTGGAGGAAGAACCACAAGTTCCCATGTATTATTCTTTTTTAAGGCTTGCATTTCTTCCATCATTGCCGCTTTCCACTTTCCATCTGCAAAAGCTTCCTGCCAATTTTGGGGAATACGAACAGAAGAAAGAGAGGAGACAAATGTACGAAATGATGGAGAAAGGGAGTCATAAGAGACTACATGAGAAATGGGGTGCTGGGTACAAGCCCGAATACCTTTACGATAAATCAGGAGATGAAGGAGAGGATATGTTACCTGGAGAACGATCTGGTTCCAGGGCCGACAACTGTAGTGGTGCTGGAGCTACAGTGGATGGAAGCTGCTTGTATTGGGAATGTCCCTTGTGATATGTTTTGAGATTAGAGTCGTTAATTTTCTTCTGAAATTCCCTAATGGTTTGTTGGACTGGAGTCACCTCCCCCTGAAGGGAATTATCACCAATAGGATTTTTAGCATCGGAAGCAGGAGAGGGGAGAGGGGAGGAAACAACAGTCGGTTGAGGGGTGGGTGAAATAGGTAGTTGGACTCGGGTCTGGGTCTATATGGGAAGGTCAACCATCACATCTTCACCAAAAGTCTCCCCCTGAAGAGATGTGGGGTGATAATAAGATAGAGTTTCATGAAAGACGACATCCATACTGGTGAAGGTGCGACGGGTAGGAGGATGGTAACACTTATATCTCTTTTGGGAAGGAGAGTAACCTAAAAAAATACACCGGGTCCCACGGGGTTCAAGCTTGCCCGGAGATCGGGTATCGCGAACATAACAGACACAACCAAACTCCTTTGGTGGGACAACAAAGGTGGAGGACCCCTGTAGTAATGAAGCAGGGGTGGCAGAGTCAAGGATTCGAGTAGGGAGCCTATTGATAAGATAGGCAGCAGTTAGGACAGCATCTCCCCAATATTGGGAAGGGACAGAATGGGCAAACATAAGAGCCCGAGTCACCTCAAGAAGGTGGCGGTTTTTTCTTTCAGCCACACCATTTTGGGCTGGGGTATCAACACAACTGGTCTGATGGAGTATTCCATGGGCAGTAAGGTACTGCTGAAACTGACCATCCATGTATTCTTTACCATTGTCACTACGCAATATCTTGAGAGTGGCAGTGTATTGGGTCTGAATCATTTTATGAAAATTTTGAAAACAAGAGAAAACTTCACTTTTGTTGTGCATTAAATATACCCAAGTACACCTAGAATAACAATCAATGAAAGAAACAAACCAACGGTGGCCTTTAAGGGATGGTTTGCGGCTAGGCCCCCAAACATCAGAGTGAACAATATTAAAAGGAGAAGAGCTTCTTTGATTAGAAATAGAATAAGTAGAACGATGTTGTTTAGCCAAAACACAGGCTTCACAAAAAAAATCATCTTTATAACATTCTTTAGCTAATGCTGGAAATAAAAGGGATAATGTTCCTAAAGGGGGGTGATCTAGTCTATTATGCCATTGTTGAAGTTCAGAAGAAACTAACGCACTTTGATGGATGGGAGAAGCCAAAGGCGGTGGTGAAGTAAGACTCCCAGTATCAGCAGTACAATCCACCATGCATCTTACCACATCCAATCGTCGCCCGTTGCCGATTCCGAAACACACAGTGCGAAGGAAAAAAGGTTACTTTACAATTTAGGTCACGGGTAAGACTACTGATAGAAAGAAGATTAGTGGTAAATTTAGGAATATGTAAAACAGATGATAACTGTAAGGAAGGTGTGCAACTGATGGAGCCCTTTCCAGAGATAGAGGAGAGAGAGCCATCAGCTACCCATACTTTGTCTTTACCAGATGTAGGAGAGTAACAAGTAAAGATATTAGAGGATCCAGTCATATGATCAGTGGCACCGGAGTCTATGATCCAGGGAGAGGAGACTACCGATGCACAGTGACCAACAAAAGAAATACCTGAGTGAGCTAAATTTGAACCTGGAGGAGTGGAAGAATTGGCAGGTGTTGTTGTAGCAGTGGAAGCCTGTAACATACGACGGAAAGCCTGAAGTTCATCCTTGGATAGTCCAAAGGTCGTAGGAGGGGTAGGAGTGAGCGGCTTGATATGATTAGCTTTGTTTTTCGATTTGCGAGCAGCACGTTTAGCCTCAAAGTCGGCTGGTTTGCCATGTATCTTCCAACAGGTGGCCTTGGTGTGCCACAATTTTCCACAATGCTCACATTTAACCTGTGTCTTCTCAAATTTAGAAGTATCAGCAACTGAAGGAGTAGAACCAGCCCTAGTCTGCAATGCTGATCGATCCGGAACTGTAGTATTGAGCATAGCAGTTCTTCGGCGATCTTCACTGTTAACCAAGGCATAAGACTGTTCCAATGTAGGGAAAGGGTCTTTGCCTAGAATCTGAACCCTAATTGGGTTGTATTCCACATTAAGTCCAGCCAAAAAGTCATAAACCCTAATTTTGTCAATATGCTTTCTGTAGGCAGCAATGTCAGTGGCATTAGTGGGCTGATAATCAGAGTAATGATCAAGTTCTTGCCAATACTTGCGGAGTTCAGCATAGTATTGAGGGATTGATGAATCATTCTGCTTGGTGTCATGGATTTTCTTCCTTAATTCGTAGACCTGAGCATCATTCCCTACTTGTGAATAGGTGTCTTTGGCAGCCTTCCATATCTGGGCAGCAGTGTCTAGGAGAAGGTAGCCCGATGCAATTGAAGGATGCATAGAATGAATAAGGTATGACATGACCATGGAGTCAGTGGATAACCATTTAGTCTTGGCAGCTCCTTCTTCAGGAGGGATAGGAGTAGTGCCTGTAAGGTGTCCTGTGTAGCCGCGGCCAGCAACTGTAAGGTAAGTGGATCTGGACCACATTAAATAGTTTGTCCCATCTAGTTTGGTGGGAGAAGCAAAAGGAAGATACTCTTGTCGAGAAGATCCATCAGAGTCAGCTGAAGTGATGTTAGACATCATGTAAAGTTCCTTCAAAAAAAAAAAAAAAAACTGATGATGTAATAGGAAACCCTTAATCAAGTTGAGCCCTGGGTTTTAAGGCTGTATGAGTTGCAGCCCTTAGAACTGGCTGAAACAAGGTTCGAGTGTCTTCCTTGTAGCAGAGAAAGTGTCCTCCAGACAGTGGCCCCTTCGGATGAGCCAATAAAAGCCCTGAATTGGAGAAGATTTAGGTCAGCAGGGACAGATCTGAATGCAAAATAATTGCAGATTTGGATCTGCTGTGGATTGAATTCAGATCTGCAGTTTGAATGCAAAAAAATTGCAGCTTTGGATCTGCAGTTTGAAAACAATAGGGTGTAGATCAGAAGGTGCAGAAATCAATCTCCAAATAAAACCAGAAATCCAGCTCGATTAGGGCAGCAGCTTGATCTCCAAGGTTGGAGGAAACCTGCGGCAGGTTCAGATCACCCCAGTATTTGAATGATTTTCAGAGAGGTGTCATGGAGGTCAGTAGCTAATTCTTCATTGAATCACCTCAAAGATGCTGCCCTGCATGAAGTAGAGAGTCCGAGAGAGTTGGAGAAGAAGAGAACCGAAGCCGAGAGTGTGTTGAAGATGGAAACCAGAAAAATCGAGGGGAAGCTGTTCTTCAGATCAGAGATGGCTCTGATACCATGTAGACAGCTCTGAATATGAATGCTTGAGTGATCAGAATCGATCACCCAGGCCCTTTATTTATAGTAATCTGAAGTACATGTAATTGAAGTAAAACTCCTCAGTCCTAATCCTACTAGGAATTCCTAGTACAACTAGGAATCCCAAAATAGCACTCGGCTGAGGAGGAAAATACAATAAAACAGTGGAAAATAAAAAATAAAAGAAAGAAAAAGAGTAATCCTAACACAACTAGGACTGCAATCCTAACACAACTAGGACTAGTTCCCCCAATCGGGTAACTAGCCTATCTCAACAGTTTGAAAGGAACTTTCCATATATTCCTTCCCATTATCAAAGTGGAGAATCTGAATCCGAGCATCATATTGTGTTTTCACTAATTCATGCAACCGCTTAAAGCAATCAAAAACCTCATTCTTCTGACGCATCAAGTAGATCATGGTAAGGCGGGAATGACAGTCAATAAAAGAAACAAACCAGCGGTAACCAAATACAGAGACACAACGGGCAGGGCCCCATACATCATAATGAATTAAAGAGAAAGGAACTAAACTTTTATAGCCCAAACTGGGGTAACTTGTTCTAGTTTGCTTTGCAAAAATGCAAGCATCACCAAAAAAAAAAAAAAAAAAAAAAAAAAACCTTTTTTGGGTTACATCTAGAAAATAAAGTGGGAAAAAACAGTATACAAAGTGCCCAACAGAGGATGTCCCAAGTGTTGGTGCCATAAACGTAACTTGGTCAAAGCAGCATTAGAGGAGTCCATGTGATGAGCCTGGGTAGAAATAACAGGACTAGAACCACTGTCTAGAATGTAGAGACCACCACGCAATTTACCACTGCTAATCGTTGCCCCCGTCACCATAACCTGAAAACAGTGAGAGGGAAAAAAGTTACTTCGCAATTTAAGGCTTGAGTAATACTACTAATGGAAAGAAGATTAGTAGGGAAAGATAGGACATGTAAAACAGAAGCTAAGGATACATTTGAGACTTTGACAACTCCCTTCCCAGAAATTGGAGAAAAGGAGCCATCTGCAATGCAAACTTTTTCCTTACCTGATGATGGAGAGTACTGAGAAAAATGGCTGGGAGAATTGATCATATGGTCTGTAGCACCCGAATTGATTATCCAAGGAACGGAAACCATCGAGGCACTAGGATTATTAAAATAAATACCTGAATGGGCAGAATGGAACTTATAGTGAATTGACAGAGAGGCAGCTGGTGTAGCAGATGGAGTGGAAAGTTGGGTCATCATGTGGCGCAACATGGAGAGTTGCTCCTGGGAAAAAGGAGAATCGGTATGACCAGTAGAACCCTCAGTAGTAGTCTCTGTGTGGTGGGCAAGGGGTGGAGTACCACGACCATGTCCACCATTAGAACAACCATGCCCACGCCCAGGGCCAGTACCAGTCTCAGGACACCCGTGAAGCTTCCAACAATGATCTTTGGTATGGTGCTCCTTGCCACAATAGACACTTCAGAACCTCTTTCGTGGGCTGGCTGCGATCACCTGGTCGGTTGGAAGAACTCCCTCCACGAAATTGAGAACCAGAAAATAACACAGACTCTCTTGAGAATTCGGTTGTAACATGGCAACACGCCGACTGTCCTCGGACTGAACTAGAGAATAGGCCTGGGCCAAGGTTGGAAGAAAGGGTTCACAATTCAGGACATGAGCCCTAATCGGATCAAATTCAATCTTCAGGCCAGCAAGGAACTCAAACACACGAAGCTTGTCTTCCCGTTTCTCAAAAGCAGAAAGCATCACCAGGACAAAGGGGATGATAATCCTCATAAAAATCGAGTTCCTGCCACATACCTTATAACTCTAAGTAGAATTGAGAGAGTCATCTCCCTCTGCTTGGTGCTGCTGATTTTCTGTTTCAACTCGTATAACTGGGCAGCATTCCCATCCTGAGAATAGGTTTCCTTTGCAGCTTGCCAGATCTGGGCAGCAATATCAAGTAAAAGATATCCCCGAGCAATATGGGGATGCATCGAATTTAACAGGAAGGCCATAACAGGAGAGGCGTCAGAACAGCACTTCTCTTGAGCAGCATCGTCAGGTGTAGGCTTCTCTAAATCACCCATGAGATACTTAGAAAATCCACGGGAACTAATAGAAAGGGAGCAAGACTTCGACCACATCAAATAGTTACTCCCATCAAGTTTAACGGAGCACACAGGGATGGTAGGAAAATCATGACGGTTGTTTCCTCCATCCGAAACATGGGACATGGTTGAAGTCTTTGAAGTATCTCTACCCTCCATCTGAAACAAATATAAAAAGCAACTGCACGAACAAAGGCGCTGGAAGAGATCACCAAGCATGCCACAAGGAAAAAGATGTAGCATGAACAACCAAAAAGTCAGATCTGAGAATAAACCATCACATCTGGTTTAAACCCTAGGGATAAAGCCAAAAGGAACCCTTGGTGGGAGAGAAAAATCACCACCAAGGGTGAAAAAGGACTCACGGTTCCAAGAGAGGAACTGCAAGAGGCGAAAGGTCGAAAGGGGCGGTGCTGCTGGCGGCGCTGGATGAAGGCAGACGGTGGTGGTGGCAGTGCTTCCCGGTGTCGAGAGGTGGAGGCATAACTCGTAAGTGGTGGCGGCAATGTGTGGAGGCGGAAAGAGAGAGGAAGAGTGAGAGAAACTAGGTCATTGAGGATCCCAATATGGATCTCAGCTCTGGTACCATGTTGAGATTTGGGAAATTGTGACTTGTGTCAATAATGAAACTAGCCCCTTTATTTATAATAGACTGAAGTAGAATTACAGTAGGGTTACAATAGAATAACCAAAAAGACTGAACTACCCCTGTACCCATATTACACCTATATTACAATAACTTTGTTTGCCCAGTTTGGGCTTGCGCTTATGATGCACTGGTGGGCCTCAGATTGACGAGACACTGCGCAACTCTGGGAGCAGTAACTCAGCAAGGTGGAGGTCTGGACAAGGCTAGAGCCAAGCAAAAGGGATGGTGTAGGGGGGGCTAAGGGAAGACTCATGAGAGATCCTTTTTGTCGTAGGGGGTCCAAACCTCACCTCGCTCTATGACATGCTGTGTTTCAGGCTCTGTTGACTAATGCAATACCACAAGCAAGGAGTTGAGAATGGAGAACAGGCAACCCAATTGTTGATAGAGAGCTTTTCAACCAACCCTTTATAGTCAGCAGATCTTCTTCCTTAATAAGTTAATCCCCCCCCCCCCTCCGATACAATAGAAATTTATGTCACTCTGATCACTTTCCACCGGAAAGGTTGATCTTTGTATTGTGGCGAGGAAATATCTTATCTGATGGGTTCAGTTTTAGTGGCCTCTTACTTCATGTCTAAATCCTTTTCATCTTTTGATAGAAGTCTTTATTGATGAAAAAAATCTAGAATAATTTAATTTTTAACTCCAAGACTCTTGAACGTCCATAAATATAAGTTTTTTTCAGGCCTAAGACTTTTAATCCCGAAGTGTTGAAATCCATGACTTCTTGATTAGAAAGGCATCTTACTAAGCATTGCATCAAATGTACCAGGATACCATTGATGCCCCAATATCAAAATTGTCATACTTTTCTGTACTTTTCACTTTTTCTTTAACGGAAGTTTGGCAATGGTTATTAGATTAAAGCAATATGGAATGTATTTCTAACAAAAAAAGAAGAAGAAAAAAAAATGGCAGATATCTTCTTGGAGTTACCAATATAAATTTTGGAATTTTTCGTTGATGCATGAAAGCTTTAAGATGTCAAATTAGGACTTGTTAAGGCCCACAATGACCATAAAGTTCCCTAAATCTCTGCACTAAAATAGATCTACATTGTTTATCAAGTGCAGGTTTTTTCATTATTTTTACTAGTATCTTGTTTTCATTCTAAATGTTTAGCTTTGTGCTTCTAATAATTCTTTGTATGTGGGCCAAAGCTATCACCTGAGGAAGTTTTGTAGATCCCCCCAAAAATGTACTGGTTCTTTTTCCGTTTATGCTCTTTACCCGTAAGATTTTAATATGGGAAATTCAATGAGCCTTCCTTCTGGCATGTTAAAGGCATCTTGCCAAATGAAGTAGCACCTTAAACTCTCCCAAAGGTTTCAGAGAAGCTGGTTAATGGAGTTTCATGGGCCTGATTCTCCCAGAATACTGACTTAACACCTTAGCTGTAACCTCATCTTTTGTACAAGGGGCAGAAAGATTCAGTCAACTGAAGTAAGCCTCAAAACCAGGTGAGCCTATCTAGATGGTCTACCACTGTTTGATCATATTGTCTTACTTGGTCTTTGGAACTGCTGCAACTGTCTTCATTCCCTCGTGGTGGTAAAAGCTTGTGAGTTATCGAGATATGATTGGCATACTTACTGCTGCAGATCCAAGATACTTGCTCAAGTACCAGTGTAGGAGGAAGACACAGGCTTATTCTTAGATTGCGGTTCTTGATTAAGCCAGTTTTCTGGTTTAGTTTTGAACCAGTAGTGGTTCACTACTATTAGTCCATCGTGGGCTTTAGTCTTAGGTTTATCTTTTGTTATTTCTTTATTTATTGATTGCTTGTTCAGGTGGGAAACACTAGTAACAGTTCCACCCCTTTTTAAATTCCGTTTTGAATAATTCTAGTCTAGAATGTCTTCTTCCCTATCTTTCGGTTGGAGTTTTTCTCTATCTATCTATCTAGTTTCGATGTAACCTATGAGGGAAGAGTAGATTTTAGAATGAATAGAATAGTTTTCTGGTTGCTGCTTTGGCTTGACTGTTAGTCGACTGATCTTTCTCTTCTTCATTCTCTGTCGAATTAGATCTTCCTCTGTCATTATCATGGTGTGATCTATTTCAGCCAACAGGACCAGATTTTCCCATCAAAATTTGTTAAGATGGTAATTGGATGCAATCCGTATATTCATTCCATTAAGATAAAAGGAATATATACAAATACAATGTAGAGAATATCTCCAAGAAATAAGAAAATCTACCAAAATTGTTGATCAAAAGATCCTAACTAATCTCTAAGGATGTATACAAATCTTATTCAATAAGGGAAAGATGAGTCAATGCTGACTCATCTGATGAAGACATCTAATACTCCCCCTCAAGGTGGTGCATGAAGGTCCCGAATGCCCAGCTTGGACTTGAGGTGTTGAAATTGAGCTCGACCAAGCGATTTAGTGAATAGATCAGCTAAGTGATTGGCCGATGCAATCTTGGAGGTGCAAATAAGTCCTTGCTGTATTTTCTCACGAACGACATGGCAGTCTATTTCGATATGCTTTGGACGCTTGTGATAAACTGGGTTAGCAGCAATGTGGAGTGCTGCCTGGTTATCACAATATAAAGTAATACCCTTCTGGGACGGCAAGCCAATGTCTTGTAAGAGATATGAGAGCCAAGTGACTTCGCAGGTAGCAACAGCCATAGCACGGTACTCGACTTCGGCAGAGGAGCGTGACACAGTGGTTTGCTTTTTTGTTTTCCAAGAAACCGGACTAGACCCAAGAAAAATGCAGTAGCCTGTGGTGGATCGTCTAGTCATTGGACAGCTAGCCCAATTTGAGTCACAAAAAGCAGTTAAGCGAAGATCAGAATCTGCAGGAAGGAAAATCCCTTGTCCAGGAGTACCTTTCAGATATCGAAGTAAACGATGCGCAGCCTCTAGGTGAGGTTGGCGGGGTTGGTGCGTGAATTGGCTCAAAATGTTGATTGTATGTACAATATCAGGCCGTGTAATGGTGAGATAAATTAAGCGACCAATCAACCGCCAGTATATGCCCGGATCAGAAAGAATAGTGCCTGTAGAGTCAAATAGCTTAATGTTTTGTTCCATTGGGAAGTCTGCCGGTCGAGTGCCTGTGACTCCACTATCACTTAGTATATCAAGAGTGTATTTTCGTTGGTAGAGGTAAACGCCCTTTTTGGAACGAGCGACCTCTATGCCAAGGAAATATTTCAGGGTTCCAATATCTTTGGTTTTGAACTGAGAACAAATGCGAGTCTTGATATCCTTGAGTAAACTGTCATCTGAATCAGTAATGATGATGTCATCGACGTACACAAGGACGAAGATGGAAGCCGATTGTTGTCGAAGGACAAACAGGGAGTGATCGGCCTGTGACTGCATAAAACCAAAACTGAGTAGAGCAGTAGATAATTTGGAGAACCAATTCTGTGACGTCTGCTTGAGCCCATAGAGAGACTGTTGGGGTTTGCAAACGACGGTCTCCCACTTACGACGATACTCAGGAGGGGGTAACATATAAACATCTTCTGAGAGATCTCCATGTAAAAAGGCATTGTTGACATCTAATTGATGAAGAGACCATCCACATGCAACAGCCACAGTAAGAAGCACACGGACGGTGACGAGCTTAGCCACAGGAGCATAGGTGTCATGGTAATCGACCCCTTCAATTTGAGTGTAGCCCTTAGCAACAAGGCGGGCTTTAAATCTTTCTACAGAACCATCCGCTTTGCTTTTAATTTTAAACACCTATTTAGACCCAATAGCCTTTTTGCCAGGAGGTAGCGGAACCAAAGACCAAGTCTTGTTTTTAGTGAGAGCATCAATTTTATTCTGCATTGCATCACACCATTTGGAATGTTTCATAGCCTCGGCGAAGCTGGTTGGCTCAGTGGTAGTGGTTAGAGCACTGAGAAAAGACATATGTTTAGAGGAAAAACGATGATAACTTAAAGAGTGTGCAAGCGAGTGAGACGTACCTTGACCAACAGTTGAAGACTTATTCGCTTGAGTAAGAGACAATTGGTAATCCTTTAGATAACTTGGAGGTTTAGTGATGCGAGTGGGGCGTGTGGAGGGTTGAGGAAGAGAAGAAGGTTGGGTTGGGGCAGGGGAATCAGGTTGAGGGGGTGGTGGTGATGGAGGTTGTGTGGCATCATCAAGGGGATAAGGGGTTGGTGGGGGAACTGGGGCAGGGGGTGGTGGTGAGGGTTCATCATGGTCCGTGGGTGGTATAGGAAAAATATAGGAGGGTGTTGTAGAAGGGTTGGGGTATAAAACGAAGGGAAAAACATTTTCATGGAAAATGACATCACGAGATACATAAGTAACCTTGGTAGAAAGGTCATATATTTTGTAACCCTTTTGGCCATGAGGGTAACCAATGAAAATTCCCGGAAAAGCTCGTTGATCAAACTTGTGTTTGGTAGTTGTATTGCGACCAAAATAGAGGCAACCAAAGACTTTGAGATGGGTAAGGAGGGGTTTTTTGTGAAACAGAATTTCATGAGGGGTTTGACCCTTGAGAACAGGGGTAGGTAAACGGTTAATTAAGTAACAGACTGTAAGGACACAATCAGCCCAAAAAGGTAGGGGAAGGTTGGCTTGAAAGCGGAGAGCCCTGGCAACATTGAGTAAATGGCGATGCTTACGCTCCACAACGCCGTTTTGTTGGGGAGTATAAACACAACTAGATTGTTGAAGAACGCCCAGTGTTTGAAAAAAAACAAAGGTGTCCGTATTAAAAAATTCACAGGCATTGTCAGGACGTATCTGATGAATATTCATATCAAACTGGGTTTTGATTAAAGTGAAAAAACTCTGAATGATGGAATTGGCTTCCGTTTTGTGGCTCATTAAGTATACCCATGTAGAACGGGAATAGTCATCAACTATACTTAAAAAATAGAGGGGCACCAGAGATGGAGGGCGTATGATAGGGCCCCCAAATATCAACATGAATTAAGTCAAAGCAATTTTTGGTTGAAATTATACTAGAAGAAAATGGTAACCTTGTTTGTTTTGCCAAAGGGCAAAAGTGCAAACATCATTATTGGAAAAAGAAATATTTGCATCTAAGTGATGTAATTTGGGGAGGAGGGTAGAAGAGCAGTGACCAAGACGCCAATGCCAAAGATCGAATTGAGAGTGAAAGGAGGTTGCAGAGGCCAGCGGAGGAGAACACTCCAAGTAGTAGAGACCACCATGTCGTTTACCTGTCGCAAAAGTCATCTTCGTTCGTTGGTCCTGGAAAAGACAAGAATCATGGAGGAAAACAATTAGAGACTTTGTTTGGGCTATAAATTTACTTACAGATAATAAGTTAAATTTAAAAGAGGGAACAAGCAGTACATTTGTAAGATTGAAATGAGGAAACAAGGGCACAGTACCAACGTGGGTTACAGGTGTGGTAGATCCATCAGGTAACCGAATAGAAGAAGGTGAAATAGAGGGTGTAAGGGTGGAAAAGAAGCTGGAATCTGACACCATATGGTCTGTGGCGCCAGTATCGATAATCCAAAAACAAGGAGGAAGTGTGAGGAGGGCTGTACCTGCAACGTTTGCCAAGGAGTGGGTATTACCAATAGGGAGAAAAGCAAGAAGTTGCTGTATTTGCTCGACAGAGATGGTGGGAAGAACAGTAGCAGGTGCAGCGAGATCGCTGGACTGTGTGGCATGGGCAACAGGGTAACGGCCAGGAGCAGCTCCATTTGATGAACCAGAATTGGTGCGAGACTTGTTCTTGGTAGTGTCTCTGTTACGAGGAGTCCAATTGGGTGGATAATCATGTTGCTTAAAACACCTGGAGTCGGAATGCCCATCCATGTTGCAATAATTGCAGTGATATCGCATGCAAGCATGGCTTTTGGAATCGTTGCTGGAAGATGAGGGCTGAGCAGCCAATGCAACCTGTTCAAGGGGAACAGAACGGGATCCTTGTAAGGATCGCTGTCTTTCTTCTTGAAGCAACAGAGAATAAGCCTTGGCCATGCTTGGCAAGGGATCCATAAGAAGCATTTGACTCCGAACAGTAGAGAAGGAGTCATTGAGACCCTGTAAAAAATCCATGAGCGCATCAGTTTCGACATAAGCATTGAGCGTCGTCATGGCACCGCAGGTGCAGGTAGGAAGTGTCCAATATGAAGCTAATTCATCACGGTAAGACTTCAGGGCAGTATAGAAGGCAGAGACTGAATCAGTTCCTTGTGAGTGAGTGGATATAGAACGCCTGATTTCAAAAATGTGTAGGGCGTTTTGCTGAGAGAACCTGTCGCTGAGATCGACCCAAACGTTGCGAGCATTTGTTGTCCAGAGAATGCTATTGGCGATAGAGGGGATGGTGGACTGAATGAGCCAGGAAGTAACCATGGAATTGGAACGATTCCACGCGAGATAATCATCGGAATCAGCAACCGGCTTTGCGAGGGTGCCGTCAATGAAACCGAGTTTATTCTTTGCCTGGAGAGCCATGGTGATGGAGCGGCTCTAGGTTGGGAAGTTATCACCATTGAGTAGTTGGGTGACAAGAGGGGTGCTAGGGTGATCGGAATTGTGGAGAAAGTAAGGAGAGGTGGGGTCAGAGACGACCGGAGGTTTGGCCATTTGCAGAGAAAAATGGAAGAGGATCGGATGTCAGGCTGATACCATGTTGAGATGGTAATTGGATGCAATCCGTATATTCATTCCATTAAGATAAAAAGAATATATACAAATACAATGTAGAGAATATCTCCAAGAAACAAGAAAATCTACCAAAATTGTTAATCAAAAGATCCTAAATATTCTCTAAGGATGTATACAAATCTTATACAAGAAGGGAAAGATGAGTCGATGCTGACTCATCTGATGAAGACATCTAATAAAATTCATCTCCTAGGTTAGTTATACTCACCTGCATATAACCCTGTTTTTGGTCTTGTTTCCAGCCTGCAAGTTTTCTTCATAAGTTATAAATATTTTTCAATTTGTCTTCAAACTTCATACACTATCACTGAATAACAGTCCCTACTGGTTACAAGCATTAAACCCCTTCTACAGTTCTGGTTTTATGCCCAACTTAACACCTTGCTCTGTTCTGGCCGCCGCCTTTGCACCAGCATTTATTGGGTATCTTTCCATGAGATTTCAACCTAGTTGGGACCCACCAGGAGCTACTTGACTGGAGTTTCAGCATAAACCAAGCTCTTGTGTAAGATCAACAAATTCTCTCCTAACTGAGCCCTAGACAGTTGTTCAAACTATTTTGAATTTTGTTTAATTGAAGAAGTTACTCGTTTACTTATTTCCAAGTAATTACATAAGTCTGTCTTTCTTTTCCAGACCTTATTTTCTGATTTTGTTTTATTTTGTCCCTACTTTTCTAAACCCCCAGTTTAGTCCTTTTCATTTAGACTTATTACTCTTCTGTTTCCAAATTCTGTTGACCTCTTTAAAAGTGCCCGTGCCCTAAATTGTTTCGAATATTTATGAAACTGCCATTAATTTTTCAATTTGAATTTTGTTTTCTTTTTTGTGGGCCCATATCGATCATAATTAGTTGAACCCGGGTTTGCATCAATTGGTATCAATGCCAAAATTCTTGCAGCTCTAACCATGACAAGACCCTCTCACATCATCATCCCTGAACTCCTCAAGCTGTACAAGGAATTACATGAAAACCAACAGAGGAGTGCAGTAAAATATGACAAGAACATGGAAGAAACTTGAAGCACTTTCGCTGAAGCAGGACCATCTACACCAGTTCCTTAGTTTGGTACTCTACGCATTACAGATACGCCTCCAAGACAACAACCTGAACTAGTTATTCCCTAGGATGTCACATGATAGTTTTCAGACAAGGATTATGGCATCAAGGTCGAGATTCTAGAGTTTGACATGGAGAAGGGACCGGAGGATTTTCTTAAGCTCTCTATTTTATGGCAAAGATCTCTCAATACTAAGAAGCCGAGTCACAAAGGAGTGAAGCCCTTCTTTTCCATGCAAATAGTGAGATTCCCCGGTGTGGCCAACCTCGATTACATAATCCTTCTTCCTCAGAATTGAGACTTCTTGCCATTTCCACCGACGAGCTTTCTTATGTTTGGTTGACTAAATTTGAGAGGATTTTTGCTATATGTACTTTCGAGATGATAAGAAGTGCAAGCTTATTCTCGCCAAATTCATTGGGTATGCATATTCGTGGTGGGATGGTGTACTATAGTCAAAGCTCACCATGTAACTTAATTAGACCCAACTTAGACCCGTCACACATTGTTAGGCTATGAAGCAGATATTAAATGAAAATTTCATTTTTCCTAATTTTGGGAAGATGTTCTCCCATAAGATGGTCAATTTCCATTAAGGCAGTAAAAGTATAAACACCTACATCGTGAAGTTCAATAAGTTGTCCTTCAGATGCAAACTTCAGGATACGTATAAATAGAGAATATTGAGGTGTATTAGTGGGCTGAACGTAGAGATCTAGTTAGAGCTTGCCAATGGGGAATTCGGATCAGTTGATGTGGCAGCTCCATATGCCAAGACCGTTGAAGAAAATTAGAGTCATCTGAAGGAAATGATCAAGATTTCTTCAGCCTACAAATCTACATCGGAGACTAAAGAAACAAAGGTTGAAGAAAAGAAACTAGAGAACTCTCAAAGGAAATGAGTGGCTAAACAATATTTTGTGTCACAATTGTGGTGAGAAAGATCATTTTGGTGGCATGTGTCCCTACAGGCAGTGAGCGACTAAAGGGATAACCGTAGAGGTATTGAGCCTAAGTCAAACCCACCTATAGTCACTTTGCTTGGGGATGATAGGGAATGGTGAGCCCAACATGAACCATGGATAGCCCTGTTTGACTGATCTTGTAAACATAGCTGGGTCATAGTTGGTAGAGAAGGATAGCAATAATGATGTGTGATTATTATCCTTACTCTCCTAATCCAAATGATGACACCAATTATGGTCTTAATGACAAGGTCAAAGCTTAATTTTCCATTTTTCAATTGAATTAGTAGAGAAGGCTCCCCTTTTTCGATAGAAGGGTACTCTACTACATGGTGAGGATCATAGTTTTCAAGGTGACAAGGTGACCCAGGGCAGTAGAGGGGTTGATTGAAGTAGTACACAAATTATGAAAATGCTAGAATGTGTTATGATCGGAGATTTTTTGTAGTCTTGAATAAAATGGGATGCACTTTTTCAATTCTTGTAGGCTTTGTTTGGTTGCAAGGGGAATTAAAGGGAAGGGAAGTGAATCCATACTTGAAAAAAAAACTTTTATAATTTGTACTTCAAATCCTAACCTTACACGTGGACCCCTCAGGTTCGCAAGCAAAAGAAAGTTGGGGGCGTGCTTGGAGAATACCACGCGCATAACGGTTATGAAGCTAGGCCCACTACGGCAGTTACGTAACCACCAAGAGAAGGCCCCACGTGCATTAAGAATCCTGAAAATCCCAAGATTTGTGGGATCACAACCAGAATGGGAGTTTCCTAAAATCGTGCAACTAGAAAAGGAAACTATTGAAACAGGAAGGATCACCCAAGATCCCATCCATCACTATAAATTAAGGGCTTAGACCCTCATGTAAGAGGACTCAATTAACAGTATTCAATGATCAATAGAAAAAGATTATTATTCAGCAGTCTCATCTCCGTTATTCCCAATTCCATCTAGTTTCTACACTAGCATATCCGTTGTGCCGCCGGGAGAATTCTCTCCGACAGAAATCTTTGCACAACATTTGGTGCCGTTTGTGGGAACAGAGAACGAAGACCTATGAAGATCCCACTATGACCAATGCAAGAAACCAGTCAAAGATCACTCGATCCGCCGTCGCTGTCGCTGTCGCCGCCGTAGTAGCTATTCCTCCTCCAGGACCTTCTGTCGCTGGTCAGGGAGGAGCCTTAGCCCGTCCGACTGCTTCCTGGCAAGAAGGTGAAGATCTTATCCCAGAAGACCAGGAGCTGCCGCGCCAAGAGGAGTCTCAACCAAGGCTCCCAAGAGACCCACCACGCTACGTAACAGTGGAACAGTTCGATGCAATGCAAGCCCGCTGGGATGACAAGATGGAGCAAATGTTGGAGATGCAACGTGGTCTCCTACAAGGGATCCCCATACCCCCACCTCCGTCGCTGAACGGAGAAAGATCTCGTTCCCCGGAGCATAGCGAGAACCATAGCAATGCAAACAACACCCGACGAAGGAACAAGGAGATACATGGAAACACCAAGAATCAAGATTCGCACATGACGAAGGTTGAGCAAGCCCTGAACAACAAAGTCTTGGAACTCCAAGACCAAATTCAAGAAGTCATAAGGGGAAAGAACCAAGCCTCGATTCATAACTTTCACTTCACTACGAACTTAGCATTCACGGATGAGGTACGGTTCTAGCCCCTCCCAAAAGGGTTCAAGATGCCAACCGTAGAGCAATATGTAGGCACCACGGATCCGGAGGATCACCTGGAAACCTTCAAGTCCCTCCTATTCTTTCAAGGCGCTTCAAACGCTATAATGTGCAGGGCTTTCCCCTCCACCCTGAAGGGAGTGGTGCGACAATGGTTCTCTCGACTCCCTCCACGATCTCTCTCCAATTTCATGGATCTGGGTTGGGCCTTCTTGGCTCACTTTGTGAGCAGTAGAGTTCACAAGAAAACAACCGCCAATCTTCTAGCCATAAAGCAGCGCCCCGACGAATCCATCAGGGGTTTTCTTACAAGGTTCAATAAAGAAGCCTTGGAGGTAAGAAATTTGGACCAAATGGTGAAGTTCCAGGCATTGCGTAGTGGAATTCGAGAGGTCGAGTTGAAAAAGTCCTTAATCATGGACGAACCAGGAGACATGTATGAGTTGTTCTCAAGATGTGAAAAGTATATCAACTTGGCCGAAGTTCTTGCGGCCGAGAAAGAAGATAAAACCAAGAAGAAAGCTCAGGAAAAGGAGGAGACCCCCCCGAGAAGTTGGCACAAAATGCAGTCGAGATGACAAGGATGGCAGAAAAAAGAAAGATGATAGGAAAGCTTGGGTCCCCAAAGCTGTAGATCTGGAATCCGAGCAGGATTATACGGCCCTGACTCATACTCGAGCACACATATTGAATGAAATTAAAGACCAAGTGACCCTACGGTGGCCACCCAAGATGGTCAAGCCGGCGCATGAGCGCAACAAGAACAAGTTCTGCCACTTTCATCATGACCACGGTCATGATACCGAGGAATGCAAGCAGTTGAAGGATGAGATAGAGGCTCTCATCCAAAGAGGACGCCTAGGCCAATTCGTCAAGAAAGAAGAGAACGATCGGAGGTCAGACTATCGTGCTCGGGGGCCAGAGGGAAGACAAAGATCACCCCCAGGGTAGATAAAGAGGAACTACACCGAGCTAAGCCCCATACCGAGAATGTACCCCTAAGGGAAATAACAACCATATTTGGTGGACCTGGCATGGGAGGAGAAACCTCAAATTCTCGAAAGCAACACGCATGGAATGTACTCCAAGCCGAGGCAACAATCAAAAGGAGGGGAACCGATTATCACATAACCTTATCCAATGAAGACCTGGTAGATATTCAATCTTCCCATGATGATGCCTTAGTAATCAAGATGGTTATCGCCAACTGCATGGTAGGGAGGATCCTGGTGGACAATGGGAGTTCGGCTGACATCCTATATTATGATGCATTCGAAAAGATGCTCTTGAAACCCGAGATGCTGAAAAGAGTGGAGTCTCCCCTATACAAATTCAATGGGGCCCCGGTACAGGTGGAATGATCAATTGAGCTGCTGGTTACCATGGGGACAGAACCCAAACTCTCTACGGTGATGATGAACTTCCTAGTGGTGAAGGTGAATTCCACGCACAATGGAATATTGGGGAGGCCAGGGCTCAATGCACTGCAGGCGGTGGTCTCAACCCCACACCTAGTCATGAAATTCCCAACTGACCAAGGGGTAGGGGAATATCGAGGAAGCCAGGTGGCGGCCCATCGCTGCTATGAAGGATACCTAAGAACCAAAGGAAAGGAGCCACAAATGCATCTAATCCATCTGGATGACAACCGAGATATCGGTGAGCAAGAAAGGAGTGAGCCAGCCGAGGAGTTGGTCCCCATGGAGATAATAGAAGGGGACGCGACGTGCACCATCCAGATAGGCGTAGGCCTGAACGGCGAAAGAAAAACCGCCCTCATAAACTTCTTGAGAACAAACACAGACGTGTTCGCCTGGTCTGCTGCTGACATGCCTGGGATAGATAGGAAAATAGCTGAACACAGGCTCAGCGTATACCCCACTGCCAAGCCAGTGTTCCAGAAGAAAAGAACCTTTGCTCCCGAGCGACAGGAAAAAGTGATCGAGGAGGTAACCAAGCTGCATGACACCGGCTTCATCGAGGAGGCTATCTATCCAGAATGGCTTTCTAATGTTGTAATGGTTCCCAAGCCAAATGGCAAGTGGCGAATGTATATTGACTTTACAAATTTGAATAAAGCCTGTCCTAAAGACTACTACCCTTTGCCTCGTATTGATTTATCGATAGACGCCATGGCAGGCCATGAAATGCTTTCTTTCATGGATGCCTACTCAGGGCATAATCAGATCAGGATGTATGAACCTGATATATTGAAAACTTCTTTTATCGCGGGGAGAGATAAATACTGTTATATTCGCATGCCTTTCGGATTAAAGAATGCCTGAGCTTCCTACCAGCGCTTGATAAATTACCTTTTCAGGCACCAAATAGGGCACAATATGGAGGTTTATGTAGATGATATGTTGGTAAAGAGCTTGAAAGCACAAAATCACATTACAGATTTGAATGAGGCATTCTAGGTTTTAAGAGAAAGCAAGATGAGGTTGAACCCGACCAAGTGTGCCTTTGGGGTCACGTCAGGAAAGTTCCTCGGTTTCATGGTCTCAAGAAGAGGGATAGAGGCAAATCCAGCAAAGATCAAGGCTATATTAGAGATGTGTCCACCTGGAAGAGTTAAGGAATTACAAGAACTGATGGGAAGAATAGCGGTGCTCGGGAGATTTATCTCGACTTCGGGGGACTGCTGTTTGCCTTTCTTTAAGGCTCTCAAGAACCGAGCAAGGGAATGGGAGACCAAAGGGGCCAAGCTCACCTTCGAATGGACCAAAGAATGCCAGATAGCCTTCACAGAGCTAAAAAGATATATGGCGCAGCCACCTCTTTTGGCCAAGCCGGAACCAGGGGACATATTGCAGCTGTACCTGGCCATTACCGCTGTGGCAATTAGCGCGATATTAGTCCGAGGAGACAGGCTGGTCCAAAAACTGATATATTATGTCAGCAAGGCACTCCTGGATGCCAAGACCAGGTATAGCAGTGTGGAGAAATATGCCTACGCGTTGGTTACGATGGCTCGAAAGTTAAGGCCATATTTCCAAGCTTACACCATCGAAGTGATCACCAACCAGCCTTTGAAGAAGATATTGGCCAAACCCGACCACTCGGGAAGGCTGGTAGCCTGGTGCGTAGAGTTGAGGGAGTTTGACATCCATTACAAGCCTCGAACTGCCATAAAGGCACAGGCCCTAGTGAATTTTGTGGTAGAATGCACACTCCCTGAGGAAGAAGTCCCCACCACCGCGGAACCTGAAGAAGTGGTAGAAGAATGGACACTGTATGTGGATGGTTCATCCAACACACAAAGGTGTGGGGCAGGATTGATACTAACCAGCCCCGGAGGGTTCCTGGTGCAGTACGCGCTAAGGTTCAAATTTCAGACAACCAATAATGGGGCCGAATATGAAGCCCTGATTGCAGGACTAAAACTGGCACAAAGTCTGATGGTAAAGCGTATCACCATCCAAAGTGATTCACAACTGATAGTTAATCAAGTCAAGGGGGAGTATGGGGCAAAAGAATCACGAATGGCCCAGTACCTGAGAAGAGTGTAGGACCTGATCACGAAATTCATCCGTTTTAAAATACTTCAGGTACCCCGGACACAAAATGCATCTGCAGATGCCCTCTCTAGGCTAGCCACCTTAGATTTTCAAGACCTGGACAGAACAATGTACCTAGATGTGCTCGGTACTCCAAGTATAGAGCAATCCGAGGAAGTATTACCAATCGAGGTGGAACCTTGCTGGATGGACCCTTTAGTCAACTACCTCCAGGAGGGCATACTGCCCACTGACAAGGAAGAAGCAAAGAAAGTCAAAATGAGGGCCGCCAGATACACGATAATAGGGGGAACACTATATAAAAAGGCATTTGCAATGCCCTATTTGAAGTGTCTCCGACCATCTGAGGCAGAGTATGTTCTTCGGGAGATACACACAGGCATTTGTGGATAACACTTGAGGGGCATGGCACTCGCCCATAAGGTCATTAAACAAGGATACTTTTGGCCGTATCTCCGCAAAGAAGCAATGAGTTTTGTCCGCAAATGCCTAAAATGTCAGAAGTTTGCACCCATCACGCGCCAACCTACAACGGAGCTCACTTCAATTTCAAGTCCATTGCCCTTTGTCTAATGGGGAATGGACATATTGGGACCCTTTCCCAAGGCATCTGGAGGCAGACAATTTGTGGTGGTGGCCGTCGACTATTTCACCAAATGGGTAGAAGCGAAAGCTTTGGCAACAATCACCGTAGTAAAGGTTTGGAAATTCTTCCTTCATTCAGTTATCTATAGGTATGGAATCCTGAGAACTCTTATTACTAACAATGGAAAGCAGTTTGAGCAAAAGTTCAAGGAATTTAGTGACCAATATGAAATTCAGCTAAGGAAGACCTCAGTGGCCCACCCCCAATCCAATGGGCTGGCAGAAGCAATGAATAAAATTCTATTAAATGGGATCAAGAAAAAACTGGAAACAGCCAAAAGATTGTGGGTGGAAGAACTGCCTAACATTCTATAGGCATATCGGACAACCACAAGGTTGGCAACTAGCAAAACACCCTTCATGCTGGCATATGGAACAGAAGCAGTACTCCCGGTGGAAATAGGAGAAGTATCGATGAGGGTGCAACTCTATGATCTAGGGATTAATGATGAAGAATTAAGAATAAACTTAGACCTGTTGGAGGAAATTAGAGAAACAGCTCGGGTAAGGAATGTCGTACACCAATAGCGAACGGCACGCCACTACAACACAAAACTGAAAGCTAGAAGGTACCACCAGGGAGACCTGGTCCTACGCAAGGTAGAAGCCTCAGATCCGAGATCCATGGGAAAGTTATCACCCAACTGGAAGGACCATACAGAATCTCCAAACAAGTAGCCCCAAGAGCCTATCATTTGGAGACCCTGGAGGGGGTACCAATACCACGATCCTGGAATGCAGAGAACTTGCAAAAATTTTATCAATAAAGGTCAGTTCTTAGTTGTTTGAATCCTAAATTATCGTTTGTTGAAAGTTCAGGCCACGGCCAATAGAGACATCAATAATTAATCAAGCAAGTTAATAGCAAGCATAATGACTCTTTGCAATATTATTATTTTTGTTACTAATGATGTGCCAGCAATCAACATAATGGTGAGTTGCACCATAGGGGCATTTTCCCAAATCAAAGGCGATAGTCACCCGACCATACTGGTGAGTTGCACCATAGGGGCGTTTCCCCAAATCAAAGGCGATGGTCACCCGGCCATAATGGTGAGTTGCACCATAGGGGCGTTTCCCCAAATCAAAGATGATGGTCACCCGACCATAATGGTGAGTTGCACCATAGGGGCGTTTCTCCAAATCAAAGATGATGGTCACCCGACCATAATGGTGAGTTGCACCATATGGGCGTTTTCCCAAATCAAAGGCCATGGTCACCCGACCATAATGGTGAGTTGCACCATAGGGGCATTTCCCCAAATCAAAGGAAGCCGTCATCCGATCATGGAGGTAAGCACCAAACAAGAATATAAGGCCAAGCCACACAAAAATAAAGTATGCAAACGAAGTATACAAGGAAAATTGCTCGGATAACGAGATTCTTTTATTAGTATTTCAGTCTACCAGTACAAGTATGCCATAACTCAGGTATAAGCTTATAAAGTAGTCATAACTTTCAAATACAAGTACACAGTAAGGTTTACAAGTACACACATGAAGCTATGCTCGATTTTAGAACAAGCTCGTCGAGAGAAGAAAACGTGGCAAACTAATGGGGGAACTACGACGACAGGAGGAAACCGACTTCGTGCACCTGAGCAGAAGAAGGCTGATGAAAATTGAGCACCGAGGGTCACGAAGTGCGAGACAGGGGTAGCATTGACAACAACATCAGATAGAACGATACTGAGCTCGGCATTCATGATGTAATACCACCTGCTCCAAAGCAATCCTGAGAATCAAGAGCTAGCTGCCTTGCCAAATGGGATTCACCATCAGTGCGCTGAAGCACCAAAATAGCCCTGTTACTACTCCTCTCAAACCATAGGAAGTGAGGAGCCCGAAGAGCACTGGGCATATCACTGGCTTCTTGTTCCCCAACGCATTGATAACCACCACCCACCAAATACCTTAACAGTGGAGTCGGCAGGAAGCAACCTCCTCAAGATTCTCCACCTCTCTGATGCAACATTCCCTCTCCAAAGAGTTGGCAAAGGGAAGGCACACAGAGAGGGACCCTCACAGCCCGTCAACCCAAAAGACACTGCGTGTTGATTGAGGATCGAAGTTGTGAAGGCCAATGTCGATTGAAGATTGAAGCTGAAAGTAGCACTTCTAAGAAGATAAACCTTAAAAAACTTGCAACTTCTGCATCTAAGAAAACAACGGCAACCAAAACACCATAAGAAGCACAGAATTTCTACGAAACAGCAACAGAAAGACAATATTGAAGAATCCATATTTCCATGGGAAGCAAAAGAGTGAAGGATACCAGCCCTATTTATAGGGCAAAATGACGGTTCGAAGGTGAAAGAGAATATTAAGGGAACAACTACCCCACTTAATGGGAAGTTACACCCAGGGCCACGTGCACCAACCCCAATGGACAAACACTTCTCCAAAAATTGGAAGGGGTGCGATTACCCAGACGACGATTCGGCTTCTGCGCCAGCCCCATTAATGATAAAGTATGTGAAACATTAGTCAAACAAGAAAATAATAAATGTCAGTGTGGGGAATCTACAAAAAATCTCTGAAAAGAGGATTCGCGCCATAATGAGTATTTACGCCAGAGAGATGGGCAAACGTCACCAGAAGCCAAAGAAAAAGAAAGATTTGACAACTCAAGGAAAGAAAAACCAAGTGGTGCAGATCCAATAAAATCCGAGCATAAAGCAAAACCCACCATATACATCAGAGGGGCGAAAACCGTTGCCTGAGATACAACCACATCAGTTACAGGTGTGTGAGCTTGGGACGAGGTGGATTAGGGGGCAAAGGCCCTGGAACATTCTGTGGAGGAGGAAAGAAAGGTATGGACAGCGTTAAGGGGTCAAGTACAACCTCCCGTACCAGAACACGAGGGTCAAAACCCAATCTCATCTTCCCCCAATTAAAGTAGGGGGTAACCTCCTTCACCCGATTATATAGGCGTTGAGCGCCTTCCAAAGCCTTATCTATGCAGAAGCACTTAAATGCAGGCGATTGAATCACATGGTTGATCGTGAGGTTCACCGCAACATATTTCTCAGCCCAGAGATAGTCACTGATGTTATCCACAATATCCCGAGCAAATTCCAGCCTGGCCAGTAGATCTTCCTCCCAGCGCTCAAGGGACTTATGATCTTCCAATTCCGCTTCCAACTGAGAATTACGCTTCCTCAGTATAGCATTAGCTCTATCATATGCTTCTATCCGAGATTGCAACTCCTTCTGACGCTCTAAAGCCTCCCAAGCCACAATATCGGACAAGGGAGGATGATCCTAGGCAAAAAAGGGGTAAGGAGTCATGGTCGGATATGCAGCAAGACAAAGAAATCCAAAATAGCAAATAAAACCCGTGGCCATTTTCCATTAACTGAAGTGCACGGGATTACAAAAAAAAAGAAAAGAAAAAAAAAACACAATGCAATAGCATCTGACAGAAAAGAGAAATTAAACCATAAGGGTGTCTACAACATCTTCAGGGGTCACGAGAGCAGCTGGCATGGTTGACATGACTGGGGGAGGATTCTCCTCTCCCTGCTCGACACTCTGCGTAATATTTTGCTCGGGGGTAGTCTCAGAAGGAACAGAAGTCACTATCTGGCCAGTTCCACTGGCAGTAGCTCCTCCAGGGCTGACTGAAGAGCTTTGCCCACCGGCCTCATTGAGGGGCATCTGAGGAGTCATAAAAGAAGAGGGATGAGGGATGTCCAATTTTCCAATCGAAGAGGCTTGTAGGCGCCCGACTCTAACTGCATAAGCATATTCTCCACTTCGGATATCCCCTCGAAGTTGAAAGCTGGTTGTCTCTCCTTCACTTGAACCCAGATGGAGTGAGCAGTCTTTAGCATAGCCAGAGAAGCCGTTGCCATGTGATGAACCTTGCAAGCTTCAGATTCAAGATATTCATTGAGGGCCTTGGTTCCAGCATCATTAACTTGAACCTTCAGGCTATCAATTTCAACTTGCAGCTCACGGAGCAACTGTTTCTTCTCGCCCAGCTTCTTTTTGACCTTCCAGTAAGAGGTCACGGAAGATCGGACTTGCCCCTCAGCCTTCGCCAGACTCTCCTCAGCTGCCGCCAGTGCTTTAGTTGTAGAATCTTTTTCTGACCTCAGAGCGGTCAACTCGTTATTCAGGAGAGAGCTCTGTTCATCGTTGTACTTGACAGCCTTCCTCAACTCCATCATTTCCTTCTCGGATTCCTGGTATACCGAGGCAACCTTCCTCTTGTGCTCCACCAACTCCGAAGCAAAAGCCAAAGCCTAAAATGGAGAGAGAAGGAGGGTCAACAAGCAGGGAGAAACAAGTAGGATTGCAAACCGAAGAAAGAATGTCACCTCATAGGCCTGTGCCAGGGAGGATTTCTCCAACGTCTCATCGGACATCTCAGAAAGCCAGTCCTGGTCTACTGGGGCCACGTAATTTAGAGCCATATTCTCGGCAGTCGCGATATTGCCAATCACCCTCTGGTTGTTGCTAATGGACCATCAGGGAACGAACACATCAAGATTGGCCTTGCCCTTGCCCTTGTCCTTTTTGGTATTATTGGGGGGAGGAAGACCTTTCAAGATCACGGAGGACCCCTCCTCCCAGGAAACCAAGCCCGGGCCAGGAGTCTTCTCTTTACCCGAGGAAGTTTCTACAACTTTTGTACCTCGGGGAGGCGCGGGGGCAGGCTTGAACGATCCCTTCTTCGGGGAACCCTTACTCAGCTCGGTGGAGGGTGCCTTTCTCTTCTTGCTCTTGTCCAAAGGGGCTAAAACTTTATCCCTGGCAACTTGAAGGTCTTCCTTCTCAATGAATGACGCAAGGGAATCCAGAGAAAACTCCACTGTAACCAACAAAAGGAAAGTATTAAACAAAGAAAAGGTTATAACACAACCTGAAACACCCCGGGAAGGGGGATGGGAGGAGCTCCTGAGATGCTCACCCCGCTCCAGCTCGCCCATATCCTGGACATTGATAACCTCGGCCTTGATGCGGCTCCTATCAGCTGTTGTCTTCTCCAAAGTCGCCTGATCCTCAGAGTCCAAGGGTGGAATTTTGTTTCTAGCCGTGGTATCAGGGTAACTCCACGTGGTGGGACACCCAGGCCCCTCACAAACTACCCAGAAAAACCTCTACTTCCAACCATGGTTGGATGATGGTAGATAATCCACTACAGGTACACCACGTTGGCAAAAATAGTACCATCTGGGGTGACCGCTATTCTGATTCAAGGTAAAGCATCTGATGAATAGAGCAAGGGAAGGGCGTCTCCCCAGCCGAAAGCACTTGATTAAAAAGGCCCCCACACACCTCCAACCATTGGGAACCAGTTGGTTGGGAGCTATCTTATAATGCTTGAGGAGTCGACCCACAAAAGGAGAGAAGGGATACTGAAGTCTAGCTTCAAAGGCATCAAGGATAAGCCCAACCTCCCGGGGTCGTGGCTGATTCAGTCTATCTTCGAGAGAGGGAACTCTGAGAACAACCCCCTTCGAAATCGCATAGACATTTCAGATCTCCAAAAGGTTATAATCAGTCAAAATGGAAGGAATCTCGTCAACCCCTTTTCCAATGGTAGGATCCTATTGCGGTTGTCAAACTCGATAACCCCTCCTTCCTAGCCATTTTATGGAGTCAAGGTAAACACACCCATGGAGCTCCGAGGAACAAATGCTGAGATCCTAGAACTTGCGCATCCAGTTAGGGGCGATTGAGGGGAGATTCCCTGGTTTCCTTCCTGGGCAACCCCATGGAATAATCTCTCACCCTCATCCAACAAGGATTTTACTTCCGTGTCATCCTTGAGAGAAGTATTTCTCTTGGATTTCCCCATTTCCCCGAAGTGGATATAAAAGGAAGAGAAAGGAAATGCAGATAAAAAAAAAAAGAGGAGAAAGAGAGAAAAGCACTTACTTGGGACGAAGAAGATTGCAATTGAAGGAGATAGAAAGGCACAGAGCGATAATATGGCAAAACTCGAAGAAAATATCTTTGGCAGAAGAGCTTGAAGACGATAAGATGAGAAAACTAAAGAAGGCTGGAACATTTTATACCCTTGGGGACACCCTCGTAACGCCCGTTAGATCCAACTGCTCAATTACTTTCGACGGACCAGATGACAGGGAGAGAAAAAGACCTAGACCTCGAAGGAAGAGCATCATCATCAAAGAACACCGGGAAAGCAAGGAAGTTCAAAAATTAAACTTTATGATGTCCCATCAATCTCCCCTCAAAAGGCGCGAAAGGCGACAGATATTTCATTCCCACGTGCTAACAGCAGCTAGTGGTGGCGCATTTATAAATAACCACTGAAGGGTAAAAATGTCCAGAAGAAGAAGAATCATCTCCAACCAGGCATGGCTCCGAGATAGCCAGACCCAGACAAGCAACCCGACCTCCGGGCAGTTCGTCAAGGCTCATCGTCGATACTTATCAAATTACTCCCTACACCTCAGCCGAGGTAAAGGGAGTAGGGGGCAAATGATACGCCATAATTTGTACTTCAAATCCTGACCTTACACATGGAACCCCTTAGGTTCGCAAGCAAAAGAAAGTTGGGGGCTTGCTTGGAGAATCCCACGCGCATGACGGTTATGAAGCTAGGCCCACTACGGCAGTTACGTAACCGCCAAGAGAAGACCCCACGTGCATTAAGAATCCCTGAAATTCCAAGATTTGTGAGATCACAATCAGAATGGGAGATTCCTAAAACCGTGCAACCAGAAAAGGAAACTATTGAAACAGGAAGGATCACCCAAGATCCCATCCATCACTATAAATTAAGGGCTTAGACCCTCATGTAAGAGGACTCAATTAACAGTATTCAATGATCAATAGAGAAAGAGTATTATTCAGCAGTCTCATCTCCATTATTCCCAATTCCATCTAGTTTCTACACTAGCATATCCATTGTGCCGCCAGTAGATTTCTCTCCGGCAAAAATCTTTGCACAACAGTAATCATAATCATTACCCCATGTGACTGTATCACTAACTCCAAATCATTCCATATTTGGTTATTAAATTCCATTTTACTTTGCATCTAATTCCTGTTGGTTAAAAAAGTTAAATAAAAATTACATGTAAAATGTATCATTACTGAATATGGTAAGAAATTTAAGTAGTTTATACAATCACATGTGATAATGAATACACAAATTTCTTTTTTAAGTATGAAAATTTCACTTCCCTTCCCTTTAATTTCTCTTGCAATCAAACGTAGTCGTAGCATTTTCATCTTGAGTTAAAAATTGACTATAGATATGGATGAGCCATTGATCCGTTATAACATGGACCCACCCATGAACTAAAGCCTGACCAAACTTTGTTATTGTTACTGAATTTGGTTTTATATCACAATCTTCCATATTTAAGGTTCTTTGTTTTGCAGGCAACAAGGAAAGTTGAGGCTTCGTTTGGTTGCAAGGGGTTTTAAAGTGAAGGGAATTGAAGGGAAATTTTAAGTCACATGGGGTAATGATTACAAAAATTTCCTTTTAAGGTTTGAAATATTTGGATGCTTCGGGATGCAAAATGAAAATCACTCCCAAGTCTGTCAAATCTGAAAAATTTAGAGGTAGTGTATCTTGGTGACTATCCGAATCTAGTGGAGATACCAACTACTATCAATGCTCTTACAAGGGTGGAGTCACTATGTTTACAAAGTTGCCCTTACCTCCAACTAGGGGTGTCAATGGGTCAGTTCAGTCTAGTTTTGGTTTGGGTTTTTCAGTTTCGGTGTGGCTTTTAGAGAAACCGAAACCAATCCAATAAGAACTATTCGATTTTGGCTCGATTTCAGTTTCGGTGCGGTTTGGTTTCGTATCGATTTCGATTTATGATAACGGGTTGATATCGGTTTGGATTCGGTTCGGTACTGGTTTTTTTTAAACTGGTAGGGTTCGGTTTTTGCCCTTCCACATATTTTTCTTCTCTTTCTCTTTTCAACTACATAGAATATTTCATTAGATCAAATACAGTACATCTTGGCATAATGCTCCCAAGTCCTAATCATCTTGTTCAAATGGATCCTCTATGCCTATGGATACAATTGGGTAATCACTCACAAAGGATATGAGAGACTATCGCAAGAACTGTAACAGTATGTTAAATCAATAGAATATGAGAGAAACTATAAGAACAACAGTTGAAGATTTGATAAAAGTTCATATCATATGGAACCCAAAAGGATTTTCAAATGTTGCTGCAAGTCAACATCCACGTAAAAGTCCATACAACATCCACTTAAAAGTTTTAAAAGTTAAACATTAAGAATTAGTGTTTCCTTAAAATAATTATAGTTCTTTGTCCTTCAAGAATGATGTGTTGTGTTGAGACTTGAGAGTTGAGACCAAAAGTGAAATAATATGTTCTGCACACACAAAAACAAAAAAAAAACAAAAAAAAAAAACCAATTTAACTCCGAAGATCAACAATTGTTATATTTTATTAGAAATCAAATAATGAATTATGAAATGCGTGCAAGTGCAAATTACTTTTTCAACAAGCTCGAGCCAATCCTTCTCTATCTATTATAACCTGAAGGCTCACTAATCTCCCTTTCAATCTACAACAGTCCAAGCACATTTCCTAGCGCGTTTTCCACATCAACGGGATCATCAATAGGTTCAGCTACATACATAGTAAAATAAGATACTAATTTAGCAACTAAAGCAAGTAAAAATGAAAAATAACTTAATGGATATTGGAAAATTACATCTGAAATCTATATCAACATCCAATCTCGAAGATATATCAATGCTTCAACATTGGTAGGTAGTAGTTTGCTCTGATATTTGTCAATAACACAGCCCCCAGCGCTACAAGCTAACTCAAATGCAACTATTGAAACTGGTACAGCCAAGACATCACAAGCCATCCGAGCCACATCTGGATACCTTGACTCATTCGCCTTCCAAAAAGCCAACGCATCATACTCATCATCATCATCACTGAATGGGATCTTGGGTTCATCTAGATACACATCTACCTGATATTTAGTTCCATTATCTACCTCATCAATCACAGATTGCATAAATTCTTATGAAAATTGAAAAATATGAGTCATTAATAAGATTAGCAATGAATATGGAAACTTGCAATTTAAAAAATAAATCAAAAGTGCAAGAAATGTAAAATTTACTTACAGGTTCTAGATTTCCCAGCATGAGTGAATAGTACTGGAATCTCATAATCACTTGTTTGCATACTCTTGTACTCATTAAAAAGTTGATACAAAGCAGATTTCACATTGTTGCCTATATCAATTCCATTTGGGTCCAAAGGAGCAAGTTTAGCAAATGCCCAATTCACAAAATTAAGCTTGTAACGAGGATCGAACACCAAGGCAATGGCCAAAATTGGACTATAGTTCCTCCAATATTTGTTAAATTTCTTCTTCATTTCAACTGCCATTGGCCTCATAAAACTAAGCCCATGTGATACCTCTTCTTACAAACTTTTGTGAATCTCCCAAACATTTTCAAAATACAAAATTGTTGTAGGATACTTGGAACCTGAAAGCAAAACAGTGACTTTCATAGAAGGGATGCAAAAAAAATCTATCAATTTCTCAATCTTTAACCATTGATCAAAACTTGGACAAGATAACTATCCTCCACTAGTCCAAGGTTCTCAAAAACATAAAGCAGAATCAAGCATGATATAAGTTGAGTTCCACCTTGTGGTGACATCTCCATGCAACCTCTTACTACTTGGTAATGATAATTGCTTACAAATATCCAAGAATTTCACTTTCCTTGCTTATAATCCTTTCACATAGGCTATATTAGATCGAATCAATGCCACAGACTCGTCTATGTGCTTTAGTCTATCTTGTACAATGAGATTGAGAATATGAGCACAACACCTATTATGAAAAAAATTCTCTTTTACATAAAAGAGCATTCTTCAAATTCAAATTGCTTTTCAACAACTCAACAAAACTGAAATTAGAAGTAGCATTATCTAAAGTAGTTGAAAACAATTTCCAGTCAATACCCCACTTAGACAAGATCTTTGAAACCATTTCACAAATATTGATGCCAGTATGTGGAGGTGGCATGATGCAAAACTTCAATAACATCTTATGCAACACCCAATCCTTATCAATATAATGCCAGTCAAAGATATGTATCTATCATTGGTGATGGATATCCATAGATCACTTGTCAAAGAAATCTTCTCATTAAATGACTTAAGTAGATTATGGATTCCACTGGACTCCAAATTATAAAACTTCAAAATCTAAGCCATTTGTATGTTTTGGGTAATATAGGTGTAGTCAGGAAAAAGGTATGTGATTAATTCCCTAAACTTCTCATACTCAACAAAGATTAAAGGTAACTCATGTCTCACAATAAGCCTCGTGACTTTGTTACGCACCCAATCTTAGTCAACTTTTTTATCTCTTAACATTAGTTTTCCTTCATTAACACCCAGAATCATTTGGATTGATCCTTTGTTTTCCCGTTTTGGGCAATTTAAAATATGTCTCCTAAGGCTTCCAGTTCCATTAGTAGTACTATCAACCCTATAGATTTGCCCACACCTATTGCATTCCTCTCGATTCTTCCCATCACTAAAATCCTTCCCCTAAAGAACTTTAACTGCTCTGAAACAGTACTCATTCTTTTTCAACAGTTGTTGTGCTAGTACGTTCTGTTGCTAAAATTCTAAGAATGTAAAGTCCATCATCGGACATCACATCAGCATTTGAGCTAAAATCGGGCTCATCTTCTATGTTGACTTGTGCATTGGACATTTCTATAACTGTAATTATTAGAAAAACATATAACATATTAATAAATAATGAACAACAAGGCAGCAATACACAAAATTTCATAGAAAATATAAATGTACATGTACATATACATGACTGCATGACACATCATATGAGAGAAAATGGGAGATGAAAAAAAAATACTTAATGATGATGAAAAGAAAAAAGAAAATACATCATAACTAATATTTTGAACAAATTCAATGTCAAAAGACTCAAAAGGCATTTAACAAGAAAAATTCAAGGAATTAGGCATTTCTTTGCCAAATCTAAAATAAAGGAGATAGCTTGTCAAGAGGATCAATGAGCATAAAGATGAAGCTATGACAACAGATTCTCTTTTAAATCATGCTTCACGGTTTTGAAAAAGAGTATCAGAATCAGCAAGTGCCCACCATTTTGAAGGAAAGAGAATTAGGATGCTAGCCAATGTTGCATGGGTTTACTGTATATACATAATACATGGGAATCAATCCGAAAATGAGTTTTATATTCTAAGTTTCTAACTTAGCAAACTAAAATACGGTGGATTAGAAGAAATCCCAAAACAAAATAAAGCATTTAGGAACCGAATCGACAAGGTGATATTTCTTGTTATTCTTTTTCAATGAATTTTTGTTCCTAGTAAAATAGAGTTTTATTAAATTCTGTTTTACTTAAAACAAGTGATATGCAGGGGAAGAAGAACAATAAAATATGAGGAAGAAGAGAAATATTGAAAATGTTTTATCTTTTCTTGTGGTGTGTTCACCGTTTCTTTGATGGGTTTGTTGATCATCTTTGTCTTAATAACAAAAGAGAAAACTAAATGAGTTGCGTTCTCTCTATTTCTATTAAAAAGAAATGGAAGATTCATCTGCTTCCACATAAATTATGAACTATTTAAGAAGTTTGACGGTCCATCTCTGTCTTAATAACAGAAGAGAAGACTAAATTATGAACTATTTAAAAACTCAAGTTTCAACTTGAAAACTTGAGATGGAAAAGTAAAAGGTTGATGTAGACACTGATTTTTTATCACCCCCTAATTGGCGATGATGACAACGGGACATGGACGATGGACGATGGACGATGCACTCTCCCTCTTTTTAGACCCAAGATACCTGACCCATAAGACCAAGAACCATGATGAACACAAAATGGCCCATTTTAAGCCCCAAAAAAGGAAAAATGGCACTGCGCTCCCACGGCGCTGTGGACTCTTCCCACAGCGCCGTGGATGCCTTCCCACGGCACCGTGGGGATGTGTACCGGATTTCCACGGCGCCATGAGGGGGTGTGACATCAGCTTGCTGACGTCACCCACGGCACCATGGAAAAGTCCTCCAATGCGCTGTGGACTTATCCGGTCAGGAGAGAGAAGGGGTCCCTCCCTATAAATAGGAGGGTCCCCTCCCACATTTCCCAAGGAATTTTGGGTAGAGAGACCCTCCCCAAGTGATTCCTAGCCTATTTTCCTCCCCTTTCACCCTCATTTCTCCTCCTTCTCTCATGAGAGTGTGAGTGCTTGAAGTCTTCTTGTGGCGGACAGATCCTTCGATTGTCCCTCTGAGTATAGAGCGCTTTTTGCTCCTTAGCGCTGGTATCCCGTCTATGCACGGATAACCATCAAAACTCCTTTATTACAGACATTATTCTGTTTGTTTACCCCTCTCCAAATCATTTGAAAGAGCCGTTACTCTGCCGAGAAAGAATCGGCGTCAGTCCATTCGTCTATCTCCCCTGAGCCAGGGGAATACAACCATACAGGTATAATTACTGCATTTTTTGTTGATTCAATGTAGTCCTTTCATATTTCATCATTTTAGTCCGCATTTTTCATATATGTAATGTAGTTTATTATGCTTTAGTTCAATTTATAGCATTTGAATGTAGTTCATAATATCCCCCATCCCCGTAATAAAAGAGAGAGAACATTCGTCCTTATGTAGCATCTAACACAGGGAGACCGGCTTCGGTCGGACGAGGTGGGTGCCTAACACCTTCCCACACTCGTAACCTGACCCCTTACCCGAACCTTTGGTCGAACCATATGGAGTCACGTAGTCCGATTCCGCTCACAACGGGTAGGGCTACCTTTAATGGGTCCTAGGCCCTAACCCTAGGTGGCGACTTCACATTATATTAGCATATTTTAATGCATGATCCCAATCCCCTATTTTTCAATATTATACATTGACAATATTATCCCTATCCATATACACACACACATACATCTCCCAAAACCCTATGTCGCCATATACCATAAGGGCTGAGGAAACCCTCAGGTCCCGAGGGACCACGGTACTTACAGTGGCGACTTCACTGGGGACTTGGTGGACAAATGTCCACCCGAAGTCAAACTCTCTAAATAGATGCTATCAATAAATGACAGAATGTTCTCTCTAAACTTTTATAATAATAAAAAATAATAATAATATATATATATAAAATGTACAAAATAAAAAATAAATAAATAAATAAATACAATAATATGTTTGTCTGGCTAACCCCTGTGTGTACTAACCGCATCTTGCATAGTGCTCGAAGTGAAATCAAATGGTGAGGGTACTCCCTGTCGTGCCTTTACCCCCAGGGAGGTGAGGCACGTCATACTAAGTACTCTGAGATCGGATGATAGCCGCTTCCTGTACCACTTTCTTGCACACATACACTGCATGGGAACCCCTCTTACCCCCGTAGTTAGTCGTTGGACCCCATGAGTAGTCATGGGTAATTCGCGGCGAAGCTACAGCCTTTGATATTTACTGTACGAGCTTAGAATCACCAACGAGGGTATTCACTAGTGTGTTGTGGGATGCTTTAGCCATTCAAAAAAGGCACTAGCATGATTACTCTGAGATTGAGTGACCTACTCTCCAGGTATATTAAAAGAACCATGTACCCACAATTCGCAACCACGAACGATAGGTATATCGGTTCTGTCAAGGGTGACCTTTTTCTGTCCTATCAAGCCTACCCCTTACATGCATCATGTAGGAAAATAGACCATATATGATTAGGGTGCGACACAAACTAACCCTTGTTAGCTGTAAGAAAGATCGAGTTTAAGGTCGCTTGATGATTAATCTGGCCTCAATACGAGATGCGGCCCAAAAATAAGGAATTCCATAGTCCCGCGATAGTCCCTCAAAGAAAGATGGGAGTCCACTCCCGTATGATGGATTCCTACATGTCCCTCGAAAATAGGGCACCTCCTATTGATTCAAGAAATAATCATCAAGAACCTGAAACTCGGCTTTCTTCTTTGTTTGTTTATTTTTATTTTTTAAGAAATGTTTGGGCGACGATGGCATTTGAAGTATGGTCTGAGAGAACTTCTACAATATCAGAAGCTCCAATGACGACTTCGATTACTTGAGCCAAATAAAATACAAAAAAAAAATGATAAAAATAAAATACCAAAAAAATAATAAAAATAAAATACAAAAAAATGTTCTTAAAATAAAATAAAAAATTTTACATACTCAAGTAAATTCCTTGTGACCTGAAATAATTCTCTCTGATTTATGTAAAGCAAAATTCACACCAAAAGATTTCCTATTACCCGCGTGAGCCCGATATGACCATAGGCTAACCCAAATTGGTTCGATCCAATCCAGAGGTGTTCAGGACTTCCCCTTTTCCACCCAACAACGTGAGGTAGAGTTCGATTAGGCTTTTCCCGGATAGAATCACCATGGATTCGTTAGGCAGTGATCCACCCGAAGTATGGTTAGGTCGACAAATGGACCAATTACAGGCTGAGGTGGCAAAGATGAAGCAATTTATGGTGCAAATCTTGCAAACAGTACGAGACATGTCCCAAGGAGGCACTATACCTACTTTCAGGGAGCCGGAGCATGCTCAGCCTATGACTAGCAGAGTAGTCCCGATAGTATCTAGGTTACCCACCAGGATTATGATGGAGGAAGAAGATGCCGTGATCAATGTAACTCAGGAGTATCCCGAGACTGAAAGGGAGCGTATGATGAGGGAGAAAGTTGAAAAGCTTGAAATTGCTATCAAGGACACGGTTCACAAGGAGCCTGAAGATAATTTGGTGTTCTTCCCTGAAGGAAAGATACCCAAAGACTTCAAATGGAAATTGGATAAATTTGATGGTTCAGGTGATCCTAAAGCTCACCTCAAAATCTTTTCTAAAGTGGCTAAATCTTGGTGCCTCACGGAAAAGCAAATGGGGCAGACTTTTTTGTATTCGCTTGCTGGACCTGCTTTGCAATGGTTGACACAGTTAGATCAGGCACAGACTCAGACTTGGTCAACGGTGGTGAGAGCCTTTACAAAGCAGTACTCATACAACACTGAAGTGGATGTCACACGGAGAGAGTTGGAGACACTAAGGCAAGGCCCTACTGAAGGGTTCTACAATTTCATTATGAGGTTTAGAGAGAAGGCCGTAAAGATGTGGAATCGCCCGACAGAAGCAGAACAGGTGGAAATGATCCTGGAGAATCTGTACGGAGAATATCACAATTGCCTTTACTACCAACACCTCAAGACTTTTGAAGAGCTAATGGCCATAGGGAAGCGTATTGAAGACAAATTGTTTAGAAAGGCATATGGTCAGTATAGCCACACAATGCAATATCAGAGCCAAAATTCAGAGGCGAATATGGCAAATTCAAGACAACGTGAGTTCACCGATTTGGGTGTGGCTAGGTCTCTTGCATATGCCGAATTGAAGAAACTGGGACTTCTGGGCACGGTTCCTCCATGATAGGTCAGGGATCCTCCACCATTTTGGTATGACCCAAATCAATACTGTGACTATCACACCCAAGAGGGGCACCCCACTAATGAATGCATTGCACTCGGGAATGCTATCCAAGACCTGCTGGAAGCAGGAAAATTCAAGCTAGGAGCAAAACAACAGTTTGTTAATCAGACAATCAATGCCCTCGAAGAAGATTTAGAAGGGTTTGATCCCACCTCCTTGATCCAAGCTTTGCCGGTTCCTTTAGAAGAGGTAGTGACAGGTCAAAAGTCTCCATCAATGATGTACGCCCAGGATGTTCATGAATCCTCTCTTCCTTCAACAACTGATATGACCAAGCTGAATGAGTTTAAAGGCCATGAAGAGATCAAGGAAAAAGAGGTTTTGGCAGGATTGCAGTATTGGAATGACCTTTTACCTTTCCATCTCCAAGAACAGATCATGCATCAGGTCTTACAATCAAGGAGTGAAGATTGTCTAGATTTGTTTCATGAAATTACTCTCCTCAATCGTGGGAATGACGACCTTCGAGGACTTCCTGTCCATCCAGATTATCCTTTCTTCAATATCTTCGGGATAAGAGACATCTACCAGTTGTCTACTGAAGCCCTTTGTTTTCTTTTGTACCTTTGCGAAAGGTACGTGGTAGCATTTAGCTTTCGTGTTCCAGAATTGTTGACTTATATGAGCCAGGACGAATTGCATCCAGAATTTGTTCCTCCTCGGTCAAACACAATGAAATTTCTTCTTCGATTTCAGACACAGACTCAGTGGCTCGAGCAGTTATTCAGTTGTGCAAAATGGAATGTCCTCTATACCCTCCATAACCCTTATTGGATACAGGAGTCACGAGAAGAACCAAATGCGAATCTGATCATGCGTCAACCTCACTGTACCTTTCATTTTGGTACAACATTCAATTTGGTGAATTTCTTTAATAGAGGATACAAAAAGGATGATTGGGAGAAGATAAGGAATTATTTGTGTGAGATTAACGGAGTCCCTAAGGAGTAGATTCCTCCAGGATTATGGGAAAATCCTTTTGATGCTACCACTAATTTTAAAAGAGAATACTTCTTTTACATTGCCAGCCTGCAAAGTGGTAGAATCGTCGAAGAAAGTTCTCCGTATTACTCCGATGGAACAAGGGCAAACACTGATTGAGGACATCACTGTCACCCGAAGGCATTAAACTACAATCATTAACTTGACGAGCATTAGTCTTGCTGACTGAAAATAGTTCCAGCACCCGGCTCTGGTTGGAGGGACACTTTTTTTAGGACAAACTGCATAGTCCCGTGGCAAAGCAGTGACAGTACTTCATTCTTGTGTAGACAGGATCGCACTGAAGACATCATCGGGTCTGCATCCCTTAGTTCTTTAGGTCTTTTCATTAAGTCAAATTTCCTTCTATAAACTCACCCACGGTGTATTTTCCATTAGCCGTTAATGAATATGTTCTCTCGTCCATCTACTCGTTCTCTTTCTTTTCTCTTTCATCCAAATAATAGTTTATGATGATCTCATGATTGCTAGTTTTTAAAAAAAAAAAAAAAAAAAAAATTACTACCCTTCTTTCCAATGTCAAAGTCTTGATGGTCGAAGATCTGGAGCTTTCCATACATCTGATCCCCTTCCAACGAGTCAGGAAGCCTGGATGAAGATTTCATCTCATAAAGCCTGGTAAGGGAGGCCCCCTTTGGCCACTAGTCATCTCAAATAAACCCTGAGACAATAAAATCCGCTAGTCCCCCAATTGTGCCTTAGCCGTTCCCTTTAAAAAAAAAAAAAAAAAAAAACTCACTTTGGCCCCCCCCACACCTCATTATCCATATGTCCTCTTGCTCATCAAAATGTCCCATTGGCTTCTAGGGTATGACCAGAAGAGGTCTCTCAGTGAAGTAATATGTCACAAGGGCAATACGTTTTCGAAGGATGCAAAAAAAAAAAAAAAAAAAAAAGAAGAAGAAAAAAAGAAGAGAGTAGCTCCGTCTCCACAATCAAAATTGGGCCAATCTCAAAAAAAAAAAAAAAAAAAATGAGAGTTCAAAATAAAAGAACAAAAAAAAAAAAAGAGAAGAGATGATGCATTGGCTCAAGGCATTGCAAATAATTGGGAGCACTTAGACCATGGGGCAAAAATAGCCACTTTTCCTTTGGAGACAATATTGTCAAAATTATCAGGGTTAAAATTACCAAAGTCTTCAATTGAGACACGAGAGGGACTGCCAAACTTCTTGATTACATTCCCCAACAAGTTCAGTTACCAAAATCTTGGTAAAGTTTTGGGAGCAGAAGTGTCGAGTCATGGTTAGTCCCTAGGGGCACATTTGAGCCTTTACCATCCTTTGGAACCCAGTCCTAAGCCCCATTACAACCTAGTAAAGCCCTCCCGGGCCAAATGGTGATGAGACTCTCGTCCACAGCTTCAAGCTCACCTGGCTATGATGGAACTTAATCATCAAGGCTTTGACATTAAGGCATCTTTGTCCTGAACTACGTTCAACCTGATCCCTATTTGGGGTATGTAGGCAACTTGATGAAGTAATAATCAAGCTCGGTCCTCCCACATGTACAGTTTTCCATTCGTCCATGTACAACTTTTCATTTTTGCTCACTTGCATCATATCTATCATATTTCTACTTTTTCCCCTTTCCCACTAGTATCCCTCTCTCTTTGATGCGATCCGATGATATGAAGAAAAAGAAGCACGTCTACCAAGATCATAAAGATTTCTGAAGAGATGATTAGGGGATTAAAGGCCAGCAGCATTGTACTCACCCTCTCAACTAGTAAGACGAGCAGAAGAATTAACTTGTCAACCTCTATCCAAGATAAGAAGGACAAAGGAGCATAAGGAAAAAGGATTTGTTTCCTTAGGGCAATCCACCAGGCAAGAGCATGTGAAGAGTCTCAGCCTAAAAGACAAAATGACCGTACAAGCAGAGAAGGATGATACTGTCTGGGATAAACTGCTATGACTCTCCATGAAGGAAGGGAAGAATGACCTATCCACCCATCTTGTTCATACACATTCTCTCAATTTACCCCTTTGACTCGCTTTGTCAAAAATTCACCCCACACCAGTTCGATGTTGGACAAGCGATGTTTGACGAGCCTATGTGTGTAACGGGATGAGAATAATATGTTTATGTGGAATTGTGCATTACTAGGTCAGAATGTGAATAACCATAAGTTTTCAAAATAAATTTCTCTCACAAATAAGATTGTTTCTAAAAAAAAAAGAAAAAAAAAGGGGGGGGGGTTTGAGTGAATCTCAGATTTCTCTGCCAAAGTATATTTTTGGTAATGTATAATTCTGCACTAAGCTTTTGTGAAGGACAAGTGTTGTGCAACACAAAAATGGAGAATATCTGGTAAGTGTCTATGTTTGTATGTGATTACTTTTCACTTGCTTGTATTGATTACTTGCATAGGATTGTGTTTTCCTTTTTGCATGACATAATTTGCATTAGGACTATGATTCCCTTTGCATGCAAAAAAAAAAAATTTTACTTGCATAAGATTGTTTTTTTTGTTGCATTTTGGATCATAATGCAAACTACTTGAGTTTTAATGATAGACTTCTTTGCCATTCTCATCATGGATCCGTGTGCATAAGATTGCATTTTCCTTTAAGCATTCCAGTAATCCGATCATGACAACACTCATGTGCTATCTTATTTTCATCATCATAATGCCCATGCACTACTTGGCATCTAATGGTATACATTTTGGATTGCTTTTCCATTTTCATCATGGCTACACATGCATAGGATTGCATTTTCCTGACCAATGTCTTGATCATATGCCATCTGAATTTTCATTTTCGTTGTACTCGCGTGCAACCTACTCAGCAGATCATGGTAGAATTCATATACAGTCTGGGCTCTGATCATTTAGTTCCATCGGACCCTCGTACTTCCTGCACTCACGTGCAGTTGGACTATCTGATCACTGTTGAATTCATGTACAACTCGATCTCCAATGATTTGGCCCCATGTACAGTTTGACTAAGTCCTTAACCACTTCTGCACTCATGTGCATTTGGTTTTTTGGATCATTGTTAGTTTGATCTTTCGGTTATACCAGATTCACGTATGGTTCCGCACTCTCGTGCAATTTGATCCTTTTGATCCCTGCTATAATCGTGTATAGTTTGATTACCATTTGAATCTTCTGGTCCCAGCTGTACTCGCGTACAAATTGATTGAACCTTTGACCCTATTGAACCCTGCTATGCTTGTGTATAGCTTGATCATTCATTGATTTTTTCGATCCCACTATACTCATGTATAGTTTGATCACTCTGTGACCTTTCTGATCCTTGCTATATTTGTGTATAGTTTGATCATCTCATTAACCTTTCGATCTCTGTTGTACTCGTGTACGGATTGATCCATCATTTGATCCTTCTCGTACTCGCGTACAAGTTAATTGTTGAACTTTCTGACCTTCACTCTACTTGCATGTATAGTTCAATCATACCATGAATCTTCAGTCTCTATTGTACTCAAGTGCAAATTGACCCATCATTCGATCCTCTTTGTACTCGTGCACAAGATTGATCCAGTATCTGATCCCCCTTGCACTCGTGTGCAAGTTAATCTTTGACATTTCTAATCCTCGCTATACTCATGTATAGTTCAATCATCCCATAAATCTTCGATCTCATTGTACTCGTGTACAAAATTGATCCTTTATATGATCCTCCTTATAATCGTGTACAAATTAATCATTCAACTTTCTGATCCTCACTATACTCGCGTGTAGTTCGATCATCTTATGAATCTTCAGTCTCTATTGTTCTCGTGTGCAAATTGACCCATCATTTGATCCTCATTGTACTCACGTACAAGATTGATCCATTATCTGATCCTCTTTATACTCGTGTACAAGATTGATCCATTATCTGATTTTCCTCGTACTCGTGTGCAAGTTAATCATTAAATTTTTTATCTTCACTATACCTGTGTGTAGTTTGATCATCTAGTGAATCTTTGGTCTCCATTGTACTCATGTACAGATTGACCCATCATCCTGATCCTCTTTGTACTCGTGTACAAGATTGATCCATTATCCGATTTTCCCTGTACTCGTGTACAAGTTAGTCATTAACATTTCTGATCTTAACTATATTCGTGTGTAGTTCGATCATCCTGTGAATCTTCGGACTCCATTGTACTAGTGTACAGATTGATCCATCATTTGATCCTCATTGTACTCGTGTACAAGATTGATCCATTATCTGATCCTCCTTGTACTCATGTACAAATTAGTCATTGAACTTTCTGATCCTCTCTATACTCGAGTGTAGTTCGATCATCCCATGAATCTTTTGGGCTCCATTGTACTCATGTACAAATCGATCCTTTTTAGTCTAAACCCATGGACAATTTATCATCCAAATCATTATTTCATCTGGCCAGTACCGGACTCATGTATGGTCTGATCGTCGTGATCTCTTGACCACTTCTGCACTTGCACATAATTTTATCGTCCAACCATTGTCAAAACTCGTGAATGGCTCATTCCCCAGTAAGCATTTCAGATGAGACCCGTCCCTCACTGAAACCATATCTTTCCCTAGGAATGACTGGAGTGTGTCGTTCCACAGGTCAACCAGATCGGCTATAAGTACGTCATACCATTGTCTTAGATTGACTGAAGAATGGCTTTCCACGTGCCATCATCGACAGAATGATGTCTATACCATGCGAGCACCTTCTCTGCACCACAATACTTCTTCGGCATCAGGAGGGCCTTACCCCATAGAACCAAAAAAAAAAAAAAAAAAAAAGACCTAAATGAAAAATAGTTTCAAGAAAGGCCCTGAAAAGGGGAAAAACCCTAAATGTTGAAGAAAAGTCCTCATACATAAACTCCAATCATCTATCATGAATCATACTAACTCTTGTTCAAGATGTTAGCACCAAGATCAATCGAGTCCTCTTGCTCCCAACCAAGATCAATCGAGTCCTCTTGCTCTCAATCAAGATCAATCGAGTCCTCTTGCTCTCAACCAAGATCAATCGAGTCCTCTTGCTCTCAACCAAGATCAATCGAGTCCTCTTGCTCCCAATCAAGATCAATCGAGTCCTCTTGCTCCCAACCAAGATCAATGGAGTCCTCTGCTCCCAATCAAGATCAATCGAGTCCTCTTGCTCCCAACCAAGATCAATTAAGTCCTCTTGCTCCCAATCAAGATCAATCGAGTCCTCTCAATCAAGATCAGTCGAGTCCTCTTGCTCTTAATCAAGATCAATCGGTTTATCAAAAGATTTCATCAAGGTTAACCGCCTGTTTGGCAACTCTGGTCGAGTGGTGCCTTATCTAGATCTTAGGTCGAGCGGTGCTTTATCACCCTCAAATTTGATCTTTGGGCCGAGTGGTGCCTTATCTAGATCTTCGATCGAGTGGTGCCTTATCACCCTCAAAATTCTATCCCCAGTGAAATCCCTCAATACTGAATGCTTCGGTCGAGTGGTGCCTTATCACCCTCCAAACTTGATGATTTCGGTCGAGTGGCACCTTATAATCATCCAAGTTTGACTTTCGGTCGAGTGGTGCCTTATCACCCTCAAATTTGATCTTCGGGCTGAGTGGTGCCTTATCTAGATCTTCGATCGAGTGGTGCCTTATCACCCTCCAAACTTGATGGTTTCGGTCGAGTGGCACCTTATAACCATCCAAGTTTGACTTTCGGTTGAGTGGTGCCTTATCACCCTCAAATTTGATCTTCGGGCCGAATGGTGCCTTATTTAGATCTTTGGTTAAGTGGTGCCTCATCACCCTCAAAATTTTATCCCAGTAGAGTCCCTCATATTCAATCTTGTGGGCCGAGTGGTGCCTTATCTAGATCTTTGGTCGAGCGGTGCCTTATCACCCTAAAAAATTATTTGAGCAATGCTCACAAGATAAAGATTTGGTTCTTCCGAGTTTTTCTTTTGAGGATTATCGAAAGATTTCATCGCGATTAACTGCCTGTTTTTAGCAACTCTGCCGCCTTTGAGCAAAGCGTCAGCAGTACATGCTCTTGATGACAAAATTAGTCGGTCTTTTGTCTTTACCTGGCACAGGCCTCGGTCAAAGAGGGGCAAACTGTAGACACTGATTTTTTATCACCCCCTAATTGGCGACGATGACAACGGGACATGGATGATGGACGACGCACTCTCCCTCTTTTTAGACCCAAGATACCTGACCCATAAGACCAAGAACCATACTGAACACAAAATGGCCCATTTTAAGCCCAAAAAAAGGAAAAATGGCACTGCACTCCCACGGCGCCGTGGACTCTTCCCACGGCGCCGTGGATGCCTTCCCATGGCACCGTGGGCGCCTTCCCACGGGACCGTGGGGATGTGTACCAGATTTTCATGGTGCCATGAGGGGGTGTGACATCAGCCTGCTGACGTCACCCACGACACCGTGGAAAAGTCCCCCACGGCGCCGTGGAGTGGAGAACTTATCCGGCCAGGAGAGAGAAGGGGCCCCTCCCTATAAATAGGAGGGTCCCCTCCCACATTTTCCAAGGAATTTTGGGTAGAGAGACCCTCCCCAAGTGATTCCTAGCCTCTTTTCCTCCCCTTTCACCCTCATTTCTCCTCTTTCTCTCATGAGAGTGTGAGTGCTTGAAGTCTTCTTGTGGCGGACAGATCCTTCGATTGTCCCTCTGAGTATAGAGCATTTTTTTCTCCTTGGCGCTGATATCCCGTCTATGCACGGATAACCATCAAAACTCCTTTATTACAGACGTTATTCTGTCTGTTTACCCCTCTCCAAATCATTTGAAAGAGCCGTTACTCTGGCGAGAAAGAATCGGCGTCAGTCCATTTGTCTATCTCCCCTGAGCCAGGGGAATACAACCATACAGGTATAATTACTACATTTTTTGTTGATTCAATGTAGTCCTTTCATATTTCATCGTTTTAGTCCGCATTTTTCATATATGTAATGTAGTTTATTATGCTTTAGTTCAATTTATAGCATTTGAATGTAGTTCATAATATCCCCCATCCCCGTAATAAAAGAGAGAGAACATTCATCCTTATATAGCATCTAACATAGGGAGACCGGCTTCGGCCGGGCGAGGTGGGTGCCTAACACCTTCCCATACTCGTAACCTGACCCCTTACCCGAACCTTTGGTCGGACCATATAGAGTCACGTAACCCGATTCCGCTCACAACGGGTAGGGCTACCTTTAATGGGTCCTAGGCCCTAACCCTAGGTGGCGACTTCACATTATATTAGCATATTTTAATGCATGATCCCAATCCCCTATTATTCAATATTATACATTGACAATATTATCCCTATCCATATACACACACACATACATCTCCCAAAACCCTATGTCGCCATATACCATAAGGGCTGAGGAAACCCTCGGGTCCCGAGGGACCACGGTACTTACAGTTGAGAATTTGAGATGGAAAAAAAAAAAGGGAAACCAGAACCTACTACTGTCGGTTGCCTGAGTGTTGTGAGAGTCGAGAGCCTGTGCGTGTGTCGCCGTTGCCAGTTGCCTGAGTGCTGGTGCTGCTGAGAGTCGAGAGTCGAGGATGAGGTCTGGTCTTGAGTGACCTTGAGGGCTTGAGTGCCTCTGAGGCGCTAAGAGTGAAAGGGAAAGACTGAAAGAGACAAAGGGTGAAAGGGATTAATCGATTAGGGTTTAGGGCATTTAGATTTTCGACATTTAGTTTTTTACTAGGGTTTGCACCGGGTCGAGTCGGGTCGGTCCGGGGTTGGGTTCAACAATGCACTGTTGGTCTAGACTGAACCGAGCCGAAACTGAATGGTCCCTAAACCCACAAATCGAAGCCAATCCAATAAGAGACAGGTCCGGTGTGGTTCAGTCTCATTCGGGTCCGATCAGACCTGTTTAGTCTGTTCAGGTTAGGTATTGACACCCCTACCTCCAACACATCCCACATTTTCCCTTAGGTTTGAAAAGCCTGAGAAGGTTTGTAACTGTGAAAATCTGAGAGAAATAACAGGATTCAAGATTCTATGACATGAGAAATTTAGAGAGATTACGTCTTCTTAATTGCTCCAAGCTAGCAAAAATTGAAAGCCATGAGGGATTATTAGATTCCCTACAGCAATTTGAGATTTAGGGTCTGCATGATAACACTTTTGTTTTTGGGAAATGATTCTATTCCAGAAATGACTTTTTGTACTTCTGTTACTGGGCCATATTTCTGAGCAAAACACATGTTTGGTAACGCATAATAATTTCTATTTCTTGGTCAGAAAAGAAACATAAACGCGTTTATTATGCACAATTTCTATAATTTTTTAAAAAATGTCATTAAATACCCAAAAAGTTTGGTGGAGGTTGCCGTGGTGGCGGTGTTGGTGGAGGTGGAGGTGGTAGCGGTGGCAGTGGTGCTGGTAGTGGTGGTGGCGACAATGGAGGTGGTGGCAGTGGAGGTAGTGGTGGCGGTGGTGCTGGTAGTGGAGGTGGAGGTGGTGGAGGTGGTAGCGGGGGTGGAGGTGGTGGTCGTAGTGGTGGCGGCGATAAAGGTAGTGGTGGCGGTGGTGGAGGCGGAGGTGGTGGTGGTGGCGGTGGCAGAGGTGGCGATGGCGGCGGTGGAGGTAGTGGTAACAATGGCAGTGGTGGAGGTGAAGGTGGCAGTGGTGGAGGTGAAGGTCGCAGTAGTAGTGGAGGTGGCGGCGGCGGTGATGGTGGTGGTAGTGGTTGAAGTTGCATTGATGGTGGTGTTTTTTTTTTAACATGCAATTACTGTTTTGCCCATCAAATTAAGCATGTGCTCATTAAAGAGCAACTCCCCCCTTATTTCTTCCTTTTATTTCTAGGACAGAGAAGCTTCAAATTGGAGTTTCTTTTTTTCTATTTCTCAGCAACAAAAAAAATAGAGAAATAGAGAAACAGAAGTGTTATGAGAACATGTTTGGGCATGGTTTTAATTGCTTTGATTCTTCTTAAGTTCTCAACCGATTCCACATATAACACCCACCATTCAGCTGCATTACAAGTTTACAACAAAAAAGACGTGTCAAATGTTGTTTCAACTTTCAAATTTCAATACACATGTAATTTAAAACTTAAAAGAATTACGAGCATCACCACGTGCTCTGCCTTGTATCGCAACCTCAGTTCCAAAACTACCCAATGCATCCCTAAATACCTTGATCTACACCCATGTGGAAAATTAGTAAATACTTCTTCACTACTTGTTTGAAAGCATCAATAAGTTGAGTTTTCAAAAGAATTGTAAGACTCATCTCATTGTTGCAAATTGCTTGTAGTGCACCATCTGGCTCCAATTTCTTCACTACTTGTTTCACAGCATCAATAAGTTGAGTTTCCAACCCAAGCCTATTGTTATATTGATACTTAGGGTTCAAGTAGTATGCTGAAATATGACATATAGAATAGAGGTATTGTCAAATGCATAGGTAATTAGTAAATAATAATACTATGAATTAGTAAACATAAAACAAATTTACTCACCCGCCTTATGCAGTGGATGCATAAGTTGATTCTCCCAATGAGCATTGATGATATCTAAGAAGTGTTTGCTACTACGAGTAGCCACACTGTAGACACCATCTTTCATCAAGTTTATTGCAGCATATAGGACTTGCATGGTTGGGCCCTTCAGAGTGGAGTCAGCAACATGTAGAACTTTAACTACTGGCTCTAAAATTTTCACCACTTTGCTTAGTTTGGTCCAAAAGTCCTCAGATGACATCGTTGTTTGTACTTCCCTCCCACTTGCAGTCTTGGAACCCTTCCATCCAAACCACTCCTCAGAAGCAAACATACTTCTCAACCCGGCCTTCTTTGTCTCAATGCTTTTGAAGGCAATGTAGTTGGTGGCAAATCTTGTGATGCCAGGCCTAACCAAGTCACCCCCACATTTTTCCCTCAATAGATTGAGTACATAGGAGTAGTTGTATACAAAGTTGGGGACTTGTATTGCACTTTCAACCACAGTCTTCACCAACTTTAACTTTCCCATATCCTTTAGCATTAAGTCAATGCAATGGGCTGCACAAGGAGTCCAGAAGAGCCGGTACTTACTATTGTTCATCATCTTCTCACCAGCCAGCTTGAAGTTGCTTCCATTGTCCGTTACAATCTGGACAACATTCTCAATACCCACATCTTTTTCCATTACTTCCTTTAACAATCTGTAAATATATTTTCCATCCTTTATCTCTTTGGATGCATCCACAGATTTGAGGAACACTGTCCTCCCATCATAATAAACCATGAAATTGATGATGGACTTTCTTGTAGGCCCAGTCCATCCATCTGCCATTATAGTCACCCTATATGTCTCCCACATACTCCTCATCTCACTAATGTACTCATCAATCTCACTCTTTTGTTGAGGTAGATAAACATTCATTACCTCATATGGGGTGGGGCCCTTGAATCCTAGGCCAGCCTCTGCAATGGTATCTATCATGGTATCATAATGGGGGCCTTGTGCAGTGTTTGCTGGGATGGTATGGTATAGCATCCACTTAGCTATTGATTCTTTAACCAATCCCTTCATCCCCTTCCATGCTCCTTTGATTCTGGATTGACTGCTTCCTTTCTTCTTATGCAATTTAGGATCAGATGCTGATGGTGGTACTGGTACTGGTAGAGGTGTTGGGGCTGCCCTCACACTTTGTGATCTTCTAAAAGGATTAAAAGATCTAGAACCTCCAGAACTGCCAGCTACTCCACTACCCCCTACTCTCTGTCTCTGTTGATCATCTTGAAAACTTACTTTACTCCTTGAAACAGTCCGCCTAAAATCCCTAGCCTCCTCTGTTGTTTGTATGTCATCAGGTACTACAATGTCCTCATCATCATCATCATCATCATCATCATCATCATCATCATCATCATCATCATCATGGTATCGTCTTCCTCCTCCCAGCGAACTCCTCACTGTATCCTCAAGTTGTTCTCTTATCCTTTGCTTGTCAGCCTTCCTCTTCTTCTTTCCCCTCAAACTATCACCAATCTCCCTAGCTACTTCAGTAGGGACCATATGACAACCTACAACATCTTTAGATCCTCCAGTCAGATGTTGTTTAAGTCTACTGGACCCTCCTCCCATAAATTGCATGTGACAATAGTTACATATAGATTTTCTCTTATCCCCATCAATGGGAGTGCCATGTAACCATGCAATGTCACCCCTATGCTGGTTGGCTGGTCTCTCTTGTTCCCTCTGCCCCCTTTGTTGACTACTTTCCCCCACCTTTTGCTTGCCCTTCGCACGTTGTCTATCACGATCCGCCATAATGATACTTGTTTACTGCAATGTAAGTAACATAAATAATTAAAAAACTTAATGTAGATGTACTTCAATTGACACTTTTAGATTACTAACACACTTGTATAGTTATTTAATATTTTTCCCCTAACCCTTATCTTTTTCACATAATTAAAAACAATTTTTTATATATAATGTTAATATAAGTATTGACCTAACACAACAAAATCGAAAATTAGTAAACATAATATACATGTAATGCATTTCAAAACATGTAGAAATAACTTTTATATTTTTTCATTATTTTTTAAATTTAAAACTCATATTTTTCCTTATTTATTTATTTATTTTTTTTAATTTTTTATAAAATTTTCTTAATATCCAAAAATTAAAATAATTATTTAAGAGCAGAAAAATAAATCCGACATCGTGAAGCCGTAGATCGGCCATTGGTGTCTAACATATATTTAATTCATTACCATCTAAGTCATATTACCCCTAATTATTTCTTATTTTAGTTGTAGGAAAATGAATTTTTAAAACCAGAAAAAAAAAAAAAAAAACATATGGAAAAAAAATTTCGACACCGTGAGGCTGTAGATCGGCCTCCGGTGTCTAACATATATTAATATCATCAACATCCAACAACATTTGTACAAAGTATTTTAAAAAAAAAAAAGTTTTAGAGAAATAGAATTTACCTTAAATAGTGAAAATAGGCTTGGATGATGAGCTTAGATGACCCTCCGACGTCTTTCCGGCGACAAGGAGCTTCAACAATGCTTTGATGATGCTTGGAAGGGAGGAAGAAGAGCAAAAAATGAGGAAGAAGAGAGAAAAACAGAGTTTCAGCAGGTCTCGGTTGAAATATCGACTGAGAGCTACGAAATATGGTATAAGTTAGGCCCTCACGTGACACTTTTAGTGACTTTTTCAATATCTCGCGATATATCGTGAGTCCACGATATTTCGTCGATATCTCACGAGATATCGTCGAAATATGATATTTTTCCATTTCGGATTGGTATCGTATCTCGGACAGCTCGAGATATACGAAATTTGGCGAAATTTCGCTGAAATTTTGTGAGATTTTGAACCTTGACAGTGATCGATTGACAGTGGAGGAAAGTGTTTGATGTGCAGTTGGCGGTGGTGGGAGTGACTGGTGAAGTGGGGGTGGAGATGATTCATGACAATGCTCTGCATGTCTGTCTTTACCTATTACGAGGTATTTGGGATCCAGTGGTGGTTTTAGTCGGTTGAAGAAGAAGAATGGACACCTTTGCTTCCCGGTGGCCCATTAGCTGAGGTCCTGCAACTGAGCATGGCAGGATCGAAGTCGCATGGCTGCTGTGGTGGTGGCAAGAGTAGCTCATCTTGCTGCAGGGTGGCAGCAATCCCACTGTCCCACATCCAAGGTTGGCATAGTACAGTCGGAAATTGCGTTGCAGAGGCTGAATCAGGGTAAATAACCATCCCATCGCTGCTTGAGAGAATGTAATTTTTGCCTCCATTTTTTATTTCCGCCGGAGATAGATGAGAGTTGCAGGAGATTCCTTTGTAATTGATGGGTTTGCATAGCTCTCTCTCTCTCAAAACGGCTCATCTTTGATTTTGGGGATGTTTGGGTTGAAGATGAACAAAAAGGTAAAATGGTCTTTTGATTTGGGATGTTTTGGTTTAAGGGTAAAATGGTCTTTTACATTTCACAACTAACACCGTCAGCCTTAGGGGGTGCGAGTGTAATTTTTGAAAACACAGGAGAGGGGGTGTAATTAGGCCATAGTTTAGGGGAGGGGTGTAATTTCCCTAGAAAATATATTAGTGTTAGTTATATGTCCAGAATACCGTAGGGGTATTCTAGACCTTTCTTATTTCTTAGTTGTGTTTATTATTTCGTTTTAGTCCCACATTGATTTTGTAATCTTTTTTATTCATTCATTATGATTATAAATAGAAGTGCTTGGTGATCACATTGATTATCCAAGTCTTACCCTAATTCAGTCCTCTCTACATGGTATCAGAGCAGAATTCGAATTAGGGCCACCCATCACTAAATCTCGATCTCTCTTCTCTCTCCATCTCTCTTGGATTTCTCCTCTCCTTTCTCTCTCTTCTCTCTTGTTCTCTGTTGTCGCATAGGGCAGCACTGATGAGGTGATCATACGATCCAGTTGCTGCCCCCATTACCTCATGAATGATATTTAATTCTTCTCGATAAGAACCAGCCATTGCAGCCTGTGAAAATTGGAGCTTCAGTTTTTTTTTTTTTTTTTGGGATTGCTTCTACTACTCATACAAGGAATCAACTCCACTTTTGAAGACCACAACCTGCCGGCAGTATTCCCTATTGGTTCAAGTTCTTATCTCAGTTTTACAGCATTGTTTCAAGACCTCCTAGGATCGATCTTCATCAAATCAGGGTTTTTTTCAAAAACCCTGACAATTGTCGATCTAGGGGATTGGGCTCTCTATTAGTTCTGATTTTTTGCATGCTTCTTCTCCACTTATAAGGAGTCATTCGAATGCTATTTGGGCCTCCACAGTTCTGGTTTTTTGTGCAGACTCCTTGAGATCGATTTCACCATCATCAGGGTTTTTTTCAAAACCCTGACAACTATCGATCTTAGGGATTGCTACTGATTATTGGATCTGTTTTTTTGAGGGTTATTTCCTCCATTTTAAGTGCTATATTGACTTCAGTTGGGGTTATAATTCTGCAGTTTGGTGCCTTCTTATTCCCTTCATCAATCTCAACAAATCAGAGTTTTTTTTTTTCAAAACCCTGACCAATATTTATATTGGGATCCTACCTTGCTGCTGTTTCTGATTTTTTAGGGGCTCCTTCAGCCTAGTATTTGAAGACATTAGTGGACTTCTCTGCTTCCAGTATGGGTGATTCAGCCAACTCCACAGCTACTTCGGATCATGATGGCAACAACAAGACAGAATATCACAGTTTTCCACCTAACCCTATTAAACTGGATGGCTCAAATTACCTTCTATGGTCCAGATCAGCCTCCTTTGCCATTGCTGGCCGTGGTCTCACCGACCATATTGATGGCACTAGTGTGAAACCCAGTGATAAAGGCCCCCTCGGACTAAGTGGCTTGCCAATAATGGTGTTCTCATGTCATACCTAATAGGCTCTATGACTTGAGAGTTCAAGATAATTTTCTTCTTCGAATCTGCCGACCAGATTTGGGATGCTTGCAAGGAAACCTACGGGTAGCTTGGCAATGATGCCCAAGTTTATGAACTTCGACAGAAGGTACTTCACACTACTCAGGGAGATTTTTCTGTTTCCAAATACTATGCTACTCTCCGCAGTCTATGGCAACAGTTGGACCACTTCTCTGATTTTCACCCTACTACAGTTGATGACATTGCTTCCTATAGGAAGCATGTGGATAAGATTAGGCTCTATGATTTTCTAGTTGGTTTGAATGTGGAATATGATCCCGTTCGTGTTCAAGTGTTGGGCCATAAGCCTTTTCCCACACTTGAACAATCTTATGCATTGGTTTCATCTGAGGAGAACCGTAGGGCTGCCATGTTGCACCCTCCTATTACTGACAGATCTGCTCTCAAGGCTGCTGCTACTCCCACTCCTGCACCTAGTTACACTGCTTCTCTTGGTGATTCTACTATAGGGACTGTTGTTTGTGAGCACTGTCACAAACCATATCACACCAAGGAGAAGTGCTGGAAACTTCATGGGAAACCAGCTGACTTTGAAGCTAAAAGGGCTGCCAAGACCAAGACAAAGATAAAGACCAAGGCTCACCAGTTGGACATATAACTAACACTCCCCCTCAAGTTGGAGCATATATATCTTCCTTTCTTCTTGTTTTACGCCTCTGTGAATGGTACATGCAGTGATCCGCCAATCGCCTCTTTAGACAAATTGACACCAGCATTGCCTCTCCATGAAATTGGACTCAGGTTCAAGTCACTAAGGCTGCACGCCACTGTGAATGGTACATGCAGTGATCTGCAAAGGCATACACTTGTTAGATTCCCCCTCCCTTCCAAGTTGTTGCCAAAAATAAAAAAAACGCCAATGACATAGTAAAGTTCCAATCTAACTTCTTTCTCTGGATTAATCTTTTCTTATGAGGTGCTAAATCATGATATAAGGAAAAGAAAACACATACTTTTTAGAGATGCTACATCATGTCTCTCTTATTTTTCTTACTTAATTCATTAAAATCTATGCAGGTTCTGCCCAGAATTATTTATCGGTGAGAATGGCCATCTGATTCAAACTTGCCATGGTTTCAGGCGGCACGCCAAGAACCAGGTCCATACCTGGATTGATGGTACCTTGAATGATATTCTCGTCCCCATTGAGACTTTTCACCTCCAGAATATGTTTCAAGATGTCATCAAGCATGACCAAAGGTTTGATTTTGAGCGTGTTCCGGCAGTCCTGGAGCTATGCTATCAAGCCGGAGCGAATGAATGCCTGTACAACAGCAACTCAACATCGGAAACTGGTAAAAATGACAGTGTTGTTGCCGAGTCCTTGTCACAGCAGGAGCTAACATCAGTGGCAAAGTTAACTTTGGAGGCATGGGAGAGACTGAGATCAAGTGTCCAGAAATTATTGTTGGTTTACCCAGCAAAGGTCTGCAAATACTGCTCAGAAATTCATATTGGGCCCTCTGGTCATAAGGCACGGCTGTGTGGTGTGTTCAAGTATGAGGGATGGAGGGGCACCCATCTATGGCAGAAGGCCAAAGTAGATGATTTGGTGCCTCCCAAGGTCATTTGGAGGCGGCGGCCTCAGGATCCCCCAGTGCTTCTGGACAAGGGACGGGAGTTTTATGGGCATGCACCAGCTGTGGTTGAGCTGTGCATGCAAGCTGGGGCTACTATACCTGTCAAGTATTTCTGTATGATGAAAATACAAGGTTTACCACCACCCCCTTGACGAGCCAAGGACAGGCAAAGCTCCCATTCGAGCTGCTGTTCTCAGTGTCAAGGCTGTGAAGAAGTTATTCACAAAGAGATTAATAAGTCTAACATGGGTTCATTCAATTCAATCTACTTCAATACATGGCATAATGTGTACTAGATTTGCAACTGCTAGTGCATGAACTCCTTTGGCAGCACCATGCTTTCTTCATCATGTTTCCAGTTTGTTGGTCCAAGTCATCATCAAATATGGTAATTTGTGGCTGTAAAATTGTCTTAGCCTTGGGCAGTTTGATTAGGAACTATCTTTGGTTTTGTAGCCCATTACTCTCACCATCTTTAATTGCTGAGTTATGCAAATTTTCATTAGCTTTGGAGTCTTGCAGGTCTAGTCAAGTGGAGCCTTGCGGTTTCCTGCGGGTGTACCAATTTGAATTTGAGTCTTTCGGATCAGAGACAACAGAAATGTATGTACACATTATTTATATTCATTAACTGTGGATTTATTATCACAAGATATCAGTAATGTACCTTGGTTGCTCCTCTCTGTCTCTCTTTCTCTCTCTCTCTCTCTCTCACACACACACACACACACACATACACACACACACAGCTGGACTTGTCACCTGTGTATGTGAACATAGATACATAAATGGGAGGAAATCTCCCAAGTCAGAGCTCCAAAATGAAAATGATAACAGACATTCAAAGGAAACTTGTACGCTGTAAATATTCCCTGGTCAAACAAACCTGAGCTGATTGATCCTTGTTTTCATGATGTTATTTTTTTCCTAGACGTGAATTCTCAGGAATCTAATTGTTTATTGTCAGTCATCATTGCTAGTGATGTTGATGATAGAGACCAAGCACTTATAGTCTGGGATGAGATGGAAGAGAAGAAGGGAACGGGATGGGGCTAAGGGTTTATAAGAAAATTTTCTTGTTCTACAAATTAACTTGTATTTCCTCCTCTTCTTCTTGGATATTTGAATTCCACAAGAATTAAAGGCCCTACATTTCATTCTACTATCCTGTCTCTTATGTAATGTGTGAGCCCACTCAAGGTCATGTCTACGATATGATTGTTGTATTTAATGTGTGAGCTTACTCAAAGCCATGTCTACAATGTGATTGTTGTATGCTTCTACTCTACATTTTTTTTGGTAATACGTCTCCTTTACATTTGGTACTTCAAATCTCCTCATAAAGAGTTTCTAGATAAGGGTCATGATTCAGGTCACAAAGGTTTGTGACATGAAAACATTAGCAGAATATAATTCTGGTCTGAAATGAGCATTTTTAGCTGGAATATGAGAGGGATTCACTCCCGTCTTACTATGCAAGGTTTTAATATGCATTGCATAGTTGTCAAGGCGGGCGCCTAGGTGTCCAGGCGCTTTTCTCTCGCTTTGTTTGCTGGTGTCGCCTTGGTATTTTTGCCCCCTCCACTCGCCTTGGTTCGCCTAGGCGCCGTGAAAACTTTATTGCATTGTAAGAAGTATAAGTCTGATATTTTATATGTGTGTTGTTTCTCCCAAAATGATATAAACAATATCAAACCTTGGGCTTACTGCTGGTTCGGGTAGCAGATGTTTAGGGCAAGGTTTGAAATCTCGGTTTCGATTGGTTTCTACCAGCCATGAAACCAAGATATATCACGTTTCGACCAAGACCTGGTATTTTTTCTCAGCCAACTCGAGATCATGGTTTCGAGGCTCAAATGATTGTTTTTTGCTCTGGTTTTTTTCGGGCAGCCTATTTTTGATATTGTAAACATAATCTATTAAGTTGTTTCTTTCAATTTTTATTTTTTTTCAAAATGATACTTGTGATTTTATCCAAGTTTGTTAGTGTATGCTGAATGATCTTTTCCAATGTACACTAGCTTTCTTATAAACACAAAGTCAGCACATAGATAAACTACTGAAACATTTCGGTTTTAGGCCTGATAGAAACCAGGCTCAAAACCGAAACCTTGGACATTGATGCAGGCCATGCAGCAAATCATTAATCAGCTCGTGGAGCAATAACTCAAAACAAGAAGGGAGACCTCTTGACCATCATGGATACAGAAAATAAACAAAGATATAGGAAATGACAGCACCAACTTACTAAGTATATGATAAGGCTAAGAATTCCAAGGAAAACTACAACTAGGCATCCAATCACCAAATACTAGGTCAGCACATAGATAGCTGAAAAGTCTCATTAAGTAGGGAGGCCAGTGGATTGATTGATGGGCTTGATTAATGAGACGGGCTGAACACAGGGTAACGTGCTTGATGGTCTGGGCTGGGTGGTCAATTATGCAAATGCATCAGAAAATCTATACTCTGCAATTTTTCTTTAATCGAATTCACGTAAATCTTTCTCTGAAACTTCATTATAAAACAAAACTATGAGACTGATGATAGATAGTCTATAAAAGACAATGCCATCCTCGTCCAAATAGGACATGGTTTGTAGATCCATAATAGAAAACCTCCTAGAAAATATCTAGTTGACTAAATTGATTCATCAGTACTATTCAGAGTTTTCAACACTACTGGTGGCAGTCAAATACTTGAAACCCTAATTTACAAAAAATTTTTAATTCCATATTTTGATTGCTTTGTGGTACAATTACGTACTTTTTCTCTCTTTGCTAATCTATTTTCCACCTATATATGGGGATGCTTGTTACTCATCTTTTCCTATCATTGAAATCATGGAGAAAGTTGACAAATTGATTTGAACTGACTACATGCTATTTGAGAGAGTTTTAAAGCTTCAGCATCTACAACTTAGAATTTGGGTCATTCACAATAGCACTAGTGGCAAAGTGACAAATTATACCAGCTCACAGGATTATATTCCTAAAGTAGCTTATAAGCAGAGAACAGGTTCATATTCCATGGAAGCATCAAGAAGGTGGGAAGCAAATTTATGGTACAAATTCAGAACTTACCTGAGGATTTCATCATTGGGCCATACCCGATATTCTAGTCTTAAAGCAGTGTATAAGCCTTCAAATCCTCATCCTAATATGCATATCCTTGGCTTCTGTAAGCAAAGAGCATGTTTTAAAGATCATTAATTGTTACAAACTTATAAATCAGTAAGCAAGAACTGAAAGAACAATAATTTGTTCACAAAGAAGCTGGAACAACAGACAGAACAGTATACTTCAGTTAACACGCAAGGTTACTCATAAAAGTTTCCAAGACACAAAAAAATGTACTAGTGTCACCAAGTCAGGTCTTTTTGGGAAAATTCCAACCCCAAACATAGAAACAAGTCAACAACTTTTAATTTAGGCTAGGAAGCAGAGAACAGAAACAGAAGCATAACTTCTCATTTTAAAGAAAGGGTTAAAAAGGATAACGTTTGGGTAAGTTGGGAAAAGCACAAACTTAAGCCAACCAGGGTTTGGAACCTCATTAGCAACCCATCCAGCATCAGGAAAACTTGGCAGGTTGCTGGATCAGCTCAAGAATAGCTACTGCTAAGAAAATTAGAAAAGAACCATCCAAGCAATGACAAAATGTAACACCATAGTTATCAAGGCGGCAAGGCAACCAAGGTGTTGGAGAAGGTCCAAAATCAAGGCGACATCAACAAAGCGGACCTAGGTGCCCAAGGCGACTAAGGAGCCTGGACGCCTAGACAGCGCCTTGATAACTATGTGTAACACCATAGGGATACTTTTGTATATGTGGCTGTTAAGAATTATATAGCTTTTATATAAATATTGTACCGCAAGGGTATACTTGTCATACCCTCGCCGTTTAGTCTTATTCATGGATGAGGGCAGATTTGTAATTCTGTAATGACCCCTATTATAAATAAACATAAGCTGTACTGATTGGAGTCTAACTCCATTCTCTCCAATTGATAGCCTCTCTTGCTGCCTTCTATCTTTTTCCTCCTATTCTTCTTTCTTCTTTCTCTTTGATTATACTTAGGTGATTGTTGGTTGCTTAATTGCTTTAGGTTTAAATCTGCTGCATCGTAACAAAGCAATAGACAATCAACAGCTTTGATCCATTAACTTGTTTTGAGAGTCTCATTAAGGTTTTCTCCTTCTTCCCTAAGCTGTCCAGTTCTTGTATGAACCCTAGTTGTTTTAACCATGCAAAACTAAGCTTCCTATGGTGATGATCTATGTACTGTCCTACACATGAATGATTGATGCTTCCTACGTCTTGCGCGTGAAGGATTGATGGTTTTCTACACCCTGCAGTTGGAGTTCTTCCTTCTATTTTGGCTGCAAACTTTGGTCCGATATATTCTTTTCAACCAATGGCTGTCCGAGAGTTTTTAGGGTGACTCCATGAACTAGACTCTAGCATCGGTCCAAATATGGGGATGATCAGATAAGTATTGTGACTGTTCTTGACAGTTGCTAAATTCTGGTTCTTAAGTTTCAATTTCTGTAGCCATTTATCAAACCATTGGATTGGTCTACGCGTTGGGGCTTAGGGTTTACTATACCTCCTTACTCGACCTTGTTTTTGCTTTGATCTGAAGTGCAAATGGATGTTATTGGTCGTTTCTTACTGCTGTTGTTCTGCCAGTGGTTTTGGCTGGTAGATGTGTTTGGTCACTTCTGGCTCTGTGTGACCTCTACAACTATGTATTGGTTGTTATATTAGTCTGTTATTGATTAGAAGTAAGAGTTGTTACTGATATCTTACTTTCCTACTGGTTATTGAGTATATTGCTTGTGGTTTGCTTTGGAAGTGTGGTTTTCTTAACTGCAATTGGATTTGTGACATCCTTACTTGGTTCTTATTAACTCTGTTACTGTCCACTTGTTATATATATTGAATGGGTGACTCTTAAGTCTTCTGTTGACTCTGTTAATTTTCAGATCATTGCCATTGAACTTAATGGTGCATCCAACTACCTTCTCTGGGCTCAAGCCGTAAAGGTGTATATTAATCAAAAAAGGGAAATTGAATACTTATACCAGAACCTCCCTCTACTGACTCTATGGAAGATGAGGAGTGAATGCATGAGAATGATACACTTCTAGCCTGGCTGTAGAACAGTATGGATCCATTAAAACTCTCTCAAGATAAAAATATGTTCTGTCCATATGACCTTTATAAGAACTCTTTCCAAGGAAGGTGATAAGTTTGTAGTTGTATATTACAATACCCAAAAGGGAATGTGGGAAGAACTCAACGTTTGTCAACCTCTTACTACTAACTTAGATTTATTGAAGACCCCAATGAATTGAGTTTTAACCATCAAAATTTGTCTGGGTCTGATTTTCTCGACAAAGGTCGTGGGTCAGGAGGAGGTTGAGAATGTGGCACTGGTAGAGGTAGAGGATAGCAAACTAATCAAGCCTTACGCCAACGTTCACATTGTGGCAAGGTCAATCATATTGTTGACAAGTGTTGAGTTATGTGGAAAAGCTCAGTGGGCACAACAATTAGCTAATATTTCAGTGATAGATGGTCATTTTGATGTGTATCAAATGACATTAATGTTGCTTCTTCATTTGGAGGTGGTCAACCAGCATTTGTGTCTCATGATGATTTTGGTCACGTAGTTACTTAAATGTGTCAGCAACTTGAGTCATTCACATCCTCATCCACTGCTACTTTAGCTCATACAGATGCAGTAACTTAACTTGCTTCTTCGTCTCCCACATCTTGGGTTATTGATTCAAGGGCCACAACTCATATGACATAGTACGTCTACTGTTTTCTTGTCCTTTAATTAAACTAGTCATCCTTCTCGTGTTATTCTCGCTAATGGGACCTCTAGTCTTGTGTTTGGTCATGGTATTGTTTCTCCTACTTAATCTTGAAATCTTTAAATTGTTCAGCGAAGCTTTTTTTTCCCCTCGTGTGTATTTTAGGATATAGGATATGTAGACAAAGAAGACAATTGGTGGAGGACACAAGAAGGATGATTTCTACTATCTTGACAATGTTTTGTCTTCTATACTTCTTCCAGTAGTTCTGTAGTTCTTTCCCATCTTCAATGGCATTATCGGTTAGGGCATGCTTCTCTCTCCAAGCTTCAACAGATGAGTCCTAATTGCCAGTCTATATCTAGAATCGAATGTGAAGCTTGTGAGTTGGGCAAGCATCATTGCATAGTGCTTCCTTCTTGTGATGTTATTAAGTGTCGGTCGCTATCTTCTATAGGTCATTCAGACATTTAAGGTCTATATCATGTCAAAAGTAGAGTTGTTTCATAGACAGGCTGTTTTCAGACTCAAACCCATGTCCACTTTGATCATAATGGAGCAACCTTATTGTTGCACCAAGGACTACCCTCTTAAAGAATAATAAAAAAAATTAAAAAAAAAAAAACAAAACAAAAAATGATACTGTTTATGTCTAGCAGGTGATGACATTTAACCTGAATGATAGAACAGCTTATGTCTAAAAGGGGAGAGAAGAAAAAGGCAAAAGGCATAAGAAAAACTCATGTCACTTGAATTTTGCATAGAACTTGTTTCCCCCAACTGCAAAATACTAGTTTCATTTTAGTTTAGCTTGGTGCAATCAAAGGATAAAGGAATCTAGAAAATGACCCCTAAAATTTTTGGACCAAGATAATTATGGACCTTAATCAAAGGCCCAAAATTGATCAATGACAAATCAAGGTTCCCATCCTCAATTAGAATCCTCTTATATTTCATCCACATTATCTAGTTGCTTTATCCAATCAAAGTGTAAAGGTGAATCAATTAGGCGTACACAAATTTCATTCTTCTGTAAGGACTGGTATCTCCTATCCACTCATGAATTCAAAAAATGAAGCCAGAATGTGATTTTCAAAGTACTCCTTTCTGAAGTCAATATCCTTCCCATCATGCAGCAATTTACAGAATACTAGAACCACCACCGGTGATGAATTGATTAAAAGCCCATAAAGGAATTGAAATATTGTCTATCAACCCAACAAAATAAAATGATAATAACGTCTAAGCAGATTGAGAGAAATTGAGACACAGTATCTCAAGCAGAGTTTGCTTTTTGATATGTTTCACATTAGACAGTAGTAGTAGTGATTCAGTCATTCAAAGAGGAAAACGGTAGACGTCCCACAAAGATAGGGTAAAGAAGATTTATGGGCAAGGAGAGAAGCAGCCATTAAAGAACAAAAGCTGAAGGAAGAGCTCACGTCCCTAGGGCGAGAGTGCAGCTGAAGCCGACAAGCCGAGCAGCACCATTTGTCTGCAAAAAAGGACTGTATATAGCTAGCACTCTCTGGGGTCGGTGGTGCTTTGTGCGTTGCTTCCGTAATTGAGAATGATAGTGAACGGCTAACACGAAGCAAGTCACTCACCAAGACACAGGGGTTTGATTCCATGACACTAGCCTCTACGGACTACTGGACTAGGCGGGGGTGTGGTTCTATTTGTTCCACGCCTACTGTCTGATCGTGGCGGAGGCTAAAGGATCCGGATCCTCTCCAATGAGAGAATCTTTGAGTGTTCAATGAGGCATCTAAAGGTTGGGCTGCCGTGCACACATCCTGACGTATGCCAAATCAGCATGCACGGCGTGCCAGGATGTGTAGGTGGCAACCCAGCCCCTGAGCATGGCGGAGGCTGAAGGATCGGGATCCTGGCCAATGAGGGGATCACCCAATGAGGCATCCAATGGTTGGACTGTCGTGTACACTTCCCGGTGTGAGCCAAGTCAGCATGCACGGCATGCCGAGATGTATGCATGGCAGTCCAGCTGTTGGATGCCTCATTGGGCGGGTGAGGATCCAAATCCAAGGCTGAAGATTCACTGTTCAAGAAATTGAAATTAAAATTCGAAATCAGAGTGGGAATCGGAATCTCAATTCGAATTTTTTTGAGCATTCAAGCCTATTCTTGCCAATTCCAGTCGATCTGGTAGAGGTGTCAAACAGTTTGTTAGGTTCGAGAGGGTTATAAAGTTGGATTTGTCACATAGACGTCATTTCTTTATTCCTCTATTAGAGTGTTCTACATTCATCAAGACATTGCAAATGGAAGTTTGGAAGTTTCTTCTTCTTTATTTATTTATGTTTTTGTGACATTGCAGATGCAATTAGTCTAATACATTAATTAGCATTAATTTGTAAAAGATGATCGAAATCAAGTCACTTTGAATTCACATAACATTGTATGTATGGAACTTACCTTCAGAAGGACTTGTGCTTACTAACATCATTCTAAGTTTGTGCCTACTTTTTCCGCTAAAAGATTATATGTATTAAAAGAAACAAAAAAGAAAATATACAGGAAAGACCAGAAAAGAAAAAAACAAAAAATAAATAAAAATGCAAAGACCAATTCCCCACCTTCAGCAATGCCATCAGCAAGGGAAAGACTCGCAACAAAGAAACTAAGTAGTAAAGATACGAAATCTTGCCTTTCCTTGTGCATTGATCAACAACTCATCACGGATAGAACGAGGAAACACCATTGAGGATGAAGAGTTTGCACTCCATACAGCCAATTTGGCTAGAAAATCCGTAATTAGATTTGCTTCTCGGAAACAATGTGTAATCTTCCACTGAATAGACAAAAGATATGGTTGAGGGTAAATCCATTCTTGGCTAACACACCATAGAATAGAATCAGCATATACTACCATCGTTACCACTATTGAATCGCATTCAATCCAGAGAGACTGAATACCCAAATCTCTCGCAAGAAGAATACCATTTACCAGAGCCAAAAATTCAGCCTCATAATTTTTGCACAACCCAAGGAAATTTCCAAAAGAAGCGATGACTCTGGCTTGATAATTCCGGATAACACCACCCGCCCCTGCTCGCCCTGAGTTACTAAGAGAACAACCATCCACATTTAATTTAAGCCATGGAAAGGAAGGAGAATACCAAAAAACTTCCAACATCCTAGGATCCATACAAGGAGAAACTGAGATACCCAACCTTCTGGAGCAAAGTAAATCAGCCACCGACCGAATCTGACTCGTAAGAACCCGAATTTGCTCCCGAAGAGCTCTCAACAAGAAGGAAAAAATTAAAAATGGCTCCGTACACTTTCCCTCTAACCATCTCTTATTTCTTTCATGACAGATGAAAAAAAGCACTAAAACCAACCCTGCACACCATGCCTCTTTCAGAGCAATGTCCTTCATCTTTCGTTTCCACCATATAACCAACTCATTAAAGGAGACATGGTTCACCCATACCATATCAAAACAGGGCAAAAATCTCCTCCAAATAGATTGAGAAAATACGCAATCTCCAATAATAGGGAAAAGAGATTCTGTCCCCCATGACACAGGTCACACTTAGAAGCCAAATGGCACACCCTTAGAGCAAACCATATCATTCGAAGACACCTTTCCGTGCACCAATTTCCACCCAAAAATTGATTGCCTAGGCAATAAATATATATTCCAAACAATAGATGACCATGGCACTCTTCGATTTTCCTTCTAATCTCATCCCAGACCGACTTAATAGAGAACTGCCCTGATGGAGTAAGGCTCCGAAAACATTTATCTTCCACATGAAATTGAGGAATCTTGATCTCCGAAGCTATAGCAAAAGTGTCCTTCAGAAAGGAAGAAAGAATAATAGGGAACCTCCATCTATAATCTGAAATAAAATCCGCCACAAAAAGCATTAGCAAATAAAGAAACATCCAGGTTAGATGATTCCTCAATAGATTTATCTCCCAGCCACTTATCTTTCCAAAAACGAATGCTCGACCCATCACCAATAATCCGCCTCTCCTCCTCAGAAACAAAACTCCACACTTTCTTGACACCTAGCCATATCGAAGAAGATTTATAGCTTCTCCTTAAACAACCAAATTTGGATAGAAATCTAACACGGAAATATTGACTCATCGTCGAATTTCCATGCTTAATATTCCAAGCTAACTTATAAAAAAGTGCTTAATTAACATCACAAAGCCTTCTAATGCCCAAACCACCTTCCTGTTTGGGTTTGCAAACATCTTCCCACTTGATAGAGATTTTCTTAGTTGAATCCACATCACCTGTCCAGATAAAATTTCGCATCCACCTTACCATCTGATTGGTCAAAGAGGACGGCCACCAGTAGATAGCAAAATTATGCACTGGAATCCCAGATATCAGTGAGCGAACAAGCTCCACTCGTCCTGCCATTGACAACAATTTTCCTTTTTATCCCAACAACTTACTCTTGACTTTGTCCATCAATGAGAGCAAAGGTTCTCTCCTCACCCTGCCCTAAAAAATCTCCACCCCCAAATACCGGGTAGGGAACAAGCTCCACTCGTCCTGCTTGTGCCTACTAATTTATCCAAATTTTTAGATAAATAAAACAGAGTCTATTGTTTGGTGAAATCTATATGCCTTGGAATCTTTATTTGGTTTTTTAACCAAAAACAATGATTCAAAATGTGTGTGTTGGGACTTTTGAGAACTAAAGAGAAGAAGAAAGGGGGAAAGTGGTGTGAAGCAGTTGACTGATGGTTAGGCTATGTATGTGTGTGTTGGGAAGTAAAACCAGTTCCAGTAAGACACTAAAGCATGCCGTAGATAAAGAAGGAAACACTGCAGATACAGAGGGGTCAAGGCAAAACACACTTTCCTTTCTTCTCTACCCCATATAGATGTTGAATAGAACAAGCTATTTTTTTTGCCGCTATACTTTTGAAAATGGACACTTTAAATGTCACACCCCCATCCCGACAAGGGATAAAATATAGTAAAAGGGTATGACTAGGAAGACACGTGTCATCCCAACCACTGTCAGGATCATAGATACAGTGTCCCAATACACAGTCAGAACTAATATTAACAACACAGTAATATTAGAGTGCGGAGGAAGAAATATTACATCTTAAAAAATTCAGAAATACAAGCGAAAGCGTATACCATGATAGTTGTTTCATGCCCAAACTACTAAGTGATACATATAGTTTAAAGTTTCTACACAAATTATATAGTGTAAGCAGACAATATTATTACAAAGGCACAAGGCCCCAAAAGTCAAAATATAAAAGGGGACCAAGTCCCAACCATCAGTATGCCCTGTAGGAAAATCAATTCGAGGACATCGATCGTCGTGTTCCTCCGCCACCTGCAACATAATCTAAAAAGTGTGTACACGAGGGGGTTAGCTCTACTAAGCCAGTGAGGGGATGTGGATGCATAACACACAGATCACATAGTCCAATGATGTATGCATATGTTAAATAAATTGTCCGTCTATCATCACAACTAAGTTAAAGGTATATACTACTGTGACAATTCGGGTAACACTGTGGGTCAATTCTATCATCACCACAATGAAACCTCAATTGTCACATGGGGGCCTACGCTGGACAATGCCACCAAAACATCCCAGTGGCAAACCCCTTGATAACCATCACTACCATGACTGGCTCTCTCTCACACCACAGAATCCGGGCTCTGGTTATCCAACACCTAAACCCTTATTGGTAAGGGTCGTAGCATAAGGGTACAAAAGTTCTAACCGCAGATATACTACATGCAAGTCCTATCGTCCCGAGAGGTATTCCGGGCGCATAAACTTTTCATCTGATTTAGCACCCGGGTACCAGCACGGCACGGCACATATAGTTCAATATGACATTCAATCAAAGGTATTATATATGTATTTCCGGGTTCCGGCATCGACATTCACCGACACCGTAACCCAATAAAGAATGGAAAGCACCCACAACATCATCATATCAATCATTTAATAAAGTATACAAAATGCACAATCATGCTTAATAAAATATACTAATAGCATGGTACATACGAAATTAATAATAATAGTAAGCCCAAACAAACCAAACCCACTCACCCTAGGTGTTATATCCAGAAATTATGAGATGTCGCCGCGGTTAAGTAGCACGTTACAAAAATGAGAGATTAAACCTAGTGAAAGAGTGAGAATATAGTTAATTATGTCAAAGGGGAGGGTTCCCAAAAGGTCCCCCCACAAATTACCTAAGTTGTAGATTTTAAAGGTAGGGTGGTTTTATGGGTGGTTTCATGCCCGAACTTAAAACCACATGTAAATCCAACCTTAACAGGAGCTTAGGAAGGGTTCTGCTAGGTGCGGTTTTATGGGTGGTTTCACCTTAGATATGAAACCGCACCTAAAACCAATTTTAACCGAGAGCTTCTTTAGAGGATGGTCTCAGGGTAGTTGTAGGGACGGTTTCTTGTAGGTCTTAAAACTGCAGGTAAAATCACATGTCTCCAAACCCCAAAATCAAAAGATTCTTCACCAAGGCTTTCATTTTCAAGTAAATTGGAGGAAAGGAAACACCAAGAGAGCTTCCTCCTTGGCACATTAGGGTCCTAAGACCTCATTAGGCCTATGCATCCCAAGGATTCAACAAAGGGAAGCAAGGAGAACTTCATTTAGGGCATCATAGGATAGAAACCCTAGATCTTTCCATTGGAATGGGATTGGGAGCTTTGAGGTTAGCCAAAGGAGTAAGATAGCTCCACCATGATCATGGCCATGAGTTCACATCGATCATTGGGTCTCAAAATAAGCCCTAGACCGATTCTCTCCCATCTCCCAACCCCAAAATCCAAAATAAAGAAGGAAGAAGGCCTTAAAGGCTTATCTTCCTCAAGGAAGTGGTACCCACGTTGAGGCTCCAAGAAGCAAGATCCTCAAGCCCCCTATCAAGCTCCTCCACACCTCTTCTCCCTTTTCTTCTTCCTCCACGTTTTAGGCTTGGTGAGAATAGTAAAGAGAAGTAAATGCCTTTGGTTCTAAATAGACAAAGTGACTTTAGGACCCGTTTGGTTGGGTAACATTAGAATAGAAACCCATTCTTAGTTCATTAAGTCAAATGGGCCTATAGGGCTAAATTGGTTGACCCACTGATTTTAAATAGAAAAGAACCCACTTAGGGATGGGTCCATCCACCATGGGATTATAGACCCATCACAAGCTCCCTTAAATAAATGGGACCCACAAATAAAATATTTTCTATCCAACTAAAATAGCCCGGGTGGTTCAAACCTTGGCCCGCACTTCGAGGGCATCGAGGAAAAGGATAAATAAATAAAATTAAAAGCCAGAACTTACTTCTCCAATTGTCATGGTTTGTCCCCCATGACCCCGATAGTTTTCTTTACAGACAAACCCGTACTGTGGTCAATAATTTTGTAGCTGGGTTTGACCACCAGTGAGAACAGCTCACCAGCATATATGACAGCGGTAACCATCTTAGTTAATAAGTACATGTATAATACGCGTATTATATGCGTACCTGAACGTTTAGATGAAAAATACTTTCGTCCCTGCACTTTATCGTATTTTTACAAAAAAAAACGTGTTTTTTAAACGACCGCATATTATACTCGTATAGTTCGGGTATCATACGGTATTATACTTTTTTAACCCTAATATTTAAAAAAAAAAAACAAAAAAAATAAAAAAACCCAAAGAGAAACGATATTTCACTTTCCCTTTCTCCATTCTATGATTTGCGTCGAACCCTAGCCGCTGCCCCCCCAATCTCCAATCATCCTCACCATCTCCGTTCAACAGCCACCGGCGATCGTCAAAGTCTCGACGACGACGACAACGGCGACGCTTCTCAATCTTGAAGGCCTCACGGACCTCACGGTTCTCTTCTCTTCGGTTGTGAAGAAGAAAATCAATGTAGGCAAGGAGGAGACGTACAGACCAAAGACAAGCAAAATACTGAAATGTTCAGACCTTAGAGAGAGAACCTTACAAAGGTGCAAGCACAGTGAATGATCGTTAGTTCCAGGTAACAGAAGCTAGTACAGCTGCTGTTTTTTTGGTGAACAAGATAAGAGATTAATGGTGGTTTGATCACCAAAGGAGCATAGTTCGGTTTCGGTTGAAAATTGAAGATGACCGTTTGGTTGGTCAGAGAAGCCATGGAAGATTTCAGTAGACGAAGATGATGGGTCAGTGAAAGAGAAAAGGGGTTCGGATAGTGACTGCAAATCGACATCGGAAGTGACGATATCAGAGCTTGAATTACGAAAGAAAGAACCATCTAAAAGAAAAAGATTAGAGGACATTGAGAAACAGAGACGAAGATTGAAAATGGAGGATCAAGAGAGGAAGATAAAGGAGAGGTTAGATTTAATTTTGCTTTCTTTCTTCCCCACCTGAACAGAGAGAGAGAGAGAGAGAGAGAGAGAGAGAGAGAGAGAGAGAGAGAGAGAGAGAGAGAGAGAGAGAGACAAGGGAGTTATTTTATTGAGGGTTTGCGCAAAGGTGAGACTTTTGAGAGGAAGAAGAAGACAAGGAAAAGGAAGCTTCAAGCTCAGGGCTGGTATGAGTGTCGACTGACCCAGAGTTTCTAGTGAAGTCTTAAATCTCCAGTTTGACACCAAAACACTCTTCTTCTTCAATGCCCGAGTTCGAATCTTGAGGGATCAGCATTGGGTAATGGCCCTTTATTGCAGTTTTTCTTTACCCAATGGCTAATATATGCTCTGTTTGTTTGTATATATGAAAATGTTGAAATATATTTCACTAAATCAAGTGTGAAGAGTACAGAGATATACACCATAGCTTACCATGGCCTCCTGGCCGGGTATGAGTGTATGACATGGGATGAGATCAAACAAACAGCAAAGAGATTATGTTCTGCTAATTTCACAGAAATTGAATGCTAGTATGGATGTCATTTTCTGGAGAAACATTATTCATGAATCATGCCAATTAACTAATATCTAATTCACTCATGTTACATAATGAATATATGCCCCTTTTTTTAAAAGTATTATTGCCGTCTTATACCGTATTAAACACGTATTAAATGCATATCGTATTATTACCGTATGCGTTTTATTAAGCCGGATTTTTGAAAAATATTATTACCGTTTAGTCTGTTTAATTGCCGTACGTGTCCGTTCCCGTTCAATTGCCGTTCCCGAACTTACTAACTAAGGTAACCACACGTCATGGGAAGAAAATAATAATTAATTATACTCCCGGGGGTGCAGGTATAACATTAAATGTCCCTCAAAAGTAAGCAAATATATCTGAACATGCAGTGAATTCATTTTTTGAGTCAAGTAATTTCCCCATAGTTATTTTTATTTGAGCCAAATTCGTAATTGTTTGAATTGTGCAATCCCCCAAATACTAGCATCGACATCGCCCCAAAGAATTTGACTATAATTCAATTTGTGATGATCAAAAAATAGAAAGTTCATATTCTTCAGTCATTGCTAAACAATTTGTATAATGGTCATAATGAACGAGATCCCGATGTTCATAAGGGTGATTCTAACCTCCAACGCAGGGTCGCCTGGTACACCATAGACGCTTTGTGAAACCGCACTACATCTACAAGGGAAGCCTTATGCCTTGATTCAGAATGAAGTATTACTTATGTTTGAAAATAATTCTTAAAATAATTTTGGACTAGAACCGACACACTATGAACAAAAACCAACCACCCAATAGTTAATTGATCCGGTTCTAGATCTACCGATTAAATTATTGGTCTGATTCTAGATCCACCAATTAAGATATTGGTCTCCCAATGATTCTCGAACCGATAGACCAACTAGGAATTGTTGGAATTAGAACTGGTACAAATCTGCATCCTAACCCTATATATTATATAATTTTTAAGACTTAAGGTTATGCTAGCTAAGGTCAAGACCTTTATTTTTTTAGTCTTTCATATCTCTTGTTACATATACTATTTTACTAAATATTCGATTATTAATTTAAAGGTTCATTTGTGAATGCTAACTTAAGAATATACCTTAAAATAATCTTAGTCTATGAGGGTGGTAGTGTTCCCACTTATTAATTGAATATAAAACAAGAGGTAATATGGACTAGTTTTGTGATTTGAGAAAAAAAACAAAATTGATGGTGAACTGCATATCTTATAATATGATTAAAATTGCGCACTCGACGAAAGAGCTTTACAAATGGCTATCTTATGGGATTTTTTTTCTTTTATTTTAAACTACTTGTAAATGATTAGGAATCGGAACCGGTCCACCCATTAGTTAATGGTCTTGGATTTCAGGTTTGGAACCAGTTAGCTTATTGGTCGGGTTCTGATACTAACCTTTTAGGGCCAAAACTGCTAAGGAATCGGTCTGATAGCCAATGACCGGACTAATTGACACCCTTACTATCAAAGTACAGATCTCAAGTTTTGGGATTGTAACACACACACACACACACACACACACACGTATGAGAGAGAGAGAGAGAGAGAGAGAGAGAGAGATGCACAAGATAACTAGAACATATATACATTACATTCAGAAAAAATAATCCTCTCCAATTCTTAAAAGCGTGCTGTGCGACAGTACTAGGTGGAGATGTTGACACCTGGTACCTCGGACATCCACTGTTGGATGTTCGACCTGTCAAGTATCGACATCTCCATCTAGCACTGCCGCACTGCACCAAGTATCGACATCTCCATCTAACACTGCCGCACTGCACGCTTTTAAGAATTGAAGAGGATTAAAATCCATTCATTCAAACATAGTGAGCTGCACAGAATAACTAGAACTTATGCATTACATTCTTTTCAGAAAACATATTATCTGTGAACAACCACAACCATAACACAATATTGTAACACACACACAAATACATTAAGAGCGAGAGAGAGAGAGAGTTGCACTCGATAACTAGAACTCATACATTAAATTCATTGTAGTGGAAATAGAAAACATATTATCTATCCGTACACACCATCCATATAGATAGATAGATGATATAGTAAGAGTATCATATTACTACATAACTCACAAATATAAGCTCCAAACCCTGCTCAGTTTCAATTCCATGGTTATCTGTACCTCAAGCAATTGGTGGCGAGCGGTTCCTCTGGCTGCCGCTACCAGTACCACCCGAACCACCACTTCCACTACCAGAGCCACCGCTACCACCAACACCAGCACCACCACCACCACCACCACGAGGAGTACCTGAACCACTTCCATAGCCATAACCACCACCACGAGCACCGCCACTGCCTGACCCATAACCGAATCCTGAGCCAGACCCCGAGCCAGAACCGGACCCAAACCCAGACCCCCTCCCAAACCCAGTTGGAGACCGGCCAGATCCAGAACCATAACCCCATCCACTATTGGGACTTGAGCCCCAACCCCAATTGTACTCCCAGTTGTTACCATGACCGGAGCCGCTACCACCGGTGGTAGTTCCGGTTGAACCAGGAGGCGTTGTTGACATGGGAGCGACGGCCTTTCTTCCCCTGAAGCTATAGGCTGAAGACGTGTATGTTAACATCAAAAAGAGGAAGAGGAATAGGAACAGGGGATGAGTGAATTGAGACTCGTTGGTTTGCATTTTTCTTGCCTAAGCAACTTGTTCCTCGATCTCACTTTGATAATTTATAATAATATGGGTTGTTGTGATTCTCTGATATCTGACTAGAAGTGACGATGAATGTTTCCAAGTTTCAATCAGCCAATTCACTCACTCACTCTCTCTCATGAGAGATTGCGGGATAGTCCTATTTATTTATGAGTAGTTGGTTGGTTTGTTGAGAGAGAGATAGAGAGAGAGACCCGTGACAACGCCTGCTTGAATGAATGGATAGGAATTATGCAAACTCAAACTGTTCTCCACGCTAGATTCCCACCACCGCCTCTGCTTAAAGTAATTGCTCACCACATTAAGATTACATTACCAAAGCGTGACCTGCTGCTTATCAAGAAATTACCCTTACAATATTACCCTTCTTATTGCCTCTTCCAAAATTCAAAGCAAAGTGTGTCCGCTACATCTCTTTTACATCAAATATTGCATCAATGGCACTGTTATGAGTTTGTTTTGAAGTGTAGGGCATTTTAGTAATTTTATTAACAAACATAGTAATAAATTAAGCCATTTGTAACGTACCATTGCTCAAAACTACATCTTTAGCCCGTCAAATTAAATCAAAGGTCGGAGGACAAGTTAAGAGTGAGAATTTGCCCGAGTGAGGGTAAAGCGGTAATTACACATAGCTCTATGTCTGGACAACACGGTTCTGCCGAGCAACCCGACAGTAGAGGATCTGAATCAAATGAAGTAGCCGTGCTAGTAGGGACACGTGTAATTAAGCACTGCTCTTAAAACAGAAACCTGAAGCCCTTCGCTTTCGGTCCCCATTATAATTGATTTTGGTTGGAAGTTGGGAAGAGAAAGAGAGAGAGAGAGAACCTCCCCTTGTCATATATATTGACCCGTGTTCATTTCTCAATTGTTTTATCCTTTTTAGCACTTTTGGCTAATGGAAACGTTTCGATCACTCTATGGTAAATTGGTTTGGGAAGAGGATAGGAGATTTTAATATCCCAAAAAGATCTCAGGAAGCTCACACGTGTGCATATGCAAAGATAACCTTACAGGCAAGGCAAGTCCACAATGTCGCATGCTTAGGCCCTACCCATCCTTTGGCACAGCAAACCGCGTTTTATGCACTTAGCCATACTGTAATGGTCCCAATTAGGTTCCTGTTGTTGGGGGCCCAATTCCTTAAGTTCAACATTGAACTCAATCTGATTCCAAGTTCCTGGCCCAACCCATCTCCGTCAATCATGGAGTGAAGTCAACCTTGGGTTTCAATGCCAACATGGTTCACCCAGAGGTAGATTACTTAGCCAGAATTGAAATTGTTTTTGGTGCAAATTTCTGGTTTGGTTTAGTCAAGGCCCAAACACTAGGACCCAGAGTAGCCCAAGACTTGGAAATGAGTGAACTTCATTTATTTGAGATGATGCATTCAGATAATCCACCAAAAGGTGCCAAGTGGCACCTAATAGTGACACTTGTCACATGTGAAGTTGAGTGATCCATGTCATATTAAATACAACATTCCTTTAGCTAAGTAAGTAATAAGAAAATATGGATATTATTCTCTTCTGAACAATAATGGTGGAAGGAACCATCAATCAATTTCATTTGGTAATGGACCACTACTCATAACATAGATAGAGATAGAGAGAGAGAGAGGGAGAATTCTAACTTTTCTTCAGAAGGTTTCCATTTATTCCTGAACATAAGAACACTCCTAATTTGGTAGTGACTATGAAAATGTCCATTTCAGAGTTGATGCACGTGTAGAGGGTCGCCCTCATGTGTTCCAAAGGTTCCAAGTTGAGAGATAAAAAAGGGGAATCTTAGCTGATGTTTGAGTGGGACAATTCAATAAAATAAGTCCACACTTTCTTATCTAATTGTTTTTGCCCACTAACCCTATAACTATGAATGTTCTACCCATTTCGATGGTTCAATGGAATGGGTCCAACGTTTGCTGTCCGGGTAAACGGATTTCGGGTTTGGTTCAAGTTATGCTCTTGTAGATAAGGATGTAAACAGATCAGATTCGGCTCGGATTTACTACTATCTGAATCCAAATCCGTTTACCGAATGACATATCCGTATCTGATCCGATATCTGACGGAATTTTGAAAACGAATCTAACCTATATCAATTACAGATTTCCGACTCCGATTACCAAAATATCCTTATAAAAGTGTTGATAATAGGAGTAATATAATAATATATCATATGTTTTTACAAAAATATTAAAGTAATCGCATTTTACAATCGGATAGTAAATTATCCGGATATTTATCCGATCCGAAATGGAACTATCCAAATTCGAAACCGATTATCTTTCAGACAGATTCAGATATTTTGTCGAAACCCAAAATTCTAGATTCAGAATTCCCTAAACGGTTTCAAACAAGGATCAGATACATATTTTCGACTATCCATTTACATCCCTACTTGAAGATGTCTAGTAGATCTGACTGGGACTCAGATTGATCCCTAGACTCTTCTTTTTGTTCTTTCTTGTAGTCTATCTTCCTCTTTCCCCTATCTCCACTACATTTATTGGTGAAAATGGGCCTTGTATTAGTCAAAACCCAGCACATGGCTATCGCTAGCAGCCCCAGTTTGGGGTCTAGTCCAAGCCTTGAACTCATCTAAAGCCCAACCTGCAGTCAGGCTCAAATTGGGGGCAGATTGGGCTGAGTAGAGTGGGTTTTTATTTCTGTGGTTTGGCTTCAATATGGTTTGGGCTTCAAGGGGGGATTCGACCCAAGCCCAATCCATAACACAATATGTGAATATTGGTTGGGTTGGACGACTCGGCAAACCCACCTAAGTACCCACCCTTGGTCGCCAATATATATCATGTGCTGGTTAGTTAGGTATGCTGAGTGTTGATGTCTTGTATCCTGTGGTTTGGGTTGTGTACTCCTTCCGAAGGGTCGTTAAATTGAAAGCCCATTATGAGGAAAATTGTTAGGGTTTACATTGGAGCAATATCGGAAACTGTATCTTTTCATTTTTGTTTTTAAATCGTTAGAGCAATGGAGGAGGTTATAAGGATTACAAGGAATTCTTTGTAAACATAGAGAGGCGTGATGAAGAGAGCTTGTAATCCTTGTCTCCTTGTATTGTGGTTGTTTGATCTTTTTCTTTCTATTACGTTATGTTATGTTTTATGCATCGTGAATATGTTTTAGTTTATACAAGGTAAATATTAAAATGTATACACTATAGTATTGACATGCATCTCCTTGTATGTTCATGCATGCTGGCCTTCTAATATGTTAGCCATTAATCTTATGATGCACTGTCCCAATTTCTAAAATTTCTAAAGCTCTATTTTACCATTTGACATACTCCACTTGGGCTAAATTTTGATATTTTGATATGTGAACAACGGTCCTTTGTGTCTAAATTTCCATAAATCAAGGCCCATCCTATCTGCCACAATCCAGATATTTAGGCTACAAGGTGACTCTTCCTATGTGGGACGTGCAGGATCAAAGGACTCAAATTTTAAATACCCCTAGATGTGCATGAGATTTCTCTCATGACCTGTTTTTATGCAATGACACCCTTTGTAATCTCTCTCTCTCTTTAATTGTTGGGATCTAAGCTTTTTCATGTTTGAACTGCTAGAAATGCTAATGACAATGCACCATATTGATTGCCAACTTATTATTTTGTAGGGAAAAAAGATTGGTACACTGCCCTTGTACAGATTCCTTTATAACTTCCTCACATTATAAATAGTGAAGTCTACACTGATATTTCTCTCTCCTATTCTAACCTTACATGTGAGCCCATAATAATGATACTATTTTCTAACCCTTCATTGGTTGTAGTGTGCATATTCGTCCTTGCATTGTCCGTGTAGGGAACCCTCTCCCTATTTTATATTATAATAGCTCTCTTGTCCATTGAACGTATAAGCATGGTTCATTGTCATTAGCACACCTGGGCCGTAGCCTAGTAGTTTTGCATTGCTCAGTTGAGCGTGTTCGAGGGTTTGGTCAGTGGATCGACTCTTCTGAAAGTGCACCTTAGGTGCTTGGCATATGCACCACTATTACTCGTTTTCCAAGAAGTGTGGCCCTTTGGCCCCTTGTGGACCCTGTGGGTCTTCTCCTTGCCTCCTTGTGGGGCCCTATATGCTCCTAGTGGGGACCTTGAATAAATATAGGGACACCCCCTCAACTATGGCCTGTTTTCATGTACACCCCCTAATCTTTAAAACCTTTCAAACACACCCCCTCAACTATGGCCTATTTTCTTGTACACCCCCTCATCTTTTTTTTGTTTTTGATAAAAGACTACATCTATTTAACAAAACTAGAGGTTACATATTTTTGTACATATAGGTGGGGGGTGTCACATCACTTAACTGTTATATTAGTGAAGTTCCCAGATATTTCAGCAAACTCCAAAAAACTAGTTATAATGTTCCATGGGATTGGGGTTCGAAGACTAGGGCTAAACATCTCAAAAAGTTTTTTATTGCAACACTATATCTCTTTTATTGAAAATAAGTAAATTAGTCTATCAAACTAACTGCCGTTTCATTTTAAACGTTAATACTCCCCCAACTAATTTTTTAGGACTAAATTGCCCAAATTAAAAGTTTGAAGACAAAAATACCCTTTAGGAGAAAGGACAGTAAGTTTACCTACCCCCCACCCCAAAAAAAAAAAAAAAAAAAAAATTTTCTCTATTAGGTTTATCTTTAATTTTTTTTTATATTTATAAATAATAATAACAACAATAATAATTATGGTGATAATTTATGTCTCTATGTAGGAATGAGAATCCCATTGATTTCAATAAGCTGTACAGGTACATGCTTAAAATTAACGGCAGCAGTTCAAGGTAATTAATAATAATTAAAGACTAATTAATATAAGAATATGATTTAACCATTAATGCAAAAAAAAAAAAAAAATAGTAAAACAAATATGATTGATATGTGTAGAAGGGTTTAAGGGTATAGATTTCAATAGTTTGATATCACAAAGAATGCTTCCTCCCGAAGCAGAACTTTATCTAGATCTCAAAATAGAAGAACGACCTAGGAGGCCAACGGGCAAAGAAAGGGGGTGGGCAGGGCCTCCAACCTTTCTTGAGTTCTTCCAAGGAGACTAGGCTAGATTATTTGCTTTATTAACTAAAAGAAAAAGAAACGTTAAAACCTCCAATATGCTTTAATTTATTTATTTTTTCTTATAAGTGATAAAGACGGTGAAACCACTTTAGTGATTGAGTCTATTTCAATCTCCTCCACGCACAAGTAAAGAAATAAAGAAGTTCCAGTGTCTCTTTCAACCTCCTCCGTGCACAAGGAAAGGGAGGATTAGAATCCTAAACAACCTCACCCTCTTGGATTATTGATGTGGTAAAAAACTGAAAAGGCACTGTGCGTCATCCAATACATCAACCTAAACAAAAGAAAAGAGAGCACAGGAAGTGAATCGGAGTTGGCTCCGGTGTAATCCTTTGATGCCTAAGTCAGTTTCTAGCACAACTAGTCAAAGGGGAGACACTGGTTTGAGAAGAAACGTAGAACCAAACCAGGGTTCTTGGACCATAGTCAAATCGCGTCCAGAGTTGGTTTTAATATGTGGGATTGAGTTTTTCCCCCTCCCTTACCAAGTGTCTTGATTAGGTTTTATAAGTGATCAGAAGGAGATGCCATGATGTGAAATAATGGGGCTTTGAATTTGCATGCAATCCAATATTAGTTGGCTTACGCAAGCAAGCCTTAAATGAGAAGAAGGTTGTCAAAGGATAATTAACCCTTTCGATGGACATCTTATCTCTTAGCACGCCTTCATTAAATGTAGCCGATTTGTAGCGTGACTTGATACGTTGAGATGGGATATAATGGAGATGTGGATGATGGAGGTCTGTTCCCCGTCTCCCAATGTCGAATGACTGATGGCATGCACCATCCTGATGTCTGTGTCCGATGCAATCTTTACATGTTTTGGAATAGTGGGCTGACCACTTCGGTTTCCAAAGACTTCTATGAATCAATATCGAACCCTGCTTCTTCATAAATAGACTTCAAGATTTTTCACGTGTCATCCATCCGTGGAGTTATCTTTTAGTGACACATCATTATCCATTATAATTATCTAAAATTATCTGTTTAAAATTATCTTCTCTAATTCTCTCATTCCATGCCTCTTTAAAATAAGAGAATCGATGGATCCTAAACAAATAGTGGAAAACTCAATTACAGTGGACGTAGGTTGTTGATATCAACCAAACCACTAAAACCATTTGCCTCTCCTTTAACCATTAATGCAAAATAAAAAAAAATTTCTACATGTCCAAATATCAAATGAGAAGCATTGCGTTGGATTTAAAAAAGAAAAGAAAAAAAAGGGTAATTTACACATACCACCCTACCACCCCTGAGGTTTGACGAAAGGATGATTTTACCCTCCAGTTTTGGAAAATTCTGCGTACCCCCCTGAGGTTTACAAACCGTAACAAATAAACCCATTCCATCAGTTTATGACTAACACTGTTAAAATCAAAAGGTAAAGTAACAAAAATGCCCCTTCAAAAAAAAAAAAACCTGTAACTCATCTTCCCCAAATCAATTGGGAAAGATAAGTTACAAGTATCCCCATCGATTGCTCCATCCATGGCTTTTAATGGAACATCTCGATTCCTTTCGTCTTTTTCTTTTACTTCTTAATCAGAAAGAACAAAATGTCATCTGGGTCTTCATATCTTGCAAATATATCAAGAAAAGTTCCAACTGCTTACCCATTGATCGGTCACATCTTTGTTGCTCCCAAAAATCGAGACCTAATGATGCCATGGATAGCTGAAGTTCTCCAAAACTCCCCAAATGCAACCTTCACTTTCAAGCATTTTAGCCGTCGAAACATCATAACTGCCAATCCCGCCATCGTCCAACACATCCTTAAGACGCAATTCTACAAATACCCCAAAGGCCCCTTCTTTCGCAACAGTCTCTACGACTTACTTGGTTCTAGCATCTTCAATGTTGACGGTGATCGCTGGAAGTTTGAGAGATAGATCTCCAGCCCCGAATTCAACACCAAGTCCCTCCGCAAATTTGTTGGCACCGTCGTCGAGGCAGAGCTCTCCGAATGCCTCCTCCCTCTCCTCTCTACCGCCAACGTCGAGAAATCTGTGCTCGATCTACAAGACATTCTCCAAAGGTTTGCATTCGACAACATCTACAAAACGTTAGAAGCCATGGATGGAGCAATCGATGGGGATACCTGTAACTCATCTTCCTCAATCAATTTGAGGATGATGAGTTGCAGGTTTTTTTTTTTCTTTTCTTGAAAAGACATTTTTATCACTTCACCTTTTGATTTTAATAGTGTTAATAATAAATTGACGGAATGAATTTATTTATTACCATTTATAAACCTCAAGAAAATACGCAGAATTTTCAAAACTGGGGGATAAAATCATTCTTCCATCAAACCTCGTGGGTGATATATATACATTACCCAAATAACTCAAATGCTTGTGCACATAGACCAAGAAAAATACAACTCCATTCTTTATTCCAAATGATCTGAATTGAAGTCACATCAACTGTCTTGAAACCCTAGAGTCTAGAATCTAGAGCTTGAGCATTGCATTGAGGTTATCTTCTTCTACAAACCCAAAGCAGCAAAGCCGTGCGTGAGGGTTATCTTCATCTCCTGCAAACCCAAATCAACAAACAACCCAATAAGCCTACTAAGAAGATCTGGATTCTTACCGAAGAGAGGAGCAAGACTCGAATAAACACGCCAATTCTGATTATGGGTATGCTTCCTGCCAGAAGATGAGTTCAACCTTCAACTCATCATGCAAAGCAAGGTAGATTGGGATTTCTTCGAGATTTATGCTAGAGATCTATAGCGGAACCACCTCTGCAACTTCTCCGGCAAATTGATATTGAGATTTAAGGAGTAGGGAGCCAAACCCAATACCCTTTTGATGGAGACTCACGAAGTCGCCGCTGCAAGCTTGCAACCATTGCCGAAAGGAATCTATTGTTTCAAAGCTAACAGATTCTTCGGTTGTAAACATTGACGAAAGAGGTTTGAAGGGTTTCTAGTTTGGAAAAAGAATCAAGATTTGGGGTTTTGAATCTTTAGGTTTTTTATTTTTTTGAAAGTAACGTTTTATAAGACTTATTATACGTGTTGTATGTATAATACGTGTTTAATACGTGGTTCAATAAAAATTGTGTTTTTATTTTTTTGGCGTACAAGTGCATTAATCCGTAAAAATGTGTTGGGGAAATATCATCCCCCTCCCTTCTAAGTATGCCCAAATTTTGAATAATGATGATGCCTTCTCCTACTATCTCAAGATTCTATCAACTGTATCCTAACCGTTAAAAAATACTATTAAGTTATGATGTGACATGTGTAAAATTTCTAAAACCCCAAAATACCCTTAATATTATTCTATTTCCTTTTTGCCCTCCCCTACTTTCCCTCTTGCATTTGTCTTCTCCCATTTCCTCTTCTTCCTTTGTGCTGTTTCTTCTTCTTCTTCCTCCGCCAGTAACTCGACTGATCCTTATGCTGAAACTAGGGTTAAGGCATGTTCCGGTCAATTTCTCACCGATTTTGATCGTATTGGAATCATGTTGACTGATCCAAATTTCGATTCTGGATCAATTCCAAGGGTTGATAAAGGAATCGCATCAATTCGAAGTTTTTAACTTTTAAACCATGGGGATTGAAGAAGAAAATGTGGAGCCCAAATGGAGCAGGTGAGAGCGTAAGGAAAATTTGAGGCTCCGTTTGGTTGCAAGGGGAATTAAAGGAAAGGGAAGAGAAAATTTTCAAACTTAAAAAAAAAATTTTTGTAATCATTACTCCATGCGATTGTATAAAATCTTATGCTAATTTACCTATTCACAATTTTCTGCATAGAGACGAAGTACGCCGATGGTCATGCTCATCCTGTATCTCACAAACCCACGCTTGTTCTAGTAAAGTCCAATTTGAGGCCTTATAAATCTTGAGGAAAAAATCCTTTGAAATTTGGCGAAGCAAAGCATGATCTTCAGGGGTCTCATACATGATGTTAGGTTCAACCTCCAAGCTTATGTTACGTACTTGATCGATACACCAAAAGCTCTAAAGCTGATGGAATGCATTAAATCAAGCTCTTTAACCTATTTCATACTAGGTTGACGGCAGGTAGCCCTTTCTTGAAGGCTTTCACTCTACTCCAGGTAGCCTTCTAGGTAGCCTTTTTCGTGACTCGAACCTGTGATATGATGCCTAGCTCTAATACCAAATGTTAGGTACTTGACCGATACGCCAAAGGCTCTGAAGCTTATGGAACGCGTTAAATCAAGCCTTGTAATCTATCTCATACTAGAATCGCCCAATCTATCTCCCATACACGTACTAGAGTGGGCCCCATTAAGCACATAACAACCTACTTTAAGGAAGTAGACTCTTCACAAGCTAAAGAGAAGGATTTTACTTCTTTTCATCTTATCATAACTTAATTTTGTTGGAATCTAATCCTTTTCAAGCTTTTTTTTTAAAAAAATTATCATTTTCAAGCTATCTAGCTCAAACATCTAAAATTCTTTATTTTTTTCTTTTTAGAAAATAAATGAAACTCTTGTGATGATTTTAACTTGTGTTGCAAATTGGCATGTTTAATGAGATTTTTGTGGATATGGAATCGAGGTGTTATCAATTAAAATGCTTCATTTTTGAGAAAAATATATATTTTTTGGGACTTTACAGCCGAGATTCTCTCTCAGCTCTCTGAATTATCTAAGCACTTTTTTTTTTTGCCTTTTGAGGTTGAAGAGTTATTTTAGTTGCAGCAATCTAGGATCTCCATTTTGAAGGTGACAGAATTGCTAACTTGCTTCATGCAAAAACGATTAATAACCTCCGTAGACATATGGTATTTCTTTTGTTCTTAAATAATTTACAACATAATCAGTTAATCACTAATCATGAAATCTTTGATTGCCTTCGAAAACACAAGGATTAGAGGGGTTGGATGGCCATTAAGCTTGCCATGTCTAAAACCTATGATAGGCTTGAATGAGATTTTCTTTGTACAATTTTTGAATTTCTTGAGTTTAATCAACACTAGTGCAACATAATCAATTATTTGGTTTCTACTTGCACCTACTGACCTATTCCATCAAACTCTAAGGAGTAGTTTTGTTTCTTTGAGCCCTCCAAAGGCATCCATCAAGGTTGTCCTCTTTCCACGGCACCTACCTATTTATCTTAGCTATAGAAGGGTTATCTCGTCTTTTGCATGTTCACCCATGAACTTATTCTATTTAAAGGAATTAGGGTGGGGAGTAGTGGCCCTGAGATTATTCATTTATTATTTTCTGATGATTCTCTTTTTTTTTTTTTTTTTTTTTTTTTTGTCGTGCTTTTGAGCATGATGCATTTTGCATTATCTTTAGAGGCTGATACATCCAATATTCACCGGGCCAATCAACAATCGCCACGTGTCACAGATGACCCGCTCCATAGCCAAGGGGAATGAACCGGGGTCCCAGCACCCGGGCGCGGCCTCACCCAGGCGCGGCCACCACTCGGGGGCGGCCTCACCTAGGCGCGGCCACACATCAGGGCACAGCCTCACCCAGGCGCGGCCATCACTCGGGCGCGGCCTCACCTAGGCGCTGCCACACATCAGGGCATGGCCTCACCCAGGCGCCGCCACCCCTCGGGCGCGGCCACACATCTGGGGTGCGGCCTCACCCAGGCGCGGCCACACATCCAGGCGCGGCCTGCACCCAGGCACAGCATCGTGGGCACGTGAGGAGGGGGCGACCCACCTATGACCCGATCGTATCGCTAAGACTCATGTCACCACCAGGACTCTAGACCGCCGCTTAGAGGTCACGTCACCCAGACGGATTCAAGCACCAAGGACGTTATCACCACACGCGGGTATCTATCCACCAAGGATCTTGATACCACTAGGACACTCCCTCCCGTGGGGAGATGATCAATCAGGATAGAGCCCCGTTACCCAGGGCCTCTATCCACTCAATGGGACAATCGCCATCAAACTGGGACTCTCCACACCGCCATACGCTACTATAAAAGGCAAAGTACACAACCCCATCAGGGACATAAAATCTCATATTGAATAATCACTATTCATCTAATTGCGCCAGGAGATCTAACTTTGGCATCAGAGAGCCCTAGGCCGGAACCACACCGGTTCTCTCTGTTGACCCCTTGGTCCACTTGCAGGTGACGACACTTGCAGGACAGCTCGACGATTTCTTGACGCAACAGATTGGCGTCGTCTGTGGGAACGACGCTAGCCATTACAACTACTAGCTCGCTTCCATACTCATTCAATGGCATGAAGGAAGACTACCACCACCAACAACGGAGCAAGGAATGGATCACCACCCCCAGAGTGCTCTCGCCGCAGAGCCAACGACCAGGACCATGTCCCTCTGGAGGAAGAGATCCCCCTTAATGACCAGTTCGTGGTCGACGAGCCCAACAATGACGAGGCCGACGATGCGGGGGTAGAGGTGACACCTGACCCCAATGCTCTAGCCACTGTGGGTTAGATCAACGACCTGCAATGACAGATCCTCGATGAACAACGACTCTTTCGAGAATACTTGACGCAGCGTGCAACGTCTCACCGTCGAAGGACTTCACCATCAGCAAGGGTGGAGTCCGTACCTCGACAAGAGCCGAACCCTAGGAGATCATCTCCCAGGGGCGTGAGGTCAGAGAGACTTACGCGACAGGCAACCCCCACTCCGCAGCGGGGGGAGCCTTCCCAGCATCCCAGGAGAATAAGAGACCTCTCGCCGCGGTCAGAACGTGGGAGGACGCCAACACCCAGGGCGAGGGTGTCTAGCCCACAGAGATCGGTTCGGAGGTCTGTGTTCGACGGACGACTGGAAGAAGGTCACATACCACGACAAAGCTGGACCTACAGAGAAGAAAGCCCCTCACCTTCACGACAGGGTTCATCACGGTGTGACCATTCCCCATCCCGCCAACACTCAAGGCGGGAGGGGACATCCAGAGAGAGCGTGAACGGGTCACAGCCAACGTCCGGCCAAGCGTGGGGGGGCACGGGACGAGGAGCTCGATCAAAGACTCGTGACCTGGATGAGAAGGTGGAAGGGTTGAAGAAGCGAGACCAAAGGCGAGACGCATTCCATACCTGGACAACACCCCTTCTCGGCGCAGAGATCATGTCGCCCACACTACCTTCCAGGTTTCGACTACCCACCTTTGAACTCTACGATGGTACCACCGACCCCAATGACTACATCAACTACTTTAATGGCATGATGACGCTGTATGGGGGGTCGGACGTGGTCTCCTGTCGGGCATTCCCGACATCCCTTAAGGGAGCAGCCACATCATGGTTCTCCAGGCTACGACCGAGATCTATAGGCTCGTTCGCAGAGCTATGTGAACAGTTCGTCACCCGCTTCCAAAGCAACGTCAAGCAAAAGAAGACCACCATCAATCTACTGAACGTGGTATAGAATCCTGGGGAATCTCTCAGGGAATACGTTACCAGGTTCACCAAAGAGTCCCTGGAGGTTCGAGACTTGGATGACCAGACACAGCATGCAGCCCTAGCAGGAGGTATTAGGGACCTGGACCTGATCAAGGACCTAGCACGTCATGAGACCAGGACTATGAAAGAGCTCTTGGAGCGGTGCAATGAGTTTGCAAATATGGTTGAGGTACTACAAGTTAGAACGAAAATAATCGAGGCCAAGCCACAAGACAACAAGAGGTCAGCACCTGATGACCGCAAAGAGGGTAAGAGGTCGAGGACAGAGCGCCAACAAGAGAAGGGCGACCGCCCATCTAGGAGGATAGACCGCCACCCAGAGAGGAGTGAGAGGGCAAGCACCCCCGAGTTCACACCACTGAACACCACCAGGTCCCAGATACTCATGCAGATCCAGGACCGTGACTTACTCCATTGGCCACGACCCATGCTAGCAGGACCAGAGAAGCAGAACCCTAACAAATACTGCCTCTTCCACAAAGAGAATGGGCATGACATAGAGGAGTGCTATCAATTGAAGAGAGAGATAGAGCAACTGGTAAGAGCAGGAAGCTTGAACAAGTATGTGAAGGGGAGACGTGACAACCGCTCAGGCCAAGGAGATAGAGGGCTCGACGGAGACAGAGTGGAACCGAGACGAGAAGAAAGAAGAACAGATCGAGAGAGAGACCGCCCAGAAGAGCGGAGAGATGCAACAGAACCTAATGGCACCAAGGGACCTCCTATCCTCACCATACTTGGAGGACCGGGGCAAGAGTCCACCAGAAAAGCTAAAGCTCATGCCAGGTTCTTGGGAGTGGCAGAGAAGCCCAGCAAGATAGCTAGGACCGAGGCGGTGATCTCCTTCTCAGATGAAGACCTAGAAGGACTAAACTTCCCGCATGAAGATGCCCTGGTAGTACAGGTAGAGGTAGCCAATCGACCTGTACACAGGGTACTGATAGACACAGAGGCGTCTGTTGACGTACTCTCCTTGGACGCCTATCGACAGTTCGGGTTCAGGGACGACCAGCTCAAACCAAAGCCCACTTATCTCCATGGATTCTCAGGTGCCACCGCCTCCATCAGAGGTACCATAGAACTACCCGTCACCTTCGGGGTACACCCTCAACAAGTAACCATCATGGTGAATTTCATGGTAGTCAGGTCCGAGGTGTCCTTCAACGGCCTCTTAGGGCGACCATCACTGACAGCCCTTAGAGGAGTCATATCGCCACTTCACCTAAAGATGAAGTTCCCCACCGAGAATGGGGTAGGCGAAGTCCGAGGAGATCAGAAGAAAGCAAGGGAGTGCTATGCCACCTTCATGAAAAAGAACAATGGCAACTCCCGTGGAATGGCACTCTACCTAGAGAGCATGGTCAGTGACCAGAGAGATGAACTGACAGAGAGAAGGGGAAGGCCAGTGGAAGACCTCATCCCCTGGCCCCTCAGCCAGGACGACCCCTCCAAGGTCGTTCAGGTTGGCTCGCTGCTAAACAAGGAGCAGAAAGAAGGGCTTGGACACCTCCTCCAAGCAAACATGGATGTCTTCGCATGGTCGACCTCCGACATGCTGGGAATACCACGTTCCATAGCGGAACACTGACTACATGTCGACCCAACTAGGAAGCCCGTTCAACAAAAGCGGCGTAACTTCACCCTCGACCGACAAGCAGCAATTAAGGAGGAGGTCGAGAAGTTAAGCCAATCAGGGTTCATCAGAAAGGAGAAGTTCCCAACCTGGCTCGCCAACGTGGTCATGGTACCAAAGCCAAATGGGAAGTGGAGGATGTGTGTCAACTATACCGACCTGAACAAGGCATGCCCAAAAGATGAGTACCCACTGCCCAGGATCGACCTACTGATCGACGCTACCGTCGGCCATGAGATGCTGAGTTTTATGGACGCCTACTCCGGATACAACCAGATCCTCATGTATGAGGATGATGAGTCTTACACCGCATTCCGGACGGATAAAGAGAACTACTGCTACCACGTCATGTCGTTCGGGTTAAAGAATACAGGGGCCACCTATCAGAGGATGGTCAACAAGATGTTCGAGGAGCAGATCGGGCGCAACATGGAGGTATATGTGGATGACATGCTCGTAAAAAGCATCCACGCCAACCAACACCTGACCGACCTAGAGGAGGCATTTGCAGTACTGAGGAGGAACCAGATGAAGCTAAACCCTGCAAAGTGCGCCTTCGGCGTAACGTCAGGAAAATTCCTGGGGTTCATGGTTTCAGTCCGTGGAATAGAAGCCAACCCATCCAAGATCAAGCCCATCCAAGAAATGGCACCTCCTCGAACGGTCAGGGAAGTGCAGAGATTGAATGGAAGGGTCGCCGCCCTTTCCAGGTTCGTGTCACGATCAGGTGATAAGTGCTTACCATTCTTCAAAACATTGAAGAACCTCCGAAGCCCTAAAGATTTCACATGGACGGAAGAGTGCCAAAAGGCGTTCGGAGAATTGAAGGAGTACCTAGAGAGCCCACCACTGCTTGGGCGACTAGAACCTAACGAAGAGTTGCAACTCTACCTGGCCGCCACCCCTGTAGCGGTCAACGCAGTACTGCTGAAGGAAGAAGACAAAGTCCAGAGGCCCATCTATTACGTCAGCCATGTCCTGATCGATGCAGAGACCAGGTACACTAGGATCGAGAAGGTAGCCTATGCATTGGTAACGGCAGCCAGGAAGCTACGACCATACTTCCAAGCCCATACCATTATAGTCCTCACAGACCTGCCCCTGAAGAAGATACTGCACAAGCCGGATGTCTCCGGGCGATTGATAGCATGGGCGGTGGAGTTAAGTGAGCATGACATCAGGTTCCAACCAAGGACAGCCATCAAAGGCCAGGCTCTTGTAGATTTCATTGCAGAGTGTACCCTGTCTGAGATCGAGTCAGAAACAGGGGAGCCCGAAGAGAAGGATCACGGATCGTGGGACATGTTCATGGACGGGTCAAGCAATGCGGCAGGAAGTGGCGCGAGTCTCATATTAACCAGCCCCGAGGGATTTCGTATCCAATATGCTCTTCGATTCACCTTCCAAGCATCCAATAATGAAGCAGAGTACGAGGCATTACTAGCTGGACTCCGGGTGGCCAAAGCCATCCAAGTCACACACCTATCCACCCGGAGCGACTCCCAGCTCATGGTGAATCAGGTGAATGGAGAGTATGAGGCGAAAGATGAGAGGATGGCATTAGACCTAGCACATGCTCAAGCGTTGATCGAGGGTTTCGTGAAGTTTGAGATGGTTCGAGTTCCCAGGGATGAGAACGCCGCCGCTGACGCCCTATCCAGGCTAGCCAATGAGGAACTCCAAAATTTGGCTAGCGCAGTCTATGTTGAGATCCTGTATGAGCCAACATACAAGGAAAAGCAGGTTAACGAGGTCGAGGAGGGACCTAGCTGGATGGACCCTCTACTCAACTACCTCCAGAACGATGTCTTACCAGAAGACAAGGCCGAGGCAAGGAAGATCAGGATGAGAGCTGCAAAGTACACCGTCCTAGATGGGGTACTGTACAAGTGGGGGGCAACAGCACCACTACTCCGGTGCCTAGGACCCAAGGGGGCAGAGTACGCCCTAGCCGAAGTCCATGAGGGAATATGTGGAAGCCATATGGGGGGACGAGCCCTAGCCTACAAAATCCTCCGCCAGGGACTATACTGGCCACGAATGCAAGAGGAGGTCATCCAATATGCCAAGAAGTGCGAGCAATGTCAGTTGTTCGCCCCTGTACCCCATCTACCCGCCACCAAGCTGACATCAATCCTCAACCCCATACCTTTTGCCATGTGGGGACTAGACATCTTAAGCAACTTCACCGCAGCACCGGGAAACAGAAAGTACCTGGTCGTCATGATCGACTACTTCACCAAGTGGGTCGAAGCTAAACCCTTGGCCAAGATAACAGAGACAGAGATGGAGAAGTTCGTCCGCGACGACGTTATCTACAGGTTCGGGGTACCACGGATCCTCGTCTCAGACAATGAAAAATAATTCAACAACCCCAAATTCCAAGCATTCTGTCACAGCTATAGCATCGACTATCGGCCTGTGTCGGTAGCATACCCACAAGCCAATGGTCAGGTGGAGGTCACCAACAGAACGCTACTGGAAAGAGTCAAGAAAAGGCTGGAAGGAGCCAAAGGCAAGTGGGTAGAAGAGCTACCAAGCGTCCTGTGGGCATACCGAACTACAGTACGGACGCCCACAGGAGAGAGCCCATTCCGCCTAGTATATGGCATTGAAGCATTGGCGCCAGTAGAGGTCTGCGCCATGTCCCATAGGTTTGTGCACTTCAATGAACGTACCTATGTCGACGGACTGCAGGTGAACCTAGACTTTATAAATGAGGTCCGCGAAAGAGCACTACTAAGGAACGTCGCCTACCAGCAAGGAACTGTCAGGTACTATAATGCCAAAGTCAAGGAAAGGCTATTGCACCAGGGAGATTTAGTACTACGGAGGGCAAGTGCATCACGACCCACGAGAGCGGGGAAGTCATCACCCAAGCTGGGAAGGACCCTACATAGTCTCCAAGCAGATACGCCCAGGGACTTACCGCTTGAAGACTCCAGGGGGAAAGAAGGTAGACCGTACCTGGAACTCAGAACATCTCCGAAGAAGTACTACCAGATAAAAGCATAACAAGATAGTGGTAGTGATAACGAAGCGATGCGATAGGAGTAGCGATGAACGACATCACTGTTTCAAGGTCAATGTAAATTTCATTCAAAATAAAGAGATGTTGCAAGAATACTTGTCTTCTTCTACCACTCAATCGAATCACTGCCACTACATTAAGGCGACATGCCAACACTGAGGCTTTATGCCTAAAGCGACATGCCAACACTGAGGCTTTATGCCTAAGGCGACATGCCAACATTGAGGCTTCATGCCTAAGGCGACATGCCAACACTGAGGCTTCATGCCTAAGGCGACATGCCAACACTAAGGCTTCATGCCTAAGGTGACATGCCAACACTGAGGCTTTATGCCTAAGGCAACATGCCAACATCGAGGCTTCATGCTTAAGGCGACATGCCAACACTGAGGCTTTATGCTTAAGGCAACATGCCAATATCGAGGCTTTATGCCTAAGGTAACATACCAACATCGAGGCTTCATACCTAAGGCAATATGCCAACACTGAGGCTTTATGCCTAAGGCAACATGCCAACATCGAGGCTTTATGCCTAAGGCAACATGCCAACATCGAGGCTTCATGCCTAAGGCGATATGCCAACACTGAGGCTTTATGCCTAAGGCAACATGCCAACATCGAGGCTTTATGCCTAAGGCAACATGCCAACATCGAGGCTTCATGCCTAAGACGATATGCCAACACTGAGGCTCTACGCCTAAGGCGGTAACCACCCAAGGTCCGAGGATCACCAAGGCACGACGCCACTACCAAAATCCCATGACTATCAAGGGTCAGAGAGTATCAACGCGCAAACAGTCACCAGGAGACAATGTAGTCAAAGAAAAGTAAAAGCGATCACATAGAAAAGTCATAGTAGTTACAAACTCAAGTTCAAAAAAAGAAAAAGGTTGAGACATCTACAGGATCGGTACGGCCGTAGGGTCAAGGGATCACAGAGTGATGGGTCACCTCCGACCCAGCAGGAGACATCATGTCTACCTCAAGAGGACGCGCAGCAGCACCCCCCTCAGGTAAGACGGCCTCCACCTCTGACACCGAAACGCTCTCCACCACAGCTACACCCGAAAGCGCCGCAGTAAACTCAGGGAACCCCAAAACAGAGAAGTCATAATCGGGGGTCACCTCCAGGACACAAGCTGCTAAGTCCCGGACCCCTCCCTCATAGGCGGGCTGAAGTTGCGCCTGATACAGCGTCGAGAACGCAGGGGATGCCTGGAACTCAGCTACAGCTCGCTCACCTGTAAATGCCAGCTCCGCCTCATGCCTTCCCCTCAATGAATGGAGCTCCTCCTCCAAGGCAAGAACCCTAGCCGAGCTCTCGGCCGCACCAGCAGAGGTCGCACGCAGCCCTCAGACACCTCCAGGAGCTTCCCGGATGCCACCGTAAGCTCCCCTGGCACCCTCTGTGCGTCGGCCTCGGCTCTTTCACGGGCATCAATCTGTCCCTGGAGCTCCCTCTCCACGTCACGCAGGGTGCGTTGTATCTGCACCTCACGAGAAGTATGACCCACCAATCGAAGCACCGCCTCAGCAATACGATGATGGACCTACAATCAACATGGCAGGCGGTAAAACAATCTAAAAATAAAGGGAGCAAAGAACATGATGAGACAAAAAAGGGATAACTCACCGAGGCCATATTATGGTAGAGGATCTGAGCCAGACAAGCATCGCTAAGCCTCTGCAAGGCCATCCTTGCGGTAGGAAGTCTGCCCCTATCCACCCACTCCCGCGACACACCGGCTTCAGCTAAGGTCGAGCCCTTCGACACGCCCAAGGTGATCACCAGGGACTCACCTAGCGTGGGAAGATCAGTAGCAGTACCGCCAGAGGAACTCACACCTTTCCCCTTGGAAAGGGGCAATACAGAAGATCCGGAAGGAGCGACAGAGGGAGGCAGAGGCACAGAGCCAGAAACGCCATCATCATCAGGAGAAGTACGGGGAAGGAGGACACGCACACCAGAGCTCATCACACGGGCATGTCCTGGTCCACCCTTCCGCTTCGCTCCAACAACCACAGGCGCAGAAGCGCCACTAACATCGGTCCCTCCAGCAGATGGACCACCCTAAGAAGCGGCCTTCCTCCGCAGATTGCCACGGAGTAAACTGAAGTCCGGACGCGTATCCACTGCATAGACCGCCCAACCAATCAGATGACATATTCATTCAAATACCAACATGCCAATCAAGTACAAAAGACAATGCTCTTACCAGGACTCAGCTTCTAGAGAGACAGGAAGGCCTCCGAGTCCAACTCCTGGACGTGGAATGGATCGCGACCCAGGCACAGCTTGAGGCAGTCACCCTCAAAATCACTCAGCTCAAGCCCCTGATTGACCCTCTTGAAGTCAATAACTTCCCTAACAGTCCGTAATGGGCATCGGGGGACCTTGGCAAAAAAGAAGCGATCCCTCCAATACTTCACGTGACTAGTGATCCCCGTGAGAAGCTCCACAGAGGCATAGGGCCCCTTGAGCATGCGGTGAGCAAAGTGATAGCATCCATGGTTCCCCTTCTTCAACAGATAAAAGTGGGAGAAAAGGGGAACAGTGGCGGCACGCCCCAGGTGGGCGAAGAAGACATAGAAACCCAAGATCACCCTCCAAGAGTTGGGCAACACCTGCCCAGGGGTGAGGTGCCAATGCTCTAACAATAACTCGACAAAGCGAGGGATAGGAAAGCGAAGGCCCTGGAGAAAAAATGAACGATAGAGACAGATCTCACCCGCACGGTGAGAGAAGGCATACTCGCCAGGCCCAGGAGCACGCAACATGACCTCGGCGGGAATATGGAACTCCTCACGGAGGGAGACCAAGTCAGAAGGTGACAAGATGCTAGCAACGAGGCCTAACCTATCGGCGGGGTCGGCGGTGAGGATGCCGCCCGAGGGTCGACGATCCCTACTCTGGGACCGGAGACACTAGAAGGTCCCACTCCTCCATCGTATCACTAGGGGAGGGTTTAGAGGAGGGAGTACCCACGAAGAAGGCGATCCGGGAACGCTCCTCGAAGATCCAACCCCGGCCAAGCAGGGCCAGGTCACCCGAGAAACGACATGAAGGACAGGAGGGGAATGAACTACTTACTCGAGAAAGCAATCTCCCCGAAGCTGGCAAGAAAAATGAAAGGAATGCCACCTGCAAAATATAAACAGCAGATCCATCACATACAAGAGGAAGAAAAGGGAAGAAGAGCAAGGGTCCATCACACCCATGCCGCGGCCACCATAGGCGCGGCATCACCGGCAAGGCGTGGGCCACACCCACAAGGCGCGGGCTACACTCGCAAGACGCGGCCACACCCAGGCGCGGCCACCCAGGCGGCCACACTCGCAAGGCGCGGCCACCCCAGGAACGGCCACCCCTGCACGGCCACACCCACAGGCGCGGCCACCCATGCGCGGCCACACCCGCAAGCGCGGCCTCACCGAGGCGCAGCCACACCCGCAAGTGCGGTCTCACCGAGGCGCCGCCCTACAAAAAAAAAAAAAAAAAAAAAAAAGAGAAAAAGAAAGAAAGGGGATCGATTTACCTCAGAAAAAAGGCGACCGCGCGGAAAGACAGGCACACGACGATGACGTGGCCACACCACGAGGCACAATCAAGTGATAGAGATCACAGCTTGGCAAGGCACTCAAGCCAAGTACCACTCAAGCCTTCCAAGCAAACCAAGGCACCAAGAGAACACAAACCAAACACAAGGACCCAAAATCAAGCAAAGTGGATACTAGTGGAGGTGACCCAAAAACAAGCACATGGTGGGCACCAAAGAGAGGACAAAAGACAAAAAGGGGAATGCAGAGGGGGAATTAAAGGAGAGCAAAAGGGGAGACAAAAAGTAAGAAAGAGAAATGAGAAGTGAAAGAAGAGAAAGTGAGAGAAAGGAACATATACCTACAAAAAACAAAAGAAGAAAAAGTGTAGGAGGAAAGGTTTGAACCCCCAACCTCTCCTACCTCATTAGTGGATTTACAGGTAAACCCCACAAGGAAAGTCTATTCGCAACGGACCCCTCACTATGTAAAAGCATCTACTCTCTTGCACATCCTATCCCAAGAGAGTGGGAGGCAAATGATACATCCAATATTCACCGGGCCAATCAACGATCGTCACGTGTCACAGACGACCCGCTCCATAGCCAAGGGGAATGAACCGGGGTCCCAGCACCCGGGCGCGACCAGCACCCAGGCGTGGCCTCACCCAGGAGCCGCCACTACTCGGGCGTGGCCTCACCTAGGCGCGGCCACACATCAGGGCGCGGCCTCACCCAGGTGCGACCTTCACTCGGGCGCGGCCACACTTCAGGGCGCGGCCTCACCCAGGCGCGGCCACCCCTGGGGCGCGGCCTCACCCAGGCGCGGCCACCCCTAGGGTGCGGCCTCACCTAGGCGCGGCCACACATCCAGGCGCGGCCTCACCCAGGCACGGCCTGCACCCAGGCACAGCATCGTGGGCACGTGAGGAGGGGGCTGCCCACCTATGACCCGATCGTATCGCTAAGACTCATGTCACCACCAGGACTCTAGACCGCCGCTTAGAGGTCACGTCACCCAAATGAATTCAAGCACCAAGGACGTTATCACCACACGCGGGTATCTATCCACCAAGGATCTTGATACCACTAGGACACTCCCTCCCGCGGGGAGATGATCAATCAGGATAGAGCCCTGTTACCCAGGGCCTCTATCCACTCAACGGGACAATCGCCATCAAACTGGGACTCTCCACACCGCCATACGCTACTATAAAAGGCAAGGTACACAACCCCATCAGGGACATAAAATCTCATATTGAATAATCACTATTCATCTGTTTGCGCCAGGAGATCTAACTTTGGCATCGGAGAGCCCTAGGCCGGAACCACGCCGGTTCTCTCTGTTGATCCCTTGGTCCACTTGCAGGTGATGGCACTCGCAGGACTGCTCGACGATTTCTTGACGCAACAGAGGCTATTCTTAATCTTTTTTCATGATCTATCAGGCCACACATTAATTTTAATAATAATTGTGTTTTTTTCATAGAAGGGGCACCCCTGAGATTGTGAAAGAAAAAAAAATCTTTACTATTCTTGGTGTTCCAGAGATGGTGGATTGAGTCTACCTATCTTGGGACTCCCTTGGTCCCTAAGAAAGAGAAGAAAACTACTTGGAATTAATAGTGTTATATCCTATGTCAAATCTCAATTGGAATTACGGAAAACCCCTTTATTATCTTATATTGGGAGGTCTGTTTTGATAAAGTTTGTCCTAAAATCTGTTTCTACTACTGAATGTCTTTGTTCCATTATTTCTCTGTTTCAGTTTGTTCACATTAATTGGACTTTATTTTAAATTCTTGCATGCATGGACTGATGACTCTAAGCACTGTTTTCATGTGCTATGGAAAACGTTTTTGCCTAAGCATTTGGGTGGGACTTGGGTTTCATTGTTGTTCTTTCCATATATAATAAAGCACTGTTAATAAAGCTAGTTTGGAGGGTGGTAACTCAATCTTTATTTATTAAAGGTATATATTTTCCCAACTCTACTTTAATAAAGCTAGTTTGGAGGGTGGAAACATTGGCAAACCAGCCTTATCTTCTCTGATGATGTGGGAAAGATCAATAGGAAGCTCCCCTCTGCAACCAGTAAACTGTACTACATTCTAACTTACAGGCCATGTTAGCCAAAACGTAAACTGTACTACATTCTAACTTATAGGCCATGTTAGCCAAAAAAATCAGCAGCACGGTTGCTTTCTCTATAAGAAAAAAACACATTCGCTTCCAAGTTATCAATCAACTAAGTAGCTTTAAGGAACCAATACCAGCATTTCCATAATGGGCACACTCTCGATGAGAAAAATCGAACAATTGTTTTGGAATCTGAGTTAACATGACAAATGGTATGACCCATGTTAGCACACATTCGAGATAGACACTCATGTGTAGACATGTACTATGGAATGGGGTTTGGCAGTACTAGTGTACATGCCCTGGATTCCATAATGATGGTGTTGATTAATGGGGGGGGGGATTGTACATGATAATTTATTATTATGTAGGGAATTATTTGAAATTTGCTAAAATAATTGGTTATTTATTTAATTAATGGATATGGTGCTAATTATAATTATTCATAAATTAAAATAATTAATTAATTATATCATTCTCTATTAGATTATGCTTCTTCACCAATTAGAAGCACTTTGAGTTTAAACAAAAACGCCAACAAGGAGAGAGAGTGTCAGACTCTCACTAGGATTGATCCAAGTAGGGTTTTAGAAACCCTATTATATAAACACACCAAGGGGAAGGGGGGCAGCCCACGTTTTCCAGTCTTGAACGAATTTGGCTGTTCGCCCTCTCTCTCTCTGTGACCTCTTCTTTCTCCTTCTTCTTGCTCTTTATTGCTCTCTATTATTTAAGAGTTAGACTTTTGGAAACCCAGATCTGTGCTTGAGGAACTGAAGAGGATCTAGGATTGGCGTGAAGAACCTTGGCTGCACCATTGGAAGTTCAAATTTGTTTACTTGGAGTGTTCATTAGAGGAAGAACCATTGTCTATTGGAGGAGCAACACTTGAGGCTCATCAGGTTAACAAACTTATGTTAATTCCTGTTGTTTTAATTTTATGATCATTCATGGGATGCGAAAGTAACCCGAATCGATTCTTTCCGCTGCGCATTCGGGTATGGGATGGATCCCTCTATCCATAGGGTGGAATAGAGATGTGTTTTCCTCTATGACATGGATCCCATTATTTTATGGGACGTATGGGCATTGGTTTGTCATACCAAATCCTAACAGGGTCCTAGTAGGGCACCATGGGCGACCATGAATAATCTTAAAATTGAAAATAGGATCCCCAAGCCAGTTTGGGATGCCCTAGGATTCCCTAGGGACAACCTGGAGATCCCAAGAGTTGGGAACTCGAAACATATATTTTTATTGGTTTCCCAAAGGTGAACCATCATGATCCCATGGACCGTAGCATTACCTACAAGGTACTCCTCCAATCTCAATTCTTTCATTTTTTTTAATTTTTTGGATTAAATTCAATTTATCCCGCTTCAACATCAATTTCAATTTCAGTTTCTGATCAGCCCATCGTCCTCTCTTAAAATTCAGGCATTCTTATCGATGGTGGCGCCACTGTTCCGCCGTCGATACCCTGAAGCACCTTCTTCACCTTTCTCTTGCAGCCTTCACAGTGGATCGATGCTTTCTAAACCCATGTCTGGAACCCAAAAAAACAAAAAAACTCAAGCAGTGTTTGAGAAACATAAAGGATGTTGAGATTGGTGGACATGAAAGCGCATGGTTATCTAGAGAACAAGTTATCCATTACCTGGTATTTCAGGGCTTCTGAAGCTTCTTCTGCTGGTTTTGTCGCCATGAGGAATGAAGAAGAGTGAGGACGAAATGGGTTTCCGAGCTTAGGGAAACCTGAAAAAGAGAAAACGTCTCGAGTGTGTAAAAACGTTTAAAGAGGGGAAGGAAGTGAGAGAGATGGAGAATTTTATTTACTACATATTTCAACAGAGAAGAGACTTTTTTAAAGAAAGTTGTAGTCTTTATAGGAGGTAGAGAGCGAGAGAGATCTTTTAGAGAGGGGACTGAGAGAGTATAAATGGAATGGTGACGGTGTGTGTGATGTGGGAAGAACTGACACACAAACGGAGAAGGTGATCCTCATCATTTTGAAGATCAACAAGGTATATCTCGAAAGACGCAATCTTGATCCCTTGTGTCCTTGAAACGAGGGTCTTCCCAACATTTATATTGCTGAAGATCGAAGGCGCCTTAATATCATACCAGTCCTTCTTAGAGAAGGGATCAACCGCCTTCTTCTTCCCTCCCTTCTTCCCCTTCGATATTCTCTTATTCTTTCCAACCGCCATGATGATCGAAGATGAAGTTCCAAGGGTAGCTTCGAAGGCAGAGCTCGCAATCGACTCTGGAAGCGAGTAAACCCTAACCCTCTCGGGGAGATAGGGATTTTAGGGGTTTTCATAAGAGGAGATGGGAAGATGGGGAGATGGGTTTAGGACGGAACTGCTTGTTCTATTTCTGGGCACCATTAGAGTTGCAGAGAGCTCTCAAGAGAGGGAATGTGAAGAACAGTGCACTTGGAAAGGGGTGTGAAGTTAGGGATGCCCTATGGGCAAAATAGTAAGCCTCACACCCCATTAGGGATATATTAGTCATTTGAAGACAAACTTTACCAACACCGTACCACCTAACTAACGGAGTGGAGCTGACTATAAAAACTAACCTAAACTCAGGAGGTGCGGTTGTATAATTTAGAAACACAGGGGATTGTTCTGTATTTGACACAAACCTCAGGGGGTGACAATGTAATTTTCCCCAAAGATTAATGTGTCAATATTGGTGTCTAGTCTTAAATTATTTATGGGAGAAGGTTCCCTGAAAGGCAGTGTGGCCCTATGTGGGGGGTCAATAGGTACATACACAGAAGTACCAATAGGGATGGGATTTTCACGCTTCAGGGCGAGTGGGGCGGGACGCTCATTTCATGCCCCTCTGTGTTTTGGCGTTAAGGCCACGCTGCCTTTTAAGGTTATTTTTCCTATTATTTAATTATGATTTAGACAAGGATTGGGCACAACACCCGCTCCAAGTAAGCTAACGGGCAATAGACACATAAAAGAAAGACAACCATGGGTAAAGGGATCATTTCACTAGGAAGGAGGGAATGGCGGACACATGGCTGGACAGCTCCGTGGCATGCCCAGTTTTTTTAATATGACCATTCTGTCTTATTTGTCTTGGCATCTACCATAAACTATACGACTTGGCCACTTCTTGTTATCAAAATTGAACTTGTAAACATCAAAACCATCTGTTTCATGAATGTGATTGTCGCTTGTCGGAGGTTCACAGGCCTCATAAACATCCTGTTCAACCATAAAGAGTTCTCCTACTGACTCCACAAGATAAAATTTCGCATAAATGTTTATACGCTCTGCTGGTTCAGCAAACTCAATCGTCTTTGGATGAGGACTGGAAATATCAACAATCAACAGTTTCCCTTGGTGAGTGATGGCGTAGAATTGACCATTGAAGTTGACGACATCAGTAATACCTCTATGACTGTCTAAAGGAGTCCAAACTTCATCTCCCAATCTCAAGAAGGCTAATTTTTTGAATTCAGAAAATATCACCATAACCACGCATTTTTCATCATCATCATCATCTTCACAAGAAAGGGTTGTTTTGGCTCCGAAGGAACGAGTTGGCCTTGAGGACAATATCACTTTCCATATAAAAACCCGGCGGACAAATTCTGGACCTACTATACTAGGGTATTGACCAGGGAGTGTTGGTTGAGGTGGAAGCCGAATTTGATCCCGAGAAAAGGGGTTTAATAAGTGAATTTCCAAATCAAGCCCCAAAGTAATCAACCAACCGCATGAGGACCAACACTTCCTGCTGCGAGCTTCTGGCAAGTTCAAGTGGTAAACCTTTTTGGTGGAGAGACTGTAGAAGCCACGATTGTCACTGTCTTCCTTCTCTGCAAGCATCAGCCAAGGATCAACAATAGTAGAGAAGTGCAACTTCTTGACTGAAACTGATCGCCATGGCCGGCAAACCGCACCAAAATGAACAATGTCTTCGATTGCAGAAAACTGATCCACAATCAGTCCTAGAATGTCATTGCAAAGTTCGAACCAGTTCCCTATACCCTTTCCTTGTCTCGTGCAACTAGAGTAGTGACAAATAGACAGCTGAAATGATAAAACTATAAAAACAATAAGAGCAAAGTTAATAGCAGAAAATAAAAGAAATCTTGCATTACAGAAAACAAAATAAAAATGGACAAAAACAAACTTGTCAAACAAATACCATCCCAAAAGTTTCAACTTTATTATTTTTATTTGCTATGCCATGAAACAGAAGCAAGGACATGCACATAGTCAATACCACAAGGCCAAAATTGCTTATAAATTTCAATCCATAAATAGAGAAGTTTCAAAGCCTCGTCAATCTCAAAAGATTATCAATCTAAACTCAATCCTTGGAAGTCAACAACCCTACAAAGAATTACAATTACAATAATAATAATTATAATAATTATTATTATTATTTTTTGTGTGATGAAAATCATTTTGTTTTACTTAGTAAGCAGAGAACATGGATCCTATAGCGAGAAGGAGAAGGATCAAAGTAGGGCTGCAACAGGGTCGGGTTGGGCCGGACTTTTTAAAACCCTAGCCCAACCCTGAGTCCCCTTAGCTGGGCCCAGGCCTACCCTGACCTTGACTCAGGGCCTAAATACCTTGACCCTAACCCTGATCCTGACAGGCCAAGCCCAGCCCATGCCCGCCTTGATTGGTCCTGCAATAAACAAATTAAAATAACAAGTGTAGGGAAGATGTGAAAGAGGAGGCTCGAACCCAAGACCTCCTTATAATAATTGGCTTTTATGCATCACAAACTACCAAGTGCGCCACACATTTGTTCATTTTCATAATGCCTTCTATTGTTTAATAAATAAAGAATTTTTTTTTCAGGGCCATCAGGGTTAAAAATCAGGGTCGGGCTGAGCCCGAGGTCTCAACCCTGACCCGACCCGACCCTGACTCAGGGCCAAGAATTTCTGGCCCTAACCCGCCCTCAGGGCTAGAAATCTTAGCCCAAACCCTGTTCGGGCTCAGGGCGGGCCAGGTCGGGTTCGGCCCGACAGGGCCAAACTTGCAGCCCTAGATCAAAGGATCGATGAACCCCATATCCATAATGTTGCAGTTATCGCCTGCCATTGCCATCGTCGAGAGTTTTCTTCCTGTGCTCAGTTGAAAAAACTATTCGATGAGTGGCAAAACAAAAAATATGACACGCCCTTTGTTTGTAACTTATCTTGGGTCCATATTAACATCTCATACTTATACTTGGATGAGGAAATGGGAACGCTTGAAGCCACCCAATCTGGTCCATAGTTAGTCGAAACAAGAACGGCAAAAATACTGTGTTCAATACAGCTTGTTTAAAACAGCTCAAAATTTGAACTGGACAGTCTAAAATCCAGTCAAACATTTCAAGAACGGCAAAAATTCAAAAACGGAAAAAACAGGTATTAATCGTTTAGATTTGAAAAAATAAAAAAGGGCGTACCAAGTGCAAGAGGCTCCCACCACTACAGAGTCTGGGGAGGGTCATAATGTACACAGCCTTACCCCTGCTTTTGCAGAGAGGCTGTTTCCATATTAGATTTTAAAAAAAATACAGCAATGTACACACATAAATTCACCATTTTGTGTAGGCTCTCAAGTCTCATAACCTACATAGTACAATCAAACATCCATATCAATCTTAGAGTCAATTATAGAACAAAGTTTGTTTAAATAAAAAATCAATCAACTATCAATTTTCAAGCTACAATCAATTATTTTTAAACACTTATCAATCAACAATGAAGTAGCCATGAGAATGTAAAAAACATGAAAAAAACTGCGATGCAGCATACAAATTGCAGATCTTCTCAAATTCTAGGAGTAGTTTTAAAGGAATCCAAAAGGATCCTACATGGTTTAATCATTAAATGAAGTGCAAGCTGCTGCTACCACTGTTACAACAGAATGTAAGTACATTATTTAAGAATCTAAAACCCTCAAAATTTTCGAAATTATGGCCCTCTAAGGCTGCAATGGTTTCATCCAATATCACTTCACCTGTGTTGATGGTCATATTCACTCCACCAACACAACCATAGTTGTTGCAACCAAACCCACTCCAGCAGTAATGGCTATCACAAAGGGAGGGAGCATAAAAACAAAAAAGAAGCCCAAGATTGCAAAAATTAGGAAAAGAAAAAAGAGGCCAAATCAGCCCAACTGCTTGGATTTTTAATGAAGTTTGAACCTACAACAGCTTATTTCAAGGGCATCCTTTCTCAAAGCCCCAACGCCAACGGACACATCCTTGTTTATTCCACAATTAAAAGCAAGGGAGTAGTGGAAATTACTGAAGATTGAAGAACTAGTGAATATAATGACCTAGTTTTGTTCTGAACTGATGAGTCAAAATCTATTTGCATTTGTAGGTGGGATGATAAGATGTCGAGAGTTGCACCAGACAAAGATATCTTTTACTCTGTTGGACTACTTCAATCAAGTAGTACTGCAATCAAGTAGTCCAAGTGGGACGACACGTTATGACCGCAGGGAAGATCCTAGTTTAGAGTTGGAGGACCACAACAAGAAGATCCTGGAGTTTTGTGAAGAGGTTGTCATTAAGCTGATGCAATATCTTCCCAATTACAGAAACAGGGAAGAGTGGACAGAGAATGATCCTGGAGTCTAAAACTTTGTTGTATTTCCATTCCAAGCGGAAAACAGAGAATGAATAGCAAAAAATCCCAAGTTTACCAACCTCTTTCTGTAATGATTTCTCCCCCATGATTCCCTCAGCTATGTTGAGGACAACTTCTTCAATTGCATAAATCGTGAATCTAAGCCTTGGCTCTTACGATGCTTAAATAATAACAAAATAGCACTCCTAGTTGGAATAGGAATTATGAGTCTGACATAACTCTGCTTTTAACTACAAACAAAAACTGAAACGATTCCTATTTAATCTGGGAATCAAGACAGCAACTAATAAATTACTTAATAAAACTAACTAAGCATTTCAACCAACAAAAAAAAAAAAAAAAAAACTAAGCTCAGATGCGCTGGGAGTTTTCTTCTTGCGGACATAGTGAAAGTCAAGAATAATTCTTCAAATTATTAGACGTGTCTCTACCAGGGATTATATTTCAGATACGACAGAGAGGAGGAAGAAGACTGAATAGAAAAGAGACAAAATAGGGAGAGACTCCGTTCAGGGAAGCAAGGAAGTCCTTCATTCCTCTTTCCTCCCTCCCAAGTTAAAAGCTCAGATCCGTTGGAATTATGAAGCCAAAAACCCAACAAAAAGCCTCGCATTCGTTTCAGAGTGGAATTAACGCAAACCTCTTCAAGACTCCATTGAAAAACCAGAAAAGAGAGGATTTTTTGAGACGGCGATGGAAAACCAGAAAAAAAAAGAAAGGATTTTGAGATGGAGAGAGAGAGATTTTCTATTTGTGACCTTTCCGCTGTGCCGCCGTCTAAGTTGCAGAGTCGACCATCGGTGTCGCTCACGATCCACTGTGCTGCGCCGCTTCTTTTCAAGGACGTAAGAGGGAATCGAGGGACTGAGGGAGATGTTACGAGGGTTTGCTCGTTGGCGAAGAGGGAAACAGGGTACTTGACCATGCCAACTTGGGAAAGAAGGGTAAAATATAGTTATGGGTAGGGCTGCAAGTACCTTGCAACAAGGTCGGGTTGGGCCGGGATTTATAGAACCTTGGTCCAACCGTAAATCCTCTTAGCTGGGTCCAGGCTCGATCTGACTCTGACTCAGGGCCAGAAAAATCCAACCCTGATCCGCCCTCAAGATCGGGCCAGGCTGACTCTGATTGGCCCTGATCATGGGGAAGGGAAAAGAAATGCATGGGCTGGAATGGGCCGGGGAGAATATTATCAATTTTACATAAAATAACACTATAATAAAAAGTATTATATTACAAATTATCTTCATATATAATATGTTATATAAAAAAAAGAGGGTGGCATTTAAAGTTTATAATGTATATATTATATCAATATATACTTTATAATATAACTTAAATTAGGGTCAGGCCAGGCCAAGCTTAGCCTGTGGCCTCATCCCTAACCCGACCCTAACTCAGGGTCAGAAATTTTCAGCCTTGACATGCTGCCCTCAGGGCCAAATATCTCAACCCAGGCCCTGTTCGGGCTCAGGGCCGGTTCAGGCCGACAGGATCAAACTTGCACCCCTAGGAGAATGTTCTCTGTGCTGCAACGTAGCCTATGCCCAGGCACATGGGTAGCCTGTGCACGGGGGCAGGATGGTCATTGTGCCCACCCTCATGTGCCTAGGCGCAGGCTATGCTGCGGACATGGGGTATGACAAGAATGCAAACGTGGGGACTCTTAAACTATAGGGCATGGGGTTCGTGGATTGATGCATGCATGCAAAGGAGATTACGGCATGGAGAAGGTGTATGATCACCATCTAATGAGATGGGATCACACTCCTCCGGAGATGCAAAACAAATTAATCAACAAAAACGACATAAGTTAAATAAAACTCAAAAGTAAAGTATCACCTACCTAGTCAGAAGGAGTAAATATTGCCGCTTGTGGTAGCTTCTCTTGTCTCCTTGTAAGCATCACTTCGTTGTCAAATACCGAAATCACTGGGTAAGTGACTCTTAGACTATGATTTTAAAGCTTCAAGTGTGGATGGTAGCACTCAAGAGGCAGAGGAGGCAAAAAGGTTAAGTCCAAGTGGAGGCCAAAGACCAAAGACTCAAAGCACTAGATTAGGGAGCTGAACTTCGAGCAAGTGTAGACACCTCATTTTGTCTTTTCCCCTGGAGGTTTTTCGTAACAATGATGAGCACCCTCCAAGGTCTAGAGCCGGTGTATCTGTGGATGTATCGTTAGTGTGCACTGCCTGAATCCGTTCTACCGATTATCCACTCCCTTTACGGAGCTTGAACCAAAGTCTCCAAGCCCTTCAAGAACCCCTGAAAAGGCTAGCCCTAACCCAGACCCCTTGGAACCAGCCTGGCCCAAACAGTCCAAATCATACCCATCGACACCAAAACCTGCTTCGACACTCAAAGGCCCCGAGTCGACACCGGGCCTACCAGCCCTCGACATCGAGCTATACCCTCTCACTGTCGAACAATGTATTTCTATTGTCTATCTCGCTTCGACATTTAGATAAAGGCACTCGACATTCAATCACCAACCCTCGATGTCAAGCCTTATTCATCAACAGCCACTCGATGTCAACTCGGGCACTTTTACTGTCGAAATTGTGCTGATCCGAGAAGCCCAAACTTGCCATATTTTGCTCTGATTGCAATACCTTTCGCGTCCCAATCTATTTTTGGCACTTTGGATCTCAATCTTGACTCCCTTAGGCCCCAAGAAACATTCCCTAAAGCAACAAAACACTTGCCCATACCCCATTGGTCCTTACCTTGACTTTATACCCACCATTGATGCAACAACCCCCATTTGGACGATCTGGATGAACCCAGCCATACCTATACGAATTTAGGAGTGCACACATCCCTCTACATCTATAAATACACCCCCTCTCATGTTAAGGAAAGTGAGACACACAAGACAATCCTTCTTTGGTGCTTGCTTGCCCCAATTCAACTCCCCACTCCCTTAACTTGAATCCTTACCCTTTGGTCCTCACTTGGCCTTAGCCTATTGCCTCCCCTCACCTCTTACAATCCTTACTTGAAGACCCCAAGATCAAGACTTGAAGACAGCAATCTGGTAATCTCGGCTTGACAATGAAGCATTCAAGTACAAGAGACAAGAGAAGCCACAACAAGCAGTGATACTTGCTCAACATGCAAATCTCCTGAGTTATACAAGGGAAACCTTCACACTCTTATTTTATCATTAACCTGTCTCAAATAGGCTGCAAAGTTAAAACTTCTGCATGCTACTATAGTGCACCAAAAATTTACAAGTAATGCTTCCAGCCTTTACCCCACCATCATTGCCAACAATGACAACATTAGACCAATTGCCCAACAACTGAAAACAATCTTTTAGAATCATCAACCACACTCACCACAACATTAATCATATGCACCCACATGAGCACCATTCTTGTGTTGCCAAAATAAGAATATATCCATGGGAACAACATGAAATCTCATGGCGAATAGCATGCGCCCAAGTAGATGTTGGAGGAATGTACATGCTATCAGGAGTAGCTAGAATGCTTCCAGGTTTAAAGGGCGAATTTAGGCTAACTAAGGAATGTGGTAAGGATATACGGTTTTTACCTTTGTGAATAATAAATATAATGGTGAACTAGTTGAAGTAAGTTGGGAACCAAAGGAAAAGAAAAAACTCAATTGAAATGAAAGGGAAGATTCTTCTTGCTAACATTTTTAATTATCGTATTAGTAATGTGAGTCAATGGCCAGTAAAACGGCCTGGATTTTCAAAGAAGCTATGATAACAAGAGAGCAATTCCTTGCAACCCATTTCTATTACCTTCTCCATTATGTCTATTATTATTGCCATGTGACAAATTTTGTGGACATTTTTCACAGCACTATCATGGTCAAACTTTTAAACCAACCTAAAACACCCTTGTGTATTACAGATGTTTAAAATGAATTTGAATAGTTTGAAGAGTATAGAACATTAAACTCAAGATGAACCATTGAAAATTAAGGGATACGATCCATAAAAAATTAACCACATGATTGACTTTGTTATGTCAAGAAATTGTCCAGTGGTCCCTTTGAGTGTTGTAACCTGCAAAAGGACCTAGGTGACAAAGGAGAACCGGTGTGGTTTTGGCCTAGGACTCTCCGATGTCTAAGTTAGATCTCTCTGAGCAAACAAATGAATAGTCAGAATTCAAGATGGATTTATGGGGTAGAGTACTTTCCCTTTTATAGTGGAGTATGGCGATGTGGAGAGTCCTAGTTGATGATGAGTAATCCTTCGTGATTGATAGAGTTCTGGAGTATCAGGGTCTTCCATGGTTGGTTGTCCCTTACAGATGATAGTGTCTTTGTAGGGCTGATGTACCTAACGGATAGACACTGATACGTTGTCGGATAAGGTGCCTGGTACTTGTGTCCGTCTAAGATTGTGTAGTTGATAGGTGGTACCCTGTACCCATGAGAGTCCTTCTGGGACTATGTTCCTGGTAGACGGTATCCTGTACCCATGAGAGTCCATCTGGGACTATGTTCCTGGTAGACAGTACCCTGTACCCATAAGATGATGTATATCTTGTTGTTGGCGGTAGTAGCCTACGTGTAGTACCTGGACTTGGTCCTTGATGGTCTTCCTACTTGGGCCGGGACACGTGGTGGCCTCTGATTGTTTGGTGTGATTTTGGGTTTATCATTTGCCCCCACTCTCTTGGATCAGAATGTCCAAGAGAGTAGACTTTGCATTGTTTGCTTTGAAGCTTTGTGCCTTGGTGGTCTACGGACCTTGGTGGCCTTGTGCTTTGGTAGTCTACGGACGTTGGTGGCATTGCGCCTTGGTGGTCAACGGACCTTGGTGGCATTGCGCCTTGGTGGCATTGTGCTGGTGGTCTACCTTGGTAGTCTACGGACCTTGGTGGCATTGCGTCTTGGTGGTCTAAGGACCTTGGTGGCATTGAGCCTTGGTGGCATTGTGCCTTAGTGGTCTACGGACCTTGGTGGCGTTGCGCCTTGGTGGTCTATGGACCTTGATGGTATTGTGCCTTGGTGGTTTATGGACCTTGGTGGCATTGCGCCTTGGTAGTCTTTGAACCTTGGTGGCATTGTGCCTTGGTGGTCTACGGACCTTGGTGGCATTACGCCTTGGTGGTCTACGAACCTTGGTAGCCTTGTGCCTTGGTGGCATTGCGCCTTGGTAGTCTTCGAACCTTGGTGGCATTGTGCCTTGGTGGTTTACGGACCTTGATGGTATTACGCCTTGGTGGTCTACGAACCTTGGTGGCCTTGTGCCTTGGTAGTCTACGGACCTTGGTGGCATTGCGCCTTGGTGGTCTACGGACCTTGGTGGCATTGCACCTTAGTGGTCTTCGGACCTTGGTGGCAATGCACCTTGGTGGTCTTCGGGCATTGTGCCTTAGTGGTCTACGGACCTTGGCGTTCGAACCATCTCAAACTCCATGAACTTCTCGGACTCTGCCTCTAAACCTCAAACTCGCAACAAATATGACATCTCGTTCTTCCCATTTTTTTTTATTTTTGGTTGATATTGACTCGAATTGGTCTTTGGCCATAGACACATCTTTGCTCGAACCTCGACCTCGAACCTTCGTGAACTCTGACTGCGGACCTCGGACCTCGATCCTCGAACCTCAAACCTTCACGAACTCTGACTGTGGACCTCAAACCTCGACTCTTGAACCTCGAACCTTTGCGAACTCTGATCGTGGATCTTAGCCCTCTGACATCGATCCTCGATCCTCGAACCTCGAACATGCCCAGCTTGCGAGTCTACTGGGCTCGAACCTTTTTTGAACTTGGTCTTTACTTTTTGGTGCACCCAAGTGTTTGCTTTTGGGAGACAATGAATCGTGGTGCCTTCTGCATGCTTGCTTGATCTCTCTTGGTCATTAACCTTGCTTTGATGGCTTACCCCGCCTTGTGCCTAACTCCGTACTTTTTGGCTCCTGTCTTGTCTACGTTCTTGTGAGGTCAGCGCCTGTGCACTCGATCCGCGCCTGGTGACGTCGATTCAAATCGCGCCCTCATTCGATCGGTGCCTGTTTAGGTCCACGCCCGTCAATCGGTGTTCGATCCTTGGCCTTGGCCAAAAACCCCCTTTTTTCTTCTTCTCTCTTCTCTCTCTTACTTTTTTCTTTCCCTCTTCTTTTCTTTCTCCTCTCTCTTTGTTTTCTCGCCCAAGTATCCACGCCCATTCACAGAATTTTTTTTTCACTCTCATTCTTCTCTCCTTTCTCTCTCCAAGAGTCGACGCCCATGGCTTCTTGGGCGTGGACCCTTGGTCCTTTTTTATTTTTATTTTTTTCTTTTCACTCTTTCTTCTCTCCCTTCTCTCTCCAAGAATTGACGCCCACTTAGTCCGATCTACACTCGATCACGCCTCGATCATTCGTGCCCATGACACTTGGCGATCCGTGCTTGCCTTGATGTTTGTGCCTGTGAGCCTCGTCTGCACCCACCTCGATGTTCGTGCCTAGTATCTTGACATTCTCGCCCACCTCTACGTTCATGCTTGGTGCCTTGACGTTCTCGCCCACCTCGACGTTCGCACCTGGTGCGTTGACGTTCACGTCCACCTCGACCTGGTCCCTTAATGTTCGTGCAAACCTCGACCTGGTCCCTTGACGTTCACGCCCACCTCACGCCTGGTGTCTTGGGTCGACGCCCGCCTCGATGTTCGTGCCCATTTCCACGTTCGTGCCTGGCCTTGGGTCGGCGCCCACCCCAATGTTCGTGCCCACCTCGACCTGTTGCCTTGGGTTGGCGCCCACCTCGACATCCACACCTAGTACGTGTTGTTTTACCCTTCTTCTTCCTGGCTTTTTGGGCGTGGACCCTTGGTCTTATTTTTTTTTTTGGGTATGTTCGCCCATGGCCCTTTGGCCGCGGCTCCTCGGTCGTGGCCCGTGGCCAGTCGTCCGTTGTCCGGGGCCATTGGCGATCGTCGTGCGCATCCGGGTTTCGCGTTTATCGTCTCTGGTTCGCGCCTGTGATGCTCGTTTGATTTGATCTGCTCCCATCTCCGTTGGTCCATGCCTGTCTTCTCTGGTATATAAAATATTTGCTGTCCTTTGGTCTTAGCCATAGACACACCTTTACTCGAACCTTGACCTCGACTCCTCGCGACCTTCGTCCTCGGACCTCGGACCTCGAACCTCGTCCTTGGACCTCGGCTTCGAACCTTGGACCTCGAACCTTGCCCATGTCCATGGCCTGTCGTCTCTGGTATATAAAATATTTGCTATCCTTTGGTCTTTGGCCATAGACACACCTTTACTCGAACCTTGACCTCGACTCCTCGCGAACTTTATCCTCGGACCTCGGATCTCGAACTTCATCCTTGGACCTCGAACTCGAACTTCGGACCTTAAACCTTGCCCATGTCCATGGCCTGTCGTCTATGGCCTTTGGCCGTGGCAAATTTTTTTTTTTGGTCGGACCTCTGGATTCAGCACTTTGGATTGTACATATTGTGACTTCTTTCCCTTGCTATTTAAGGTTAAATTCTAATCTTCTTCGCAAATTGTTCTTCGTTGTTGATGCATATGGTCTATTGACCTTAGTAGTCATTCGATCTTGGTGACCTAGGGCTTCGATGGTTCTCTGGGACCTCCCTCTCCTGAGAGACAAGGTCATTGGCTCTGCGACGTGAGCTCTTTGGAGGAGGTGATCCGTTCCCCTCCCTCGCAGCATTGTTGGTGGAGGGAGTTGTCTTCTTACCCCGTGGTGCCATTGAGTAGTTATGAAATCAAGCTAGTAGGTACGATGGCTAGCGTCGTTCCTACAGACGGCACCAATCTGTTGCGTCAAGAAATCGTCTGATGGTCCCTTCGAATGCCATAACCTGCAAAAAGACCTAGGTGACAAAGGAGAACCGGTGTGGTTCTGGCCTAGGACTCACCGATGCCTAAGTTAGATCTCTCTGAGCAAAGAGATGAGTAGTTAGAATTCAAGATGGATTTATGGGGTAGAGTACCTTCTCTTTTATAGTGGAGTATGGCGGAGTGGAGAGTCTCAGTTAATGATGAGTAATCCTTCGTGATTGATAGAGTCCTGGAGTATCAGGGGTCTTCCATGGTTGGTTGTCCCTTATAGATGATAGTGTCTTTGTAGGGCTGATGTACCTAGCGGATAGACGTTGATACGTTGTCGGATAAGGTGTCTGGTGCTTGCGTCCATCTTGGATTGTGTAGTTGATAGGCGGTAGTACCCTGTACCCATGAGAGTCCTTCTGGGACTATGTTCCTGGTAGACGGTACCTTGTACCCATGAGAGTCCATCTGGGACTATGTTCTTAGTAGACAGGTACCCTGTACCCATAAGATGATGTATATCTTGTTGTTGGCGATAGTAGCTTGCGTGTAGTACCTGGACTTGGTCCTTGATGGTCTTCCTACTTGGGCCGGGACATGTGACGGCCTCTGATTGGTTGGTGTGATTTTGGGTTTATCAGACTTAACAAATAATTAGTTTGTCAAATCACCAATCCACATGGTAAAAAAAAAAAAAAAAATGCAAGTGTGATGGAAGGATTTTCCATTGATTGTTGTAGAATACTTGACCAGTGAAAGTGACGATCGATATTGGCATCCCCTAGGTCCAATGAATTGATGTGAATTGATGTAAAAAAACCCTAGCTTGAATGCCTAACCAACCCATGAATTAGGGTCAATCATAGATCTGGAAACCGGACCAATGTATCATGAATCTGATTTTGGCAAATTTAAGAAGGATAGACTTTGGTCTTAGGTATTTGCACTGGTCCGATTTGCAAAATAATGTGGCAAATGGTACCTTCCATATTGAGGGTGGATATTGGTGCAACGATTAGGTTGCTCTATTGTGACTAAGTGATCACAGATTTGAGTCTCTGAAAACAAAAACAGAAGAGATATATAATCGCATGAAGAATTTTTTTTTTTTTTTTTTTTTTTTTTTGTCTCCCTCATCAGATGCAAAATGAATGCATGCTTGTTTGTTGCATGCACATCACACAAATCGTTTCTCTTGTAAGGGTATCACACGAAAGTGGGCTGAAATAAATGTCTCATGTTCTTGTTTTCACAATGTCTACATTCCTTCTCGATCTTCACTTCTCCTCTCTACTATTTACATGTATATATACAATCTCCTTCCTACATTTTCCTCACATTTTCCACTTAATTCAACAATGGCCGACAAACGTCATCTGATATATCATGTTTCTGTGTTGAGAAATTCTCTCTTCAATGAGGTTCTACCTGATCTCTTCCCTTCTATACCTGAACATGATACTCACCTTAATATATAATCTCATTAATGTCTTATATATTGTAGCATAATTAAGCCCTAAATGGGAAAGTAAATAATCTCATCTCTAACTAATTAATTTCAATTCATTTGTTTGATTGACAACAAAATAAATGGATTGCTGTTGTAGGGGTACCTTGATGAGAGGTTTACTACTTTAGAGGAATTGCAAGATAAGAATGACCCTAATTTTATTGAAGATACTATTAATATTTTCTTCAAAGATTCTTCCCAAGTGATCATTAACATTGAGAAAGGACTGTAAGTTTACCTCTCCCCCCCAAAAAAAAAAATAAATAAAAAGAAGAAGAATTTTCTCTATTAGTTTTATCTTTAAATTTTTTTTTTATATTTATAAATAATAATAACAACAATAATAATTATGATGATAATTTATGTCTTTATGTAGGAATGAGAATCCCATTGATTTCAATAAGCTGTACAGGTACATGCTTAAAATTAAGGGCAGCAGTTCAAGGTAATTAATAATAATAATTAAAGACTAATTAATATAAGAATATGATTTAACCATTAAAGCCAAAAAAAAATTTGTGAAACAAATATGATTTGTAACAGCATTGGAGCTAAAAAGGTGAAAGACTCGACCTTAGATTTTCAACATTACTGTGATGCTCGAAATGTAGAAGGGTAAGTGTTTTTATTCTAACCCTGTTCTCTTTTCTCATTTTAAAAAAAAAAAAAAAAATCTGGTCTCTCTGCAACACTTCAACTGGGGTTTTGGTTTTGGTTTTGGTTTGGTCCAATATGAAGCTCATTACAATAACATTGTGTGTAGATGCAAGAGGGTTGTGGAAATTTTGAAGATAGAACATGCAGTTCTGAAAGAGAAGCTTCAATCTTACTTTCAGGTCTCTACTTGTCCTTAATTAGATTCATTTCTAATTTACCTTCTTGCTTGCTTGACTTAAAATCACATTCATGGTTTGATTTCTTTGTGTATATATATGTTGATGTTTCAGTATGTAAGACTAGCTGGACCTGATGATGGTGCATCCAGTTCCAAGTAAGAAAAGGACATGAATGTCAATATGGGAAAAGGTTCTTCAAAATCAATTTCAACAGCATTTGTGTACCAAGTGATCCATTCCCTACCCACCATTAATGGCAGAATTAGTTTTACAGTTTATATAAAGTAATTTTCTTTTTGGGGTGCTTATAGTGTGATCTATTTATGTTTTGTAAGTATTTGGATTTTGATACATCAGTGGTGATACTCATTAGGAGGCCCAAACTATGTTTCAGGCCTGTGTGAGGTTACTTATCCTTTCTATTTAGCTTTGATGTTTATTTCAAAGGCTTAGGCTTTATATATTTTTCTATATTCCTCATAAACAGATTTATGATTACTTCTTTCCAATATTATCATATAAAAATTTTCTTGCTTGGGCAAGGGATTTTCAGCCCATGGATTGGGCCTAGAATTTCCAGCCCAAGGTTAGGCCAGGCCAAGCTTTGGGTAAAGGCCTGCTCAGGCTAGGCTTGCATGGCCCTATGATACACATATATAGATACCTAAGAGTATATATGTGTATTACAAAGTTGTATAGATACAAAAAAAATAAATAAAGAGTTTGAGTTTCATTCAAAATTAAAGGTTAGAGACACTTAATTTTATTTTTGGAACTTTAAATAAATGGGAGAGGGATGGGTATGCTAGCACCCTATGTGTCTATCTCTCTGTTCTCCACTTTGAAATGACTCTCTTACCCCTCAAAGGTAGGAAAAGAACGATAGACACATAGGGTGCTAGCATACGGTATACGTACCGTTAGCATACCCAGCCTTTTCCCTTAATATATATATATATATACAAGTTACAGCCATACTGAAAGCCCTAGCCAGGCTGGGCTTGGACTGAGGCCAACCCAGCCCATTGTTGAGCAAGTCTGGTCCTGGGCCAAGCTAAGTTACCCTGGGCTTGGCCTTGGGCCTTCAAAAGTCCAGACTCAGCTCGGTCCAATTGCAAGCATAAAAACTAATAATCGTTCAATTATACTTGACTAATAAAGAAATGGGATAAGTTCCCCTCTATGATCAGTGTGCTATCGAGTCCGGATCCTCTACAGCGTCATTGAAGAGGAATCCTCTCCAATGACACTCTCCACAAGCCACGTTTCATATCAATTCACGAAGACTTACCGTTTTCCTCCTGTTTTTTTTTTTTCGTTTTCCTCTCTCCCTCTTTTTAAGGAATCCATAAAACGTGTTTAGTTAAAATAGGCAATTATGTCCACAATCTAATCTCAAATCTCTCTCTCTCTCTCTCTCTCTCACATTAAACGTGATTAGTTAAAATAGGTAATTAACTCCAGAATCTATTGGTGATTATCCAAGAGAATTAAATATGGATGACATAATTTTTGCGATATATGATTAGTTTGAATTCCTCCTTGGAGTATATTATGTAAGAATCAGTCTCCATGCATGATGAAGAACATTACATAGCTTATAAATAGTCTTCAAATTTTATATAGTCTTCAGATTTTATATTCAACAATGAATCCAACCCATTTGAATCTCTCTTTTTACCACCCCCCCCCCAAAAAAAAAAAAAATAATAAAATAAAATAAAATCTCTCTCTATATAAAATATCACTGAAGTCATTTTTCGATACCCACACACACAGAAACATATAGATAGACATGCATATGGAACACAGATTTGCAGTTTCCTCCTTCCCAAACTACAGCTATCTACAGCCAAAATACCATCTCAAAGTTGAACTAGCAGGGTTGGTAGCTTCTCAAGTGGTGCCACTCAAGAACAAGCCACCACTTTTACTTTTTCAATCTTCTCCCCCCCCCCCCCCCCTACCCAATTCTGCAGTCTTTTGGACTTTGAACTTTACCCTAGCTATGAACTCTTTACAGCTATCCATGATGTTCTTCCAAACTCCCACCATATACGAAACATAATCCTCTTCGGAGTATGTGCTAACTAATACCCACCAGCCTTTTGGCCCTAAATATCAAGTTTCTGTGTGTGAGTAAGATGGTAAGTTGGTGAGTTCATTCCGACTTAAGCCTCAATTCACACGGCGGATGATGCAGCACTTGCACCGAGAGAGATTAGATTCTGGAGTTAACTATCTATTTTAATTAATCATGTTTAATGGGAGAGAGAGATTTGAGATTAGATTGTGGACTTAATTACCTATTTTAACTAAACATGTTTTATGGATTCCTAAAAACGAGGGAGAAAGGAAAAAAGAAAAATAGAAACAAATAAAATAAAATAAAAAAGACGGAATTAAGTCCACTGAATTGATATGAAACCTGGCTTGTGGAGAGTGTCATTGGAGAGGATTCCTATGACTCCTGTAGAGGATCCGGACTCGTCTACTATCGCCCTCTCAAATGTTTTTATTTTTTATTTTTTATTAATTTCTCTTTTCTACCCTAACAATATGAGCCCATATAGATTATAACATTTCCTGCACCGCAATTGGTGTGGTGTGGGTGATTCCCTTTTCATTGGCATTGTGAGAAAATCTTGGATCATGATCGATCGTCTATGGTGCGCTGCCCGTAACGGCCTGTGCGATCTAGACACATCGTCGTACACATTGTCTGCCTTACTCCTATCCGAACACCTTGCTTGAGCAGGGGTAAGACGAACATTGCATGCAATGATGTGTCTGAGCTGCACAGGCCGCTACAGGAAGCACACCGTAAAGGATCTGAATTGGAAAATCTTACCCTAAAGATTAAGAGGTGGAAATAATTCTCTAACCCATATTTATAGTAGAACTTATCTAAGGCATTGTTGATATGTGTGGAGAGATGAGCTCTTTATACAATTGCATTTAGGGCTGCAAGTTTGGCCCTGTCGGCCCGAACCCTCCCTGACCCGTCCTGAGCCCGAACAGGGCCTGGGCTAAGATTTTTGGCCCTGAGGGCGGGTTAGGGCCAGAAATTCCTGGCCCTGAGTCAAGGTTGGATCGGGTCAGGGTTGAGACCTCGGGCTCAGCCCGACCTTGATTTTTTTACACTGATTTTGGCCCTGAAGAAATTTCTTTATCTATTAAAAAATAGAAGCTATTATTTATATAAACAAGGGCTTAGTGCACTTGGCAGTTTGTGTTGTGCAAAAATCAATTGGTACTAGAAGGTCTCAGGTTCAAACCTCTTCTCTCACATCTTCTCTACATTTGTTATTTTAATAATAATTTAATTATTGTAGAGCCAGGGCCAATCAGGGCGGGTTTGGGCTGGGCTTGGCCCGTCAGGGTCAGGGTAAGAATCAAGGTATGTAGGCCCTAAGTCAGGATCAGGACGGGCATGGACCCAACTAAGGGGACTCAGGAGCCCGACCCAACCCGACCATGTTGCAGCTCTAATTGCATTGATAAGTTAGTTTAAGACTAAGTTGTTGGGTCCATAAAGGATGTGCCCCAGCCTGTCTGACACATGACTACTAGGCAATAATGTGGACATGTCAGCTTGATTTGAGCTCTAACCTAGGTATCATATAGGCGTATCCAACCATTTAACAAATGCTATTGGATTTTCGGCATGGCCCACTTACGAAGGCCTTCCTCCATGGCCTACATGGAAAGGACCTTTTGACATTAATCACTGAATTATTTTTCAGGGGTTGGGGGATGTGTGGGGCCAGGGAGGTGATCGTGAATGGAGGGTTGGTTTAAATTAAATGATGGGTGTTCCCTTGGTATGACAGGAGTTGGAGGGATTGTTAGGGATATATAATAGCGGAAGGGTTTGTCTTCTTTTAACCTATTCATAGGCATTGAAACAAACATCGATCATTGTATGCTAAATTAATTTGAAGGCCTTATTAGTTGTATTCAACAAACAAAGGGGTTGGGATTAAAGAAGATGATTTATTGACTCTGGTTATTTCAATCTAGCTAGTGCATGTCAATTTCATGGTTCTTTAAACAGTGTTGGCTTGCATTATGCTCTTATTTGAGGGGATAATTATTGTAAAATTACTCACTGCTACAGAAAAAGAAATAATATAGTGGATTACTTAACAAAAAGTGCAGCGAAAAGTGAAACCTCGAATCCAATGATAACAAAAAGTTTCCAAATCACATCAAAGAAAAAAATAATTAAATTCAATGTTTTTTGTTTTTTTGAGTAGTTGGTTTAGGTGGAGTGTGTCTGCTGATCGCCATGTGAAGGTGTATTATGTGCTTGTATTCGTATAGGACCGCGCGGACATTAATATCTTTATACTCTTTTTTGTTTGAATGGGAAAATGTTCTCTGGGGCACGTACACCACGTCCAGACGTATTGGGGGTAAAATGACCATCCCACCTCCATAAAAAGTGAAAATCCTGCCTCCGGAGATGCCGATGCGTGCTCTCATTGACTACCATGTGCACGTAGTCCCTGCGCTCCCCAGCCCTATGGATATTTGAATATTTACCTTTGCTGAGATTTACCCCCAAAAATATATATACTACAAAGCTTATATCAACCTAATCTTAAATGTAGTTGGACTATGTCATGAGCTTTGCTGGACTTAAGATGGGCTTAGCCTTGTCTTAATTCTGATTCAAGTCCATAAAAATGTTGGCGAACCTCATCAACATATCAACTACATGACTGCATAGAAACCTCGAGTATTCACACTCTGAAGAAAGACACTCAGGTGAAGATGAACACATTTGTAATTGTCGATGTCCAAACAATGGATACATAGGCATATTTTTTTTATTGACAAAATTACCTTCTCTTATTTCGTAGCCATAAGAAACTGCTTTCTATCATTTATTATTATTATTATTAATTTTTTTTTTCTTTGACTTTGATATGGGGGTTGGGTTGGTGGTTGGTGGTTGGTTGTGGTCGGGTAGCTTGAGGTGTGCTGGTTTAGTAATTTGAACTGCCCAAATCTTCTACAAAACAATATCAAAACTCAGATTTTTCCAAAATATAAATACAAAACAATATTAAGTACGTATAAACAAGATACACAACACAACTACATGACCATAAAAGGGGGTATCCAATGCACGAGGTATCTGCCGCTGTGGGGTTGGGGAGGGTCATAATTTACACAGCTTTATCCATGCTTTCGCAAAGAGATTGTTTCCAAACTCCAATCCATGACCTCTTGATCACAATGGAGCAACCTTAACCGTTGCACCAAGGCCCGCCCTCGACACATTTACATGACCGGATGAAATTAATAAACCTCTATCTTCTAACACTTCGAACACAAACAACACTAAGGTGAACAGGATGATCAATACACACTTGCATTCAATGCAATTGTAGATCTCCAAGCAATGGCCATGGCGGCCTAATTCACAACTTTGTGAGCGAGACGGTAAACAGAGTAAGCCGAGAGGATAATGAGTGTGGCAAGAAGAATGGAAGCGAACAAAGACACCGCAACTGAAGCTCCTATGTGTCGACAGAACTTGTCATAAACATTGCATATCTTGTTCCAATTCACATGAGAATTCCCTTTCAGCCCTATATAAGCAACACCACCTGCTGTGCCCGTGGCTGCAGCCACCAATCCTAGCATCACCTGCACCAAAAACACATATCAAATTTAGTTTTAATTTGCTTCATTATTGAATCGAACATTATTATCTTAATACTGTTAAGAAAATAGCGCCTAGAATGGCGATTTGCAGAAGAAAACGAAAAACATAGAAGACACACAACACACGACACCAAGGATTTACGTGGTTCACCCCCAAGATGGGAAGCTATGTCCTGGCTGAGCAATAGAACAGATTTCACTATCTTTTGAAAATGTTACAAAACCTCTCTAACAGCCCTCCCAAAGATAAGAACATTATATAGAGAAGCCCTAACCCGAGAAATTATAGAAATGCCCCCAGACCCAAAAAAACCAAACCGGACAGGGTCGGACCAAAACATAACATATGTCTCAAAACACATCGATTTGAAGGTCTTGACGAGTCCAACACAACTTAAAACCTCTGACAGTGATGTACGCCCTTTTTAGACCATCCGAGCTCGTTTCGAGGCCGAATGGCTCTCCGAAGATCCCAACTGCACTTTTTGGACCAAAATCGGGCTTCACCAATTACAATACAGAATGGAAAAATAAGATAGGCTAAAACCTTACCACGTCATAGGCAATTAAGGCCAAGTAGAACTTGAGGAGCTCCTTCGATGTACAAGGCTTTAAAACCATCCATGAGGACCCAATTCCCGTAATGATACTATACAAGGTGGACAGTGAAAGCGCTGCTACAAAGTATCTACATGCAAAGTTGTACAAGAGAATGGAAATCGTAAACAAACAATCACACAATTGAATACAAGAATTTAAGTGGTTCTGCAAGATTGTCTACGTCCACAGTTAGATGAGATCTCAATAGAGAATAGGGTTACAGCCGCTCGGCCTCACTACAGCTCTCTCAGATTGCTTACAGAGAAAGAACACTCGCTATAAATTTATAATTGTTATGGGTAAAATACTCCAACTACTCACAATGAGACACGTGGAGACATGGAAATAGGAAACACGATCCATGAAGTCTCTCTTCTTACTTTCCTGATATGGAAACTTTCTAAAATCCCAAAAGCAAAGAGATACACTCTGACTTGAAGACCTAGAAGATCTACGCTTCCAGTTCCCCATTAAGGGAAGGAATCTTATCAATCTACGAGATATAGAAACTTGCTTAAAACAGACTCTCCAAGAATAGTTCTCTCTCCTGAAAGGAGACTATTAAATCAAGCCAGATCCATATCGGAGAAGGATTCTCATCTCCAATCTACACTACCAAGCCACAAATATAAATAGAACTCCCCCCCAAGGGGGGCTAGGTATATCGCAATTCTTACTTCATACTTAGAGGATATTGCTCTATTATTCCCTTTAGTTGCAAGGAAGTTGACTTGAGCATCGGAGAGTCTTTGCCAGGCATAGTCTCGACCCTCTCACGTAGTAAAACCTTATATAGGAAATTTAATGGAATACACATATAACCCTTAAAAAATTCTCTTGGGAATCAAACCACTTATCCAAGCGACGAAATACAAGACATCAACCGCAACATAAGTATCATTTATTAGTAATAAAGTTTTTTGACTTACTTGATATGAAATGAAAATGAAAAAGAGAGAAGGGAGAGAAATATTGGGGTCCTTAGAGTTATGTATATAGAACTCACATGTAGGCCGGAGAGTAATTGAATTTGGCAGGCACTGGTACAGGGAAAGAGTACGAGGCTGTCTGAACGAGCTTGGTCTGATTACTAGTAACCATGACAACCACGGCCGTCAACGAAGCTGCAAACAATACAATCCTAACGTACAAATCCATGAAGATCAGTTTCCCGGTGCACATCTCCGGTTCGGCGTTGCCGGACTCCGCTGCCACCTCTTTTTTGGACGCCATTAATTTGTTGGCTTAGCTGTGTAGATTTTTTTGCAGAATTATTACTATCAAGAATGAATCAGTTCACTTGAACACAAACACTCTAACAAAACTATTTATAGAGATGTGAAGGAGGAGAGGGAGGGGGTGCTGGCATCAAGTGCGTTCAATAATGGACATTGTAGAGAATCTGAATTGGGGATTTTGCAGTTTTTGCGGGTTTACCTGTGATGACAAATTGACAATTTCTTCTGTTTTTTTAAATTGTTTACTGGATATACTCAACAAAGATAGAGATAGAGTGAGAGAGAGAGAGAGAAACTTTCTAGATGAAGAGAATTTGAAGATTATATTATAAGTTTATGCATTCACACGTCAGGGTGTATAGTATGAACAATTGGAGTGAGAAAGAAATTAAAAAACGATAACAAAGAAAGAAGAAAGTGAGAAAGGAAGAATGAAAGAAAGATTGACTAAGGCCTTATGTATATCTATCTAGGTTTTTTTTTGACCTATTATCCTAATCAGTCACAGGTGGCAGACATTTCAAAGATAAGGGTTTAAAGTTTAATCTCAATCACTTGAGATTTATATATTTTATTTTTAATTTCATATCAGAAATTGGTGATGAGATCAATACAATGGATTTGACACTTGTCAAATTTTTATAGCATATGAATATGAATGGTGGGTGAATACATTTATTGTTTTTGAAACATTAGTCAATTTTTCAAACCTCAATAATGACACATAGATATGAAGAAGTAATCTAATTTTTCAAACCTTCATGTTCGGTGTCTTGGGGACCATTATTGGAGGGGTGCAAGTTTGGCCCCGTCGGCCCCAACCCGCCTTGAGCCTGAATAGGCTGAGTCTGGGCTGAGTTACCTGGTCCTAAGAACGGGTTAGGGTTGGAAGTTTTGGCCCTGAGTCAGGGTCAGGTCAGGCCAGGATTGAGGCCTTGGACTGAGACTGATCCGGCCAACTCGACCTCGTTTTAAGTTATATTGTAATATAGATATATATATATTGGTAACTTTAAATGTCATTCACATTTTGTTATATAATATATTATATATGAAATTTATAAGTGATAGTATATTTTATTATAATGTTAGTTTATGTAAAATTGATAATTTTCTCCAGGGCCTAGCCCAACTTAGTCTAGTCTATGCATCTCTCCCTTCTCCCTACTCCATGATCAGGGCCAATCAGAGTCAGCCCGGTCCAACCCTGAGGGTGGGTCAAATTTGGATTTTCCAGGCCCTGAGTCAAGGTGGGGCTGTGCCTAGGCCCAACTAAGAGGACTCTAGGTTGGTCTGGGGTTTTAAAAAGTCCGGCCCAACCCGACCCTGTTGCAACCCTACCATTAAGGATGTCAATATGGGTTTGGAACCGAGAACCATCTCGCTAAAACCCGAAAGCAATTGTCCCATAACAAAATGGGATGGTTCTGGGAGCTGATTTTGGAACCGATTATTAAATGGGACGGGATGGTTCTGGGATGAGTTTCCCAACGGATGCAGAACCGAAAGCCTAATAAGGAACTGATTAGAACCAGAACCGCTAGAACCTACTTAACATGCCTAAATTACTTATTTATGATTAGTTAATACTTAATAATCATAACTTATATAAGAGTTATATTGTAATTATAAAGAAAAACTAAGGGTTATCAATTATTTTGGATTTAGTTGAGTCTTTGTATTGTTAAGAATTATGTTTAGGAATATATTCAATTATTTGTATCCTTGGGAAATTTATTTGTATACTTAGGAATTTTGTAATATTTGACAGTTTGAGATTTTGAGTGGTTAGAACCGTTAAGGAACCAAAACCAGACCGTCCCACTATTAAACGGGATTGGATAGTTTTGGGGCCATTCAGTAAATAGGACGGTTTTGGGATTGACCTCCTTGGGACCGGAATCGGGAAGGAACCGTCCCATTTGACACCCTTGGGGACCATGGTTCTAAGAATCAGTATCAATCGATCTGTATCATCGTCACCAATACCAATTACTGAAACTATGTTGGGGACCTAATCATACAAAAGTTGTTCTCCTAATTTAAAAAAAAAAAAGGATTTCTTTCCCGTCACTATACCTAGTGAAGTTTATTTGCCAGTACATGGGTTAATCCATGTGATAGAGACAAATTGGTACAATTTAATCTTAAAATGAATAGTAAAAAAAACAAAAATTGCAAAAGATTTCTTTTTTAGGCTAAATTTGAGCAACTTTCCTTGCTTACTTTGGACTAAAATTGGTCATTGAGATGTATATGGAGTCCTCTATGATATGGATTAACCCATGCACTGCCATGTGACAAATAACAGAACATTATCTTCACTAGGCATAGTGACATTTACAAGGACCAAAAAAAAAAGTTTCATTTAAATCATAATGACCTTGCAATTGACATAACATTAACTAAAATTACAAAATACTACTAAATTTTATTACAATGAAATGATATTCTTGTCATTTTGGGTAATTTTCAACTTACTTTTTACACCTCTGATACTTCCTTTGGGTTGAAATTCTTATTAGACGGGTACGGAATCCTCTTTCACTTGAATCCATCTACACATATCCATGTATGTGGCAAAGGGAACACGATTGGTGATAGTAATAAAATATCTCCAACCCTTTTCTAAAAATCTTCAATAACAAATATAAATATTGGTTGCTACCTCAAAAGGACTCAAAAAGAGAACTCCACTTATTACATTTTATTATAATTAATTATATGATAACCCTAATATTATATCAGATGTTGTCTAAGCTTCTACCCCCAATCTAAGATTTCCATAAAAAACAAGAACTACTAGTCTGATATTTTTGTTTTGTGTAGACACCACATTTTGACACCTTGGAAGTGTGTCAAGGCAATGATGGTCAAGGACGTAACTCGTGTGGTGACTGAATAGTAAGAATTACCAAATTACCCCTACCCCACTTTTTGTAACCAAACTGTTCCAAATAGAGCCTAAACCCCTAACATAGCCGTATTTAACCATTTTAAGTTCACATTTGAAGTTTCACCCAAATCCAACACCTTTCATGAAAATGACCGTTTTGCCCCTGGCACGATTCTCGGTATCTGGACCACCCGATTTAGTCTAAAATACTTTGGATGACCTCATTTGGTCATATTAAGTTTTCACGTAAAGTTTCGGCCAAATCAGGTAACTTTTGTGAAAATGACCGTTTTACCCCTGGTATGGTTCTTGGTACCCGAGCCACCCGATGTGACCTGAAATCATTTGGATAACTTTATTTGGTCATATTGTGCTTACACGTAAAATTTCATGTAATGTTGGTATCATTTGGACCTTGATCGGTGTGAAACACCATTTATATACTTTCCTCAATATCCGTACCATTTTTAGGCAAAATCCGACCATATCTATCACACGGATGAAAAGTACGGGTTGAGACCTTCGCGGCAATATGTGGCGCGTCAAAATTGGCCACACGGATTGGAAGATATCAATATTTGAATGTGGGCCTTTAAAATAGAATCTTTGAGAAAGAGAGAAAAATAAAATTAAAAAAAAAAACATTTTGACCGACCCGAGTCAGACGGGACTGACCCCGAACCTGGTCAACCCAGTCTGACCCGGCCCGGCTGGACTATCGGCAGGGGACAAGCCCCCACCATTTAGGCTGAGCCACACATGGCCCATCACCCATGCCCACCTGCCCAGCAGGCCTAGGCACACGCATGCCCAGGCTGCACAGCAAGCCTAGGCACACGCATGCCCAGGCTGCACAGGAAGCCTAGGCAACATGCAAGCCCAGGCTGCTCAGCAAGCCTGGCCCCATATAGCCATTAAGGCCCCAAGGGTCTTTGAGACCTTCCTCGAACAGATTTTCTCCTATAAATAGGAGGCCATTTGGAGAGTCTAGGGACAGAGGAAAATTAGTGAAAAATTATCTTCACGTATTCCTGGATCCCCTCTTTCCATCCATGGTTTTATTATCCATAGGTTATGCTCCATTACTGATATAAATTCCATAAATACCCCTTCTTCACCACTCTGGTCATTCGGAGCAACCACACTTGGAGCGGCTTTTGGAGGTTTCCGGCGATACTTACGGTCAAAAAAAGGTTACTCAAGCTGAACCCAGGTACTTCCACGCTTCAAGGGTATTTTTCCATATTTTTTACTTATTTATAAGTATTTGTTTTGATTTTCTTTACAACAAAGGTTGTTTTTCAGTCATAAAAATGTTAAAAATAATTCAAGAGTGATAAAAATATGAAATTTTCAGGGATGATATTTGTCACCATGTTTGACATTCATTAATTTTCTCAAGCTCCAAATATTTTTTTTTGTGATTTTTTGCCCCTGTAAAGGATTTTGGATTATGTAAAATCTGAACATGTGGGTGGATATTTGGACAAAAGTGTTATGACCATGTTAAAGATCATGTTTTGATTAGTGGTAATGGGCTCTGGTTTGATCCAATTCGGATCTGTGATGGGGATTTTGTATTTTTCTTTGTTTTCCCTTCTTTTTTAGCATTTCAGAAAATATTAAAAATAATATAAATGCATAAAAATTCACAAAAATATTATGGAATGCATATTTCATCATGCTTGATTTTATGGAATCATTATCCACTGACATGCATGTTTGATAGTTTTTATACATTTCTCACCTCATTTAGGGGTATAAATGTCATTTTTCTAATTATAATAAAAAATTCTGGAAAAATAGAAAAAAGATGTTTTTATGCATGACATGCTGTTTTAGAATGGTTTAGGATGTTTTCATATGCATACGTGACCATCATGCTTGATAGATATGCATGCAAAGTCATTTGCGCCCTCTAGGGGCATTTTGATAATTTACCAAACGTGGGCCTAGGCTATCATTCTGGAAATATCATTTGGTGTGTTCAGTCATTTTAGGATGTTTAACATCACTTTCGATGCCTACAATGATTCTAAGTGTCTTTTGACACTTTTGCCATTTTGCCCTTAGGGGCATTTTGGTCATTTTGTGACCAAACCTTGCTTAGGACCCTGGAAAGGCTCCTGTTACTTTTGCCGCATGTTTTAACATTTAATAAACATGTTTTAAGCATAAGTCAGTATTTTCATGAATTATCATGCATTTTCTACATGTTTGCCATAACAGGGGCATTTTGGTAATTTTTACCACCCCACATTTTCTTGCCATTTCATGTGCTCTTGATGATCCAAATGCATGATGTTAATGTTATTTAATCATGTTTTGCTTATTTACAGTTTTTAAATATGATTTCATGCCTTTGTACATATTTTGGCCCTTTAGTGGCATTTTCGTAATTTTGGCTATTTTGGCTATTTTGACGTATGAGCTATTTTGCTTATCAATGATTGTCCTTTTCCATAATATAATTAAACTTGGTTTTCTTTTTTACAGTCAACCATGTTTTTGACCATAGAGTTAGGCTTTCTAATTTGGGTAAAATCCATTAATTAGCTTAATTAGGATGCATAATGTACATAATCACCAAATTTAGGAGTAGTAATTAGGATTAAAACATTAATCTTAATTAGCCTAATTAGGTTCATAAATTTCAATTAAGATAATAAAAAATCTTCAAAAAAAAAATTAGTTTAATTAGGTGCATAATATGTATAACACAACAGTACACAACAGAGTTTGGTCTAGGAAAACCGGCCGTCGATCGGGCAATTGCTGGGTACCTAACACCTTCCTAGCCCGTAACTTGACACTTACCCAGAGATCTGGGGCAGACCATCCATTGAGTCATTGGAGTTAATTTAGAGCCCCTTCTGCGAAGGAGGGGCACCATTCATGGGTCCTAGACCCTAAATCTAGGTGGCGACTCCCATTTTCCCATTTTCTTTCTTTCCCACCGAGTGCACGCCAGCGACCCTCCGTCTGCTGTACCTACAGTGGAGACTCCGCTAGGGACTGTCAGACTTCTGATTGACCACTCTTTGTTGTATACTTATTGTGTTATACATAATTGTTTGTATATATTGTGATTGTACTAACTGCATCATGCATCGTACTCGAAGTGAAATCAAACGACGAGGGTATTCCCTGTTGTGCCTCTACCCCCGGGGAGGTGGGGCACATCATACTAAGTACTCTGAGGTGGGATGATAGCCACTTCCTGCATCACATTCGTGCACACACTCACTGCATGGAATCACTCAACCTCGTGGTTAGTCGTTGGAACCCATGTGTAGTCATGGATAATCCGCGGCGAAGCCACAACCCTTGATATCGTACCTTTGGTATATCAAAGGAACCACGTACCCTCTACTCGCTTCGTACATACGAGCGATAGGTATATCGGTTCTGTCAAGGGTGACCTTTTCTGTCCTATAGCCTACCCTATGCATGCATCATGTATTGAACATAGACCCAATGCGTAGGAGCGCCACAATTAACTATACTTTGACTGCAGTCCATTCCGGAATTCCTTTATAGCCAATCCTACTAGTTTCAGTCTCCCATCTATTGACAGATGAATAAGGATTTGACTTTAACATTAGGGCGCAATTGTTTATAACTACATCAGTGTTGGTTTTTACGTCCACACCACAAGATTGGAACTATAGGATGATGCCTACTCCTCGATAATCAATCCAATGTGGTGTAGATCTCAACCTGGTAAAGGTTTTACATTTTTGTCCTGGTAGTAGGGGAAGATCCGAATTTATCTACCATATGGTCCATATGGTCTTTGGTGACTGTCTCAAGGTAGTGTTGGCTGCATGAAATTCTTGTTTGGACCATCTTGTTTGTTTTGTCAAAAGAGGGTTCCCCCAATTTGGGTATGCCTTTCCTTAATGTGCTCTTGAGTTGGTGGTACTCTCTTTTGAGCTAATTTTTGTGTGTTCGAGTCCCCCATTGTATGCCGAATGTCTATGACCGTGTTTAGAAGAGAGATCATCACCTCCATTATTCTCACACTTCCCTTTCTCCTCTTATCAAGGGGGTCATACAAAGTCGGACACTGTAATCTCCCCCGCCTCACATCATTTCTCGTCAAAGAGTTTCTTGTCAGAGAGAGCCTTGGGTCAGAGATCCCACTACAAGCAAACTTGTCAGAATTCCTTCTTTGCCTCCGTCAAGTGTCACATCAAAGAGTTCAGGAAGTTCCATCAGTTCAGGCAGAATGAGTGAGCATGGTGATCCCCCGTCTGGATGGGAAGCAATGGAAAACAGATTAATGGCCAAAATGGAACAGATGATGGTGAACATGATGACAACTATGAGGACACAAGGGAATCCCAATCGTACACCAAATACTTCTGTACAATCGGATCCTCTTTATCCTCAAGGATTCTTCCTGCATCAGCCTACACCACCAACCCTAGCAGCTGACGGTGAGGACCAAGTCATGATCGATTCCACTCTTGCTCAGCAAACACAGCAGAGTCAACAGGATAAGACTTGGGAAGATAAGTTCTATCGACTTGAGCATACAATCAGAAACCTGAAAGGAGTTGAGGATCAAATCATCGATACTGAAGGATTATGCTTTTTCCCCTATGCAACACTCCCTGACAGATTTAAGTGGAAGACCGAGAAGTTTGATGGTAGAGGAGATTCTCGTACCCACTTGAGGTCTTTCATCGGCCAGTTGAAGTCTCGTGGTTTCACAGATGAACAGTTGGGGCAAGCTTTCCAATTTTCACTAACTGGTGCTGCTCACCGTTGGCTGATGGCCTTAGATCCATCTGTGATTCGGACTTGGGAAGACATGATGAAGGCTTTCTCCCATCAATACTCCTACAACACTGAGGTAGAATTGACCAGGCGAGAATTAGAGACAACAAAGCAATTGCCTGACGAAGGGTTTACTAGCTACCTGAAAAGGTTTCGTGACAAAGCAGCTCAGATGTGGGACCGACCCAGTCAGCGAGAGTAGGTCAGCATGCTTATGAAGGGGTTGCGGCATCCATACCACACATACATATTTGGACAAGGCATCACCACTTTTGATAGCTTGATTGTCGTCGATGAACAGGTTGAAGATGCAATTCATGAGGAGAATCTCCCACAAGATGGCAGATACCAGACAGGTTCCTATGAAGCAAGCAGTAGTAGGAGACCTCCCCGGCCGAGAAACAAGGACGTGAACACAATGATGGTAGCTGCTCTTCCTCCACTTCCTCTTCCCGAGCCAACACTATCCACAGTACCATACCAGTTGGAACAAGCAGTCCACCCGGCCCCTCCTCCAGCTCCTCGACTGTCGAAGAGAAAGTTTACGGATCTGGGCATGCCATTGGAAGTCGTGTTTAAAAAGCTCCTCAGAGTCGGCTTAATTGAGAAATCTGGACCCCGACCAATCCCAAATCCTCCTCCAAAATGGTATGATCCTGAACTGTATTGTCACTATCATAATCAGAAGGGGCATGCTATCAACAACTGTTACAACCTCCGGCATGCTATTCAAGATAGGTTGGATTCTAAGGTGTTTGAACTCGGACCAAAGTAGCCAAATGTGACAACCAATCCTCTTCCATCACATGACTCTATCAACATGTTGCAAGGAGAATGTATGGAGACAGATCCAACCTCATTAATCCAGCCAATGCCAGCAGATGACAATGGAAAGTCAAGTGACTCAGAAGCAGAATTCAATGAAGATGACACTTGGTCATTTAACTCTGGTTCCCCATACTACACGCCGTCTACCCCTCCGGGAGAATACATACGGGTAGATACAGATGAGTTGAACATTTCAGAATCTGCCCCAATCCCAGGTCCAACCAGTTCAGAGTCTACCACTGAATCCGATTCTGATCCTGAAGATATAGAAGAATGGGATTTTTACATTCAGGAGCGTATGGTCGAGACAAAAGATGAAAAAGAAAGGAAGATTGTAAGGCGAGAAATCATGCATTTTTTGAAGTATGGAGATCGTGATTTGGGAGGATATGGCACTCTGGAAGTTCTCCCTCCTGACTTTAAGATTCCTGATGACGCCTTTAATGTGTACCTCCTCGGAGCCCTATCAATGCAGTTGAACCACACAATGCAGTTGACCTATCTGAAGACTCTAACTCCGCAAGCATCAATGTAATTGCGACTGATACCCAGGGATTTCCTATTTTGGAGCCTCAGATAATTGAAGTTGATGACTTAGAGCAGTTTGATATGGAAGTCCATATACCAAGGCATGGTCCCAAACCGGTGGCGGTGAAGGAAGAGTTCGAGATCTACATCCTAAAGAAGAGCTCAGAGGCGACAAGGGAACAACTAGATAATGATTTAGAGGTATACATCCCTATCACTACTCCCCAGTCTGAGGAAGTGGTTGCGGAGACACGGAGTGGGAAGAAGTACAAGCCTACTGAGTTAATTGTTGAGAAATCGGGGCAGCAGAAGGATCCGAAACAGGCAATCAACTAGGCAGAACTAGAAAATCCAGTCATGAAGCAGCTAAAGAAGACTCAAGCTCAGATCTCCATCTGGGGGCTACTGATGGCATCCCCTCCTCACCGAAACGCAGTGTTGAAAGCTTTAGCAACAATTCAGGTTCCTATGGAAACTAACACTACCGAATTGGCAAATCTTGTAGGGGCGGTGTATGCAGTGAATTCCTTGATGTTCGCGGATGCGAATCTCCCTTCAGGGGGGCCTAATCACACTAAGGCATTACACATCACTGTGGACTGCAATAAGAGTAGGGTCCCTCAGGTTCTGATAGACAATGGATCCGCTCTGAATGTAATCCCACTCCCTACTTTCAAGCATTTGGGATTTGACCAAGCACAGCTAAAGCCATCAAACCAAAGCGTTAGGGCCTATGACAATACAAGGAGGGACGTATTGGGTGTATTTACCACCATTATCACCATTGGATCAACCAATTTTAAAGTTGATTTTCAGGTCATTGATATACTCACCTCGTTCAATATATTGTTGGGTCGTCCATGGTTGCATAAGGCTGGGGCAGTCGCTTCAAGCCTCCATCAAAAGGTGAAATTCATATCCAACGGGAAGGTAGTGACGGTTGAGGCTGATCCTGAACTAGTGAACACTTTGGCTACCATTACAGTTGATGGTAAGGTGGTTGGTGATGTTCGTCTTGGGGGTTTTCATTTAAGCAATGTGAGTGCCATAAACGGACCATTTCCACCAAGAGAACTGTTTTTCCTCCCAGAGTTCAATATCACCAATCCTGTCGTACCGCGAATGATCCTACAGATGGGCTATTTTCCCGGGATGGGTCTCAAAAAGTATCAACAGGGCATCATAGTTGTACCAGCTATTTCCCCAAATAATCAACGTCATGGTCTCGGATATATTCCAACTAAGCAGGATTTTCAAACTCGGGATGAGAAAAAGATAGTGAAGAAGTATGAACAAGAAAAAGCCTATTCAAGTGGTCGTAGGGGCCAAGACTGTGGTCGAAGCAACTGCCAGCAGTAGAAGGGTGAAGGATTTAAGAAGTCAACAATCATACCTGAGAAAAGTCAGTCTGAGGGTAGAAATCTCATGGCAGACAATGGCAAGGGAAAGGCAGCCAGCACAGTGGCAGAAATACCAGATCAGAAACACAAAGAAATTGAAGACTTCAAGATGGCTCCCTATTTTAAAACCCTGAATGGACAATTTATTAGGAAGGGTGAGGACTATCCATACTGTGGGTTTCCTGAGCCGTGGTATGATGGGGTCACCAAGTGCAAAGTTTCAGGTTTCAAGATCTTTTTTGATGCTGAGGTTGATTGGGTCGAGGTGGAACACGACATCCAAATGCAGATGAACCAGTTGCAAGTGGAAGAGGCGAACAACCTGGATCTAACAGATTTGTTCAATGAAGTGGCTATGGTTCACCCTACTATAGGCGTCCTCCCCAACTGGAGCTGCTTGAGTGACTTTGTTTACCACCCTCTGAATATTATGGAGTCTGTTGTGTCTGGACCTGAGAATTCATAGGTTGTCCAGTCCTTACTCAGTCCATTCCTGTAATCCCACCATATAATAGTGGTGCTTCTGTTTCTGCTTTTCCTTTTGAAATGTTCGAGTCGACCCCAGTTGGGTCAGTTGCGTCTGATGTAACCGCTACTTCTGGAATAAATGAAATGACTCCATTTGTGTATGATTGTTGTCCCACCTTTCATGATTCTCTTTCTAATGATGATGAATCCTGCGATGAACCATCGCCCGAACTTTTAGAAGCAATAAAGGCATCCGAGGAAAACAAGGCCCAACCCTTACCCGATGAATTCAAGTTGGTCAATTTGGGAACAGAAGAAAACCCCCAAGAGGTCAAGATCGGCATATCTCTCAATGAAGCTGAAGAGGACAAATTGGTGGAGTTGCTACAGGAATTTCAAGAGGTATTCGCTTGGTCATACGTTGACATGCCAGGCATCGATACTAGGGTGGTGCAGCATAACCTCCCTTTATACCCGAATGCAAAACCATTTAAGCAGAAGCTCCGACGTATGCGTCCTGAGTGGGCCTTGAAGATAAAGGAGGAGATTGAAAAGCAGTTCAATGTTGGGTTCATTGAAGTGTCAAATTATGCGCAATGGGTGGCAAATGTTGTAGTAGTGCCAAAGAAGGACGGCCGAGTCAGGGTATGTGTAGTTTACAGAGATCTAAACAAGGCAAGCCCCAAGGACAATTTTCCTTTACCACATATGGATGTTTTGATAGACAATACTGCAGGGCATGCACTCCTATCATTTATGGATGGTTTCTCTAGCTATAATCAAATCCAGATGAACCCTGAAGATAAAGACAAGACTTCCTTCATCATAGAATGGGGGACATACAGATATAAGGTGATGCCTTTCGGACTGAAGAATGCTGGCGCTACCTACCAAAGGGCTGCAACTACTATCTTGCATGACATGATACACAAGGAGGTGGAAGTGTATGTTGATGATATGATTGTGAAGTCTGTCAATCGGGATGGACATTTCAAAGCCTTAAGGCTCTTTTTCGAGTGAATTAAGCAGTTTAAGTTGAGATTGAATCCCCAGAAGTGCGTATTTGGAGCAACAGCAGGGATGCTCCTGGGATTCATGGTTAGCCAAAGTGGAATCGAGGTCGACCCATCAAAGATCAAGGCGATCCAAGAAATGCCTCCACCTCGGACAGAGAAGGAAATAAGAGGGTTTTTGGGATGAGTCCAGTACATCAGCCGCTTCATCTCATAGCTAACCACAATTTGTGAGCCTGTTTTTAAATTACTGAAGAAGGGACAACCAAAGGAATGGAACCCTCAGTGTTAGGAGGCCTTCGATCGCATCAAGGAATATTTAATGAATCCACCAGTCCTCGTTCCTCCAACACCAGGGAGGCCTCTACTACTATATCTTTCTGTGCTTGAGGATTCAATGGGATCGATGTTGGCCCAACATGGACCAGATGGTCATACAGAGCAGGGTGTGTATTACCTAAGCAAGAAGTTCCTAGATTATGAAACAAGATACACAGCCTTGGAGAAAACTTGCACGGCTTTGGTATGGGCTACACGGAGGTTGAGGCATTACATGTTGGCTCACTCGATTCTCTTGATTTCCAGGATGGACCCCTTAAAGTATTTATTCGAGAAGCCTGCGTTGACAGGGAGACTTGCCCGATGGCTACTACTTTTATTAGAATTTGACATCACTTATGTCACATAGAAGGCTATCAAAGGAAAGGCAATCGCAGAGCATTTATCTGCACATCCAGTCATGGATACACGAAGATTAGAGGATATCTTCCCTGATGAAGAAATAGCAGTGATAAATATAGAAAGGGAGATAAAACCTTGGCAAATGTATTTTGATGGTGCAGCCAATCAGAAAGGATGCGGAGCTGGCATTCTACTTATAACCCCTGAGGGAGTCTACAAGCCCATGGCCACTAGATTGGAATTTAAATGCACCAACAACATGGCCGAATATGAAGCTTGTGTCATTGGCTTGGAGGCAGCTCTCTCCATAGGGGTAAAAAACCTACAAGTGTACGGTGACTCATCCATCGTGGTATGTCAGGTCCGAGGCGATTGGAAGACAAGAGATGAAAAGCTAAAGCCTTACCAAGGGTATATAGAAGTCTTGATGAAGCAGTTTGCGGAGATTAGTTTTAACTATATCCAAAGGGAGAACAATAGATATGTTGATGCCTTGGTAACGCTTACGTCAATGATCAATTTTGGCCCAAAGGAGAAGATTCAACCATTCATGGTAGACTTAAGAAGCCAACCCTCATATCAGAACTGCATTAACACTTTGACCCCTGATGGCCGGCCATGGTTCGCCCCCATTATAGATTTCATTTGAGAAGGGAAGTATCCGACAGATGCGACCTTGAGGGAAAAGAAGTTTCTTAGGCGTTATGCCACCCAGTTCATCATACATGAGAATATCTTGTACAAGCGATCTTACGATGGTGTGCAATTGGTGTGTGTTGACGAAGATCAAGCCTAGACCATCTTAGACCAGATACATCAGGGGATTTGTGGGCCACACATGAATGCTCGCATGCTAGCAAAGAAAATTCTAAGGTTGGGTTACTATTGGAACACCTTGGAGGCAGACTGCATTGAGTATGTGAAGAAATGTCATAGATGCCAAGTGTTTGCGAACCTAATCCATGTGCCACCAATAGGGCTACACACACTAAGCTCTCCTTGGCCATTCTCTACATGGGGCATCGATATCATCGGGAAAGTGACACCAAAGGCCTCGAATGGGCATGAATTCATCTTAGTGGCCATCGACTACTTTACGAAGTGGGTCGAAGTCCAATCTTATGCAATATTGACAGCGGCTAAGGTAGCTAAGTTCATCCAAGAGAACATCATTTGTCGATATGGGGTACCCCGCAAAATTATCTCTGATCAAGGTACACATTTTCGGGGGAATGCCCAATGGATATGTGATCAATTCAAGATCCTTAGGCACAAATCTTCGCCTTATCGACCTCAGACTAATGGAGCGGTTGAGACGGCCAATAAGAATGTGAAGGTAATACTCCAAAAGATGGCTGACACCCACTTGGATTGGGCCGATAAACTATCATATGCACTATGGGCATATAGGACGTCTATCTGTACTCCGACTGGGGCAACCCCATATTCCTTGGTTTACGGTATGGAAGCGGTCCTCCTCGTTGAAATAGAAGTACCATCATTGAGAGTACTCATGGAATGCCAACTCCCTGAAGCTGAATGGTTGAAGACGTGGCATGAAGAGTTGCACTTGATTGATGAAAGGAGAATGAGGGCCATGGACAATGCAAAGAAATATCAGTAGAGGATTGCAAGAGCCTTCAATAAGAAAGTCCACCCACGCCCTATGAATGTTGGCGATTTAGTGTTGAAGGAGCAGAGGGCTCCCATCTCTGACCTAAGGGGGAAATTCCGACCAAATTGGAGCGGCCCATTCAGAATAACAGAGATCCTCCCAGGGAAGGCAGTTTGTCTTGTTGACTTAGACGGCCAAGAACTACAATATTTGACCAACTTGGATCAGCTGAAGAGGTATTATGTCTGATCCATCCACCCCCACGAACTACATTTGACCTGATTCCCGACTGGGGATACGTAGGCAGCTTTTAAGCCCGGTTACACCACCCATCACATCATCATCACCATAAAAACCATCATTTTGGGCTTCTCATGAATTTCCTTAGAGACTTTTATTTTGAGGGAACGATGAATTCATTGCTATTTTCATCATCTAATCCTCCCATCATCTTAGTTGAATTCTTTCCACTGCCTACTCCATCGGTAGAATTCCCAAAGAGTTCTATCCATCTTTAACGTCAACGGGATCTGCTCTTGCTAACCCGCCATCCACTTTTCTTTCAAACCATCAACTTCTTTAAAATGGTGCGACCTCTCTCGCGAGCTCACCATTCCTTCCAGTCTCTCTGTCCGTGGTAGAGCCATCGGACGTCCCTGCAGAGTCCTTAAAAAAAAAAAAAAAAGTCTCTTATGGTTGTCATAGGTTTGAGTGGGTCCAGACATAATGTGTTATTTCTTGAATAGGTCATCCTAAAAAATTAGTAGCAGCAGATGGGGAGTGCAACCAAAAAAAAACAAAAAACAAAAAAAAGGGGAAAAAAGAAAGAAAGAAAGAAAAAGGGTGTGGGGATGTGGTATGTTTATCTGACTAATTTGTGGCTTATGGTACAGATGCATCGACCACACACCGAGACTATGGATGATTTACTACGAGGATGGACCCTCACTAGGTCCACCAGACAGTCCGACATTCTAGAAACTGTCAAACTCCAGGTCCTTAGCCGCATGAGATGTATGGAACTACATAATGATTTTCTGTGCCAAGTACCCTGATTTTGGATACCTGATTTGCATGTGTTCCAGTTTGGATCAGTAGAGATTTGCCCTACCATTGAAGAATTGAGAGCCTGTTTACTGTCTCCTCCTCAAGGCAATGTGTTCTGCCCCACTCTACGACAGGATTACTCTCAAGATATCCAACAATTCTTCGGCTGGAGTACCAAAGAAATGAGGCAATTTATGAATTTTGGGAAGATCAATATCATGAAGGTCGCCAAGTCATTCGCTCCTCGACGATACGCAGAAGGAATTTTTCATGAGCAAAGAGAGAATGCTTATCTTTTTTGCATGATAGCTCGATGTCTTTTACGTGCCCCAGGACGTGGTGCATCCCCCATTATCATTGATGTGATGAAACAGCTCAAGGAGGGTCACGACATTGTGCCTACAGTTTTAGCTGAGACTTTCAAGGGTCTTGACCGAATGCAACAACTTCAGAAATTTGGTATAGATCATTTTGCAGGTTGTCCTTATGTCCTCCAACTCTGGTTGACTGAAAGGTTGCAATTATTGAAGCCCTTACCAGCTGATCACCTCAGTACATTCCATTATCAGTGCAGGAGAGAGATCACAAATTTTCATCTGATAAGTGATTGGCAGAAATTTCTCCAAGATAAGACAGTTGAGGACATCCGATGGGATTGTCATTGGTGGCGAGAGAGCAACCCAATACTAAGATCTCCAGGTTATAAGTACATCAGATTGATGGGCTTGACCCATACTTCATTTTATATGCCGACTCGCATTCTTAGACAGTATCGACTAACTCAGGGGTACCCGGTTGAGATTGTGAATTTTCACCCGCCTGAGGAATTGTCAGATAGGACGGTTCGCTTGATCTCAAGGCTATGGGGGTGGCATCAGGACCAAGCCTCAAGATAAAGTGGGTCACGAATATCAAGGACTGGGGCATCTAGATCTCTTTGACTCCTCTCTCATGTCCCATGTTTGTTTTTTTGTAACCTTGACTTTAATGCAATGTGATTTCGCACCATTATCTTGTTGCCCTCCATGTTGCCCATCTCAAGTATACACATGACATCATGTACCCATCTAAAATTTCAGTCTTCACACCTGAATTCGCCCGGTGGTACCTGGTCTCTCGAATAAATATGGTGATGGATTGCTTTCTTTCTAAGTTCCTTCTTGCTTGACCATTACTGTGTTAGAATATTTTGGTAATCACTAAACATGTTATAATAAATGCATTATTTTCTAGCATTCTTAAGAAAATAAAAATAACAAAAGTAGCATTTTGCCTTGAACTCTCATAACGAGGTATTATATTCTCAGGGTATTTAGTCCCAAAACAACGAGGTATTTAGCCCTCTGGGTATTTAGTCCCAAAATAACAAGGTATTAAACCCTCAGGATATTTAGTCCCAAAGCTACGAGGTATTTAACCCTCTGGGTATTTAGTCCCAAAACAACAAGGTATTTAACCCCCCGGGTATTTAGTCCCAGGATAACAAAGTTTTTAGCCCGCAAGGGTCAAATGGTGCAGTTGATCGCAGTTTGGAACTTTCGCACTCATTTTTATTGGCGTAAGAGCTGTAAGATTCCACTTCACCAGGCATTATTCTTTTGGAAATTCAGGTAAGTATCTGACCTCCTTCCTTTAAATTAAGCAAGATTTGCCGGACGTTTAGAATAGTTAAGGGATTTATCGGGTTTTCAATCGGGTAACCGCCTATTTGGGTTATTGGGTATCTCATATTGCTGATCTTTAACGACTTCTTTTCCGGTCTACTTTGCTTCTTTTTCACTTTTTGAAATTCTTGGAATTTGTTTGCCGAGGGGGCTTTCGTTTTTCGGATTTTCGTTTTAACGCTTGCATCCTTGAGCAAGGTGTAGGTCGTATTTTTGCTCCCTTGTGACAAAATGCAGAGTCATTCATTTGACTTTCGTCCATTGCGTGCCCTCAGTCAAATGGGGGCATTCTGTAGACACCACATTTTGACACCTTGGAAGTGTGTTTAGGCAATGATGGTCAAGGACGTAACTCGTGTGGTGACTGAATGGCAAGAATTACCAAATTACCCCTACCTCACTTTTTGTAATCAAACTGTCCCAAATAAAGCCTAAACCCCTAACATAGCCGTATTTAACCATTTTAAGTTCACATTTGAAGTTTCACCCAAATCCAATACCTTTCATGAAAATGACTGTTTTGCCCCTGGCACGGTTCTCGATATCTGGGCCACCCGATTTAGTACGAAATACTTTGGATGACATCATTTGGTCATATTAAGTTTTCAGGTAAAGTTTCGACCAAATCAGGTAATTTTTGTGAAAATGACCATTTTACCCCTGGTATGGTTCTTGGTATCCGAGCCACCCGATGTGACCTGAAATCATTTGGATAACTTTATTTGGTCATATTGTGCTTACACGTAAAATTTCATGTAATTTTGGTATCATTTGGACCGTGATCGGTGTGAAACACCATTTATGTGCTTTCCTCGATATCCGGATGAAAAGTACGGGTTGAGACCTTCGCGGCAATATGTGGCGCATCAAAATTGGCCACACGGATTGGAAGATATCAATATTTGAATGTGGGCCTTTAAAATGGAATCTTTGAGAAAGAGAGAAAAATAAAATTAAAAAAAAAAAAATTTTGACCGACCCGAGTCAGACGGGACTGACCCGAACCTGGTCAACCCAGTCTGACCCGGCCCGGCTGGACTGTCGGCAGGGGACAAGCCCCCACCATTTAGGCTGAGCCACACATGGCCCATCACCCATGCCCACCTGCCCAGCAGGCCTAGGCACACACATGCCCAGGCTGCACAGCAAGCCTAAGCACACGCAAGCCCAGGCTGCTCAGCAAGCCTGGCCACACGCAAGCCAGCCCATAGCCATTAAGGCCCCAAGGGTCTTTGAGACCTTTCCTCGAACAGATTTTCTCCTATAAATAGGAGGCCATTTGGAGGGTCTAGGGACAGAGAAAAATTAGTGAAAAATTACGTTCACGTAGTCCTTGATCCCCTCTTACCATTCATGGTTTTTTTATCCATAGCTTATGCTCCATTACTGATATAAAATTCCGTAAATACCCCTTCTTCACCATTCTTTCCATTCGGAGCAACCACACTTGGAGCGGCTTTTGGAGGTTTCCAGCGATACTTACGGTCAAAAAAAGGTTACTCAAGCCGAGCCCAGGTATTTCCACGCTTCAAGGGTAATTTTCCATATTTTTTACTTATTTCTAAGTATTTGTTTTGATTTTCTTTACAACAGAGGTTGTTTTTCAGTTATAAAAATGTTAAAAATAATTCAAGAGTGATAAAAATATGAAATTTTCAGGGATGATGCTTGTCACCATGTTTGACATTAATTAATTTCTCAAGCTCCAAATCATTTTTTTGTGACATTTTTGCCCCTGTAAAGGATTTCGGATTATGTAAAATCTGAACATGTGGGTGGATATTTGGACAAAAGTGTTATGACCATGTTAAATATCATGTTTTGATTAGTGGGAATGGGCTCTGTTTTGATCCAATTCGGATCTGTGATGGGGATTTTGTATTTTTCTTTGTTTTCCCTTCTTTTTAGCATTTCAGAAAATATTAAAAATAATATAAATGCATAAAAATTCACAAAAAAATTATGGAATGCATATTTCATCATGCTTGATTTTATGGAATCATTATCCACTGACATGCATGTTTGATAGTTTTTATACATTTCCCACCTCATTTAGGGGTATAAATGTCATTTTTTTAATTATAATGAAAAATTCTGGAAAAATAGAAAAAAAATGTTTTTATGCATGACATGCTGTTTTAGAATGGTTTAGGATGTTTTCATATGCATACGTGACCATCATGCTTGATAGATATGTATACAAAGTCATTTGCGCCCTCTAGGGGCATTTTGGTAATTTACCAAACGTGGGCCTAGGCTATCATTCTGGAAATATCATTTGGTGTGGTCAGTCATTTTAGGATGTTTAACATCACTTTCGATGCCTACAATGATTCTAAGTGTCTTTTGACACTTTTGCCATTTTGCCCTTAGGGGCATTTTGGTCATTTTGTGACCAAACCTTGCTTAGGACCCTAGAAAGGCTCCTGTTACTTTTGCTGCATGTTTTAACATTTAATAAACATGTTTTAAGCATAAGTCAGCATTTTCATGAATTATCATGCATTTTCTACATGTTTGCCATAACAGGGGCATTTTGGTAATTTTTATCACCCCACATTTTCTTGCCATTTCATGTGCTCTTGATGATCCAAATGCATGATGTTAATGTTATTTAATCATGTTTTTCTTATTTACAGTATTTAAATATGATTTCATGCCTTTGTACATATTTTGGCCCTTTAGTGGCATTTTCATAATTTTGGCTATTTTGGCTATTTTGGCCTATGAGCTATTTTGCTTATCAATGATTGTCCTTTTCCATAATATAATTAAACTTGGTTTTCTTTTTTACAGTCAACCATGTTTTTGACCATAGAGTTAGGCTTTCTAATTTGGGTAAAATCCATTAATTAGCTTAATTAGGATGCATAATGTACATAATCACCAAACTTAGGAGTAGTAATTAGGATTAAAACATTAATCTTAATTAGCCTAATTAGGTTCATAAATTTCAATTAAGATAATAAAAAATCTTCAAAAAAAAATTTAGTTTAATTAGGTGCATAATATGTATAACACAACAGTACACAACAGAGTTTGGTCTAGGAAGACCGGCCGTCGGTCGAGCGGTTGCTGGGTGCCTAACACCTTCTCAGCCCGTAACTTGACACTTATCCAGAGATCTGGGACAGACCATCCATTGAGTCATTGGAGTTAATTTAGCGCCCCTTCTGCGAAGGAGGGGCACCATTCATGGATCCTAGACCCTAAATCTAGGTGGTAACTCCCATTTTTCCATTTTCTTTCTTTCCCACCGGGTGCACGCCAACGACCCTCCGTCCGCTGCACCTACATTTTGGTAAACAACTACCAGTCTGATATCAAGTCCACCAACCTGCACTGCTGCACCAACAGTCTCTTATAACTCTTAGAAAACCTTTTTTTTTTGTAAGAAAACTCTTAGAAAACAATGAATTACTGAACTGTATCAATAACATAAGCAGATTCAATTCTATATCTTCTATTTTCTCCCCTATCCAGAGCCCATATACATATAAAAGGGATATACACTAGTAACACACACTGTTTCAACTAAGGGTGTCAAATTGTTCGGTTTAGAATTTTTTGGGTTTTGTTCTGGTTCAGTTCAAGATACAATATGTATAGGTCGAATAATTTTTATAATCTCAAATCAAAATCGAATTGAATTAGTTTGGTTTTATTCGATTTTCTGTCTTCGGTTTCATTTGATTTGTATATGGTTTAAGTAATTCGATTTTGTTTGGTTCACTTCTTTGATTCATACGAGACTTGAGAATCTCTCGGACTAGTCTTGAAAAAGCAAAGCACAAAAATGGACATATAAACGAACAGAAGTGCAAAGCTGAAGAAGAGAGGTGAGGAGAATCTATAGCCGAAGATAGAGTGGGAAGAGATGATGTGAAAGCTGAAATCTTAGAACTTGTATTTTAGTCTTTTATGGTTGTGTATAGTTTAGTTTCGGTTTGGATTCGGTTTATATAGGATACACTTCATTCTATTCGATTTGGTTCAAACCGACAGAATTAAACCTAAAATCGAAACCAAACTGAATCGAACCGAGCAAGTTTTCAGTTTCCAAAACCAAAACATAATCAATTTATTTTGTTCACTTTAGTTTGGTTTCAAATGGCTGATTTTGATTCAGGTTTTTTATTATTGTTCCAAATGGATACCATTTAGTTTCAACTATCTTGAATTTCTAAGAATTAGGGGTGAAACAAAGCCGGCCCAGCTCAACCCTGAGTCCTCTTAGCTCAGTCCAAGCCCAAGCCCAAACCCAGTCCTATGTTGGGCTGAGATATCTCAGCCCAGGACTAACCCTGTCGGGCTCACCCCAGCCCATCCCAACCCCGCATTGACCCTGAATTTTGTCAAGGGAACTGGCTAGCCCTGATTGACCCTGATTTTGCCAAGGTTAGGTTGGCCCTGATTTACCTTGCTTTTTTTTTTTTTTGCCATTTGTGTCCTACGCATTAAACAAAAGAGACACGTGTGATTGGGTATTGGTTTGTTTCATATCTAAAATTGACTATTAGACTTTTCTTTGGGTCAAAAAACTTAGTTTAATCTTAAAATTTTAAGTACTTTCGTTCCATAGATAATTAAATACTAAACAAAAATTGTAAATGTAAACACTAAATTGTAAAGCATATCCTAACACCAGGTCGGGCAGGGTTCAGCCCGAAACCTCAACCTTGACCTAGCCTGACCCTGACTCTGGGCTTGAAAATTTCAATCCTAACCCGTCCTTATGGTTGAAAAATCCAACCTAGACATGTTTGGGCTCAAAATAACCCAGAGTAGGCTCCAGCCGATAGGGCGAAACTTATACCCATATAAGAAATAGTCGGATTTGGCCACTCGTCTTAGTCTTAAATTTTATCATTTTCTCTCATGTATGTCTAATTGTTATGCACCCTCTTGGTGGTCGTGAATTTTATAATGGGTTGACCAACTCTGATTTGCTTGGACTTTGACATGTGAGCATGACGTCTACATAATTCATATGAATTTCATTTACATGTAAGGCTTTGTTTCGGTTACAAGAATTTACGCATGCAGGGAGCCCAACACACTCAGGTGCTGTCAGCTGTTGGACTATGCCATACACATTTCTAGGTGTGCATTAAAATGTGTGTGACGTAGTTCAACCGCTGGATGCCCATATTAGTAAGACCAGGGCGCTGGGCTCCCTGGAGACGATCCTAGTCCCTTGTTAGAATACCCAAAAGGTAAAATCCATTTAAACCCTAATGGCAACAAATTAGCTCCAATGAGGACAAATAGATATGTAGAAGTATTTTTTTTCATATGATTAGGTAATAGTCACAATCATGATTACAAAAGTTTCTATTTTCTTGGATTGGTTCAGCCCACATGTTCAATTAGCCTTTTTATATATAAATGATAAAAAAAAATTCAGCCTGGCCCAACCGGTGCCTAATATTAGTAAGAACCAAGGTAGCCAGGTTTACATCAGCCCAGCCCATCGGAATCGCATGGTATATTTTTGAATAATGGTTTCCTAAATTTAAAAAAAAAAAAATTGCCACCTTAGCACAATTTGGGTTTGATTGTTGAAGATCTTACATGGTGAGATATACAAGAGAATGGTCTAAAAGTTCACACATCGGGGCCCTATAGAGCTTGTTGAGACCTTCGAATTGATATGTATTTTGACATATGTTGGGTTCAGTCAACATCGATCAGTGGATTTTTGGGTCTACGGGGCAATTTTGTACTTTTCTGGATTAGGGTTCTCTTATAACGTGTCCTTATCTCTCTCGAGTGTATGAGTATTGAGGGTTTGTAATTTTGCTTCAGAGAAATAGTGAAAACAATTCTATCGCTCGCCGTGGACATAGCCTACCAAATTGGGGGTGACCCATGTAAAATCTGGTGTTGTATGTTTATCTAATCTTCTTTTTCCGTTTTCTTATCCAAAATCGCTATTTTTGGGAGTTGTTTTTCTAATAGTAGGGACTACACTCCCGAACATAAAACTCTTCCCCACATATTATATACGTACTATAGTAAATAAGGTCTTGATTTGATCCATTGCCCTCTACCAACAAAAATGAAAAACAGACTTGATCCATTGACCCTATATTGGGGTTTATTCCCCCATGCAGCTTTAGTTAAAATAATGGAGTTTTTCTTTATTTTGTATTTAATTAACATTGAACTGTTCAATAATTATAAAAAAGTAAAAAAAAGAAAGATTTGTTTTGTGTTTGACCCTCGACCTTCACTGCTAAAATATTGGGCTGTTGAGCATGAACTGTTCAAAAGCTTAACTTAGAACACCAGTAAGTTAATGGATTTCTTAATTGTAGCAGAACTATACCAATAATTAATTGCTTGAGAGGAGAGGTGGGGGGGGGGGGGGTGAGGAAAGAAAATGAGAAACTGATTTTCATTTTCTTACCGACCATTTGATAGAATTTGTGATACCCAAAGACCTGCTTGTATTGGAGTCTTGATGCGAGGTGTTGTTAACAATTTGTGACCTTAGAAAACCCAAATCCATATCCATTTCTATAGGCCCCACTTATGAGAGACGTGGACCAATAGAAATTATTGTTGACAAAAGTGACAAGTCAAGCCTTGTTGCTCTACTTGCTGCTTGTGTGAGGTCAGGATTGTTTCATTCTATGCTTGTGTTCCCTTTGGTAGTGACCCTCGAACTAACAAAATTCTTTATTTCCTTAAAGTTTATACCCAAAGGTGAGGTATTGATTGGTGGCTGGGGAAATCCTTTGACCTTAATTGGATTATTTCTCACATAAACTTACAGACAATTAACTGCCATTGGTTTGTACAAACATTGGAGGTGGGTTTTTAAAAACAATAACTAATATACATATTAGAAAACAACCAGTCACAATAGCTCTTGTTAAGAAATTAAACCACAATTGGTGATTAATTCTTCCACAAGGGACAAACTTTACATATAATTTTTTTGGTAAATCAAGCTTCACTAATAAAAAAGTGTAACACACATTAAAAGCAATCAAAATATTTCCCATGCTGCAGCTTCTCATAATATCAAATGTTATGTATGTCTTGAATTCTTGTACCCGTTTCGACATTTTTGGTGACGATTCGAATAAAACTTTTTCTGAGATCTATGATGGTAGCGGAGGGTTTGGGGTGATAGGATGGAGGTTCGACCTGATCCCCTTGGAGGATTTATATTCTTTACCCACTTTGTTGTAAAGGTGTGAAATTTTGAGGTTTTCCATTTAATGTTTCTAGGAGAAAACAACAACGCCGTTTTGGGTGTTCTTGAGAGATTTACATTATAATTTTCTCCAATTTACATAGTGAAACATCTCCAATTCGTCGTGGATGTAGCATACCATATTGGTGTGTGAACCACGTTAAATCTCTGTGTCTTCTTGCTATGTTTTTATTTATATTCGTGTTTTGTTTGGTGTTTGTTCTAACATCAAATCCATTCCATCATTCAGATCAGGGTTTGAAAAAAATGGATTGGATTGGCCAATCTGACCGATCCGGATTGAAATGATCCTATATGAAATCTAGGGTTTATGGATTTTTAAGCCGAATCTTGACCGATCCTTTCCTTATCCTCCAGCTTTGCTATGGGGAATTCTTGAATTTATCTGTATATTAATGATTTTTCTTTGTTCATGAAATTTTCTTTCATGTTTTTCTGTTAAAAATAAATAAAGAGGTCCTAGGATGGTAATTAAGGCAGGTTTTGAATCCATCCCAACCCTATATAGGTCACCAATTTATATATATAGAAGTTGATAGTATCATAGTAGGGAATAGAAACAATCTCAAATTATCAAAACATATGCTCTACACAGTTTCATTACTGCATAATATAAACCCTAACTTTTCATACTTTTTAACACAAAGTACTCTTAAGATGAAGATAGAGAGAAAGAACACTTGATATAACTATGTAGATCGATGTCGAAACAACGGTTGCAGTCTAATTCAATGCTTTGCGAGCTAGCCGATGTGAACTGAGAATGCCGATAGCGAAACAAGCATGATAAGAAGAATACATGCGCTCAAGGATATTATAATTGAAACCCCAATCTGCCTGCAACTCTTGGCATAAACATTGCATATCTTGTTCCATCCTACTTTAGAATCTCCTCTCATGCCAATATAACCAACGGTACCGCTTGCACCGGTGGCCGCCGCCACTATCCCAATCATCACCCGCATTAAAACACACAACCAAAAAAAAAAAAAAAAATTCATTCTTATATCGTATATGATGATACCTTTTTCTTCATTGTTCAATTATAATGTTAGGTAGTTGACCGTGTTAGGGTTTAGGGTTTAAGCACAAGGTTGTTTAAAGTAATACACCCTCTTTCCTAGGGTTTTTAGGTTAAATGAGTTCTATCCAATGGGGCCCACCACACCCGATTCTTTATTCAAGTAGACTTATATTAGAACATATATTAAGTTTATAGAACCGATAGAACACGTTAAATCAAGATAACACCCATACACTGTGACTGGATCCCATTAGGCACATAATAGATATCTTACCACGTCATTAGCCATTAACACCAAAAGGAACTTGACGAGGCTTTTGGGGACCAACGCTATAAGGGCCCATAAGGTTGCAAGTGAAGTAATGAAACCATAGGAGAGAGACACTGATAGAGCAACCACAAAGTATCTATAGATACACAAAAATATGGCATATATCATTAAAGCTTAAAATGAAAAAAAAAAACTTATTAATAGAACAACTAACAACAAAAGGATGTGTTATTTATCAAAACATAACATGACACCAAGTCACCAACTACTGTTCTTATTCTTTTTCTATTTTTTTTTTTTTTTAAATAAAATAGGGTTCATAAATTTGACCTCTTAGGTTGTCTTTGGTATAGTTTAAATTTATGTTTATTTGACACATAAATATAAATAGATGTGTTTGGTATGATTTATGACCCCTATTTTTCATTAAAATAAATCAATATAAGCATAAATTCATAATATAATTTATCACCATAAATTGTTAATATTTGTTTATGCGGGTACCATTAATAAACATGTGCAGAATTGTTAATTAAGTAGGGGTAAATTTGTAAAATTAGTGAAAATTAGAACAAAACCTTTTTTTCTCTCTGTCCAACCCCACTCGCCCCCACCATCTTTCAACATATATTAAGGATGTCAAAACCTAGCCCGAAACGACGAAGCTGAGCCGAACCGACTGAAACCACGGTGAACATACTGAACCGATATGAGCTTATTGGATCATGTTTCAGATGCGGTTTTGTGAAACCGAAACCAAACCAAACTGTGTTGAAGCCAATAAGACATCGAACCGAACTTAAAAAACTGTATTGACATGTTAGATATAACCTGGTAAGAAACCAATACCAGATTGAAATTCATTACAAATGCAATTTTTCTTTACGCTTTTAAATATATTTACAAGGTAACCCAAAACTAAACCGATACAAACCTGAAATCAAACCAAAATCGGTGCACCCTTGTTTGATCATGTTTTGGAATTACTCATTCTCACACTGAAATTGAACTGAAACCGGTCTAAACCGACCGATTAGCACCCCTAACATATATCATATTATATATATATTATCATATAGTATCTTTTAATATGATATATATATATATATATATATATATATATATATATATATATTATATTATTATATCATATATCATATTATATATATTATATATAGTATCTTATCTATATAATACATAATATATTCTTCACTTAAGTATACCAAACCTATTTTTCATTATATTATCTATTATGTTTAATTAGTAGTAACCAAACGATTATTGTTTATAGCCCATAACCTATTATCATAATTGATATTCATAAATAGGTCATAAATATAAATATAAACTATGCCAAAGAGAGCCTTAGTACATTATATATATTATATAAGCAGGGTTGGGAAAGATTAAAGTGTAAATTCATTAAACAAATAAAAGACTGAGAAGTATCAGAGGTCTGAGGGGGACACAAGAAAAAATTTGACCTCTAAATACAAATGCAAAGCAACATCATAATGCAAAAGAAAAACTAGATTAATTAATTCTCAGATGGAGACAATTATTCCAACATGATGTAGAATATTTTGTACAAAAAAAAAAGCCAAATAGAAGAGAAGCAAATCTCTGTGAAGAGGATTCTTTATTTATTTAAAAATAGTAGTCGTTATGCATGGCAACAAATACCTAGCGCATTTGGTGTCTTATTGTTCTTAAAATCCCATTTCTTCAAAGCCGTCTTGGGTTCAAGTCTTTTGTTAACCACCAATAAAATCTAAAAACGCAACTAAAGGTATTTTTTTTTTAAGAATCTGCCACTAGGTGAATGTGACGTCACTATTGTTTTGTGGCGGAAATTACACATTAAAGTTTGGCTTTAGCGGCAGTATTTTACAAAAAAAAAAAAAAAAAGAGGTAATCGTTTACGACGGTTTAATTTTACTATCACTAAAGGTTTTTTACTATAAAAATTATTAATTTGTTTAAAAAAAACCTTCAACCATCCCCGCCTTGCCCCCACTTTGCAACCAGACGAAATTTTGCTGCTACCCATTCCCTGATCCCATTTCCTTGGGTGCCAGCAGGGTAGTAGGAATATTCCTGCTACAAGTGTAGCAGCAAAATTTTTTCCCTTGCAACCACCCATCCCTCCTAAAACCTACTACTAACCCTGCCACCATCATCGACCATCCCTACCTTGCCACCACACGGCCCCATCTCTGAAACTTTCTGTTGGAATTTTTTAAAATATTGATGTGGACTTTTAGTCCCACATCGGTTATGAAAGGAAAGCTCATTGGGTTTATATGTTTTAGTAGTTAGTAGTTATTATTATCACATGTAATGCTAGAAGAGATTGTACGGTGCACTTGCGAGCGAGGACGGTGACCGTCCGAGCGCGTACGCGTACGCGTGTGCGTGAGGCGCAATGTGGTACTTTGATGGTGCACTTTGCACTTCGCACGTGTGCATCGTTGCCTTAATCTTTTTGGGATCGACGGTGTTTGATCAAAGGGTGCTTAGGATCGATCCGACCGTCGGATCAGTGGCTGATCAAAAAGGAAGTGCAACCCTTGGTTCAACATTGACCCCAAGAGTTGCAGCCCACACGAATAGCCAAGAGAGCCCAGCCCAATAGTCATGACCTGTCAGGTCAAGCCATATGAACCAATGGGTGTGACCCATCCGAACAGGCCTTGTGGGCCTATAAATGGGCCACGAATTCTCTCAGTCCACATATCAAAAAAATCTCTGATAGCTTCATAGTGTTACTGTCTCTGCAACCAGTAACAGTCTGCCTGATTTATCTTGGGAGACAGGTTTGCTGCAACCCTTTGCAGGATTAGGAGGGTGCAAATACTGTCTTAAGGACAGAATGATTTCGTTCGACTCAGGCCATCTTTCTGTCCTCTCCTTTTTGTTTCAACTTTTTAACAATCTTAAGACAGTATTTAATTCAATGGAGGAGACTGCAATAATGAAGATACCTGGGAACGAGATAAGCAAACTAGAGAAGTTTGATGGATCCTTTTTCAAATGTTGGAAAGGGAAGATGTATTTCTTCCTCACTGCTTTAAAGCTTGCTCATGTCCTGAATGAAGAGAAGCCAGTACCACCGACAAGCACCGATGGAGAACCTTCCAGTGCAGAAACACTGGTTCAAATCAAGCAATGCCAGAAGTAGGAACAAGATGATTTCATGTGCAAAGGCTATATCCTTAATGGACTGTCGAACTCATTGTATGTTGTGTAAGAGCCCAAATTTGCAGACAGCACCTTAAAGGAATTATGGGAGGATCTTGATAAGAAGTACAAGATTGAAGATGCTAGCAACAAGAAATTTCTCATAAGTAGGTTATTTGATAACAGAATGCTAGGAGATAAGTCCATTATTTTTCAAACCTATGAGTTGCAAGGTCTCGATCATGAATCAAATCATCTCTGAGGGCCATTCTCTTGACGAATCTTTCCAAGTATCTTCTATTATTTCTAAGTTACCTTTTGCTTGGAAAGACTGTCCGAAAGAGTTGAAACAAAAGAAAGATGCAATGACTATACCAGAGCTGATAAAGTATATCCAAGTTGAATAGAATTCTCATAAACTGGATAAACTTGAATTGGAAGAAAAATCTCCTAAGGCTCATGTTATAGAAACTGCATCTTCTAAGGGAAAAAAGAGAAAGTATGATGGCAAAGGCACTGTTTCGGAGAAAAAAAATGGTACTTTTACTAACCCTAAAGCGGCTTGCTGGAAATGCGAAAAAGCCGATCATTTCAAAAAATAGTGTAGAGTTTATCTCAAGGAGAAGCAATAGAAGGACCAAGCCAACGTCGTTGACAATGATGATTGGGCTGCTATGATATCCGAGGTATATACAGTTGATGATGATGAGGAATGGTGGATTGATTCCGATGCAACCAAACACATTACCAAGAACAAGAGTCTGTTCAAGGTTTATGAACCTATAGCAGATGGACAAGATCTCTTTATGGGAAATTCTTCAACTGCTAAGGTCATAGGTAAAGGCACAGTGGTTCTGAATCTCACCTCCGGAAGAAGCTTATTTTGAATGATGTACTTCATGTTCCTGATATTAGGAAGAATTTAATATCTGTAAGCTTGCTTGACATACATGGATTTAAAATCCTGTTTGAGTCAGGGAATGTCATAGTGTCCAAAGGGGGAGTTTATGTTGGGAAAGGATATGCATCGAACGGGATGTATAAATTTAATATGATAAATGGAATTTCATCTTCTGCTTATATCGTTTCTGCTTTTGATACATTGCATTCTAGACTTGGGCATGTTAATTATAAGTGCATGAAAAATATGGTTAAATTAGGATTATTATCAGAATTCACATCTTCTAGTCAAGACAAATGTTCTGTATGCATCAAGTCTAAAATTGTTAGGAAGTCTTTTAAAAAAGTAGAAAGGAATACACAACTCTTAGAATTGGTACATTCTGATTTGTGTGAGTTAGAAGGTATTCTAACTAGAGGTGGTAAAAGATATTTCATCACTTTTATAGATGACTGTTCAAAATATACATATGTATACCTGTTAAGGACTAAAGATGAGGCTTTGGAGAAATTCAAAATCTACAAAGCCGAAGTTGAAAATCAATTAAATCGTAAGATTAAAATCTTACGAACTGATCGAGGAAAGGAATACTTCTCTACTGATGATTTCTGTGAAGTTTATGGAATTATCTATCAAACAACGGCACCTTATAGTCCTCAACAGAATGGAGTAGCAGAAAAGAAAAATAGGACTCTAACAGAAATGGTGAATACATTTTTACTTACTTCTGACTTACCAAAGAATTTACGGGGGAAAGCATTAATGACTGCTTGTCATATACTTAATCGTATTTTCCATAAAAAGACTAATATCACTCCCTATGAATATTGGATGAAGAGAAAACCTTCTCTTGGATATTTCAGAGTATAGGGATGTAGAGCATTAGTAAGATTAACTGATCCTAAAAGACCTAAATTAAGTGTATTTTCATTGGCTATGCCCAACATAGCAAGGCCTATAGATTTCTAACAATGGAATCTACAGAGACCGTTAGCCAAAATACAATTTTAGAATCTAAAGATGCTGAATTCTTTAAGGATTCATTCTCTAGGAAACGGAAGAATGAAGATACAAACAAGGAGGATCAAAATACAGTACAATCAAACTCTAAAAATAATGAGAGTGTTGAACTAAGAAGAAGTAAAAGAGTTAGAGTAGAAAAATCCTTTGGTCCAGATTTCTATCAATTTTTGGTAGAAGGTAATAGAAATGAAGTTACATATTCTTGTGTGTATAATATTGAACATGATCCAATGACTTTTCGAGAAGCCATGAATTCTCAAGATTCTGCCTTTTTGGTAAGAAGCTATAAATGATGAAATAGATTCTCTCATGGGTAATAAAACATGGATTTTAAAAGATTTACCTCCAGGATTTAAACCTATTGGTTGTAAATGGATCTTTAAGCGAAAGCTTAAAGCTGATGGAACCATTGATAAGTTTAAAGCTAGGCTTGTAACCAAGGGCTTTAAGCAAATGGAAGGTATTGACTATTTCGATACATATGCTCCAGTTACTAGAATTAGTACAATTAGATTGTTAATTGTTATAGCATCGATTAATAAACTTATTATACACCAAATGGATGTTAAAACTGCTTTTCTAAATGGAGATTTAGAAGAAGAAGTTTAAATGAAACAATCTGAAGGGTTTGTTTTGAAAGACCAGGAAAATAAGATTTGCAAACTAGTCAAATCTTTATATGGTCTAAAACAAGCTCCTAAGCAATGGCATGATAAATTTGACCAAAAGATTGTAGCAAATGGATTTAGAATAAATGAATCTGATAAATATGTTTATTCTAAATTCAAGAATGGACATGATGGTATAATATGCTTATATGTTAATGATATGTTAATCTTTGGTATTAATTCAAGCATCATATTAGAGACAAAAGTTTTTCTATTTTCATGTTTTGATGTGAAAGATATGGGTGAAGCAAATGTAATTTTGGGAATCAAAATTGTTAGATCTTCTGATTGTATTTTTTTAACACTGTCTCATTACATAAAGAAAATATTAAAGAAATTCAATCATGAGGATTGTAAACCAGTTGCTACCCCATATGATCATTCTATTACATTAACTTCTAATGAAGGGAGTTGTATATCTCAATTGGAATACTCTAGTATCATTAGCAGTTTAATGTATGTCATGCAGTGCACTCGTCTTGATATAGCTTTTACAGTTGATGTTTTGAGTAGGTTTACTCATAATCCTGGACAAATTCATTAGAATGCAGTTTCTAGAGTACTTAAGTACTTAAAGGGCACAATGAATTATGCATTAAGTTATAAGGATTTTTTCGCAGTAATAGAAGGATACACAGATGCCAATTGGATCATAGGATCCGATGAATCAAAGTCCACAAGTGGTTGGATATTTACCTTGGTGGAGGATCAATTTCTTGGGGATCCAAGAAACAGACTGTAGTTTCACATTCCACTATGGAGTCTGAATTTATTGCTTTAGCAATGGCAGTAAAGGAAGCAAAATAGCTTAGGGACCTCTTAATAGAGATTCCTCTGTGGCCTAAGCCAATGCATGCTATATCAATATCTTGTGATAATGAAGCAATATTATCAAGGGCTTATAATAAAGTCTACAATGGAAAGTCAAGGCATATCAGTTTAAGACATAGCTATGTAAGAGAACAACTCATCAAAGGAGTTGTGACTATTAGTTATGTAAAGTCAAAGAAAAATTTGATTGATCCCTTTACAAAAGGCCTGGGTAGGGATGTGGTATGGAAGACTTCCAGGGAGATGGGTTTAAAGCTTTTAAATGAAAGGTAACCTGCAAGTGGAAATCAACTAGACACTAGACCAACATCTAGTCAACTAGTTCAATGGAAAAACACTTGTAGTAATAACCGATTATGCACTCAACTAGTAGAGATAAGATCTCTTGACATCTTAAGGTAGTGCATATTTGTATGGAGAAACGGACAGAGGGTAGGATCAATCCTTTAATGAGTCTATGCCTTATAGGAAATGCAAGTCATACAATTACATTTTATTAGATTCACCTATATAAATACAGGACGTGGGGCTGCTTCTGTGAGATTCAAAGCTTGTCTCTAAGGCACTTATGAAAACCTAAGATGAAAGCACAAGGCCATAAATGTGCGGGTATTATTGAAACTATGTTCAAGTCAGTCATATGTCTAGTATATTAGATTTGTCACTATAAAATTCTAAGTTCAAGGCTACGGCTACTTCGTTTTTTACAAGTACTAATGTATTTTGACAGCATAAAGGTTCAAGTCGAAAGACACCTTTATGTAAGTATGATTTAGAAGTACAGAGAGTTTATTGACTGAGGCTCAATTATTTTAAAAAATTGAGAAAAATTGTTGGAATTTTTCAAAATATTGATGTGGACTTTTAGTCCCACATCGGCTATGAAAGGAAAGCTCATTGGGTTTATATGTGTTAGTAGTTAGTAGTTATTATTATCACATGTAATGCTAGAAGAGATTGTACGATGCACTTGCGAGCGAGGACGGTCGAGTGCGTATGCGTATGCGTACGCGTGCGTGACGCGTAATGTGGCGCTTTGATGACGCACTTTGCACTTCGAACAGTCCGCCTGATTTATCTTGGGAGGCAGGTTTGCTGCAAACCTTTATAGGATTAGGAGGGTACAAATACTGTCTTAAGGACAGAACGATTTCGTTCGACTCAGGCCATCTTTTTGTCCTCTCCTTTTTGTTTCAGCTTTCTAACACTACCCACAATTGCCCCACTACCCCTCCACTCCCTCTCTCCTTAAAACTCCACCTTTCAAACTATCCACAATTAACCCCTGGCCATTTTTTATATTCAATCTGATCTAAGCAACTTTCTCTCTTTTTGTTTCAAGAAAATGAACAGAGTCAACATTTACATTGTCCAAAAGCTTACTCTTCTAGCTAGACACAATAATATTCATGGGGATGTACGTAACAAACAATATTGTTAACCATTGCTTCTCTTAGTTTAATGAAGTTTCTTCCTTCATAGAATATATATTTTGTATCTTATTCTAAGAAATTATATGGCAAAAGTTTTCCCAAATGGTCATCTGGGGATGAGTATTCTTGACAAGCGCATTCCTAGTTTTTTTTTTTTTTTTTTTGTATTTCGTTGTTTTTTATTTTGTTGTTGTTGTTGTTTGTTTTTTTTTTTTTTGGTGGAATAATAGAAGACTAAGAGGAAGAATTTCCATCTTAAAAAATTTCTTCCCATTGGCATCATCCTGTATAAGACGAAAGTGTCTCTAGGAGACTATATATACATATATGGATTTTGTGGCAAGAATGAATAACCCAGCAACGAAATCTACACATGAATTGGTCTCTTTCACATGATGTATAAAAACACAGCTCCGAATGCAGTCTCTCAGCTCACGAATGTCATCGACCAATCCAAGACGGTGCCATGGGATCTGGAATCGATCGATAATCATTTGCACAGCCACTAAAGAGTCTAATTGCACCTAGACCTGAAATATGTTCAAAGACCGAGCTTTCAGGAGGCTACTCTTAATTGTCAACAGTTCAATACGCACAATATTGTCCTCTTGTGTAGCACCTCTAATACAAAAATTACACGTCCAGTTTCATTGCAGCCAATGGCGCCACATCCTCCTAGATTGTCACGAACAGAACCATCACATTCTTAGGTATTGCATTCTAGGTCGATTTCACATTTTTTAGCGATAAAAACAACTATTTTTATCATACGATAATGCAAAATTGTCTTAGAATGCATACCAAACATTGCCGTAGTTTTGCCACATGAAAGATATATATATGTGGCAAATCTGGCCATTGGATTTGTAGGTATTGACGTAGATAGAATTTCACTTCTTCACAATCTCTATCTACGCTAGATTTAGTTTGAGTTAGAATAGAACTCTATCGTTATCACATGTAGGGTTTCCAAAACCCAATACATATATATTTGTTATCATCGTTAATGTAAAAGCAAGGATTCAGATTTTGATATTCTGTTATGGTATAACAATTCAGATTAGTTTAAGGTTTAATAGTAGGGAATTGTTTGGATTAGCCCCGTGAAAATTATGCCAATGGACGCTTGCCTACTAGTAGTCTGGAAAGTAATCAAGTCTTTCATAATTTTCCAATGGTTTAAGTACTTGTTTGATAATTAAATTATGTTTGAACTGAAATTTGATGTGTGAGCAAGGGATTTTGGGGTTTACCTATTTAAAAAATTTCAGCCCATCTGACCAGCCACTAAACAGATTAGAGTACCCATAAAGTAGATTCTTTCCTTCACATCCATCTATCTAAAAATAAAACGATACTCATATTATATCATTCCAAAATACTAACTTAACAGTTGGCTACCATGAAAATACCTTGACGAATCAATGACGTGCAAAGACCTTTTCTATTGATTTCTTCAATTGTAGTAGAACAATACCATTCGCAAGAGATGAATCATGTAACAATATTGCTATATTAATGGAATTTTATTTCATGCTTTCTGTAATAAAGTACAAAAATAATATTTCTAGGATGGTTAGGGCAGGATTTGAATCCATCCCAACTTTTATATGTTACATTATTTCATGTATTGGCTAGTGGCAGTCATTGTGTGGGTCAGAGTAGTGGATAGGTGTTGATTGACAGGCTGAGTTAGATGAAGCCCAATACAGGAGTGATCTCCTAATGGGTATTGTGGGCTTCAGTTAACCCCCCTAAAGTGTAAAGATTAGTGAGTCTTATTACAATTGGGCCATATTTTTCAGATATAGTGAAATCAGTTCTATTGCTCGGCCATGGACGAAGCTTCCCATCATGGGGGTGAACCACGTAAATCCTTTGTGTTGTACGTTGTGTGTGTTATTTCTTCTCTTTCATATTTCGTTTTCTTCTGCAAATCGCCACTTCTGAGCGTTGTTTTCTTAACAATTAGTATCAGAGCTTCGGTTCAAGACGCAGATCTATATTTTTGGCTTGAGTGGGACCGATGGCAGAAGATGGAAATCGCTACTTCAAATCTATTCAATTCATTGGGTTACGAGCATATTTTAAGAAAATAAAGATCCTTACCAATATAAACTATTATAAAGCTAGGAAACTCACTCAATAAGGAAACTAAGCAAGAATTTTTAATACGTATCTAACTCTACCAAATTAAACAAAATTAAAATTGAAGATTACAATATCATCCTAATACGACAACAAACTCAGCCTTATCCCAACTTAATGAGGTCGGTTACATGAATCCAAACAAAACAAGATAGGAATGGGAAAAGAAGTCTAAAAAGAAGCTAATTGGTTCGACTCGTATTGTTTGGTTTTGAACCAATTAAAATCAATTATCGGGTATACTATTAAACCAAGTATATATTCTAAACCAATTAAATAAACCGATTAGTCTTGGTATTATATATAAACTCTCTAGTGTTTTGTAGTGGGTTTACACCTATAAATTAATATAAATTGTTTTTTATTTCTTAAATCACAATTTGGGCTTAGATGTTGTAGTTCAAGCCCAACAACATCAGATTTATTTATTGACTTAAAAAATTAGGTTCATTCCCAATTGGACCCAGAACCGTTAACTCGAACCAATAAACTCAAACTGACAATAAAACCAAAACCGATAAAAGCCAATTAATTGGACCCATTTAATAATTGATTTTGATTTGGGATATTGAAACCATTTAATTAAACGGTTCGATTTTGATTATACATCTCATACCTTGATCGAATTGAAACCAAATCGATTACCACCCTTAGATATCATGAGATGCCTTTTTTTGTTTGTTTTTTTTTAATTTTATAATTTGTTGAGTGGTTAACCAATTTATCCTTGAGTGCCCATTCTTATTCTTAAAAGTTGAGAGAAATCACAATCATACAAGAAAGTGAAGCGAAAACTTCATCATTAATAAAGCTATCATCACTAAACAAAGTACATAAACATAACCATTTTTATTAAGCAAAGTAAATACTATCTATTCCCCCCACCACCCCAAAAGTAGTTTTTAAGTAAGCTGAACTGCAGTGTCATAAGCAACCCCAGCCTTCCATTCACTAGCAACCACATTAGTCATCTGCACCCATTTTGGCCCATCGGCGCCTCCTGTCATTTGGCACCGCACTGTAAGTGCACCTCTCGGCGGGTTTGGTGTGTCCCAGACTGTGCCGTATGCCCTCCTCATTGGCTTCCATTGCTGACAATCCTCCTGCACCCAATAAATATATTAGCTAAAACTTAAGTTATAAGGGAACAATTTGTTGTCACTAAAGTGGTGAAGCAAAAAAGAGTTGTAATCTTCTTTAAAATACTCATTATCTTATTTTTCAAAAGTAATTTAATGCAGTATTAAATACAGGGGGTAAAAAATGTTTTTAAAAAGTTGAAAATTGTTTAATAGGACTGAGATTATCCCTTCACCCACGGTGAATGGGATCCCATGGGACGGAGAGAGCGGGAAAGGGTATCGGGAGAGTATTTTAGAACATACTAAAATCTTAAGAGGGGTTTGTGAACCCTTGGATGGTGGGTGAATAACTGTCCTCTATGGGTGGAGGGAAACTTAGTCCTAATATTTAATACAATTTTTATGTAAAATGACAAGATTTACCCTCATTTAAAAAAAAATATGTAAACTAAAAGGGCAAAAAATTAAAATTACAATCTTATTATAACCAATCTTGGTTACAACAAGATTTTCCCCCTAAAAAAACATTTGGTAAAAGAAAATAGGCAAAAATTTTCCTTCACCCATGGACGAGAATGAAGAATCCGGAAATTTATCCTCTCAAGTGTGGTGCACTAGGCACTGCCCAATCATCCACCCAACACTTGAGATGATAAAAAAACTCCACTGCCCATATTTTTACGATTGATTGGATTTTTAAGTACTTGAGAGGATTCAAATCCGAAGAATCCTGCCTCTTGATTCTTACTAGAATTTACAAAATAGTTATTGTTGCCAAACATACCTGCCATATCTCAACAGCTACAATATCATATTGGCCAGCTTGGTATATGAAAACTATGGCCAAGTAATCAGGAAACTTGCTATGTTCATGGACCTTAACCATAAGGTTGTACCCCGGGTACTGGCATGGGATTCTGCACATGAACAGTTGAAAAGTGACATGAAGGTTATTAATTAAATCATTAATTTAAAGATGTGTTTGGTAAGTATTTTTGGAATGCATTCTATGTCAAATTAGCATTCTTGAACAATAAAAACAACTATTTTTATCATCCAAGAATGCAAAATTGAACTAGAATGTATTTCAAGAATGCATACCAAACGCAGCCTATGTATACACTGCAAGCACATACGCAAGAAGGCATTGATGTGATCATGTGAGCAATATTCACCTTTTGTATTCGATGTCAACTTCACCATACGCCATTAAATCTAAGGCCATGTTTGGGCGAGCCATCTTTGTGAAGGCACGAGGGCTTAAGATGAAGTCAGCATTATCGCTTGCACCATGGTCAGTGATCACTATGTTCACCCCTTCGTCTGTGCACTTTGATGGGATCTTGCACCTAACCTGATTTCCATCATTTAGTGAACAATATATTGAGCTTCATTATTAGCTTTCTATCGGATTTTGAATTTGAAATAAAGCAACGTTTGGTTATTACATTCTTGCAATGCCTTCTAAGTCGATTTTGTATTTTGCGTTCTCGAATGATAAAAATAGTTACTTTTATCGCCCAAAAATGTGAAATCGATTTAGAATGCATTTCAAGAATACATACCAAACATAGCCTTTTTAGAGTCTAGAAGAACATGAGGTAGAGATGGACCTGGTAGCATGCACCACAGCCGGCACCGCTCCTCCAAAGCGTAGAGGTGGCTCCTACGTTTCCATCGTTCACGGTTCGTCCATAGTCACCATACCCACATGCTCCACCTGTTTCAAAAACCATTTAGTCTTCTCCCTCCCTTCATATTGAACAAACTAAAACAATTGTTCATGATATTCTTGCACAAATGCTTTAGACTCAATTCTATATGTGTGTGAGAGAGAGAGAGAGAGAGAGGCATACGTGGGTTCCCTAAGCAATCAGGGCTACCAAAGTAGGTTGCCCTTGAGCATACAAAGTTGTCCTGGGAAGTACATAAAACAGGGAAGAGCACCATGAGAAACAGAACACAAGATGAGAAGCCAAGAGGCAAACCCATGTTTGAGGGAACCAGAATTAATTACTCTAAATATTAAAAGAGATGACCAAATATTGTAATGAGGACGAAAGCAAGTTTGTGGGATGAGGAGGAGGTGAAGAGAGGAATTAACCTACCTGTATTTATAGTTGAAGGGTTGGGAGGTAGCTAGCTAGCTAGTAGTCTAAAACTTGGTTGCTATATGCAACGTGTACAAATTAGAGAGACTCCTTTGTTGACCCTTTGGAAAAATTATCTCTTCAAAGACAAAGAGAGACAAAGAGAATGTTAGCAGCCATGCCTAATTTTTCTGTTTTTTCCCCACTCTCTCTTTTTCTTTTTTGGTCCTACTCTTTTCAACACATGTACTTAAAGACTTCAAAACAATTCTTTTATCCTTAAAATCTCACTCTTTCATTTGGTGGTTAATTTAATATTCATTCTCTAGTGATGATTAAGTGAATGGATAAACCTTTGGGCTTATTTGGGTTTGGTAAATGACAAATGACTCACTAAATTAAGTGTCAAATTCTTGGAATTTGGGGCAAAAGCACTCAAGAAAACCCATAAGATATTGTCACTAGATCATAGATTTGATCCTTTGGACCCGTCATTGTTACTCTGAAAATGATGTTAGTAGAGTGGACTAATTAATACTTGTATAGCTCTATACTTATCAGAAGTGGGTGGGAAAATCACAATTGTGTAGGTGGCCAGTTATCCAATTTTTGGGTTCTCTGGGCCTAGGAGTAATAAGTCACATACATTGGTAAAGGTCACTTAAAATATGTAAAATGAGAAACTAATTAGAGTTCAGATACATGTATGTACTTGTTTCATTTGTGGTTTTCCAAGGTCACTTAGAATTTGTACATCATTTTCCCTAGTAACTATCTATCCTCCAAAACCATGTTCCTCTTTTGGGAATTTTCTCTTCCGCTAATTTTGTGGCATTTTTCAGATTTTTTTTTTCATTAACACTATAGCACATTTTACTAGATCACTAAATAAGATGATATGGAATATCCTTCCATGGGTAATGGTATATATATATATATTTTTTTTAATTTAAATTTATTTATGTAAATATTGGAGAAGCGAATAGAAGATCACATTTGAGGTAGGTAACCACTTATCCAGGCCATCCAATTCAAGGGTCCCTGGTATAGGACTAAAAGTCTCATATACTTTTAAGAAAGGCCCGAAATATCTATGAAAGAAAACACTTGGGAAGAGAAGGGGGGGGGGGGGGTTCATATAGATCCAAACATGAAGTTTCTTACCTTTTTGGGGTTTATATATATCTTTCCTATTATTAAAAATATTAGGATAAAATTTCCTCCTATAGATTTATCTTTGATAATTTGATACGTCATGATGATATAAAATATAGATTTTTCTTATTATAATTAATTTTTTTTCCTGACTTCAATTTTGTTCACAATACCAGCAATTGAAATAATCTGACTATCAAGCTGCCCAAAGCAACCACAACACAAGCTCCTGATTAGGGATGTAAATGGATAATCGAAAATCCGAATTCGATTAACATCCGTATCCGTTTAGAGACATCAATATTTGTTTAGAGATATACGGAAAAAATTCCAAATACTCTGATAAAAATCCGTTCGGAAAAAAATCCAAATACTTAATAATAAAAAATTAAGTAAATAATGATCTTGAAGGTTTTTGAAGATTCAATAGGTAGAAATGGATCGTGTGAATTGTATCATCTAGGGGGAGGAAGGTCCGAATTACACAAGGCAGAGATGTAAACGGATGGTCGAAAATCTGAATTCGATCCGCATCCGAATCTGTTTAAAAGACTCCGTATTCAGCCAGAGAATATCTAGACCCGATCACATCTGATCCGTATCCGCCATTTACATCCCTACTGCTGATACTAAAAAATTATAAAATTAGCCGATGTCTCTCCCTAATCAAGTTTAGGGTCTATTATTATGGTATTAAATTGCCCCCCTATAGTATTTCAATCGAGCAAAGAAATACCCACAATTAAAAAATTAAAAAAGATAAAAATGGAGAATGGGTATAATATCAATTGTCTTCAACCTCCAAAGAATTGATCATATTAGTGGTGAGGTTAACCAGTGACCTCTCGTTCAAGTTCCAGAAAAAAAGGTCGTTGTCCCTTGCCACATGGAGGCAGAGCAAGGCAAAATTGGCACAAAAATTGGCTTTACTTACGCGTATAGCCCACATTTGCATATAGCTGTGGGAATTCTTTACATCTCCCTCCTACACTTGTGAGGTTTGAGCAAGAGAGGAAGACACAGAGGACCAACTAGAATGTAGTGGTGACTGGTGAGGGTTGAAAGTGAAACTATATATTATGCAAACAAGAATGATTTCAAAGGCAACCAACTATCTCAATGCGGAAACAAGCCATAAGGCAGGTGCAATGTGTAACCCAAAATTACTAAACAATCAAAGCAACCACTTTACCACTCTTTCCAGATGTCACATAACCCCCAAGCTGTTGAAGCTGCATAATATATGCACCACTAGCCCACATAGAAGTAACATTGCTTTCAATACCTCCCTCATGAGAAAGCAATAATAATAATAAGATGTGGCAATGAAACAACAATCCATTATCTTTCACTTCCAGAACCAGCTCGCACTTACCATTATCCATAGGTTTGTTAAGAACAGGAACTGATGTGCTGTAGGCATAGATACGGCAAAGGCAACTGATTGCGACTGAAATTTGGAAAGTTCATTTGAAGCCACAAAAGGGCATGACATGCTCTTTATGATAAAACTTGATCATGAGAGAATTCTTGAATCCTTTAGTCAACTGATTAACGATATTGGTTTACAGTCGACTGCGGCTTCGTCAAAAATTGTTCAACAGTACTGATAAAAGACAGCGGTTAATCATAAGCACTGCAAAAACAAGCTCCAAGGGTGCGGGATAATATTATCGACAATTATCTAGGAATAACATAAATAAAGACTGTCCCCGTTGGACAATTGATTGAAACTATTTAATTTTATCATACAATAATACAGTTCAGCTTTCAGTCACTCCAGACCAGATGATGACTTGCAACTGCAAATTATCAACTGTAAAATTGCCTCCATAGTTCTACTGCCCAGCAGAGTTTACGAAATAAGTTGAGCCTTTTTCAGGTCAGAAACAACTCCACGATCTTCACTGCCTCTTTCATTGTACAGTACCTAAAAGATTTACGGGATCATGCAAAGTTTGTCGTAAGAACATAAGGAAATGATTTTTATTTTTTTCACTAATCTTACCTTATCAATGATACCATACTCAACCGCCTCACTAGGACTGAAATATTTTGGACGCCTGATATCCTCCTCGATCTGCTCAGGTGATTTTCCTATATGCCTTGAGTAGAGATCAACCTTGAGAAGAAATATAATAGTTAGATGAAGTCGGCTTCTCAACAGCATATACATAGTTTAATGAAAAACACTTATATGGCTTGGAACAGTGACACTTTTATTTAGAAACAAATTGACCTAAGCAATCATTTTATTCGTGTTGTTTTTATCAGGATATAAATTACAGAAATTTACAAGGCAGTAACATTTTTTCCCCCCAAAACTACATTAACAAAAAAGGATTAGCTAATGAGATTTTAAAAATTAATACATATGCCACGAAAAAAGTTTCTGTTGAAAGGTCCAGCTAATAATCTAAGATTGGTGTTTGTCCATGCACAAATGGAAAGAGATGACAAAAGGAAACCCCGAATGGAGGTAATTGTATCTCAATATCTCACAATGTGATCACATTCCTATAATCTGCTGGTAATATATCTTGCATGGGGAAATCAGCTAACAGTAATTTATGACTTAGCCAATCCTACCGTGTGGCTCTTATTCTTTCCTTTCCTTCTTTTTTTTTTTTGGGGGGTTGGGTGGGGGAGGCGGTTAGTTTTGACATTGCTGTTTCTTGGAGTTCTTTGTTGTTGTTGATATTCTTGTCATAGCCTTTCTTATTAATAAAATTGTTAAACTATCAAAATATATAAAAGAAACACAAAATCGCGGTACTGGTATCTGACATTTTGGGATCTTGAATGTTTGACACTGGTAATTCACCTCTTAAGAAGAATCTATGCAACAAAGTTGCTTGTGAATTTCAGTTCCACTCTCCAAGTCTAGGTATATTAGAAAATTAATACCCACAAGAGGAGAGTTTGACTTTCAGGTCCAGTCTGAACCTTAAAAAAATGGGTAAAACAAAAAATTGGTTCAATTTTACACAGTTGATCAGCAAAGGGGAAATTGCAAACTTTTATCTACAGATCCAACTCCCATGATCATAGGTAGGATGGCAAAAATCGGACACAAACCGATAGAATTGACCATTACCCCTAATGGTTAGGTTTCGGTTTGGTCCGGTCTGAATCAATGGGTGTTTGATAGGATAGACCAAAAAAGAGCATCCCAGTGCACAAGGCTTCCGCTATTGCAGGGTCTGTGAGGGGCAAATGTACGCAACTTTACCCCCTGCTTTGTAGGAGAGGCTGTTTCCAAGTTTTGAACCTGCAACCAACAGGTTGCAATAGCGCAACGGTTACTCGATAGGATAGACCATTAGACCAAATATCGGTTTTTTATCACTACAATGTTTCTTTCTTTCTGAGTTCTTCCTCCGTATGACAGTTTTCTAGCCCTGATAATTGCTCCACAGTCTCTGGGTATAGTATGCTCTATGGTTGCCTCTTCACGAGGATCCTCCATATCAGAACTATCCTTTGACGGACCCCCAGATCATTTGCATAACTTCCATTTGACGAAGTCCTTCAAGACTATTTTCGGGCTTTCAGGCAAGGGCCACTTTTGCCCAGTGTGTCTCAGGAAAATGTCCAACGTAAGGTTGCTACAGTGATCATTATTGGGTATATTATACTCTGCAATTATCCCAGTTAGATCTCTTCTGATGACAACATACTTTAACAATGAGTGAAAATATCTTCTCTGCACCATCTATAAGTAACAGTAATAGGTTCTCACAATCCTCCTCTTCTAAGTCCTCCTCTGGATTCCGAACTTCCTCCTCTTCTAAGATCGAGTACCTCTATGAGATCAACTATCTCCCAGAGAACCAGGTCATTCATCCCACCAATTATCCCCTCATCAATCCCTTCAGTGTTTTCCCAAAGAATCCTGACACAGCAGCAAAAACCATCAAGACTCTTTTCAAAGCCAAGAAAACTCCACCAGATCTGAAGGACATTGTCCAAGCATCCAGATTTCACCAGTACCAAATCCCGGCAACAGAAAAAGAGCAGCTCTTTACTTTAGAGCTACCTTCCGAAGCAGTTAGAAAATGGGTTGCAGAAGGATACACCCATGTGCATTTCAGTGCTATCCGTCTAGCCCTTACTTTTCATGGAAGAAAAGGTCTGCCAGTGGCGTCCAGGTGTGCACTAATAGACAGCCGTTTCAAGAAATATGAACCTGTCGTCATAGCAACCATCCAGACCACTTTGAATACGGGCACTGTATTTTACACCTTGTACCCCAACTTTAATATCCCACTATCAGACATCCATCTTCCTACAGCCCTCAAATTTCAGGTTCAGATCACTGGAGCTCCGCAGGTTTCAACAGCAGTTGCAGCCACTCCATTACCAGATGGCCTACAGGTTGCAAAATCATGCATTTGATGTCCATACAGGTCACAATAGTGATGCTCTGTTTATCCATGTGGACTCAAACCAAGTCCCAACTTGTACTCATGTCCCCAGACAGATCACTCAACTTGAGCTTCTTAAGCTATTACCCGAAACTTCAGTTACAGCTTATGAACAGACACAGCAACCTGAGACTCAACCAGTAATCTCTTCAAACCCTGTTTATACCACTAGACCTGATGGTCAGGTAGAGATAAAAATTTCCCAGACCTCCAGATTTGATGACAGCAATTCCCATCTTTCCTACAGAAATAGACACTTTGCAGAATGTCCCCATCAAAAACTTCCAACCAGATGGACACCCTGACTATGAGTTTGAATCTCCTACTGGACACAAATGGTTTGACATCTGCGACTGCCCAGATTGCTTGACTTCATCAGACGATGAAGATAGTCTTTGGAAGAAGCCTCGAAAAAAGAAGGCAGGTCTTCCTTTGAAAAGGAGCTTTAGCGGCGCTACAGGGAAGGAGACCCAACTGTTGATCCCCTTGGAGATGACCCAGGAAGATACCAGTTTTTGGTAGAAATATGGACCAAGAAAAAGGAAAGCCCCAACTGAGCCTCCACCCCCAGTAACACCTACTTGCAAACCAGCACCAAAACCCTCATTACCACCAGATCCACCAACACCGGCCATTCCTTGTTATACTTTCACCCCCATTGCAGGCTCATCCTCATCTTCTCTCAGAAATTTCCCTCCTACTGCAGAATATGAAGATTCCCAGCACATCAGGCATAAGTGGAAAATTGAAGCAACAAATACTGTCCTTCCCAGCGGACGACAAGAACAGGTTACACCAGTCGAAGCTGCTATGAATTTGCAGAATGAGAATGCACTAATTCAGAATTCATATCTTCATCGTATTGTTCAGAATCAAGAAGAAATGAAAGGATCATTATTTTCTCAAGGATCACTTATTGATAGCCTCCAAAGAGAGATTGAAGCTCTTCATACGGAACTACAACATATTTCAGTTTCAATCCCCACTTTTGAAGAAGCAAGTAGACTGATCCAAGAGAAAGAGTTTGAGAAGAAACATCTTGAAGCCCAATTGCAAAGTCTTCAGAGTGGACAATTTCACCATACCCAACCCTCTCAATTTCCCATACTTCTTCCTATGAGAATTTCCTAGATGCCCATCTACCTACCCCCTATCCTGCAATCCCACCAGTATCCCCCACCTCAACCCCCCATTTTCCTATAGAAATGCTGAAACAAGTACAAAAACAACAGCGGAATCTTGCACCTCGCAAGGCACAGCCACCTCAGCATCACCCATATCGTCCACAACACTCCCCTAGGCCACCTCCACCTCCCTTACAACCTTACACTCCTCCAACCACTCTCCCCTCTACCTCTAGTTCAACCTCCTCCATTGGTGCCATCGAGAATGCAAATATTCTCACTTCATATCTCCATACCTTAGCTATCCATGTCCCTCCAGGCCACTCTGCAACAAGAACAAGATGACACTGAAGACTCTGATTCTGATCCAGAAATGAATAAGTTCAATCTTGAACAATACATAAACCAGACAACTGAGCAACAAGAAGGAGCAGAGAACAGAACAGCTCCTCCACAACCACATGAAACACAGGAGCAGACTGAGCCGATTGTCACAGATGAAACAGATGAGGTCAATGGACCACAAGCTGTCCTCCCTCTCGTTCACAACCCGGAGTACTCCCAGAGGTTTGATTCCAAACAGTTTTTCACACTGGACGGAATCCCGGTATCACAATGGTCCCAACACTTCACTGAATTCACAGCATGGATGACTTCAGAACTCTTGGTTACTGGTACAACATTGCCAGAAGTTTTTGGGCGATTTCTAGCCTGTCTCACAGGTATTCTCTGAGATTGGTTTTTGGCACTCGAACAGTACAGACAGCTTCAACTATTGCAGTTCATTGCCGTTCCCTTCCATTGAAGCTTTCATGGATTTCATGCACAGAGAATTCCTTGGCCCTCCAGAGAACATCAAGGCTAAAAGCCCACCAAGAATTCCTACAGATGAAATGTTGTTCTTTTCTCTGGGCAATCTGGACAAACACTATGCCCGAATGTCAGCAAGATATTATATCATCCAAGGAATGGATGATCCAACCATCAAGAGCAAATAAGAACCAACCATAAGAGCGAAGTGATAAAAAAACCGATATTTTACCTCATACCTCATCTGGTGCTTTTGATTCTGATTCCCTTCTCTCACTGTTCATCCTTTCCCTAGGAGTGGCACCAAAGGCGTCACCGGATGAAAAGGCCATTCATAACCATGAAACAGAGAAGAAAACTGCAACTGGCCATAACCGAAGGCATCGCTGGATGACAGAGCATGAACTGGAGGGTAGCAGTAACCTATTTCCTCACTAGGTGACCCCTCACCAGCGCCTACAACTTCACTAATCCTTTCAATGAGTGATGAGATCCGCAAGCAAGGTGCCTGCAACACCAAAGAGTGGCAGGCAGCGATCTCCGAGCAGGGGGTGAAAAGAAACCCTCAAAATCTCTCTCTCTGTGCACTTTCCTCAGCGACTCCACCCCCCTCTATGTCTCTTAAGCTCTGTATGGCAATGTTCAAAAATAAAATGATTCTCTGGTGTTTTTATGGTTTTGGAACACTTTTGGAACATAACATATATGTGATGTCCGGCCTTTTTTTTGTTCTTTGTTTTCTTTTTTTTGTAACGAACCAGGTAAGAGAAACGGTTTTGGAGCCCTTTTGAGAAACATAAAAAGGAGCTCCAAAGAAACAAGCCTATTTTTTTTGGAAAGGTGATGACAGATTGACGGTGATATACGATTTTTTTTCCCTATTGCACGACTGAACTCTTTACTTTTGCATGAATGCTCGACTCCTCTTGTGACCTGCGATCTTCTCACCCGACTTGCGACTGTGAACTCTTTACTTTAGTGCGAATGCTCAACTCCTCTTGCAACCTGCGATTTCCTCACCCCCAAAATTGCGACTGTGAACTCCTCCCACTGTGAACTACTGATCTCTTCACCCCCGACTTGCGACCGTGTAACTCCTCCGCGCGATCAAGGTTTGTGACCCCACTGAGATCTCCCACTGTGAACTCCTCTTCTCACCCACCTTGCAACTATGAACTCCACCGCGCGATCATCGCTTCTGAGAACTTTCCACTGAAATTTCTCAAATTTGGGGAAAACTGTTTTGCCCTAAAGGGGTATAAATTCTCAAACATCAGGTATGGATAGTGTATTTGCATCTACCATTGCATTTCTCCTTGCCCTAGAATCTCTCTTTCTCTCTTGAAAACCTCAAATCCATGTGTTAAAGTCCAAGAAGTATGGTCTTCCACAGTGGCCAGAACTATGCATGATATTTGGAGATACATATGCAAGCGGTGATGGAGGCATGATCAATCGTAATGCTTTGTCAACTAATGAGTCAATTGACATGGAGGTTAATCATGAGTCTTATGATGAGTCTACTGATGCTGACGGAGTCGAGCCGTTGGGAGACACTCAACCTGAAGCTACCCACACACTGGCTCCAACCCACAGGCATGATAGGACTCCTAATACAAAGAGAAAAATGAGCAGAAACTCTGATCTCTCAATGGCCTGCAGGGTCATTCAAGACATCAGTAGATCAAGGTTGGAGAGGAATGCTAGTATGTCTTGCACGTCAACCTAAGCTGTTGAACAACAATACAACATTACTAGAGCCACAGAAGAGCTCGAGACCGTCAATGATCTAAATAAAGAATTATATACGAAGGCACTTACACGGGTCATGGCTGACCCGCAATGGTGAGAGGCATTCATTTCATGCTTTGCACACCGGAAGACCATACTTCTAAGAATGCTTGGCTGATCATTTCTTTATTCTATTGATGTCTTTATCTGGGTGATTGTAACTTGGATACTTTGTGGTTTTTAATTTGGATGGTTTTAAGGATGACAATGGTTTTAGACTTTGGGGTTTCCTTCAACTACTGCAGTCATAACAGTTTGTGTTATTTTTACTTTTGATGGATGACATAAGATCATATATGAATGCTTTTAGATTAACTTCTTATAATTTGTTGATTGAGTATATTTTTAATGACACTCTAGGAATGGATCATAGCATTCGTATGTCTAGTGCACGCATGGATCAGATTGATAAGGAAGATACTGCAATGTGTATGGCTCTACTACTACATGCAGAAGATTCACTGTAAACTAGAGAGCCTATTCAAGATAGTGCATTGACAGGACCTGAACGTGTACATGATAAAGCATTGACAGGACCTGAACGTGTACATGAGGTCTTGTATGGACAAGTAGATAGATGTTATGAATGAACGAAATGTTTTCCTCAACCTGTGTTGCTTAATGCGAGAGCATGGGTGGTTGAAAGATAATAGGTTTGAGTTGGCGAGCAGTTAGTAATTATAGACTTGTAAGTAGTTGACACGTGTCCGGTTGCCACATTCGCTAATCTGGCTTATGTGGCTAAAATAATGTTCTCAAACATACAAGTCATGAAAATATGTGTAGGGTGGCATTTTATGTAATTTGGTATAAACAAAAGAAATGCTTTTGTTAAGATGCATTCCACAGCATTTGTGGGTACACTCGCAAACCCTTCCCTCCAACTCTGCCCTTCTCTCCCTCCATCTCACTCTGGAAATCTATCTCTCACACATCTGCTGCCGACAACGGCAGCCTCCACTCCCTTGTTCCCCCACTCACCTCTGTTGACTTCTCTCTCTTGGGTTATTATCAGGTCAGTACCGGGTCTGAAACTGCTTTTAGCCCCAGATCAAACCGATATTAGCCCGATATTAAAAAATTGATGAGAGACCGAAACGGACCGACAAATAGCAAATCGATTTTTAAGGACCAATAGCTTATCAGTTCAGTTTGGGTCTGGCATGAATGGTGCCAAGGGCCTCAGTCAGCCAACCGAAACTGAACCATACTGACTGTGCAACACTTCTAATCACACAAGAAGAAGATACTCCATGAAACATGAGAACAACTGGTCTGGTTGGAATCTGGAATGCTACCCAAGGAAATCTCATCTCAATCTTAACTGTCTATCCTAATCATGAGAATTGAAACTCTGACCATCCAAACTGATGCTTAATAAATATACTATACAACACAACAGACTAAGGTCTTATTTAGTAATTAGTAGATTATAGAATAATAGAACTCATTCAGAAGGTTTAGAACATCATAGAAAAATTTCTTCCTTATCCCATTTCCTAGCTTTTCAGGGATCACTGCATTGTGTGCTGATATCCAGACTTCAAGTAGGGAATGGACATTTTTCATAAATGAAATTTCATACTTCTTCCTCATATTTCAGGTCCAAATAGAATGCACCATTTATTAAAAAAAATTGTATGTGCTATACAACAGGATTACTGCATAACTACATTGAAACCGTAAGCGAAATCTTACCAACTCTTTCTTCACATTCTTTACTTCCTTTCTTGCAAGGTCAACATCTGTTGCTTGACCTTGAAACCTTGCAATTGGCTGCATACATAGGGAGAGAAAGATTGTTTTAATATTAAGATCCAATTGAAATATCTAGATTAGCCATATGAAAGATGAAAATGGAAGGTAAACTAGATCATAGTACACACACACACACACACACACAGAGGGACATTAGCATCTTTAATAACTAAGAAAAACCTGCTTTATCATGATGGTTGAAGAGGGCAAAGCAGAGCGGTTTCCTTTGGCACCAGAAGCTAAAAGCAGTGCTGCTTCTCCCCAAGCATTGCCAACGCAAAGGGTGAAAATAGGTGGCTTTACATACCTGCCGTAAAGGAAGCAACTCAATTTTCACTGACCAAAACTAATAAACACTAATACTTCATGGTATGAAAGAATTTGTTTCTAAATCCATACGCATATAAACTTAGCCCTAACATTTTAAGTATATTAGGTTAAATTATCGGTATTGGGTATCGTATCAGAAGTGTGATTTTAAGAGAGGTGTCATATCGTATCGTATCAGAGAGATAGAAGATACGCTAAAAATGCGTATGGAAATTCTTAAGATATATGCAAAATACAGTTTTGAAGCATAAAACACTATAAATAAGTAATATGTAAAACATAATATGTATAAAAAAGAACAAAGCATGATGAGACAAATGCATTCAATTGATTATGTATAAAGGATGAGAACAATTACATGTATTAATACCAATTGTTTAAAGTATTGTATCAGTACCGCATCATATCAGCACCTTAAAGATACGATACGTATCAGTAGATATGGGAGGATACTTAAAACCATGGTGCAATAAAGAATTGCTAGTTCTAACCTTCTGTTTTGAAAGAAATTCACATGCATATTAACTCTAATTTAATCTCTAATAAAATGAATAATATTAAAAAGGAAGAAAGTAAAAAGAACATGCTTCAGTCTGACAAAAGGCCAGACCAAATGAGGGGAATACATGAAACAACAAGAGATAGGTCATAATGGACTCATCCCAAGAGGAGAGCCCAACATCACACTGCACTCCTCATATGCCATTAGCTGATCTTGGCCCCCATTGTAAATTTTTTTTTGGGGGGTACACATAAGAAATGATGAATGTATTTTCCATGCTTCATGGCTCCTGAGTCCAAGTTTGCTGCTTGGAATTGCTTCTGACGTGTGAGACTGAGTTGGCTGCCCAAAGGTATCCATGTCTTCCTCAGGCTATCCTCGATGCGCCAAGATTCAAAAATATTAAACAGATCTTATTTAAAAAAAAAAAAAAAAAAAACTACAACACAATGTGAGGCATTTGCAAGTTAGGACTAAATGAGGCTAATCAAGACGGTCACTCATGATTTGGAGCTAAGACATTAGTTTCTTTGCGGCATATAACGCTCTCACAACACAGGCCTTGAAGCCCCCATTATCAAGACATAACCTAATCCCTTTTCTTGGGAGCTAAATGAAGAAAACAAAGTTAAACAAGAGATTATTTGATGAAAAGAAATGCAAGTTTTTGTTTGGAATTTTGCTACACTTCACCAAGCGTATTGAAGTGTGCTGCTTCACAACTTGCAATGTGGCAGTACATTGGGGGGGTGTCCATGTGATAGAGGACCCCCCCCCACCCATCTCACTAGTAAAATTTTCCTCAAAATGAGCAAGTAGCTAAAAGTTTAAACCAAAGTTCCAAAAAAAAAACGACGATATAATAGCCACCGAAGGAAATGAATATAAGATACACATTGACAACTTAGTAATTTTCAGTCAACTCATCTGCTTATAGACCCAACAAATGAGATGAGTGTGGGCTCCTCTATTACATGGACTCGGTCACGTATTGCCACAATCTGAGCACAGAAAGGGGAAAAAGCTATTCATAAGATGGCTAAAATGAGGGAAAGGAAGAGTAGAGATTTTGACCAATGTTAGATGTATTGAAAGCAATATTTAAAATCTCGTTTCGTTTCGGTGTTTCGGTCTAACCGAAATTTCCGAGATACCGAACTTTCGATGAAATTTTGTCGAAATATGGTATTTTTTCTATGAGTTTTGCTTGGCCATTTGTGGGTCTAAAATGCCGAAATGACCGAGATAACCGAAATTTCCAAAACGAGATGACCGAAATTTCCAAAATTTTCGAAATATTGCATTTTTTCAATTTGAACTTGCATTTCGTTTCGACTCGACCGAAATATTCGAGATTTTGACGAGACGAAACAAGTTTTTGAACTATGATTAAAAGTGAAGATGGAAAAGTACTAATAAGGGATGAGAACATTAATGAGAGATGGAAAGATTATTTCTACAGCTTACTAAATAAAGACATTTTGAGTGACAGTATCCTGGAAGTCTACATTATCCATCAAGACACCACATGTCGTAAATAAATATGAAAAATTTGGGTGTCCGAAGTAAATAAGCCTTTAAGGAGGATGAAAATAGGCAAAACACCAAGTCCAGAGAGGGTCCCAATAGAAGAGTGCAAGAGCTTAGCAATTTGTGCTTTATCTTGGCTAACTAAGCCGTTTAATAAGATTATGAGCACAAGGAAAATACCATATGAATGGAGGAGAAAAATTGTGGTACTGATTTATAAAAATAAATGTGATATTAAAAGTTGCAATAACTATAAAAGCATAAAACCATAGTTCAAAATCTTGCTGAAATTTTGGATATTTCGGTGGGTCTGAGACGAGATGGTAGGTCAAAATGAAAAAAATACAATATTTTGGAAATTTCGGTCTAAAAAATGCACTATTTCGTCAAAATTTCAGTTATTTCGGTATTTCGCTCTATTATCGAGAATTGTGTGGCACTAATACCGAGAGAAGAAAGGAGAAAAGAGTAGTTTGGTAAAGCTGTTTTATTTATGTTTTCTGGGTATTTTACTGTTATGCCCTTAATGGGATTTCTTTAATGAAGAAAAGAGGGAGGAGATTGAATTAATCTTTCTCCGCCAAAAGTTTCACCATCGTCTCTCTCTCTCTCACACTTGGTTCTCTCTGTTTCTCCTTTGTTTTTCTCTTCTTTTTTTTCATATTATTTACATGGTATCAGAGCTATAGGTACTGCTTACCACTCTCTTTGATCATCTTCTTCTATTTTCTCAAGCCTTTTGTTGATATTGAAGAGTTAGTGAACTGTTGTAAGCTTTTGCGCCTTCTCCTACCTTTTTTTTGAAGGGGTGCAGCACCCTATGCTGCTTTTGGGACTATTTAGAGACTAGTTCATGTTCTAAATTAAGAACTAGGTCTCTCTTTGTGTTTATGGGTGATTGATGGAGTGAAGATTGCATTGACAGTTGAAGAATAAAATCGGCAGCACCTGACAGTGTTTTTGAGATTGATTTTTCCAGGGTGAGAAATCGATTTTTTGGTTGAAGTTTTGGACTCTCTTTTTTGTTGACTGGATTTTTGGAAGCTACTGGGGCAGCAGAATTTTTCGTGGATCATCAAAATTTTGAGATCGATTTTTGTCAGGGTTTTTGAGGATCGAATTTTTTGCAGAATTTTATTATTATATTTTCTTGCAGTTTTCCTCCATCGATTGGGCTGTGAATAATGGTTGACAATTCAAAGACTGTGATGACTGAAGTTTTCTCTTCCTCCTCCAATCGTATCACTGAAAATAAATTGGAGGGGATCTCCAACTTTCAACAATGGAAGAAAATTATGAAGTTGGTTCTAACCGAACGTGATCAACAAGATCACTTGTTCAAGATCAAACCTGATGATGTCCCATTGTGGGACACTGTTGATGCTAGAATCTTGGGACAGATACTGAATTCTATGGAGAACCAAATTGTTGATTTGGTAACCCACACATTTGACACTATCAAGGAGTTGTGGGAGTACCTCAATATTCTATACTCTGGACAGATTAACCTTTGTCGCATTTATAATCTGTCTCAAGAGTTCTATAGGGCTGATAGAAAGGGTCATCCTTTGACCCAATACTTTGCTGATTTCAAGAGGATGTATGAGGAATTAAATTCTCTACTTCCTATCTCTTCTAATGTGGAACAAATGCAAAGTCAGCGGGAACAACTTGCTGTCATGGGATTTTTGGGAGGACTTGGAAAGGAGTTTGATTCAGTCTGTTCCCAAATTCTTGGTGGTGATAAGGTAGTCACACTGTCCGAGACATTATCCAGAGTTCTACGTGTTTCCTGTGAGAGTACTACTTCTGTTGACACATCGGCTTTGGCCTCTTTTCCACCCAGCCGTGGGCCCAATAGTGGGGCTGGTAACGGTGGCAATGGTAATAATGGTGGTGGTCGTGGACGTGGGGCTGGTTCTGGTAAACCACCTTCTTTGGGTACTCAAGGCACTTCAAATAGTTCCATTCGGTGAAGACTTGTCACCATTGTGGTCGCCAGGACATATCCAACATTTTTGTTGGAAACTTCATGGCAAACCTCCTCAGTAACAGTTTGCCAATTCTGCTACTAACTGAGTTTGCTATTTCTACATCTCCACAGCCTGAGGATAAGACTATGAAGATGTCTGATGAGGAGTATGCTCGTTTTACCCAGTTTCAGATTTCTCAGTCATCCCAGCCTCCAACTGCCACCTTTGTTCAGACAGGTAATGCCATTGCATGTCTTTCGATTGCTACTTCTCATCCCCGGATCATTGATTCAGGGGCTTCGGATCATATGACTGGTGTCTCAGGTATATTTTCCTCCTTCCAAAAATCATCGTCTAATGTTACTTTAGCTGATGGTTCCTTAGCTAAAGTGACTGGTACTGGTACTGTTCCTGTTACATCTTCTTTGTCCTTATCTTCCGTTCTTTATTTACCTGATTTTCCTTTCAATCTTTTGTCTGGTAATAGGTTTATCAAAACCTATGATTGTTCTGTAACCTTTTTCTCCGACTCTTGTGTGTTTTAGGATCTTACGACGAAGAAAATGATCGGTAGAGGTCGTAAATCGGGGGAGTTATATATACTTGAGGACACTTCTTCTATGGCGTGTTCCAGTGTGGCATCACCTCACCAGATTCATTGTCGTTTGGGTCATCCTTCGTTGGACAGTTTGAAGCTTCTAGATAGTCATTTTCGGTCAATTTCTAGTTTAAATTGTGAGTCTTATCAGTTTGGGAAACTTCACCGTGTGAGTTACCCTCCTAGAGTTAATAAAAGGTCTGACCAACCTTTTTCTTTAGTTCATTCAGATGTATGGGGTCCTTGTCCTGTCGTGTCCAAGTTAAGTTTTCGCTATTTTGTTACCTTTGTTGATGACTATTCCAGGGTTACCTGGTTTTATTTAATGAAAAATCGTTCGGAGTTATTTTCCATCTTTTGTGCTTTTGTGAATGAAGTTAATACCCAATTTCAGACTCCTTTGCGTATTCTGTGTAGTGATAATGTTAAGGAGTATTTTTCTGCTCCCTTTGCTGAATTTATGGTTTAATGTAGTATAATTCATCAATCCTGTTGTGCTTAGGGGTGTCAATAAAGCCCGCTCGGCCCCGAACCCGCCCTAAGCCCGGCCCAGACCCGACCCTGATTTTTCAACCCGAAGGGCGGGTCAAGGTTTAGAAATAGCCTGACCCCGGCAGGGTCGGGTCGGGTTCGGGTTTAAGCCTCGGGTTGAGCCCGACCCGGCCCTGCCCGACCCTGAATTGTTTATAAGTATATATATATATATATATATATATATATATATATATGCTTTTATATATACAATATATAGATATATAGATATTTATATATATTTTATTCTTCTTTATCCTAACAAAAAATAATAAAAAAACACTCAAAACCCTCAAAACCTAAAAGCGATTCACATTTCACTCATCCCATCTCTTTCCCTTCTCTTTCCCTTCATGCGCCGTCTCGAAACCCTATCTCTTTCCCTCTGCGATGTCTGGATTTGCCTTATCTATCGTTCTCGTTTGGACTTTGGAGGAGAAGGCTGACCAAAAGCTACATGCACAACGGCGAAATCGGTGACCAAAGTTTTCAGAGGTAAGCAACAATCTACGACCTTCCTCTCCTTCACTCATAGCGGCAATCCAGTAGCTTGCGTTGTACCTCTCCACTCTCCCTCACTCCCAGCGGCACTTCTATCTCTTCCATAGCAGCGGCGGCATCCAGCTTCTGCAAGTGATTGACGGGTTGATTTCGCTCAGGGAATGTCGATGACGTTTTCTCTTTATATCTCTCCAATTTTTTCTCGTATCAAGAAAATATTTAAAAAAAAAAAAAAATCGAATCTGTGAGGCTAAGTGCCCAACTCTTCTCCCATTATATTAGCTCTTGGATCAAAGCATCTCTTGGAGCCTGTAACTCGACCAGTGAGCCCAACTCTTCTTCCATTATATTAGATTAACAGAACAATCAAAAACCTAGAATGCCAAAGTGTCGCCATATGAAGACTCAAAGAGTCAATTCTCATCATCCCCTACCTATTTCTGGTCGGTTATATCGGATTTAGGTTTTAGATGTCCCATTTTCTATATCCATTACTGTACAAATAGATTTCCTTTCCATTCCCATTCTTTCTTCCATGGTTCCCTTTCCGTACACTCTTCCTCTGTTTTTCTAATACCTTCTTCATATCATTCTTTATTTTGGATTATTGAATTTTTTTTGTGTGGCTTTTAGTAACCTGACCTTCGGGTTAGTGTGATGGTTACACAGTCATGAGATTGATGATGCTTCCCCTGTTTTTTGTCAGCTTAATGTGACACTAAATAATGATATGATGTAGTATGAATCCTGCTTTCATAAAGTTTCAAGAGAGGTGGATTGGAGTTATGATGTAGTATGAATCCTGCTTTCATAAGGTTTCACGAGAGGTGGATTGGAGTGGGTCTTAACCTTGGGTATCTACGGCATGAACTACTCAGACTCCATACTCAGAATTTTTTCTATTTGTATAAGATGTTATATTGGTTAAGGCTTTAATGATCTTAATTTGAGTATTGTGAGCTTATTGCCCTATTTCTTTCTCTTACTTGGCTTTTTGATCGGTCATGGTGTTTGAATGTAACATGATTGGTGCCTTATCAAGAGATTGACCATAGGACAATCTAACGAGATTCATTGAGTGCAGTGTTTATAAGCTATTCATTTTTACTGCTTCAAATTAAGTTAAAATATTTTACTTGCAATGCTGACAAATCCTAGAAAATTACAATCTGATCAACTTTGACATAATAAAAATTACAGGCATAAGAAAAACCATTTCCAAAAATAAATAAATAAATAAATAAAGTCAAGGTCAGGGTCAATCAGGGCCAACCCGACCCTGCCCGACCCTATCAAGGTCGGTTCGGGTCGGGCCAGGTTAAGGAAAACCCTGGCAAGGTCGGGTCAAGGTTGAGGGTTTCTTGGCCCTGCGAGGGTTTCTTGGCCCTGCCAGGGTTGGGTCAGGGTCAGGGTTTAGGCAGGCTCGGCCCAACCCGACCCATTGACACCCCTAGTTGTGCTAACACTCCACAAGAAAATGGAGTGGCCGTGAGGAAGAATAGACATTTAATGGAAGTCGCTCGGTCTCTTTTATTTAAGATGAAAGTGCCTAAAATTTTTTGGGCAGATGTTGTTTTGACTGCATGTTACCTTATTAACCGCATGCCTTCCTCTGTTTTACGTGGTGGTATTCTTTTTTCTTTATTATTTCCTTCTATGCCTTTAGTTGTGTTACCACCACGGGAGTTTGGAAGTGTTTGCTTCATTCGAGATTATCGTCCTAGTGGTTCAAAGTTGGACCCTAAAGCTCTTAAGTATCTTTTTGTTGGCTATTCCCGCACATAAAAGGGTTATCGTTGTTATTCCTTTGACTTACAAAAATACTTTGTTATTGCTGATGTTTCCTTCTTTGAATCCACCCCGTATCATGCTTCTTCTTTTACTGTGTCTGAGTTGGATGATGATCTTCCTTTGTATGTTGTTTAGTCTACTGTTAACATTGTTCCACAGGCTGCCTCATCACGGCACCTCCTCCTATTATGTTCCAATGTCACCAATGGAAAGTATGAGCTCCCCCCGTTTCAGCTACTTCTGCCCCATCTACTTCTTCGCCAGCTGATCCTCCAATAGGTAATCCTTCTTCTTCTGTGGAATCTCTTTCTGATCTTGATATTCCTATTGCTCATCGTAAGGGTGTTTGGAGTTGTACCCAACACCCCATTTCTAACTTTGTTTCTTACCTTCCATTCTTATTTAAATACCATTGAAATCATCCTGTTCCTAAGTCTATCACAAAGGCATTGTCTAGTCCTGGTTGGAGGGCTGCTATGAATGAGGAATTGTTGGCATTGGAGGAAAATCAGACTTGGGATCTTGTTCCCTTACCCTCAGGTAAATCTGCTATTGATTGTCGTTAGGTGTATATGGTGAAAGTGAACCCTGATAGATCCTTGGTCCGTTTGAAGGCCAGCCTTGTGGCGAAGGGCAATGCCCAAGTATATGGTGTTGATTACTTGGATACATTTTCTCATGTGGCGAAACTTACTTTTGTTCGTATTTTGATTTCACTTGCTACTACTTATCATTAGCCTTTGTATCAATTAGATATTAAGAATGCCTTTTTACATGGGGATTTGCTTAAAGAGGTTTATATGGAACAACCTCCTGGGTTTGTTGCTCAGGGGGAGTTTGGCTTGGTTTGTAAGCTCAAGAAGTCATTGTATGGGTAGACAATCCCCTCGGGCTTGGTTTGGTCGCTTCACTAAAGTTGTGTTGGAATTTGGGCTGTCGCGGTGTAGTAATGATCATTCAGTATTTTTCCGCCACTTTGGTGCAGGGAAAATATTTCTTGTAGTTTATATAGATAATATAGTCATTACAGGAGATGATGCTACTGGTATTGAGGACTTGAAGGTATATTTGCAGTAGAAGTTTCAGACCAAGGATATCGGAAAGTTGAAGTATTTCTTGGGTGTGGAAGGGCGAAGAAAGGGATTTTGCTGTCACAGCGAAACTATGTTCCTGATCTTCTTTCAGAGACAGGGATGTTGGGTTCCAAACCTCTAGATACTCCCATGGATCCCAATTTAAAATTTATGGCTGATGATGGTGATACTTTAGGTAATCCTAAGAAGTATCGACGGTTAGTTGGAAAATTGAATTATCTAATAGTGACTCGGCCTGGCATTGCCTTTCCTGTTAATGTGGTGAGTCAGTTCTTATCTGCTCCTCGAACATCTCACTGGGAGGCAGTTGTGCGTATCTTGCGTTACCTCAAAAAGGCTGCTAGACGTGGTCTCCTCTATAGTGATCATGGCCATGGGCGGAAAGAGGGGTTTTTGGATGCTGATTAGGCAGGATCTCCAGTTGACAAGAGGTTCACTACAGGTTATTGTACGTTTGTTGGAGGGAACTTGGTGTCTTGGAAGAGCAAGAAACAAACAATAGTTGCTCGTTGCAATGCAGAATCGGAGTACAGGGCTATGGCCCATGTTACTTGGGTTCGTTGATGATTCTCCGATGCAACTATGGTGTGACAATCAAGCTGCTGTCCATATTGCTTCAAATCCTGTGTTTCATGAAAGAACGAAACACATTGAGGTTGACCATCATTTTGTACGTGAGAAGCTGCAACAAGGGCTGATTTCTCCTATTCATGTTCGTACAGGAGAGCAACTTGCATATATATTTACAAAGTCTTTGGGGAGTCCAAGAGTGGATTATATTTGTAACAAGCTGGGCATGAATAACATTTATGCTCCAGCTTGAGGGGGAGTGTTATCGAGAATTATGTCTTCTCGGTATTAACGCCTGACGCTAATACCGAAAGTAGAAAGGAGAAAAGGGTAGTTTGGTAAAGTTGTTTTATTTATGTTTTCTGGGTATTTTACTATTATGCCCTTAATGGGATTTATTTAATGAAGAAAAGAGGGAGGAAATTGAATTAATCTCTCTCCCCCAAAAGTTTCACCATTGCCTCTCTCTCTCTCTCTCTCTCTCTCTCTCTCTCTCTCTCTCTCTCTCTCTCTCTCTTCTTTTTTTTTCATATTATTTACACGCTCATTTCAGCATTTTGCACCCGAAAATAGCAAAGCAAAACTCATAGAAAAAATACATTGTTTCGGAGAAATTTCGGTATCTCGAAAACTTCGGTCTGGCCAAAATGGCCTTCCGAGACGAGATTTAGTACTATGCATAAAACTAATGAATCATAAAATAAAATTATAAAAAGAAATGTGATATTCGGAGTTCCAATAACTATAGAGGCATAAAACTAGTAAGTCATGCTATGAAATTATGGGAGAGAGTCATTGAAACTCGCTTGAGACAAAAAAAACTACCATTATGGAAAACCAATTTGCTTTTATGCCAGGAAGATCCACGACATAAGCTATTTACTTACTTAGGAGACTCATGAAAAGATGTAGAGATTGCAAAAAGGATCTCCATATGGTCTTTATTGACCTAGAAAAAGCTTATGACAGAGTCTCTAGAGAGTTAATCTAACAAGTACTAGAGAAGAGAAGTGTTTCGAGCAACAACAATAATTATCCCAACTTAATGGGGCCAGCTACATGGATCCAAACAAAACAAAGTAGGTAAAACTGAGGTCTAAACAAAAAAAGGGGGAATTAAGAGATGGGGAATTAAGAGATGGGGAAAAGAGGGATGGGAAAAGAGATGAGAAATGAAAAACTGGAAAATGACAACTAATAGATGGAAAATAAAAAGAAAAATGAAAGATGAAAGTAAGGGGAAAGAGGCACAACCCAGTAAGTCAGGAAGATCTCAGCTAAATGGGGTGGAAATAGTTACAAATATGTATAATGGTGTGGTGACTACATTGACTAGTGTAAGAACTAAGGGCATAGTTTGAAAACTTGTCTCGAAGAGCCATCTCGACCAGGTCGAGTTTTTCGAAATCTCAAGATCTCGCCGAGATAGTGGTTTTTTTTTTTTTTTTTTTTTTTTTTTTTTTTCCCTGAACTATGTTTCGGTGGGCAAATGGCCATAGTTGGCTCTGAAACTTTAAGGGAAGCTTGTTTTAGGCTTAATAAACATATTTAAAGGTTCAAATTGAAAAAAAAAAAAAAAAAAGACATACACACGCACACCCAATTTGGTGCTTTGGATTTGCACCCTTGGTTGGCAGTAAAGGTCGAACCCTTAATGTAAACATTGTTTGAAAGTAAAACAAATAAATTAAGCAATAATGGATGAAGACACACAATCTTGAAAAGAAACAGTTAAAGACTTAAAGTTTCTACTACAAACTACATTATTTACTACAAAGAACAATAAGTCAATTATACATAACATAAGTCCGAAGTCCCAACCACCAACAATAAGTCAATAATACCAACTACCAAGTACAGCGAACAATAATACATAAGTCTCCTAAGTCCCAAGTATGTAAGGCTGTTCGACACCATGAGGTCGTAGATTGGCCTTCGGTGTTTAACATATAAAAAATCCATACCCATAAAATAAGTATGTCATTTTTTTTTCCATAAAATAGATTTTGTGAATAGTAACTTTACCTGCAATGGTTGAATGTAGCCAAATCTGGAGGAATAGGCAGCAATCGATCTCTTAGTTGTGTATCCCAGTAGCAAGGAGTGATGATGGTGTGGCCAAAAAGTGAAGAAACCAAGTTTTTCCCCTTCTCCAGATCAAACCAGCACTCTCTCTAGCGAGAAAGTTCGAAATCTCCAAATAAAAATCGAGTTAGAGCACTTTTATAAAGTGCTTTGTAGCAATTCATCGATATTTTGGCAAGATATTCGAAACTACCGAAATATCGACCGAAATCTCAACCGAGATTTTTGAAACTGTGCAGTTTTTTAATTCGTATAGTATCTTGTCTCGACCAGATCGAGTTTCTCTAGTTTTTCGAGATCTTGCCAAGATCTCAGCGAGATTGTGAACTATGACTGAGGAGGGTCAAGGTAGTGAATTCCCAACTACAATTAGGTTACATCAAGGATCAGCTTTAAGCCCTTATTTGTTTGCACTTATCATAGATGATTTAACCAGAGGCATTCAAGATTAGGTTCCTTGGTGTATGTTTTTTGTTGATGATATTGTTTTGGTAAATGAAACAAAAATAGGGATTAACACCAAGTGAAAGTTATAGAGATCAACCTCAACCTTGGAATAAAAAGGTTTAAGTTAAGTAGAACAAAAACGAAGTATATGGTGTGTAAGTTTAGTTGCACTAGGACAGATAATTAGGTGGTGAAAATTGATAAGAAGGAGATTCCATAAAGAGATTATTTTAGGTACTTGGGATCAATCATAAATAAAGGTGATAAAAAGGATCATGTTTCACAAAGAACTAACCTATGATGGATGACGTGGAGAGGTTGTGTGATCGACACATTCCTTTATAACTTAAAATGAAAATTTTATAGGACAGTCGTATGACCGACTATAATGTATTGTGCAGAATGTTGGGTAGTTAAGAAGCAACTTATAGATAACTCAGTGTAGCTGAGATGTGGAAGTTGAGATGGATGTACGGCAAAACTAGGAAGGATAAAGTAAAGAATGATCAAATTAGAACTAATTTGGGTGTAACTCCGATACATGATAAGCTACGAGAGAGTCATTTGAGGTGGCATGGCCATGTTCAACGAAGACCTTTAGATGCTTCAGTGCGGAGGAGTGATTTGGATTCAGATTGTAGGAGCTAAAAGAGTTAGGGGCAAACCTAAAATGACTCTGGGAGAAGTGGTGAGGAAAGACATCCATAGCTTAGACCTTGTATCAAGTACGACCTTGAATAGAGCTGATTCAAGGGTACAAATCCATATAGCCGACCCCATTTAGTTGGGATAAGCCTGAGTTGTTGTAGTCATGTATTGCCACATGTCAGCTCATGAAGCTATACACTGCACTAGACATAGTGAGATGTAATTTTCCCCACTAATCATATGTTAATCATTATTGGGCTCAAAATTGCAGGCTTAATAAATAAAATGGAATATATTTATTTTTCCTTTTCTTTTTTTTTTTCGTAGTGGGTGGGGGTGGGAGAGAGAGAGAGAGGGGCCTACCAATTTATATCTTCAAAAATCCTGTTGCCAGCTTCCTAGATTACTATAGGGAAACTACCTATTGTCACCAGTAAATTTGTGGCCTATTGTCACAACTCAGTATAACATTCCTATTAGTGGATTGGTTACTCCGTCATTTGAGTAGTTTCAATTGAAAAACAAAGTAAGAAATATTTTCTAAATCTGTATTTTTGGAACAAGCCTCTTTACCTTTCTTCACAAAGCTATGCAGTTCAGCTCTTTACTTGCAGACTTCTACTCAAAATCTACAAGGTGTGGATAGTTCTTGACCTGGTAAATTGCCAGTGCTGATCCATACCCATGGTGAAAATGATTCAAAAATTGACAATGAGCACACCCAGAATTCAGGTTTCAATTGCTGAGTTATTTACTCTAAATCTAGAAGGCGTGGATAGTATAAATTCTTATCAGAGCCCCGATAACACAATGCAAAATATCTGATACTGCACAGGTATTTCTGGAGAAAAAGGTTCAATCTCCCTATTATGCTACAGGTTATTTCACTGAACCCGAATGGTTTATTGTCTCCCTTCCAACCCCCCCACCCCCCACCAAAAAAAAGAGTACAGCGTATCTTGCATTGAAGCATATTATAAGCTCTAAATAGTTTATACATGTCATATCTGCAAATTGATATAACTACATATATGTAAAAAGATGTGTTCTTATTTCATGAAAAGAAGCTAAATCTGTATCTCGAAAATATTCGAACCAACAATTGGCAATCAAATAATCTGTCTGATAGACTTGATTGAGTATCATGACCATATAGGATCTTTTGTTCCAAACCAAGTTATGCTATATTCAATTGAATGAGATTATTTTTTCAGAAAACAATTCACCAGATAACCTAAGTAAAACCAGCTCTAGCAAGAGAAGTGTCATGAGGAAAAACTTAGAATTCATGGTACCCATGTGGTACTCTGCAAGGACTGAAACTATTAGATTTATAACCAAGATGATGTGGCCCAATCTTTTCTACTTAGTATTATATCATGTCTAAACTGAAAAAAAGCTTCCAGGGGAGGGTTTCCCCTAACTTACATTAAAGAGAGCCAAAAAAAAAAATTCTGGGGGTGATTCTTCATTTTATTCAGGTATCAAATTGAGGAAACATGTGTCCTATGAGAACCAAGGGAATAAGACTTGTAGCTCTCATTTTGAACCCTTGCTTCTCTTTTTTTTTGTTTTTTTGGTAATGGAACCCTTGCTTCCATCATGCCTAGTTATAGTGTAAAACACATTTAGCTTTGTGAATATTCATTTGAAAGCTTCCCCAACCTCTCCCCACCCCCCCCCCCACCCCACAAAAAAAAAAAACAACGCAGAAGCTACAAGACAAGAAATTGAAATCTCCTAATCGCCATTTGTAATTCTTCAAATGCTTTTAATTAGGGCTGCAACAAGGTTGGGTTGGGCCGGGCTTTATAGAACCCTAGCCCAACCCTAAGACTCCTTAACTGGGCCCAGGCCCGACCCGACCCTGACTCAGGACCAGAAAAATCCAACCCTGACCCGCCCTCAAGGTCAGGCCGGGCTGACCCTGATTGGCCTTGATCATGGGGAGGGGAAGGAAATGCATGGGCTGGAATGTGCCAGGGAGAAAATTATTAACTTTACGTAAAATAACATTGTAATAAAATGTATTATATGATTATATCACTTATTGTCTTCATATATAATATATTATATAACAAAATGCGGGTGGCATTTAAAGTTTATAATATATAATATATATATTATATCAATATATATTTTATAGTATAACTTAAAACAGGGTCAGACCGGGTCGGGCCAGTCTTAGCCCAAGGCCTCAACCCTAACCCGACCCAACCCTAACTCAGGGCCAGAAATTTCGAGCCCTGACCGGGCCCCTCAGGGCCAAATATCCCAGGCCCTGTTCGGGCTCAGGGTGGGCCAGGGCGGGTTCGGGCCGACAGGGCCAAACTTGCACCCCTATTTTTTATTGTAAGACAGCAAGAAAATTAAATTTGTGAGCCTAATGAATTTATGCATGTCTTCATGAGAATAAGTAGCAAATGATTCACAAAAGAATTATGAACTAGGATATATAACCTCATAACATCATATATGGCAAATGCCTCTGTTTCATAACCCAACTTCTCGCCACCCTGGAAAAAAGAGAGAATTTTTATCAAAATTAGGAAATATAGGATCGAATAACTAAGAAAATATTATATGCACAAAATAAAGAAAAAATCCTACTAAGAAAATACCATATTCACAAAATAAAGAAAGAACAATTCATAAAGAAACTAAGACATCATAAAAACAAAGTACTTGAACAATATAACAGCAAATAAGGGGAAAAAGCTGCGACAATTAGCTCAAGTCCAGTTACACGAAGTATTTGGATGGAGAGAAACAGAAGGGTCTATGAAGAGAATGCAGAACCAGCCTATGAGATCAGAATGAGGGCTTTACATGTAAGCCCACTCCAGCCTTCAATTTCTCAAGATTCGAGGTTGAGGGAACATTCTGCATCCTACACTAGAAGAAAATAGCTGTTCTTTCCCATGCAATCTAGTTACTGCAAGCATTTGTACAGGGCTTTGTTAAGTATACCAGAGTTTCTCTTCTCAATCTTCAGCAAGAATTTCTGATTTATTGTGAGTAGAAAGGTAAAAAGATAACCAGTCCAACAAATCCTGTGGTGTGGATGATCCAATGTGTGTAGGTCTTGAAAGTATTACAGTAAAAAAAGGGAAAAAAACTCTCGTTCCGCCCCTGCAGTCAGAATCCTCTCTTAAGCCGGTTTTTGGGGAATAATATACATATGATGATGGTTGGAAGTTTGAGCTTCAATCTAAAGAAACGGCAGAATAGAAATGTTCGCAGTGAAGAAGGGTAAACATTGGATGGTTCCAAAGAACTGCAATGAATGCTTTAAGCAATCCAAAAAAAAAAAGGGGGGGGGGGGCGCAATGATGTATAAGTGTCCATGTATGAATAATTTTATATATAAGCGTGATTATGTATACGAGTATAATCATAGTATTGAATCTCGTTTTGGCAAGGCCATTTCGCCGGACCGAAATTTCCGAGATACCGAAATATTGGCGAAATTTCGCCAAAATTTGATACTTTTTGTGCAAGCGGTTGGTCATTTTGGTAGGTTTTAGGCCAAATTAAAGCCTCAAACTTCATGGAAACCCTATTTTAGGCTATATAAACACATGCAAATGTTCATATTGCAAAAATAGTCACCCAAAGTGGTGATTTGGATTTGCACCCTTGATTGCCAATATACGGTCGAATCCTAATGTATAATTACACATTGTTTAAGTACTAGAGGACATAATAAGCAATTTAAACAGTAAATCATACAAACATAGAGTCAACAACTCATAATATTAAGTACATAATTTGGATGACATCAATACACTCTCCTAATACAAGTCAAGTGTCTACTAATCATAATTATTGCGCCGTCCAAGATCGATCTCACTCATAGTCTGAGGACCTGACGTGCATTGTCCTCTGACTGTAGGACATATGAATGTCACGCCATAGTTTGGGAGAAGAAACGAGTATAATCCATAGTTGTCATGGCGTCCTGGCGCTGGAGGTCAGTGCATATCGACCTACGCCATGGCATCCTGTCTCTCTTTCCCTCTTCGATTTCTTCTTCCTGCCTCTCTTTCCCTCTTCGATTTCTTCTTCTTTAATTTTTTGTTTCTTCCCCAACCTTAGACCCACTCCCTGCTTCCCTAAATCTCCTATTTTAGCCTTGGTTTAGTAACCTGCAACTAAGACATCTGCCAGATCTGATTTCAGATCTCACCATTCGGTTGCTAGTAGAATTTTGGGCTATTTCTCGTTGGGATCGACAGACCTTGGTGCTGCGATTTTGTTCCAGAAATTGCAGGGAGAATCGTCTTCATAAGAAGGAGTTTCCTCTGCTGGAACTACTCCAGTTCACCGCCTCTCTGCCTCTCTTTCTATCGTGTAATTGCAAGGTTGAAGAAGACATTAAGTCTTTAAAATTGCAAGTAAGGACAACTTATATTATTTATATAGAACCCCTTATATTCTCTATTGCTATTCTGTTTAATCCATTCAGTTTTCTCTTTAACTCCATTACATTACAGTTCTGCCACTCCTTTACAACTTCAGATTAATTACAATTCTGCCATTGCTCTTATAAATCTTGATTTATCTACTAGTTTGCCATTCAACTTTGGATTTAATTACAATTCTGCCATTGCTCTTACAAATCTTGATTTATCTACTAGTTTGCCATTCAACTTTGGATTTAATTACAATTCTGCCATGGTCAACATGATCGCCATGGCGGGCGACGTGTCGATATATCGATCAGACACCACTCCATCGACTTGGATCGCCATGACGCCATGACAACTATGGTATAGTCCTCCACAGTTGCCATGTAAATTGCATCATCGATATACTGAAGGTAACCTATCCTATGATATGGGTCTGCAAAGTGTGAAGAACTACCCACTGATCAACTGTGATATGACGCCTCTGGGAGCATGTACTGGTACGGCTGGTGAGTTGGATATAATAAATTCATCACTAACCAGCATGTATTGATCATATGATTTTCAAAAAAAAAAAAAAAATTTTTGGAGAATATGGTTTACCTGAAATAGTGGAACAAGCTCTAATGATGTGCTAGAAAGCTTCAAAGTTAGGGCCCTGTTAATGGTTTGACTTGGTTGAACGTAGGAGAGTGTGGAAAGCGTAAGGTAGAAAAGGAAGAGTTATGGGTCTGACATTGGAGTTCTCTAATGGAACTTTGAACTACAGGCAAGCCAAACTTCAAGTTACTAAGTGTAGTGATGAGCACATTTATGTGTGAAATCTTAGGGTCATAAAGCATGCATTTTTATACTTGGAACAGAGCTACTCGAGGTTTTTGTTTGTGTTTTCAGGTTTTAGGCGAATTCTTGTGAAAATGGAGCAAGTGATGCTAAGGAGCCATTTTTAAGTTGTTTAGTGGTGTTTGGCAGTAGCTGGAAGCGCCCAGGAGTCGAGAAAATCAAGTTTGGATTGAGCACTGAAAGAATCACGCCAATCAATCAAATTTGAACGTGAATATAGTGGGCCCCATAGTATAATTTTGAGGTGTTAATAGTATGGATGCGTAGCCCGTCGAGTCAGCTTCCCAACGGTTCAAACAGCACTTGATTCCGAGTTGAAACGAACAAGTTACGGCCGTTTCCGTAACGACGCACAAAAATGGCATGTAGGGGTTTGTTTGTAATTATCGAAAATTGGCCAGGGACAAAGTAAAGCAGAAGTTTGGATTCGAGGGGCCATATTGCAATTATCAAAAGTCGACTTGTCTGTTAGCCGAAAGATTCCATTTGGAAGGCTCTGGAGCAGTCCAGCTTCAACTTGAGATATCTTGGGCTCCCGAACTCCAAATTGAACGAAATTTGGGTCTATTTTGGGTGATTTTTCGCAAGGAATGCAACAGTGAGGCCTATATAAGCATCCCACCCTCCATGCTTTTTTAGAGGACAGCTTTGGTATTTAATTAATTGATTGAGTGGAAATCCCAATCATCATCATCACACTCTCTCTCCTCCAACTTTCCAAGGGCACTTTTGGAATTGTACTATGGATAGATTTCTTTTGAAAAATATTCTCTTATCCTTGGAAGGTTGAAAAGTCAAAGATGCCTTGATCTCATTGCTTGGAGAAGACACCTACAAAGAAAAGGAAGCACAAGAATAGAATTAGAAAGTTACTTTTTAAAAAATAGAAGGTTTATGTAGCTAAAATTTTTATCTCTCCCTCTTTCTATTTTTCTCTTTTTTCTTGGGGATCAAGCTATGTAAAGGAAGGAGAAGGGAATATTTCTCCTACCTCTTCTCCCTTCTCCTCTCCTTCCCTATAAATACCCCTAGCCACTCTCTTGTAAACTAGTTCAATTACTTAGTAAAATTTCTTCTTCTCCTCCTTCTAATTTGTGATTTTTTGCTTTCTAGTTCTTAGTTTTGATTTTATAAGCTTAGTTCATGGTTGTAATAGGTTTAATTCAAGCTTTACTTTCAATTCATGTCTTCAATATGGTTGTAATAATTCTTGTTTAGGTTTTAAAGCTTTCTAGTCTAGGCTTCTAAATTCTAGTGAGAAGATTTAGAAGACTTGGAAGAGGAAGCAATGCAAGGATTAATCAAGTGTTCAAGCTTCATCAAATTACATTCATGCAAGGCCTAGTTAATTCATGCACTTTCAACTTTGGCAGAAGGGAGTATCAAGTTCTTATTTTTATTTTTGTGTTCTTCTTATTCTCAACCTCTTAATTCTTCTAGTTTCTAATTTCTTCTTCTTATTCTCTACCTCTTTCTTCTTCTATTAGTTTTATTTTATTAGTATTCTCATCTCCATTAGTCCCTCCATTCTATTAGGAATTTTCAGTCTCCATTATTTTTATTTTCATTCTCATTCTCTATCTCTCTAATTCAATCATGCTTTTAGGATTTTTATTTTTTATTCACTATTATCATTATGCATTATGGTAGGATTTTAATTTAATAATTTTTGTTTTAATTTCAGATTTGGTAGCACCATTTTAAGTGTGAGAAGCAAGCAAATTTCAATCCGGTTCAAGCCCCTTCGGGTTTTACATCTCTAATCTCTTAGTCTCATTCTCCCTCTCTAATCTCTTTCTTTTGGTTTTTTTATGTGGTTGTGATGTGTGGCTGCAATTTATTCCTTCGAATCCGCGTTAGTTTTGATAGGTTAGATGCTTATGTGTTAGGACGCCAATTCAATTCGCTAGATGCTTGTGAGTTAGGATGCGTTAATTTTCGTTAGTTTAATTAGTTCAATCCAATACCTTAATTTGGCTCACTTTGCATTGCTTTAAAGTGAGTAAAATAGAGTGGCGTACATCTCCTTGAGTTCGACCCGTAGCTACGATTGATCCGTACGCTTACGGTTATTATTTCTTGCAAACATGTAGCAACAGCAAAAAAGGTACAAAATTTCCCTTCTCCTCCCTTCTTCTCAAGGAGACTAGAGCTGCAAAGTTCCACTCTCAATCAAGGTTACCTTATGATGCAATTAAACATTCGGTTAATCATGGTTATTTATGTAAATTGCAATTTTAATTTTATTTTGTTGGAATTAGTCAGAAGTTAGTAAGAAGTTGAGTTAGAGCTCATTTTTAATTCTGTTTCAATTTAGATTACAAGTGGGAGTCAGTGAGCCTATTGTTGGATATATTGACATTTGACGTGTGTCCATCAAACCCAATTTAGTTGGATTTAATTAATTAATTACATTTTTTATTATTTGCTTGTTATAATTGTTATTTTTTGTGCAACAGCCCAATAGTACCATTACTTGTTCTCAACTATGAACAGACTTGGGCACTTTGTTCTAGGGTTGCCGTATTGTATAATTCGCAATAAGGATTGGTCGGAAATATAAATACAGACACTTTAATGTGTAGAACATTGATCCATTGAAATTCCTGAATGGTTCACCGCCAGTTGTGTATGGCAACAGGAATTTCTGGTAGTCTCTTTATCCCATACTTGGGAGGCACTTATTGACTTATTGTTACATTTGTATTTTGAGTGTTTGTGGTGTGCCGATGGTTGATGTCTACCAATAAGACTAGCTACACACCAGCCGCTCGACATACACTATATAAATGGTAATGAGGGTGTCAAGGTGACACTCAATAAGGTTTCCACTGCCAGTTTAGGGAGAACATCCAAGAGAGAGAGTTGTCGGACTGTGACTAGTCGAAATCTAGGACCTGGTAATTGTTTTGAAAAGAATTTGCAAAAAGTGTTTATTTTATTGTTATTATATTAAAAAAATTATATTTGAAAAGTGTTTCAAATGTTTTTGGGTCCAATCAATGTTCATGACACTCTCATAATTGAATGCAATGGATTTAATTACATGGCTGTGATTTCATTCCATGGTTTCAAGGTCCATTACGAATGTTGGTAGTGTGGAGGATAAGTATAATGAAAATATCTACCACTGGGAGTTTTCAGGTTACACCTTTTGTAGTATCATCCTTTTGTGCAATTAAGGACAACTTAAAGGCTACCCTTTAGGATCACACCACTTGACATGATTTAGTCTGTTAGATTGCAATCTCCTAACTCAACTTTTCTATTTAAGAGAAGTTGTGGCTGAAACCCTGATTGCAAAACAACACAATTTAGAGAAATTGATTGAAGAGAGAAAAAGAGAGTCTTCTTCTTCTTCTTCAAGCTTGGGATTCAACCATTGGAGAAGGTGCATTTGACAGTGATCATGTTTGAGTGCTGCATTCTTTTGGACGAGCACACCACTTGTGTGTTCTAGGTAACCATGAAGCACGTTGTTAGATTTATTCGATGTGTTCATTAAGATCCTTGTTCCATAAAAAAATTTGAGATACATAATGCGTCAAATCGCTTCCACCGCCACCATCACCTATACATGAATGCAATCCTTCAACTGGAAGGTGGAAATGGATTGAACGAAATTTGTTGGTTCCGTACACTGCTAATAGCTTTGGTGTGTTCTCTCTCCTCTCATTCATCTTCTCTGTTTTGTTTGATTTCACCCCCCCCATCTCAGATCAGATCTTCTGCTTCCCTTATTTCTCTTCTAAGACTACTCTTCTTCTTCTTCCCTCTTTCTGATGCAGCATCAAAGGGCCACATCAAGAGGAAGAAGAGGAACAAGCCCCACTCCCATGTGGGGCCCATTGAGTAGCTAGTTAGGGTTGGCCCTTGGCCCCCATACTTAGTTAATTACTTAGTAGTTTACTTACATTTTCTATACTTAGCTTTATTTTCTATTTTTTAAATTGAACCGATTTAAATTGGTTGCATCCAATTGGTTCAATTGGTCTAATTTAAGTGAAGTGCTCCTATTGGCTAATTGGTTCTTAAATCTTGTTCGCTAGTAGGGAATCTTCTTTTGAATCAGCTGTTTTAAGTTAGAATTCTCCCTTCCACGACTTTAGAAGGGTAGTTTAGGAATCTTTTAAGTTTTTTTGTTTTAAATTAGGATTTCCTCCCTTCCACGATTTTTGAAGGGCTTTAGAATTGTAATTTGATTCAGCCAAGGAATAATATTCCAAGGCTGAATCTTGGATGGCCCTTTGGCCCTATTATTATATATATGAATAAAGAAAAACAGAAGAGATAGTTTTGAAGTCTCCCAATCATGAAGTTTTCTCTGCTGCATTGTTGCTGCTGCTACTGCTCTTTAGAGTGTTTTGCCTTGTGGTTCTATCAAGGAAGAAGGACAGGTGGATCTCCTGTGACTCCTTGCACCATGATGGCCAGGAGGATCCCTATCCGAAGGTGGTTCTATCCTTCAAACCTGTCGAAGCTTGCTGCCAGTGGAACCTCTAGTAAGTTTGACACCCAAATTCTTCTTCTAATCCTCTAAACCCTTCCCCCCATTCGATCCCCCTTTTTATTTGTTTAAAGTTCATAAACCCTAACTCATTCTTAGACCTGTCCAGCATAATTCCCTCATCAGAATTGTCTCAAAGTCACTCAGCTCCTTTAGATCATTCCCTCTGTTCGATCCCATTCCCAACCCCATCTGAACACATAAACCCTAGTTCCCTTCAATTCTACCAGATCTAGAAAACCCTAAATTGCAGATCCCACATATCCAGCCATCAAAATCTCATTCCCCTTTGGCCGAGTGTTCTTCTCTGCCACTGGAAAGGTCGACCAGAAGCCCTTGACACTTGACAGAACTATCCTTCTAAACCCTAAAATCATATTTTTCCTGTTTCCCAAAACCCTAACCCTACAAGTTCCAGATTTTCAAATTTTGTTTAAACCTAGTGAAACCTACTTCATTACACTCCTTGAGACCTACCTTACTTTATGGTTTATCACAATCACCCATTCCATTCATCTTAACCCTAGTTTTGCCCTAATTTCCATAATTCTGCCTTTTCGAACCAGCAGCCCCTTTTACATCCTATTGCTTGGCCTCTAGTAGGATTCATTCCCTATCTAGGGCTACATTACTTTCCCTCTCTTCTTTATTAGCAGTATTGTTGTACTCTCTCCCTATTCCCTGTACCTGCAGTACTTGTTGGTTTGGAGAAAATTTCTAGAACTCCATCAATGCGACTCAGTTCAGACTGGGACTTCTTGGAATACCTTTCTCTGTAGAAGGTGACACGTCATACTGAGTTTCAGTCTGAAACTCAACGGAAACTGTGAGATACTTACCTGAAACTACATCTGGTTCTGCATCCATTGCCCTTTGATAGTTCAGAAATTTTTATTTGATTAACGACCTGATTTCAAGAGCTATTATTGACCACTCATATGAGGTCTATATGTTGGAAGTTCATGCCTAAAATTTCTGGTTAACTCGAGACCCGTAGAGGAAGTTCTTCCACCGGAATCGATCTCTCCTTACCACTGCCTCATGGCTTTTGCCATTGTTTAAGGTTGAAGAAGGATTTAAGACCTTCTATTTACCCTTACACAGTTAAACCCCTGTATCTTAATATTAAAAAATAAACCCCCAATTATGGAATTTAATTCCAGTTTATATCCATCTCTAAATTACTTTCCAGAATAGCCTTTTACTTTTAGATTTAATTCCAGATTGGTCCCCAAATTCTGTTATTTACTTCTAAGGACTTGCCTTGCTTCAAATATTACTGATTTGCCACTGAACCTTTATTCGAGTTATTTACTACTCATGTGGGCCCATAGAGATCCAATTTGAGGGTTTCAGAACCCAGGATCGCATCACCTTCCTCTATTCCTCCTTTCCTCTTCTTCCTCCTAACCCCCTCCCCCTCAAATATTTGATTTCCTTTGGGGGTTTTTCCCCTTCTTCCCTCCTTCTTTCTTCTTCTTCCTACTCCTCCCCCTTTTGATTTCCATTGCCCCCCAACCGTCACATACAACAATGTGTCTAACGTGGTCAACATGCATGTCCATGTCCGGAACATGTCAACCTAGGAAGTTCCTGTTGGAAGCCATACTTCATAGATCATAGAAAATAGGAATTGAATAAATTTTACTAAAACTTGTTATTAAGAAATTTACCAAATGCTATGGAAAACTACTTTATAATGCTTTCCAAGTTTTTATGAAATAGTTGCTAGTCAAAAGAGAAAAATAACATCCAGATATAACGAGTTACAACCAAGGTATCAAGTATCGATATTGGGCAGTGTATTGGAAAGCCGGTTTTAAGAGATGTATCAGAGAGACGCTGGACACGCTTTGATATTGCATGGATATGCTTATGATACATGAAAAGCTAAAGTTTTAAGAATTGTACACCATAAATAAATATTAAATAATGAAATCCAACCAATATCAGGCTAACTTTGTCTTTATGGCATCTATGTGATTCAAATCTTCATTGACAAGTGCAACATCAAACCCAAGGTACTAAAACTCGGGTCTCGGTACCAACTTGGCTCTTGGAAAAACCGAGTCGAGTCGAGATCTCGCCGAGTTGGTGCATTTATTTTTTTTTTGTTGAGTTAGGTAAATACATAGTAGATGGGTCATTTCCATGGGTCAACCTGAGATCCGAGATCTCGCCAAGATATGTCGAGTTCTGTCGAGTTAGGTGAGGTATTTAAGTGGTAGGTGGGTTACAAAATGGGTCAAAACCAAGACCCGAACCGAGATCCGAGATCTCGGTGAGATATTGCACTTTTGAGACTCGCAGGCAGTATCGTCTTGGTTTTTTTAAAAACCGAGAAACTCGGCGAGATCTCGCGAGTTCTCGAACTATGATCAAACCTGCTAATAAGTAATGAGAAGCAATTAAGCAAAAAGATTTGAAATTAATACTATGTGATACAACTTTTCATTGACAAGTACAAATTTTTGCTTGTTTAATCACTAGAATAGGAAGAATTTTTCTTTCAAAAACTAGGATTTTGGGGTTTTGGCACCCTGTGTATCGAGTGTATTAAAGAAGGTGGACCTCGGAGCAACGGTAAGGTTGCTCTATTGGGACCTAGTGGTCGCAGGTTTGAGTCGGGAAATAGCCTCTCCGCAAAGCGGGGGTAAGGCTGTGTACATTATGACCCTCCCCAGACCCCGCAGTGATGGGAGCCTCATGCACTGGGTATGCATTTTATTGGGTGTATTACCGTATTGGTTTGATATCAATTCTCAATTGTATGAACAGAGTTGAAACCATGGTTACAACTATCAGACATATGGAAATGTTTTCTCTCCCCCACCCCCACCTCCCTCTTTTGGAGGAGGGGGAGGATATCATACAACTTTACATACCAAATTACCAACAGTACGAACATGAATCTAGGTGGATTGTCATTAGTGAAAACAGAGACGCATGTCTAGACAGTGAAATGATTTTACCAGTTTACCACAAAACTTGCACCAGGAATAAGTCTAACAAAGTCTTAATGGAGTGCACACATTCTAATGGATAAGATTGTTCCTGGTTTCATATTGTTGTAATTGCTTCAATTGGCTCAACCTTATGGATCAATCACGTACAATTAGATAATACTTGTGACCTTAAAAGGAGAAAGGGGGAGGGGGAGAGAGAGTTTGTGTGTGTGTTCTCAAGAGAAAGAAAAAAAAAACTCCCTACGTGTGTTCATGTGTGCTTTCCAGCAAGTTTGGTAAAATAAAGAATAGTGCTTACCTTTGTTGTCCCAGTGGAGTTTATATATAGATAGATTGGCTTCTCAGCATCCTCATACTGAAGGTACAAAAATTCAGCTAGGATCAACTCTGTGACGGAAGGAACAAGAGACATGCCCAAATATACAATTCGATTCTTGTACAAGTATGATGCTAGATCTGGAGGAGGTTGCTCCCATGCATTTCCTCTCAAAAAAGGAATGACCTGTTAAAATATCAATGCCCATGGAGGCAGTAGAAAACCAAAGGAAATGCCAATTAGAAAATGAAGCAACATTCAATATATTACATGCAACAAGTAACAACATCAGGGTGTGAGAGGAAATGATACATAACTTCAATAAGGAGCAAACAACAAAATGTATAGCAACATTGACCTGACCAATCTAATCGTACCATAGACATACAAAACATTAAGACATTCTAAATGAGAAAAAAAGAGAGACATGGGAAATATATAAAAAGAAAATCACTAAAACAGATCACTTTGATAATATTAAGAAATAGATACTTTTAGTTTAGTATGTCGATGAATGGTAGCAAGAAATAGCAAGAGACTGAACCCTTGAAAGTCAGTTTTTTAAGGTTCATCATCGAAAACATACCTTAGAATAGGACAAACGCAAAGTAATTCATGCCCCCACATTAACAGTTCCATTCATCCAAAAGATGCCCATTTTAACAAAAAAACATAAGTAAAAGTAAGAACAGATGGTACTACTGCCCCTATTTCCAAGTAACAACCAATAAGCAATTTGGTGTCCTGAACCTTAAATCAATTTGATTATGATGTCATCTTCAACGTATAGGATTGATCCTTTTGGTGGCAACTAAACACATCTTAAGTGTATCAAGGACCAAGCAAACTTTGTATTTGGAATGTTAGAAGAACCAAATCTTTTCAGTTTAAACTTTAAATCTTGCTATCAATATGATTACCTAAAAGTAAGGGGGATTTTAAAATTCAGATATAACCTGAGCTACAAAGGAGTACTAGTTCACCTATACACTTTTTTCTTTTTGGATAATGAGGATTAGGAAAATCAATAAATATGAATATGAGATCATCATGTTTTGCAAGTGGATATAGGAAGGACATACCCACTACTATATGCATGCCATGTTGTACTTAAATTCAGTGCAGACGGTAGAACTTCAACTCAGTGTGAAAAAAAGCAGAATGGTTCAGTAATTGATACAACCTCAAAACATGAACTGGGATAAACAATAATCTTGTGTAAGTTAGCCAATGAATCTGTGAGAAGAACAATAATTTCCACAATCCTATAGGTTTCAGCAAAGGGCAACCCAAATACATTGGGGGATCCTGGGCTCCTAGCCACCCAAACGAATTTTACACTTTCACCAGGAAAAGGCTCCCTACAGTTACACCTAAGCTCAATATCACATCGGGCAACCAAAATGTAGGTCGAGAGTGCAAAATGCAATATTTTCTCTGTCTGTATCCTAAAAATTTCAGTCTTTAGTCGGTTCTCAATGAAATAAGATCCTAAATACTTGAACAGAAAGATCAAACATTAAGTAAACTCCATGACTGTCTAATTATACTCTCTCCGTCATTCGGAATCCAAGAGTAATAAGAAAAAATGCAGCCAAGAAAGCATTTCGGGCGCCAAGGAATGTACCATGGTGACGACACCTCTCTTGCCGCGGGAACCGGACGAGATGGATGACGGATTGAGAGACGAAGGACGAAATTTTTGACCGCCGAAATCGCCAGTGACACTCCCACCAACAAATGGAGCAATTAGGTTGCTGGTTAGAGAAGCTTTCACAGAAACACTAGCAGAGGGATTCAAGATATGTTTTGAGTTTCTAGTTCTTGAATTCGGAGTTGATAACAATCGAGTGTCGAGCGAAAAGCGCGAAGACATGGTGGCTACTTCCATGGCGGGTAACGGAAGAGAAGAAGAAGAATAAATAGTTACTGCATCAGTTGACGTTGAGACACAGAAGAACACGGTACAGACGAACTGAGATAAGAGAAGTAGAGAGCGATACAAGGGTTTCTTATTAAAAATTGTTCTTTTTCAAACAAATTTAAAACTCACGGCAGCGCATAACTTATGGGAAAAAGTTCTCAGTCCCACACTCCCATGAGTCTATATCTCTCTTCCCCATGTGAAAAGACACTTCTGCTCTCTTGTTTTAAAGAGGAGAGAGATAGACACATGAGAGGGCTGGTGTAGGCCACACTCCCGTACAGAAAACTGCTTCCCTTAACATTTTAAGTAAATCTTAATTTTTCCTCAAGCACTAGAACCATGGTTATGCGCCTAAATTACACTGTCCCCCTGTGTTTCTTATAATTACAAACATATCCCCTGCTTTTCAACCTAATTAACACTTAAAACCCAGGTCGTTAGGAAAATCTGTTTGTTGCTAATGGTAGGAACTTTTAATAATTTTTAGGGAAAAAGTTCTCTGTCCGGGAGTGTGGCCTACGCCAGCACTCCCATGAGTCTATCTCTGTCCTCCCCATGTGAAAAGACATCTTTGTCCCCTTATTTTAAGGAGGAGAGAGATAGACACATGGGAGTGCTGGCGTAGGGCACACTCCCGCACAGAAAACTGCTTCCCTAATTTTATGACCATTCTACGCTTGAGAGTGTAGAATTGCAATTTTGCCCTTACTCTACTCCTTACCGTAGTCATCCATGTTTCTAAAAACACTGTGGAGCTCACTCACCTCTTCCAACTCACTCTCCACCGGAGAGCTGTAGCCACCGATTGACCCTATCTCCCACTACTTCCTACTGTAACGCCCCCAAATTTAGGTTAAGGATATGGTGTAGGCCATCACGGGCCGCCATTAAGTAGCGGCTGGTCATTCAGTCCTGTCACTTTCTATGTGTGAAAACATAACATCTATCAGATAATATCAAAGACATCACGATATTGAAACTAAAATACTCAAAACATAACTGAAGCATCTATAAACTTTGGGCATCTACAATCTGCCATCTGACATGATAAATATTGATCTATTATTACATTTTTTAACCTGTATCTATGTACTACATCAAAGTACTGTCTACCACATGTATATCTCAAAAGTGTATATCTACACCAAAATATATCAACTCTGTGATCTCTTTGATCAACTACTCACATGGTCTGATGTCTTTCTCCTAGCTCTCCTTGTGCAATCGGCACACTTGCACTCCACATACACATGCTTTATAAAAACAATCATAACTGTGGGGTGAGCTAACTAACTTAGTTAGAAAGAACACAGTTCATATCATGCTAATGAATGTAAACAATCATGCTATGCTGGCAAATCATGCTATGAACATGCTACTATAATACTGTAAATCTGAAATATGATATCTAATCATATAACTATCATGCTTGGCATTTAAAACAATGCACACTTGTTTTTTGCTTAACTGGTCTTTTACTTTATTTCTAAGTATGGCCAACTATCTCAATGACTTGCCACTCTGTATCTCATAACTATGAGGTCTCTGTCTCGTTATCAGTTTACCATTTACATATCGTCCTCACACGCCTTCAGCATACTGTTACGTATCGCTGTCATATGTTGGAAGGAAGACTTATATATACCTCATCCAGTACCTAAACCCCCACTGGAAAGGGTTGGCAATCACATGGTCTTGCTGTTTTGTTCTTTACTTTTTCTTGAACCTCTAGTGCTCCTTTATTATTCTTTACTTTACTTACTCGAGCACTGGTACTCCCTTACTTTCTTTACTAACCTCCATTTTTGGTTCACAAGACTTGTCACAACTCCAAGGTGAGCTGGACATTGATGGAACCCTACTATCCCTCCTGTTGTGGAGTGGACATTGATGGATCTTATACTATCCCTCTCATCCCTTTTGTTGAAACTGGCATTAGCAACCTTCGGTTTCAGTCATTTATTGTGCTTTACTGTTCCTTTATTACCATGTCTCATTATGCTTACCAATTCAAAATACACATCATTTTATTTCTATATAAATACATTAAGAATCTCATAGGCATGATACTATGAACATTACTGGGAAAACATGCAAAAGTATGATAGAATTCCCCTCACCTATTTGATTCTTTACTATGCTATGTAGGGGTGCAAGTTTTGCCCTGTCGGCCATAACCCGCTCTGGCCTGCCCTGAGCCCGAACAGGATCTGAGCTAAAGATTTTTGCCCTGAGGGTGGGTTAGGGCCAAAAATTCATGGCCCTGAGTTAAGGTTGAGTCGGGTCAGGGTTGAGACCTCTGGTGAGCCCGACCTTGATTTTGGCCCTGATTTTTGGTCCTGATCTTGGCCCTAATCTTGGCCCTAATTTTGGTCCTGATCTTGGCCCTGATTATGGCCCTAATCTAGACCCTGATTTTGACCCTGAAAGAAACTGTGGACAAGTAGGTTTGATATTAATTTGCTTTGTGGTGAGTAATGGGATAAAATTTGCAGTTGAAGCGATTGTCATTGTTAGTATTTGCTATTATGTTGATCATTCATTTAACAACAACAACAACATTTTTTGAGTGTTTTTATGCTGAAATTTTCATCTTTTTATTGTTGTAGTTATAGTTATAAAAGTATTAGTAGTTGGAGTTTGGTTTACTTTCATTGAATTTGTTTTTCTATTCCAATTAGCAGAGGTCTATATTTTTCCTGTGTGAAGGACTAACTTTTCATGTTTGCCAACTGGCCAGTCCACAGTCCATGTCCTTTTGGTATTTACCATCATCCTTATAGGGCCTGGCACTCACTGAGTCGTTTCGTGGCACTCACTATCATTTCTTTCCCTTATTATTTTTGTTTTTTGGTATACATTTCTATGGCCTATTTTGTATTTCCTATGAACTATTGAAGCATAAGTGCATAACAACCTAAACAGGTAATGCATGTTGTTATTTGATAATGAAAAGTTTATATCATAAAATGAGAGAGTGCTACCTCCTTATGTGAAAGCATTCGTGGTCATGGCTTGCTTATTAGGGCCAGGGTCAGGGTTAGGGCCAAGCCCAGCCCAATCAAGGCCAATCAAGGCGGGCTTGGGTTGGGCTTGGCCCGTTAGGGGCAGGGTTTTTAGGCCCTGAGTAGGTCAAGGTGGGTCTGGGCCCAGCTAAGGGGACTCAGGGTTGGGCTAGGGTTTTAAAAAGCCCTACCCAACCCGATCCTGTTGCAGCCCTAATGCTATGTGTCTACTATTCTCAACAGTAAATCTGACATACCCATGTCGCCCTTCGGATCAATCTAGACCCATAAGTGACATTTCATAATCATTAAACTTCTCTTTTTATACTCTTGTAATAGTGGTTAAGGTTTCCCCCACCACTCATATTCCCTATTGGCATCTAGGTACCACCGGTCGGCCTATAGGTTGAATCAGTAATCCAAACTGGGATAACCTATACCCTAAACTAGGGTTTTTACTGCTTTTTCTTCAATAACTTTGTGGGATCTTATCCTTTTTCAATGAAATTCATTTTAATTGAATCACAACACTAACGTGGAGCTTTCTAATAAATCAAAACAACACTAGACACCCAAAGGAATAAAAAAGAAACCTAGGGCTTACCTTTGTTAACCGAAAAAACCCTTCTTGAACTCGCTTTTAGGTCTCTAACAACCCAAGGCGTGTTCCTCTCAATCGTGCAACAATCCTTAAACTTTGAAACTCTCTTTTCTTCCTTCTTTTTCTCCTCCTCTTTCTTTCCTCTCTTTTCTCTCTCTTTTCTGGCTCAGGAATGAACTAAAATGAGCCAAAAATCCCACTTAAAGGGACTGTCTCGCATTCTGAATGTCAACCATTAAGCCAACGACTTCCTTTAAATCACTCTGATGGATCCTGGTTAGTCGATCGATGATTGACTGTCAGGTTACTAGAGGCTATGCTCTGGTGCAGGTTTTTCCTGACCAGTCAGCACTAAAACACTCATAACTTTTTCATCGTGACTCCATTTCCCGAGTCTTTTTCTATGAAGTATGTAACTCTACTATCTACGTTTCTCATGTTTTGGGCTTTCCCAAATTCTAACTCAATGGTTCTATAAAACTCACATAAGTTCAATACTTCACCTAAATCGATACAATTTTCATTCTTTTCTCATTGCTTTGGAACACTGGTACGATCCACTCCATACATCTAACTTACTTAATGCTTGTAATTGATAAAAATCGAACCAGATACCGTCAAAACAAACCCATCCCATCTATGTCTGATCAACAAACAAAACCCAATATTAAATACTTTTCTGGGGACGGTTTATTACACTGACAACTCATTCTTAGTGATAAAGTGTAACCACTGAGTGACCCGCAACTCAAGCCAAAAAAAAAAAACCCTAACATAATCGATCACTGTTTGCAGTATTGGTACCCTAAAGCTTAGAACAACCTGCAACTTAGTTGTAATCGATCCTTGTACGTGCTTCTGATACCTGTAATCTCATCCCCTCATTGTAAGTTAAAACACCTATGTTGATTAAGCAAATTACAAATCTGAATGAAAACCCTATGAATGGAATGTTTATGAGTTCATATTTGTTGAATTGAATAAGTATGAATGTGAATGAAAAACCTATGAATGGAATGCTTATGATTTTAGTGATTAAAAAGGACTATGTGTAAGCTATAGAACCTATCAACCATATGAATGGATGTCTATGATTTTAGTTAATTTAGTTTGCTATAGAACATCCCAATAAGCTTCCTTTATAACCTGCATTTCCTACTCCTAGCCTTAATAGTCAATTATGAGCTAAGCTAATAACCTATTAATCAATTTTCTTAATAAGTTGACTGAATTCATGACCAAGTATGTGCTTCCAGTTGCATTAACCAATTCACCATCTCTGTTGAGTTTGTCCATATATATCTATATTTTTGCATACCATTGTAATGCTCTGTTGATTCCTTGTTGTATCCCTCTTGAGTTGTCACTGCAAACCATCTTTCCCTTCCCCAGAATCCTCTTCTCTTCCCTTATCTTTGGCAAAAGTCTTCTCATCAACTTCTTCATCTCTTCTCCACTCGATAAAGAAGTAGATTCCTCTTTTTCTTCACTTAATGAAGAAGTAGCCATGGATTTTACTATTTCCTATCTTGAAGGTTTTAAAGCCATATTCTGATAGGGGGAACGAAACACTCAAGGCTGACGAAGAAGATCAGGGAAGATGACCACTGTGATGACTCTTCAGATGAAGATTGGCAGACTGGAGAGTCAAATGATTTATCTAAGAGTGGAAACAACAATGATGAGGATGATGATGCAAGTAATGAAGAAGAGTATATGCTGAAGAGAAATGATAGAAATAATTTGACTGCCCATTCAACATCTGAGCTTGGATCAATGTTTTAATCAAATATGTATCAACTCTCCTTGGATTGATGATGTGATTTACCCTTAAGCCATTTAGTTGGGACCCTAACTTATATATATATATATATACTAGTAAATGTGCACGTGCAAATGCACATGACCATATGTTGGGGCAATAGAAAAATAAGTGGGGTTAGATCATAAAGAGAACGAGAGATTTTGAGAGAGAAGGAACGTGAGGGCTAGTCAAAGCGAGAATGAGGATCATGGATGAAGGTAGAGTTAAGTCTAAAGCTTTGTGTGTGTGCATGTGCATGTGCGTGTGCATGTGTGTTAGAGAGAGAGAGAGATTGGGAAGGAGCTAGAAAGAGAAGTGGAGGAGGTAAAGGGGAAGAGTTTGGACGGACAAAAGAGAGATTGAGTTAAAAAATAGTCTCCTTTAAAATGTATATGAGAGAAAAAGAGTTTATTAAATTAAATAATATATGGAGAAAAGAACGTTGCTTTGTCACTGGCTCCTACACCCAAACACGAGCACCTGAAATTATTGCCCAACCCCTCCTGAAATAAAAAATGCCATCCATGTTGATGTTCTTATGCACACCTAGATGCACGTGTGGGCATTTTTCAACAATCACGTGTAAGCACAAAATATTAATGGATGGAACAATTTTGATGAAACAATATACATAATGCACCAATTTCAGTAAGTAAACCATGTAAAGGAACTCAATCATTAGCTTACAACATAGTTTCTTCAAGTCAAGTAACATGACAGACCAAGAGCCAATTACACTATTGCTATATCATTAATGAAAACATCTAATTCATATGGTTTCATCAAGGTAGCCAACAAATTAGAGAAAGCAAATCAATGAACCCCTGTGGAGAAAAGGAAAAAATGTTTGAAGTTTCGATTTCGATGAGAAAAAGAGAGGATTAGATAGATTCAATGATTTTCTGTCTTGATTTTACGGATTCCCCTTTACCTCAAGCCCTTGGCTCTACTTTGTAGCTCATTTGGGACTGAAATAGTCTGGTTTCCATTCAATGATAACTAAAACCTGCAATGGGTAAGAATCAAATAGGTTATAGAGAAAAAAATGCTATAAACCCTAACTCAGAGAGAGACGATAGAAGGGAAAGTTAAGGGGAGGGTCAGAGAGAGAGATGAGAAATATATCAGCATTACCTTGAACATCCATGACTGGGGAAGAAGACCATGGACTGTCAGAGAAGAGAAACTCTTCAAAAAAAGTGAAGAGAATCGAAGGTGTGAGAAGGCACGGGTACGTTGGAGAGACAAGTGTTTCAATATAAGAAAATAAATAAATAAAGGGTAATTTACATGGTGGAATTGAGGAATTGAGCTTTGGCTTCAATGGTGCTGTGTGATTCAGTAGAGGGTGGAAACCCTAGGGGACAATGAGATTCTGGTCTAGGTTTGGTGGGTAGCCATTTTCCTTTCATGTGAATTTCCATCTCTCTTGCTGTAGTCTTGTCGTTTGTCAATATGCTCCTTTAGGGTTTGGAGGACATGAAAAATGTATAGAATTTTGAAGTTAGGTTTGTTCAATGAATTAACGATTTCAGCTATTTCGAGCTAAACAGTTATGATCTTTCCCCGAAATGGTCTCATTTTTCTGTTATTTTATTAGCATTCCTTGCAACGTAGTTGATGAGAGGAACCTGAAGTTCTCCACTTTCTTCAATGTTTATGGGCTTGGCCAAAAACTCGGTTCTCCAACATCTCAGCTTCCATGGTTGTTGTTCTTAACCTATACTGCTGTACATCAGTACCTATTAGTCCTACTTGTGCGTTGGGTGTTGTTTACTATATAGTGAACCTTGCTCTATCAAATACCCTCTTGTGTGTGTGTGTTTCATATTGCATTTTGGCTGGATGTTCTTTGTTTTCTTAAAAGGAGCATGTTCAACTCTTTACAGCTCAATTAGAATAGCTCCTACTTGTGGATAAGATGTGCCTTCTAATGCATTTCTACTTATAAGCCTTGCTGCATAAAATGTGGAATTGTGATTGCCATAGATACTTTCCTTGTTAATAACTTGTAAATTGAACTTACACTACACTAAGTCATTAATGTTTTCTAGGCACAATTATTTTTCTCTAACTTACACACACGCTCTCTCTCTCTCTTCTGTTCTGATTTTTCCTCTTTGATTTGTTTTTGGATTTCAATTTCCAACTCCAATTCTTAAGAGCTAAAGGCATGCTCATGGCCAAAATTTATCCGAACTTAATATTAATCATCTGTGCCTTGGCCCTCAGAGGGGGATATTGATAGATCTAAAAGCAGCTTCAGAGAACCAATGCTGCAAAGTGGAAGGGCCATCCCCCAAAGTGATGAAAGTTACTTTAGCTACAATTACATCCTGACTTTTATAATTTTGAATTTATAGGCCCTCTTGTAATGATTTTATGAATAAAGTTATCGGCATTTTTGCATTATGGTGCTGTGAGAGACAGCCTCAGCTACTGTGGGAGACAGCAGCAACCTCAGTGGGATAAAAAAAAATACATGCATGTCCAGTGTGTAAACAGCTCAAATTAAAGCCTAATAAACAGAGTTTTGCTGTTTGGGAGTACTTTTATCTCTCTCTTCTTTACTCTTTATTTGGTTCTTCCTTGCAAAGTTTGGTGTGTTGGAACTGGAACTGCTGCGTTTTTGTTGGGAGGTAGTGTTATGCACAACAGAGATTGAATAAGTGGGGAAGAATCTGTAAGAACTGAGAAAAGGGGCCACACAGCACCAACGGGTTGTGGTGAGGGGAGGGAGTGAGGGATGGTGAGTATTTTGGATCCCATAATTTATTTGGATGGATACCTGCTTTGAATATATGGGGATGCAAGTTCAAGGCTATATGTTGTCACTATTTTCATCATCTCTTGCACTTATCAGTGAAAATGATAACTCCATTTAATATGGTTTAGCTTCATACATATATTGCTGCTGCACTTTAGCTGAGATCTTGATTGATCAATCACTCCTCTTCCAATATCCATTGATTGATTGATTGATTGATTGATTGTGTCTGTGTGTATGAGAGATTGCTGATGCACTTTAGCTGAGAGCTTGATTGATCAATCAATCCTTCTAATATTCATTGATTAGTTAATTGTATCTATTTGTATGATTCAGTGCCTATTTCCCATTGCCATTGGTGGATATTGGGCTTATGGTCAATTGGTAAGAATTTAATTAATTCTTGTTGGATTCAGCTTAATTAATGCTAATAACTTGAAATTATGGTTTAATTCGTATGTTAATGGCAGATACCAGCAAATGGTGGGATGCTAACTGCATTATTTGCTTACCATGGACGTGGTGCCTCAAGGGATTTACTTGGACTGATAAGCCTGTTTGTGATAGTTAATCCTGTCAGTTCATTCCAAATCTATGGAATGCTAATGTTTGATCTCATTGAGTCTCACTATACAAGTAGAAAGAAGAAGGCATTGCCATGGTGGTTACAATCAATATTTCGAACAGTTTTTGGATTCGTAGTCTTCTTTTTCGCGGTAGCAATACCATTTTTTGGGAACTTTGGCTGGTTTGATCGGTGGATTTGCATTACCAGTTACATTGGCTTATCCATGTTTTATGTGCATTGTGATTAAGAAACCCAAACGGTTTAGTGTTATGTGGTGGCTTAATTGGGTACTTGGAGCCATGGGCATGGTTTTAAGTGGTTTGTTGGTTGCAGCAGGATTGTGGACTGTTATTAATACTGGAATTAAAGCCAACTTCTTCAATCCTACCCGACAAGAGACAGAGTAAGCAGGAGGAGAGGACTTGGTGGTGTTAATTAATTAAAGTTAAATTGCTAGCAAAGTTTTTTTTTGGTTTATTATTAGTTTCTACAAATACACTAAATGACAGAGTAATCACAATGTCTTCCTGTGTATGTACTCCATAACAATGTTTGTTTCAGTTCATGAGAAAAAGAAATTTACGTAGTTCTCGGTCTGAGTTGTTCTTGTATTCGTCTGGGTATGCCTGGACGTAAACTCTGTAATTCTTTTTATTTTAATTAAATACTTGTGACCCTTAACAAAAAAAAAAAAGAAGAAGTCCAATTGCAAAGTCATGAGTTGCTGCGAATCCACGGGCTGACACATGCAGACCCTACTTGAATGGTTACAAAATCAACAATTGATTGCAAAAGGAAACCGCAAGTAACTAAAAAACACATTTTTGTGGGCAGCTCATATCCATTACAATCAGCTCACACCATGTTAGTAGGAAATGCAGGTACGTATAGAAGAAATCGAAAATATTCATGACAGAAGTTTATGAAAATATAAAAATGTGAGAAAGCCCCAGACACATCCATGCAGGGAATTGAAACTAAAGAACCAAACAGGTAAAACAAAGGGGGAGAGAGAAGTAAACCTTAAACATGACAAAACAATCAAAGCTTAACCAACTAATATAAAGGGAACTCGCAAATGAGGGAAAGAAGTAAAACTTAAACATGTAGACAATAATGTAACAATGAATCCTTGAAGTGCACCTTGCAATATTATCACCTTTCAACGCCATTGTCATGAGATCTTTTTTAGCATACTACTACAGACACTTGTAGCATGAAAGTTGGACATATCGGCTAAAATTCCTATAAGATTAGCTACTGTATAGTATAACCAGATTATCATAAACAGAATTGAGATCATCCTATTGAACTAACAACTTAGCACTTCACAAATCAAATGATCACTTCCATGTAGAAAGCAAACTCCTAATTCGATAATGTGGTTCTAATCAGCTAGAACATTAGGGTTTAGAAACAAAAAAAAAAAATCCATAATCACTGAAAAGTATGAACCAAACTCAAAGACTATTTGATGCTTCCTACCTTAATGCATAACTGGAACCAGTCAGTAGCATTCAAATCTTTAAAGATGAAAGCGAGTGTGTTCTACCTTCTACATGCATTAGCATTTTGTTTTGTTTCTTTTTGAAAGGCACCAAACTAAAACATAGGATAAAATAAGCCTTTACAAAGACTAATCCAAACGAATTCACACTCTCTGAGGAAAGGAAATATTGATATATTAATATGAAAGGTCATAACTCATGTCAATTGTATTGGGAAGTTTTAATGACGGGTCTTTTAATAACCAACCGCTAAGCTTGCCATTAACCCCGAGCAGTGGGGAAGCTGATTCAAATCCACACATATCAAGTTTCATGATTACACACCTAAAACAAAAGAAAATCAATAACTCAGTACATATAACTTTATATCTTAAAGTTCCAATTGAAGTTTGGACTACCTATGACCGTCATCAAGGTCTTATATTCTAATTCTCTCTAATGCCTCTCTACTGTTATTTCTCTACATCCCTTACCCTTTATCAGTCTCTTTTCCTGTGGCTAGATCCAAAGGTTGAAATATTTATGCATGCCAAAACCCTACAAAGCTGCTAGCAAAAAGAGGAAGTTGTGTGTGTAAAAGGTAAGGAAAGTAGACAAATGCTCATGTCGAATGAATAACATTAGGTGTGCAACAATTAAAACTGAATATCAAAGTAACTGCTTTGTACAATCTTTTGGATTCACAATCAAACTGAAAAAAAGAACAATCCTCTATCAAAAAGCACAACCAAATCAGGAAGTAACGCGTCCAAGTCCCAAATAACAAACTTGGAGAATGTCAAATTTCTAAATAATTTCATTGCTTAGAAAAATTACATAATCAAAATCAAATTGACCAAATACCAAATCCGACAATAATTTGCCAAACAGAGCACGAAATGCCATAGATAAAATGGTAAGCATTCAAAACATGCCAAATTTCTTGTTCATACCAATCCGTAGTTCAAAGAAAGAACGCTTAGCAAGCAAGTGAAAACAAAAGCTGAAATAAGAATGCAAAACCACACATAGAGCAGGCGAAGCAGCATGCACAGAGATTAGCGCTTCATATAGTTATAGCTATTCCAATCGTGGGTAATAATAACTTCAGAACTCCAGAAGAGACATGTATTAACAGTTATAATATAAGAATAGAGTTCTGAACAAAATCGACAACAATGTGGCTCTCAGGCTCTCCACGCTCGTGGTTTTGTGAGCTTGAATTCCAATGGACTGTAAAGTTATAGATAAAAAGATTTCAAACCTTAGTGAGACTGTTTTAGTATTAGTTTTGCAAATCTGCTCCCCATAACAGATGATGTAAGCTTAAAATGGTCTCAGGGGATCTATAGCTACTTCTCTAAGAAGATAACCAGGGAAAGAAAATGACACAGAACCATTGGATTGGAGATGTAATAGCCCCCACTGACAATACCTAGCGAGACTTGCACAGAACACAAAAAACAAAGAAACCAGCGAAGATAAGAGTGAGAGAGAGATGCAAGAAAAGAGAGATATACTTCGCTATCCGCATTTAGTCCGGCTTATCATGAACCTTGGCTTTTTGTAACCTACAACGTAGCTTTGTTCAAAACAAACAATAAAAAGGAAGAAAAAAGGGGGGGGGGGGAGGAATAAAGGAAATTTTCATAATAATGGTGAGTAGAATACATACAAGTAAATGGGTCTTCTTGGGGTAGAATCTTCAGCCAATACAGGCGATGGCGAAATATGAATCGGCTCCATGAGATTGACGCTTCATATAGTTATAGTTATTTTACAAATAAACCACCATTAGATATTGCAACCAACTTTGGGTAATAATAACTTCAAAACTCCAGCAGAGACATGTATTGGCAATTATAAGAACAGAGCTCTAAACAGAATTGAAAACAATGTGACTCTCCATGCTCTTGGTTCAATAATGTTGTTTTGTGGGCTTGAATTGCAATGGACTGTGAAGTTAGAGATAAAGAGACTTCGAACCTGAGTGAGCCTGTTCTGGTATTGCTTCTAAAGATTTGCTCCCCATAAAAGATGATGTAAGGTCTCAGAGGATCTGTAGCTACTTTTCTACGAAAATAGCCGGCGAAAGAAAACGATACAGAGCCATTGGATTGGAGATGTAATAGCCCTCATTGACAATAGTTAGCGAGACCTGCACAAAACACAAAACGAAAGAAACCAGCGAAGATGTGAAAGAGAATAGACGAGTATCGTCAGGACTAAGGAGCAGTGAGGTTACGGTTAGGGCAACTATTTTTAACGAATTATACGATAAGGAAAGGGGAGATGCATTGAAGATTAGGAATCTATTTAAAAAGTAGGCTTCTATTGGAGAAATATGAGAGATATGGAACACGGGAGATAGAAAAAGGAAAGAGTTTTAAGAATAAAAAGGAAAACATGAGAGGGAGAGGAGAGACGTGAAGGCGAGAAAGGAAAGCGGGAACAAAATTTTTAAAGAATATTAAGTATTAAAAAAATACAAAGGGTACCGCAACTATGAGAAAATAAAAAAGGAAAGAGAGAAATGATACTGTGAAAGAAATGGTATTTAAATAAGAATGAAGGGTAAAATAGTCAAGTAAAAAAGTAGCTACGAAATATGAGTTCATGCACTTATATAATAGTATGATATGATATATATATATATATATATATATATATATATATATATGGTGTGCAGGAGGAATGTATATCTGTATATGAGTACTGGTCAATATTTGAAGAAGTCTGTACTGTTAGAATTTTTTCAATGTCGATTTGTGGGTTTGTTTAATTATTGGGTCGATCATTGATGGGAATCAAGAAATACATGGGCTGACGTGGCTTGCTACTTATTCTTGAGATGGGTCAGACCGGCCCATTTTGGAAGTGGGCTAGGGTTTGGGGAGTATTATAAATACAACTGATGAGGGTCCTTGCAGTTACTATTCTCTTTTCTCCACAAGAAAGAGAGCTCTGTGGGAGATAGGGGACTGTAAAAGATCCCCATCGTGGTTGTCCAAGTTTATATGCAGATTCGCATTGTTCTTTGTGTTCTTCATCAACATACAAAGGGAGTTTTCTTATTTATTCTTTGTCAACATATACGGTGAAAGGTACACATTGATTCTCTTCTATTTATTTTATTACATCGTGTTCTAAGGTTTTTATGGGATTCGATTAGGTTTCATGAGAAACCTAATGATTTTCTAACATATACACCAGTGATCTATCATGCAAAATAGTGTACCATTATGTCAATGTTGAAGTTAAATATCTAGATGGTGTGTAGGAGTAACGTATATTTGTTTATGATTGCAGGGCAATATTTGAAGAAGTTTGTATACCATGGATCTGTTATGCAAAATAGTGTACCATTATGTCAAATGTTGAAGCTAAAATGATAAACCCAAATAGATATGGAACTGTGAACATGTTACAATTTTGAGTTATATACGAAAAGGAAGATATGTTAGCTTCTGTGTCAAATACATAATACCAGACAAGACTAAAGATATGGAGGTGCAGACTGATGAATACATCATGAGGCTGCTTAAGATTTGTATGAACTTGGATGTCATCAACCTATATGCTTCCAATATCCAAGTAAGTGACCCTACTGATAGATGTACTATTAATGGTTTGTGATACTGCAAGTGGAAGATCATGGGTTGATGAGGAATTAGTTTCATTTGTAACACTAAGAATAAAAACTATTATGAGGTCTGATAATAATAGTACTGTTGTTATTCGGGCAACTATTGACACTCCATATGATGTCATATCCTATAACAAGAGTATTGCCATTGTGAGTGATAGTGGATTGACATTTGATGAAATTAGAACTTTTAGCAGATGTGTAGGCAGGGGGATGTTGTGAGGGTATCTACTATAAGTACTAGTACTATAAGGGGAAGTGGTGGCATACCTGAAAATATTGTTTCAAATATGCCTACAAATGACACTTGGGATAATGATAATTTTTTTGTGTGTGTGTTATAAAACACATCCATTAAAGCAAGCAAAGAAACCTCAAAATCCACTGAAACATAGACATTTCATAACAAAATAAAATAGATTAAGTTGTCATTTACAATAAAATCTACCCAAGTAGAGGTAATTGATAGTCGTCCCTTACCAAAAAGAAATCTCTTTGCTCGAAAAGGATTCTACGTCCTACAAACCCAAAGCGACAATGGCAATGGCATTGTTTTGAGACCGTCCAAAACTATGGTTGGTGTGCTTAATCACGCTGGCCGCTGTTGCCGCTGGATATGCTTGAACAAGGTCCCCACCTCCTATCAAAGAACCTAAGGGAGTGGATAACAGATAAATTTTTACTAGGCTTGGATTCCCAGTAACAGATGTTGCTCCGGACAAGACCAAACGAATTGGCGTCGATTGGGAATGTAAAAGGGATGAGAAGGGACTCGAGATGAAATTCTACCATTACCAGATGACCAGAGACACGTCCATCGCTGTTAGGGTTGAAGAGGGGCAGCTTGTTCTTGTGGATTTGGTGCAATACAGCGAGGAGAAAGTATACAACAAAAGTAATTTCGATGTCGAAGACCAACCGACTGCGGAGTTCATGCATATGGGATTGGACAAAAAAGAGTGTTAGGTATGGGTATTTGGTTGGTTGTATAAGATCAAGCACTTGCCAACCCCCCAAAAGGCGCCTTGTGAGGGAATGTGCAACTTGCAAACTAGCCAGTGCACATCGCTCCGCCCAAGCCGGGGTCTGGGCGGGCGTTGGATTCCCTAATAATCCCCCCAATGCACGCTTAAGGACTACTCGCAAGTGCAATCTGCTTCGCAATATGTTGCATATGGGAAGACTTGAACTTGCGATCACCTGCTCTGATACCAATTATAGGATCAAGCGCTTGCCAATCCCCCAAAATATGCCTTGTGAGGGAAGGTGCAACTTTATTTCTATATTGCAAACCAGTCAGTGCGCATCGCTCCGCCTGAGCTGGGGTCTGGGCGGGCGTTGGATTCCCCAACAGGTTGTTCATAGGTTCTCGGTAGTTGGATGTTCGTTGTTTAAGGGTTTGGTACTTGGTTGGTTGTTAATAGGTTATTAGTAGTTGGGTGTTCTATGATTAAGGGTTTATAGGTAGTTTCTATGGTTAGTTCTTTAATCTCTACTGGATGCATATAATTATTTCCAATCGAAGAAGATAGAAGGGAGTGAATGTCCTAACTTGTAAAAATTCAATTTCTGTGGGTAGTAGTCTCTTTAGTCTCTAGTTAGATCTGTTGGTAGTTCCAATGAATGAATGTCCTGAGATTAGGTTTTTGAATCGAACTTTTCCATTTCTATAGGTAAAGAAAAAAAAAGAAAAAAAAAAAAGAAAAGGTAATTGATAGTCTACCGTAATCTACACACACAAAAAAGAGCATTTTATAAAAAAAATAAGGGTTAAATACGCGTACCCCCCTGTAATGCACCCAATATTCCTCGTACCCCCTAAGCTTCTGATAAGTCCACGTACCACCCCTGCTTTACCCCCTAATGCCATTTAAGTCCACACTAGGTATTAAATGCTAAAAAATGATCAAACTACCCTTCACGTCCATAGTTATCTTAATGTAAGATTTTTTTATATTGCTTTAATACTTACATATTTTATATATAACATTAGGTGACTGAATTCTTATTTTTTCTCTTAAATAATTTCGAAGGTTATACAGTTTTCTCACTACACGTCAACTACGTTTGCTTTCCATTTTTTATCATTTTATAAGACACTATTGAGGTTTGTATTACATTTATTTTTTTACTTCTTTAATCCTCTCTGTTTGCTTCTTCAGCTAATTTATTATCTGCAGAATTCTTAGTTTGATGAAAAGAAAAGTTTTTCTATTTGTGCGTTGTCTTTGATCATCTAATACAATTATTCTTTTTAATCTCTCTTTCCTTTAAAGCAAAGAAAACCTAGAATTATTGTTTGAACAATCGCTTTTTATTAATTCTATTATTTGATGATGTTGCTTGTAATCATGATGAGAATGAAGTTGAATTTTATAACTGAAGACTAGAATCAAATTAAAGTTGTGATCATGATGATGTTGCTTGTAATCACGATAAGTTCTTGGGTTTTCTCACATTGTAAGCCGGTTTATAGGATTGAAAATTTTCAAGTTCATATCAGTGGTATCAGAGCTAGCACCATGTCTTTTAGGTGCAATCGTACGACTCGGGTGGTGACATCGGTATGATAGTGTTCGACCGGGACTAAAAGTTAGTGCAAAACCAGCATGCGTGGGTGCCAGGCCTGCGGAGCATGGTGGAATTTTGCAATCATATTTATCCCACATCGGTTGTATGAGAAACTTAATGTGGGTTGATAAGTACGTTCTTGGGTTCCCTCACCTTGTAAGCCGGTTTATATGGTTGAGTTCTTCCAAATTCGTATTAGTGATATCAAAGCTAGCACCAGTAATGGCGAAGAGTACACGCCTAGATTCATTGCGCCCCAATGTCCCATAGCGTCCAAGGTTGTCTTTCATCTTTATGTACACTAGTATACTAATGGAATATCATCTCTAAAGCATAACACTAGTGTACATAACCATCACTTACTAGAACGAGCATGGATACAGATGAACTTGCATTTCTCTGAATCAGTTACAACGACTGAATAAAACAGATCTTGTATAGTACAGTACTTGAACAAATATATTACGTCATTAACTATATTTTTCAAAATTTATTGTAACAGATCAGTGGTAAAAATAATTCTTCTATTAGAAGTCCTGGATAACAAGTTGTGTACATTATTGCTCAAAAACTGACTTAAACTAATCACCTTGCTAAATGCTATTAACTCAACTCCCGTATAAGGTATAACGATTCCTAATGGTCTTAAAACTATATCAGAATTGCAAGTAACTAAGTAAGTTGAATAAGACAGACTATCAAGCTAGGTACTGGCATAATAAAAAACCTCAATTTATTTATTTTAGTTGAAGAGAGATGTATGAGGAAGAGAAAAGATGTTTGCGGCATCTAGATGTTTTAGCATCTAGCATACAAGGACTTGCTGGATTCTATATTTTCAGGCATTTCAGATATTCAATGTGAGTTTTAAATTAATTAATTTTTTGATTATTTTTTTATTCTTAACCTTGATAGGAAAAAATAAATACTTTTGATGACTTCGACAAACGCCCGATATTCTGGTGTCACGATCGAATAACCGATTACTGGCTCATACTGTATAATTATCCTTCACAATATAATAAACCAATCATTGATGCGATAAACTATATGTTCCCTAACCATGGAAGCTAGAGGACTCATCTTCCACCGCATTATCAATTCTCTAGAGCAGTGGAAGATAAGGAAGGCAATGAATACCTGGACGAGGCTGGAATCGTCTAGGTCATAAGAAACCTTCACGCGCATAGTTATCTTAGTGTAAGATTTTTTTATATTGCTTTAAAATTTATACATTTTATATATAACATTAGGTGACTGAATTCTTATTTTTTCTCTAAATAGTTTTGGAAGTTATACAGTTTTCTCACTGCACATCAACCACGCTTGCTTTCCATTTTTATCATTTTATAAGATACTATTGAGGTTTGTATTACACTTATTTTTTACTACTTTAATCCTCTCTATTTGCTTCTTCAGCTAATTTATTATTTACAAAATTCTTAATTTGATGCAAAGAAAAGTTTTTTATTTGTGCGTGTCTTTGATTATCCAATGCATTAATTTATTCCTTTAAAGCAAGAAAAACCTAGAACTATTGGTTGAACAACCGCTTTCTATTAATTCTATTGTTTGATGATATTGCTTATAATCACGATGAAAATGAAGTTGAAGCCTTTAACTGAAGATTAGAATCAAATTATGGTTGTAATCACGATAAGTTTTTGGGTTTTCTCACCTTGTAAGCTGGTTTATAGGGTTGAGTTCTTTCAAGTTCGTATCAGTGGTATTAGAGCTAGCACCATGTCTCTCAGGTGCAATCGTGCAGCTCGGGTGGTGACGTCGATATGATAGTGTTCGACTATGACTAATAGCTAGTGCAAAGTCAGCACGCGTAGGCGCCAAGCCTGTGGAGCATGGTGGAATTTTACAATCATATTTATCCCACATTGGTTATATGGGAAACTTAATGTGAGTTGATAAGTATATTCTTAGGTTCCCTCACATTGTAAGTCGATTTATAGGGTTGAGTATTTTCAAGTTCGTATCAGTGGTATTAGAGCTAGTACCAGCAATGACGAAGATTACAAGCCCAGATTCATCGCGCCCCAATGTCTCATTACTACCAAGGTTATCTCTCATCGTTACGTATACTAGTATACTAGTGGAATATCATCTTTAAAGTATAACACTAGTATACATAACCAAAATAATATAAAAAATTTTGATTAATATAATTTATCTTCGGACAACCTTTTTATTCAAACTGGTTTGCAAGAAACGCCTACTGCTGTTATCACGACGATAATGGAATTTAAAATATTCTTGATCGTGTAACCAGCTTCCAACTTCAATAGAGATTCTGCAACCTCTATAATCATCCTTTGGAACAGTTCCGAGGTAAAAATATTAAGTCTATTATATTTTTTCAACCAGTAATTAATATTGTCGTCTAAGAACTTCGATATGTTTATCGACTCTATACATAACGATAAGAGACAACCTTGGTGGCTATGGGACATTGGGGCACTATAAATCTGAGCGTGTATCCTTCGCCATTGTTGGTGCTAGCTCTGATACCACTGATACAAACTTGGAAGAATTTAACCCTATAAACCAGTATACAAGGTGAGAGAACCCAAGAATGTACTTATCAACCCACATTAAGTTTCTCATACAACCGATATGGGATAAATATAATTGTAAAATTCCACCATGCTCCACAGGCCTGACACCCACGCGTGCTGGTTTTACACTAGCTATTAGTCACGATCGAACACTGCCATACCGACGTCACCACCTAAGTCGCACGATTGCACCTGAGAGACGTGGTGCTAGCTCTGATACCACTGATACGAACTTGGAAGAACTCAATCCTATAAATCGGCTTACAAGATGAAGGAACCCAAGAATTTATCAACTCCCATTAAGTTTTTGATACAACCGATGTGGGATAAATAGGATCGTAACATAAGGGCTGATAGTATTCTGCACTTGAAACTTTTGGCCATCAAGACTGGGCTCACGAAGGCAAGAACTCTTCCTGGTATACTAGGGATCTGATCGGACTCACTTGTGGTGGTTCAATCGATTACAGGTGCTTATCAGGCTCCCTGGTATACTTGGGATCTGATCGAAGAGATTCATGACCTGAGGGACTCCTTCTGGAGCTGTAGCTTTAGCCATCAAGTTCGCGCCAAGAGGTCCACCATAATGTAAACTGCCTTCCCTCGACTCTATCCCGCCTAATAAGGGATGAGATATGTGAAAAGTTCTTTCACCGCCTGTAATTACCTATTCTTTTATTCCATTTAATATATAAAGCCTCATTTACTACACCAAAAAAAGGTCGGAGATTAATCAGAAGAAACACTAAGTATCCATTAATTTGCAGAAGAAAACAAGAAAATAGAGATCCACATACACCTTGTAACTGACGACATAGAAAAAAATATCATAATGGTGCTTATCGACATTCAACAGAGAACAGTTTTGGACAATCCACGACTCATTGGTTCTCAACCAAGATAGTAAGGGAAAACTTTAATTCACAATTCATGATTAAAAGAATAAAAAAACAAAATTGGGCCATGTCCAACGGGAACGCTAGGTCTGAAAATTGTTGGCTGAAGACAAATTACTGACCAACATCTGTAAAACGAAGCATGAACAATCTTATCGGTCAGTAAAATTACCACCCTACCCCTTCCAACTAGGAACCTTGGATTCGACTCCTCTCCTTGGAGGGCATTGCCCAATGAGTACCCAATGAGGCATCCAACTGCTGGGCTGGGCTGTGCCGCACGCATCTTGACATGTGTCCAATTAGCCATAGAGATGTGTTCGGCACAGCCCAGCCGCACGCATCTTGACATGTGTCCATTTATAACCACTTATTGTACGTGTATTTATTTTTGAATGGTGAAATAAAAACCGGACATTGGAATAAGTGATTATCACAATTATACACTTTCCACTCTTATAACTTCTGTCACAATTTCTCTTCAATTGTTAATAACTAAATATTGAAGGTTTATTGCATACACACATATAGGATCCACCACAAATCCCTTACATCGCGTTTGGTTGTTTAAATTTTTGGATGCCAACATTGATTGGATGTTACATCCAGAGATCAGAGTATTTGTGGATTTGAAATTCTGACAGAATAACTGTTTGGTTATCCTGATTCTGAAACCTGAATCTACCTAAAAAATTGAAGCGGCAATGACGGTTTGCAAGAGTGACATTCAAGGAGCTAAGGCAGATCCGGTGAGGTTTGGAGAAATATTAATGGGGATTGGGTCATGTTTACTACAGAATGCAAATAATAAAAAAAAAGAAATAGAATTATAGGAATATCAAATGGGGATCGGGTCATGTTTATCATCTGTAAAAATATAGGAACAGAGGACTAAAGATATGTGTAAGTACCATGGTCCTCGGGACGAGGGTTCCTCAGCCTTTTGGCGACAAGGATTGGCTTCGATGAATAACGGCGTATCATTCCGATATATCATCATGGGGATTGGGATCATACTTCATAAAGAAATGGAGTCGCCACCTAGGATTAGGGCCTAGGACCCAATGGGTGTAGCCCCATCCGTGATTAGGGGAAAGGGCTACGTGATTCTATATGGTCTGGTCAGAGATTCAGGGTAAGTAGTCAGGTTACGAGAGTGGGAAGGTGTTAGGCACCCACCTCATCCGGACAAACCGGTCTTTCTACTAGATGCGTATTTTTCAATATTCTCCCTTAATAATATATCCTATACTAACATGCAAGGCTAAATTATGATGTACTAATCATGATAAACAAAAAAAAATCATTTACTATGTACACTAAAGCGAATTACTTTAATTGTCTACATTATGCCAAAAATAATAAGAAAGAAAGAGACAGATACCTGTCAACAAATACAAGAAAATAATGAAAATGCACCAAGTACGAAATATGTGATGTCCCACGGCTCAGGTGGAGACGGACAATCGGCTTGCCTCTCTCTTGTCGGACAGAGTAAGGACTATACGAGATGGGTTTTTTTTACTCAGACTTCGAGCAGAGTAACGGCTATATAAGGGATTCTTGTTATCTGTATGTAGACAGAATAACGGCTGTAAGAAGATTTTTCGTTATCCGTACACTGACGGGTGTACGGATAACGAAGTTGTGGGATAAGAACCGCTCTTTACTCGAGTGGATAATCGAAGGATCTACCCATACCTTTAGAGTCTCGCTCCAACAGACGCTCAAGAGGGAGAGAATCGGGGGAAAAATGGGTAAAAAAATGAGTTGGGAGGGTCTTTCTGCCCAAAAAACTGTGAAAAACAAGGGAGGGGGACCCTCACCCTGGCCAGATAACACCTCCACGGCGCCGTGGATGACGTCAGCAGGCTGATGTCACACCCCTTTGCGGCATCGTGGTAAAAGTACAGTGGTGCCGTGGGAGTGTCCACGGCGCCGTGGGGGCACAGTGCCAATTTTCCTTTATTTTGGGCCTTAAATGGGCTCCTCTAGTATTGAGGTTCTTTCTGGGCCCATGGGCTTGGTCTTTTTGTGTTTTTGTCTCCCTTCTGACTCTTCAAAGAATTTTACCGCCGTGGTTGGAGAAGGTGAGCAGTACCTCCTTCAGCGTTTAGTAAAAGGGTCTTATAAGTCATTTTAGGGATGTTAGGGTGATTTGGTTTAGATGTAGGGACAAGAGTCCTTGAGAAAGATACCGATGTCTGTCCATGTCCTGTTGTCATCATCGTCGGAGGGTGACAAAATTCAGTGTCTACAATATGCAATCACAGAAAATAGAAGACAAAGATCACAGAGATAGCACATTTTATATCTAAACATTACTAAATCTAAAAAAATGAAAGGAAGAGGTGCTTACTTGAACTGGATGTTCGAACAGAAGCAACTAAATCCACTGAAATATAGACATTTTATAATAAAATAAAATAGATTAGGTTGTCCTCTTTTACAATAAAATCCACTCAAATAGAAGTCATTGATGGTCAACTGTAATCCACTAAGAAAAAAAGAACCTTTTATAAAAAGATAATATTCAATATTCAGTCAGTCTTTACATCATCAATTAACCCCACCATGGACGCTTTAGAGAGTTTTCTGATCGTCTGAAAGGTCCTTCGTCGGGATCTCGCTCAATATAGTTGCTGCTATTGGTGTTTCTGTCAGATCGATACTCCCCACTCCTCCCCTTTCATTCAATTCCTTTGATCGAAGGTCCGATCGACACCGAGGTTAATTTCTCTGTTTCATCCTTCGAAAGATCACAAAAAAATCTGAGGATGATACACTGCCGGTTGCCAAAGGCGTTCCACTGTTACGAGTGGGGTTCCTACTCACTATGTTTGTTGTGAAGGCCTATAACATCAAATATCACTAGTGTTTTAACTCGGAACCTGCTGAATTCAACATTTATCTCCATCATGAAAGAGTTAAGAAGGGAAATGCGGTGAAAATCTATAGGGAGGATCAATATATGATGATTGAGATTTTGAAGAATGCGAAAAAGCAGAGCAGCATCTCTTTTCCTTTGGTCATTAAGAGTTATGAAGGTAATGATGATGTTATTTACATTCGGCTGTGTTTTCATGATCGTAGTGGTAAGGAGGACATTATTAGTTCATAGGGTTTCTTCTTTATTTGGAATTTAGTTCTTTATTTAGAATTTGGTCTCTGTAATCGGTGAATTCCTTTTTTAATGTTAATTTTCTTTTATATGATTAGTTGTTAGGGTTAGGGTTTTAGAGTTAGTTACCTTTTTCTTGGTTTCTTATGATTAGTTAGACTTTGGGGCTACAATTTTTTTTTAACTCTGATCTAAAAACAAATTCTTACTTTTTCTTAACAAAAAAAAAACCAAAAGTCAAACACGGAAGCTACTAATCGAACTTGAAGCAAAACTCATTGAATGTGCTAAACAACTTCATTTGCTCGTTCATTAGATTTACCCATTTAAAGAAAAGTACAATTTATTCCTTACGAAATGTCCTCCATTTCTCCTCTATTTCGTCCAACTTCGTACGTGGAATTGAACCCAGAAGTTCATTTACAATAGAATCATCCAAACTTTTCATAAACATCGTCATTTGACTTTCACTACTCATCTCCAAGGACTTTTTAAAGAGAAAATACATAGACCAATCAAAAGCATTATTAGAAGAAACATTTCAGCTCGTCTGTCCTTTATTGTTAGCCATTTTCATTTTTCAAGAATATCACCCTTAGGTTGTTCAACTGCCCCAAATCTTCTTTGACAACTTAAAAGCTTCTGCAAGATCGATGTTACATTCTATGTCAAATACATAACACTAGACAAGACTGATGATATGGAGGTGCAGATTGATGAAGACATCATGAGACTAATCAGGATTTGTATGGACTTGGATGCCATCAACCTTTATGCCTACAATATATAAGTAAGTGACCCTACTAATAGATGTACTATTAATGGTTTGTGATACTGCAAGTGGAAGATCATGGGTTGACGAGAAATTGGTTTCATTTGTTGAGGCAGTAGGTGGTGAAGTTCAAAGTGGTAGGCGTATCAATAGGCCACCAAAAGCCATTATAAAGAAGGGTGGTGCTATTTGTACTACATTTACTGTTATCTTTCTAGTTGTAGGAGGATTAACCATTTGAGGAATACTACTATGAGGACTGATAGCAATAGTACTGTTGTTATTGGGGCAACTATTGGCACTCCATATACTGTCAGATTCTATAACAAAAGTATTGTCACTATGAGTGATAGTGGAGTGGCATTTGATGAAGTTGGAACTTCTAGTGGATGTGTAAGCAGGGGTGGTGTTGTTATGAGGATAACTAGTACAAGTACTACTATTATAAAGGGAAGTGGTGGCACACCTGAGGATGTTGCTTCAGATAGCAAGACACTTGCAGATGACACTAGGAAATATGACAATTTTTATGTGTGTGCAGTAAAACACATCCATCAAAGCTAGCAAAGAAACCTCAAAATCCACTAAAATACAGACATTTCATAATAAAATAAAATAGATTAGATTGTCATTTACAATAAAATCTACCCAAATAGAGGTAATTGATAGTCAACCATAATGCACAAAAAAAAAAGAACATTTTATAAAAAAGATAACACTTGATATTCAGTCAGTCTTTACATCATCAACCAAGCCAACTACGGAAACAACTAAATCCACTGAAACACAGGCATTTCATAATAAAATAAAATAGATCAGGTTGTCCTCTTTTACAATAAAATCCACTCAAATAGAGGTCATTGATAGTCAAGTATAATCCACCAAGAAAAAATGAGTCTTTTTATCAAAAAGATAACATTCAACATTCAGTCAGCCTTTACATCATCAATTAAGTCAACCACAAACGCTTCAGAGAGTTTTACGAGCGTCTGAAAGTTTATTCCTCGGGATCTCGTTCCCTATGGCTACTGCTACTGGTGCTTCTGCAAGATCGATACTCCCCACTCTTCCCCTTTCATTCAATTCCTTTGATCGAAGGGTCCTATCGACACCGAGGTTAATTTCTCTATTTCGTCCTTCGAAAGATCACAAAAAAATCCGAGGATGATGCACCACCGGTTATCAAAGGCGTTCCACTATTACGATTGGGGTTCCCACTCACTATGTTTGCTGTGAAAGCCTGCAACTTTGAGTATCATTGGTGTTTTAACTCGGAACCTGCTGGATTCAACATTTATCTTCATCACAAAAAAGTTAAGACGAAAAATACGGTGAAATCTATAGGGAAGATCAATATATGATGATTGAGATTTTGAAGAATGCGGAAAAACAGAGCAACATCTCTTTTCCTTTGATCATTAAGAGTTGTCAAGGTAATGATGATGTTGTTTATATTCGACTGTGTTTTCATGATCACGGTGGTAAGGAGGACATTATTAGTTCATAGGGTTTCTTCTTAATTTGGAATTCAGTTCATTTAGAATTTGGTCTCTGTAATCGGTAAATTTCCTTTTGAATGTTATTTTTCTTTTATGTGATTAGTTGTTGGGGTTAGGGTTAGGGTTAGGGTTTCAGAGTTAGTTATCTTTTTCTTTGTTTCTTTTGATTATATGGAATATGGTGCTATGATTTTTTTTTACTCTGACCTCAAAACAAATTCTTACTTTTTCTTTTAAAAAAAAGAAAAACAGAAGCCAACCACGGAAACAACTAATCGAACCTGAAGCAAAACTCATTGAATGTTATAAACAACTTCATTTACTTGTTCACCAGATTTACCCATTTAAAGAAAAGTAAAATTTCTTCCTTACGAAATGTTTTCCATTTTTCTTCTATTTCGTTAAACTTAGTACGTGGAATAGAACCCAAAAGTTCATTTATAATAGAATCATCCAAATTTTTCATAAACATCGTCATTTAATTTTCACCATTCATCTCCAAGGACTTTATAAAGAGAAGATACATAGACCAATCAAAAGCATTATTAGAAAAAATATTTCAAATCGTCTGTCTTCCATTGTTAGCTATTTTTATTTGTCTAAGAATATCACTATTAGGTTCTTCAACTGCCCTAAATCTTTTTTGACAACTTAAAAACATTCTCATCATGATGTTACATTCTATGTCAAATACATAACACTAGACAAGACTGATGATATGGAGGTGCAGACTGATGAAGACATCATGAGGCTATTTAGGATTTGTATGGACTTGGATGCCATCAACCTATATGTCTACAATATCCAAGTAAGTGACCCTACTGATAGATGTACTATTAATGGTTTGTGATACTGCAAGTGGAAGATCATTGATTGATGAGGAATTAGTTTCATTTGTTGAGGTAGTAGGTGCTGAAGTTCAATGGGGTGGGCGTACTAATAGGCCACCAAAAGCCACTATAAGGAGGGGTGGTGCTATTGGTATTACATATACTTTTCAACCTACTAGTTATAGGAGGGCAAACCATGTGAGGAATACTAATCTGAGGACTGATAACAATAGTACAGTTGTTACTAGGGCAACTATTGACACTGCATATGATGTCAGATCCTATAACAAGAGTATTGCCACTGTGAGTGATAGTGGAGTAACATTTGATGAAATTGGAACTTCTAGTGCATGTGTAGGTTGGGGTGGTGTAGTTATGAAAGTATCTTGCACAAGTACTACTACTATAAGGGGAAGTGGTGGTATACATGAAGATGTTCCTTCAGGTTGCAAGACACCTGCAAATGACACTAGGGAATACGAAATTTTGTGTGTGTGTGTGCTGTAAAACACATCCATTAATGCCTGCAAAAAAACCTCAAAATCCACTGAAACACAGGCTTTTCATAATAAAATAAAATAGATCAGGTTGTTTTTTACAATAAAATCTACCCAAATAGAGGTAATTGATAATCAATCGCAATTCACACATAAAAAAAGAGCATTTTATTAAAAAGATAACACTTGATATTCAATCAGTCTTTACATCATCAACTAAGCTATCGACGGAAACAACTAAATCCACTGAAACACAGGCATTTCATAATGGAATAAAATAGATTAGGTTGTCCTCTTTTATAATAAAATCCACTCAAATAGTGGTCATTGATAGTCAACTGTAATCCACTAAGAAAAAATGAGCCTTTTATCAAAAAGATAACATTCGATATTCAGTCACTCTTTACATCATCATTAAGCCAACCACAGACGCTTCAGAGAGTTTTTTTCCTAGCGTCTGAAAGATTCTTCATCGGGATCTCGTTCCCTATGGTTACTGCTACTGGTGCTTCTGCTAGATCGATACTCCCCACTCATCCCCGTTTATTCAATTTCTTTGATTGAAAGGTCCCATCGACACCGATGTTAATTTCTCGATTTCGTCATTCAGAAGTTCACAAAAAATTTGAGGATGATGCACCATCGATTACCAAAGGCGTTCCACTATTATGAGTGGTGTTCTTATTCATTGTGTTTGCTACGAAGGCCTGCAAATTCGAATATCACTGGTTTTTTAACTCGAAACCTGCTGGATTCAACATTTATCATCATCACGGAGTTAAGAAGGGGAATGTGGTGAAAATCTATAGGGAAGATCAATATATGATGACTGAGATTTTGAAGAATACGGAAAAGCAGAGCAGCGTCTGTTTACGTTTGGTCGTTAAGAGTTGTCAAGGTAATGATGATGTTGTTTATATTTGGCTGTGTTTTCATGATCGCGGTGGTAAGGAGGACATTATTAGTTTATAGGGTTTTTCTTGATTTGGAATTCAGTTCTTCATTTAGAATTTGGTTTTTGTAATTGGCAAATTTCTTTTTGAATGTTATTTAACCTGAAGCAAAACTCATTGAATGTGCTAAACAGCTTCATTTACTCGTTCATCAGATTTACCCCTTAAGAAAAGTACAATTTCTTCCTTACGAAATGTCCCCCATTTCTCCTCCATTTCGTTCAACTTTGTACGTGGAATAGAACCCAAAAGTTCATTTACAATAGAATCATCCAAACTTTTCATAAACGTCGTCATTTGATTTTCACCACTCATCTCCAAGGACTTTTTAAGGAGAAGATACACAGACCAATCAAAAGCATTATTAGAAAAAACATTTCAACTTGTCTGTCCTCCATTGTTAGCCATTTTTATTTTCCCAAGAATATCACCATTATGTTGTTCAACTGCCTCAAATCTTCTTTGACAACTTAAAAATCTTCTCATCATGATGTTACATTCTGTGTCAAATACATAACACCAAACAAGATTGATGAAGACATCATGCGGCTATCTAGGATTTGTATGGATTTGGATGCCATCAACCTATGTGCCTGCAATATCCAAGTAAGTGACCCTACTGATAGATGTACTATTAATGGTTTGTGATACTACAAGTGGAAGATCATGGGTTGATGAGGAATTAGTTTCATTTGATGAGCCAGTAGGTGCTGAAGTTTAAAGGGGTGGGCATACCAATAGGCCACCAAACTGTAAGGAAGGTTGGTGCTATTGGTACTATATCCATGGAATAAAAACTCGATCGAAACCTGTCGAAACCACCGAGTTAACTTGGTTTCCCAGGTTTTCGAGACGAGTTGAAGGGGGATTTTATAAAATCCCTGGATTTGATCAGGTTTCAATGGTTTCGACTGGTTTCGACCATATTTCGATGGTTTCGACACATATGCCCATCGAAACTAGGGGAAACTTGGCTCGAAACTAGGGCAAATAGGTATTTATGCCAGAAACCAGGCCAGAACAAGTAAATGTTTTTGTATTTGTATTTCATTTACTTAAGATATTATTCATAAATAACCAAATACCCCCTTATGATCCAATAAAAATAATTAAAAAATCAAATTCCAAAAGGAAAAAAAGTCAACCCCCCAGTTCAAGAACAAAAACTAGATTTTGACCGTAGGTGCAATTTTCAACTTTCTAATGCTAGAGTTTTTCTTAAATAAAAAAAGTTCATAAATCTTAATATGGTAAAACATTGCTAAAAACCAAAAGTGCGGTAAAATATTCATTTGTTTTGATGTCTAAAAAAATATTTTCATCCAGAGCGATTTGGATAGTATTCGCGCACACCAAATTAAGTTTGATCGGTTCATAACTCCTTCAATATAAATCAGATTTAAGCAATCTTGGACTTATTGGAAACCTATCAAAACAAAGCTTTTTAACAATTCGAAGATTGCTTAAATCTCATTTATATTGAATGAGTTATGTTCCGGTCAAACCTTATTTGATACCATGTACGTCCAAGAACAATATACAGTATCAAACTTGTATCAAAACCATAAGTAATATTTTTGGTGTTCTCTATGTGAAACTAATGCATGGATTGAGTTTAAAATGTCAAAAATAGACAACACAATAAGAATTAGGGCAAAAAAACAACTTTTGGGCCTCAAAATCAAGGTTCGAGTTAACCTAGAGAAAATCCTAAGTTTCGACCTAGATATGGTCAAAACCGAGACAAACTCGTTTTTTGGTTGGTCGAAACCTAGTTGAAACCCGAGTTTTAGAACTTTGACTACATCTACTGTTCATCCTTCTAGTTATAGGAGGACTAACCATGTGAGGAATACTACTATGAGGACCGATAACAATAATACTGTTGTTAGTGGGGCAACTATTGACACTCCATATGATGTCAGATCCTATAACAAGAGTATTGCCACTGTGAGTGTGAGGATCCGTTCCCAGAACCGCGAGTTCCCTGGCGTTTTGTTCGTTGGAGAGAGAAGGAATGCGTCTTCTCAATGGTTATGATTTATCAGGGGATGAGGGTCATACAATCAAATGAAAAGGAGTCGCCACCTAGGATTAGGGCCTAGGACCCATTGGTGTAGCCCTGTGAAGGACTACGGGACTTCAGTTGGTCTGGTAAGAGATTCGGGGTAAGTAGTCAGGTTACGAGAGTGGGAAGGTGTTAGACACCCACCTCGCCCGGGTAAATCGGTCTTTTAACTAGATTCTGGTTTTTGAATATTCTCCCTTCATAAATGTCTTAGTTCCACATGTATAGCTAAAATGATGCATAAATTGCTTTAAATTAAACTAATCTAAATTAACTACTGTACACTAAACGAGAGTAATTTAAAAGTCTACATTGTTACGAAATTAAAGTGCGAGGAAAGAATGAAATACCTGTATGTCTTAAACCAATGCAATTATAAGGGACAGATCGCGTCCCCCAGCTCAGGTGGAGGCAAAAGACTGGCTTTGTCCTTCGTCGGACAGAGTAACGGCTTCAGAAAGTAATCGCCCGGATATCGGGCAGAACAACGGCGTCGGAAAGCTTCGAAAACTAGGCTCTTGGATGTCGGGCAAAGTAACGGCGCAAAGTTATCGGGCATTAGAACCTCGAACAGAATAACGGCGTTGGGAAGCTTTGGAAACTAGTCATTAGGACATCGGGCAGGGTGACTAGGCCATGGGAGACTTCGGGGGTTTGAGCGAAACGGGTTAGGGAAGGTGGATCCGGGAGACCCGAACTCCGGACAGAGGGACGAGACTCAAAGGCTCAAAATCAGATTGGGGCTGGGCCCCAAAACTAGGAAAAAGAGGAAAAAAAAAAAATTGGAGCTCTGTGGGTGCCCCCTCTCCTCAACTTGGAACTTGTTGAAATGAGAAGTGGGGGTTATTTATAGGAAAAAATCCCGTCTGGCACCGCCGCGGTGAAATGTGTGATGCCGTCTAGCAAAAACATTGCATTTTGGGTCCCCTGCGACGGATTTGGGCTGGGCGCGGCGCTGTAGTCGGGCATGTCGTTGCCGTGCGGCTCCACAGCCGAGCACGGTGCTACCTTGAGGTGCTGCGACTGCGTGCGGCACTAGCAGGACATGGCTTCGGGCGGGGGCATCGTGTGGGGTCGTACCGAGGATGTAGGGGACCATGGGTGGAAACAAGGTGGAATAGGGGGTGTCCGGGTTACTCTGAAGAAAAAGAGTTTAGAGAGCATTGCCAATCTTTTGCGTCCGATTGTCGTCGTCACTGGGGGGGTGACAAAATTCAGCATCTACACTGAGTGATATTGGAGTGGCATTTGATGAAGTTGGAACTTATAGTGAATGTGTAGGCAGGGGTGATGTTGCAGTGAGGGTATCTAGTACAAGTATTACTACTATAAGGGGAAGTGGCATACCTGAAGATGTTACTTCAGGTAGCAAGATGCCTGCAAATGACATTAGAGAATATGACAATTTTTGTGTGTTGTAAAACACATCCATTAAAGCCAGCAAAGAAACCTCAGAATCCACTGAAAAATAGGCATTTTCATAGCAAAGTAAAATAGATTAAGTTGTCCTTTACAATAAAATCTATCCAAATAGCGGTAATTGATAGTCAACCGCAATCCACACAAAACAAAAAAGAGCATTTTATTAAAAAGATAACACTTGATATTCAGTTAGTCTTTACATCATCAACTAAGTCAACCGCGGAAACAACTAAATCCACTGAAACACAGGCATTTCATAACAAAATAACCAGGTTGTCCTCTTTTATAATAAAATCCACTCAAATAGAGGTTGTTGATAGTCAACTGCAATCCACTAAGAAAAATGAGTATTTTGTCAAAAGATAACATTCGACATTCAGTCAGTCTTTACATCATCAATTAAGCCAACCACAAATGCTTCAAAGAGTTTTCCAAACATCTAAAAGGTCCTTCGTCGGGATTTCACTCCCTATGGCTACTGCTACTGGTGCTTCTACCAGATCAATACTTTCCAATCCTCCTCTTTCATTCAATTCCTTTGATCGAAGGGTCCCATTGAAACCGAGGTTAATTTCTCTGTTTCGTCCTTCGGAAGACCGCAAAAAATCCGAGGATGATGCCAATTGAGCTACTCCTTGGGGTTGTGTTGAAATTGAAATCCTTGCATTTTTCCTATCCTATTGGTGTCATATTCTATTAAACTAATTACTATGCCATCTTCTTGACCATTTTTCAAAGCTTTATGATCCACATGGCATATTTCATTTGGGCTAAATTTTACCTTATGAATAGGATGTTGTGGGTTTTACATTCACAATTTTAGAGAACCAGCTAAGCTAGATATTTTATGTACTTGAAAAGAAAAACTACCATAATTTTAGACTGTTTTTAGTAGCCATGTAGATGAGTAGGGATTATGAATAGAATTTTGTGGATCACTTTATCTTGTTTGTTGTTTCTTGATTTCTTTCTTTTTTTCCGGGGGGTGGGGGTTGGGGAGGAGGTGTTCAGCTATCAGGTTAGCATTTTTAGTTCATGGGAATGGCAATAGCACTTTACCAATTTGGTTAGCAATTCAACTGCACAAGATGAGTCCCCCATGAATGAATCTTACAACTTAACCAGTATGTTTCCAATATGTTTTGTTCTCCAAGCTTGGGTGTTTGCTGATGGCAATGCCGAAGGTGAACATCCAGGTTTTTGAGATAGTTTTTGGATAGTTTCCAGCCTTTTGTAACATCTTCATTTTCATTAATACATACTTTGCTGACCTTTAGCCAAAAAAAAAAAAAAAAATTCTTACAACTTAACCAATTTAGTTTGTAATTCAATGAGCCAAGACTAGCATGTCAGCTAAATAACAAGATGCCAGGCCCAACAGATGGAATACCAAATTAAAAATCAGATAACCAGAATTAGTCATCCCAACAGTCATCATTACACACAATTCCTCCCATTGTGAGAGGAAAATGAGTTCACTGGTAAAGGACTAAAAAACACCCTAAACCAATGAAACCATGAAATAGGTAATAATAGCTTGAATCCCCTCTGAAAATGAATCTGAACGTTCAGTAGCAGACAACCATATGCAATCAAGCTTCTTGTAACTGCAAAGAAGAACGTCTCACCTATTTTAAAGAAAATTCTCTTTAAAATATACCCTTAAAGGGAATCCACTTTAGTTACAATGAAAACTGGCTCTCATTCCTAATAAATACTATTAACTCTATATGAGAAAAGAGATAATAATAAGACACCTTCCTTTCATAGTTCCACATCATCTTGGCATTATAAGGTACATTTACAAACTGGGTTTACAAATCTAAATCCTAAAGGCCAACTCTCATCACAGGGACTTGTACTGCTCAATCAAGCGAGAGGCATGGAGACGGGAAGTAGGGACTACAGTGCAACCCAGGTTCTGAAGATAAGAAATCTGCCACCAAAAAGGTTTGAAAAAACATCCAACAATTAAACCTATTGAGCATAGAAAGGAAATGCATTGCAATAAACAAGACAATAAACTATGTAAAGTGGAACCAGCCCAGTCAGTCATCTTTGCCCCCAAAAAGAATTGCGATGGTAAAAGAGAGAAGAAAAAGGAGCATATGATCACTATGTGTGCCATCTATTAGAGTGATTACCAACAAGAAATAAATTATGATAGAGTTATTTCATTAGAAAAAAATGATATAATGCTTCAGGACATAGATTTTAAAATGAGACAAGGTATTGAAATGAAAAAGGACTCAATTCCTGTTTTACGGGCTCCAGTTTGGGCCTTCAACCTGAGATGAAAAATAGAGTGGTTCTGGTTTTCCAGTTCAATTGCTGGTTTGGTCTGGTTTTCAGAACATGGTTATATTTATTTTGTTTCAGGAATGCTAAATACAGAATATCAAGATTTATGGTCGAGATAATAAGGTATATTATTTTGTTATTCTCTAAAGGATGGGTTCAACCCTCTTCCAAATAAAAAATTGACATTTATTACACTACATATAGAATATAAGTTGGTCCTGGAAACAACTCAGTGACTTGACCGGCTGGTTCAGTGGTTCAAAGGAATAAGTTGACTACTCAACAAGTTTACAATGAAGACAGTCTAGAGGGTTGAACAACCCTTTTCAAGTACGAGGTGGCAGTTAGCCAGTCAAATGGTCAGTCTAGGTCTCAAAACATTTATTTGTTCTTTTCATTTCTTCCTGCAGAGGACTAAAATTGTAACTCAAATTTGCAATGCTCATACTTTCTTCCTCTAATTAACCGCAGAAACTACTTGAGATTATTCTATAATTATGAAGACAGTTCTATTTGGACCAACTTTGAGGCACGAATGAACTGTAATTGTACGAATCTGAAGATATGCTTTCAGTACTTCAGTGATGCACTACGGCATATATGAGATGAAATAAATACTTCATAAACTGCTTCTAAGTCAAGTAAAGCAAACTGAAGTGGGCCTTTGTTTTTTGTAGTTTTGTGCATGTTGGCAGGTCAGAGAATGGGCTGGCCCACGCTATTTCAAAGTGGGCCCTTTCTATCCCTCCGTCATGGGTTTTGGGAGTCCTCTTTTCCGGAGGACCTTTTGGATATTGTAAAGCTGCTTTTACCAGTTGATAGGGATTATATTTCCCCCTCTTGAGGGGGCTTTGCACACACAGACCCACACAGAAAAAACAAAAAAAGATGAAGTAATGAGTGAGCATTTATACACAATCATGTCTTCATCTATAACATAATGATGCATGTTTAATCATCTATTCATTTGCATGTTTAATCTTCTATTGATCTCTAATCGTGAATATTCATCCAGGGAATTTATGAGTAAAATAAAAGTGCTTCAAACCCTACTTGTTGGAATATGTAATCCAGAATACCGTGGGGGTATTCTGGTCTTTTTGGGGTAGTTTTATTCTTCTTATGTTATTAAGTGTAAGTGGGCTATGTGGATTTTAGTCCCACATCGCCTAGTTTAGTCTCTTTGTAATTTTCCCTCTATTATAAATAGAGGGGCTTACCTATCAATGAAAACAACACATTATTTTCTCTCATTCTCTCTTTCTAACCCACGATTCTGCCAACATGGTATCAAAGCTGGTCTGATCTCGGTTAGAAAAAGAGGAAAAACCCTACTCCATCTCTCCAATCGACCTCTCCTTCTTCTCTCTCTCTCTCTCTCTCTCGGCTTCTCTTTCTCTGGTTTTCTTCTTCTTCTCCTTGTAAGGGGGCAGCACTAATGAGGTAAAATCCCTGACCAATGATTTAGTTGCTGCCCTCCTCCATTCTATTTACTTTTTTATAGTAAAATACTGCTGGAATCATCTTTGCGATTTGGGGTTTTCCAGAATTTTTTGGAGATCGACTTCCTATTACTATTGAAGGCTGACCTTCCACCATTGGAGCTCCCTATGCACCCTTCTCCAGCCCCTTTCTATCCTATTCCATTATCCTCATTCCTTATTTCCTTTTTCTCCAAGCTTTAATTAATTACAGCCACCATACCCTAATCGATCTCAACTTATCAGGGTTTTTCAAAACCCTGACTCCAATCGATTTTGGTGTTTCCTTTTTCAGATCCAGCTGATCTTTTGGGGGTGATTCCCTATTACTACAAGCCCTACTCGACCTAAGTTTGGACCCTTTCTGATGGCTGGATTTGTTTCTACAGCAAAAATTCTTTACCCTGCTAATTTGGTTACCTGCCAAAAACCCTGACTTTTAGGTTTCAGTTTTTGCTAATTTTTGGAGGGCTGATTACTCCCACTTCAAGGACCAATTGACCTTAATATTGCACCTATCCAAGTTTTTTGAAGACCCCTACCCCAATCGATCTCTTCTTTTTAGGGTTTTCCAAAACCCTAATAAAAATCGATTTGGGCTAGGGATGTTTGCTGCTGTTCGAGCACTTTGGAGGTGGTTCTAACATTAAAAGAGAACTCTCCTTCATCAGTTCAAGGCTTGAAGAAGGTCCTTTATGCTGATGTAGTGCTGTAATGCTGCCCTGCTCTACTTCTGTGATTTTTTGGAGTCTCTCCCCTTTGAAGATCAAGTCTCACTCTTACTGGAGATTGATTGTTCACCTTGGAGGTTCCATTCTAGCAGCCTTGGTCAACATTTATTACATGTCTACATCAGCAATTACAACCCCCTTTCCCTAAATCGATCTCAATTTCAGGGTTTTCTAAAACCCTGACAACAATCGATTTTAGGGTTAGGGTTTTCCTATCAAGCTCATATTTTGAGGAGAGTCTTATACATATCAGAGGAGTATTCAACCCATATTTTAGCATCATTCATCAGTTATTTTAGGAAAAAATTCAGGTTCATTCTTATGGCTCGATTTTTCCAATTATCAATCTATTTTCCTTGTTCTTATATGGCTGGCTGCTTCAACTACCTATTGGATCTACTGAGTGATTATGTTATATTTGCTGGTTCTATTGAGCTTTACTACCTACCTTGCTGGTTCTATTGATTGGCTTCTGTAAGCATGACTGGTTGACATGTTACTGCTGCCTTTATGTGGACTACTGCTGCCCTATTATTGAGACTAAGTATCCTTCTATTGGAGATCGAATTTCTTTCATTGTCGAAGACTTGAATCTACTACCTTGGAGATCAGCTTATTTGGGATTAAACAGTGTGTTCCAAGGTTATTGGTTGCAACTACGAACCTATTCAGTTGTGTGAAGCTCTTCTATTGGTTCATATCCAGTTTATTTTTGGAGCTTGATCCTAGCATTATTCACTAATTCAGATCTGATCCAAGTTTTTGTTGAAGCTTATTACATCAATTCTGTCCAGATATATTCGTCAATTCTATTTAGCATGTGGGAGTTTATAGTTTGGAATTTTGCACACTGATTCTTCCTTGTGTGAAGATCGATCAAGTTTTTGAAGAATGATGCCTTCTCCTAAAAATCAGACCTGTTTTTTTATAATTCAGATATGATCATTGGAGATTGGTGTTTTGGAATTGGTTTGATTGATTGAAAAAGGTTGCAGATTACAGTGTTGCATTGTTTTTGTCCATGGTTCATTATCCCATTGCTCTTTTCACTTCACCACCTCCCAAAACATACCTTTGGCATATACCCATAACCCCTTTGGAAGTTCATGGTATTCTCTAATTTACCATTTCTTCCTTTTCCATTATCCTTAGCACCTCTTGGAAAATTCTGGAATATTATGTTTTTGCCCTATCTCTTACATCATCTCTGTTATGTCCACGTGTACTACACGTGAGGGGGGGATTATGTACAGTACACCTGCAGACATTGTAGAAGCAGAACTTGCAGGAACACTTGGTGCAAAACATAGAAGATCAAAGTTTTCACCATTGCCAATGGGTATCTACTTTGTTATTGGGTTGAGTTTGCCGTAAGGGGAAGATTGAAGTATTAAAATATTGAAGATGTTTGGTTGTTGCCTGCCTATATGAGGTTCTACAGTTGGGTTGATTTTTTCCGCTGCTTAATCTTTTCTGCTGCTTGATTGCTTATCTTTAAGATTATCAGTCAGACATTCATCATTGGACAATTGTTAAAGATTGGTGAAAGTTTGCTGCTCAAGTTTGCCCAGATTTTGAAGACCTATTTTTTTCAAGTTTTTGAAGGTTTATTTGGGAGCTGCATTCATCTGTCAAGCTGGATTCTGCTACAACTTCGTTTTTTCCCTTTTGTTGTTCAAGTTGGGCATTAGTACTTTGTATGCGCCAACTTGAGGGGGAGTGTTAGCATTATTAGGAGTTATTTTTTCTTTAGTTCAAGCTGGATCTTCTTTCTTTGCTTATTTGTATAATCCAGCTTGAGGAGGAGTGTTGGAATATGTAATCCAGAATACCCCGAGCGTATTCTGGTCTTTTTGGGGTAGTTTTATTCTTCTTATGTTATTAAATGTAAGTGGGCTATGTGGGTTTTAGTCCCACATCGCCTAGTTTAGTCTCTTTGTAATTTCCCCTCTATTATAAATAAAGGGGCTTACCTATCAATGAAAACAACACATTATTTTCTCTCATTCTCTCTTTCTAACCCACGATTCTGCCAACACTACTATATATCAAGTAATGCAAACAGAAGTAATCCATAATAATGCACTAATTTAGATCAAGAGACGAAGGCACAACTTAAATATCGAATAAACTAAGCTTCCTTAACCTGTTTGGGTGTAGCTGCTGATGAACCCATTGCATTCTCAATCCTCAGCTTCTGGAAATGTTCCTGGAAATAAAAAAAGAAGAGATAAAAGCAGTCTAAAACTCTTCTCAATGACACACAAACTACCCAAACCCACCCCCTTCAATACACAAGTATATTCATAGTTATCAGACCCAGACTGGTTGGAATGGTTGCATCTTCATGGAGCCAGGCCAATTCACACATCCACTTGCCTGGCCGGATCTGTATTTGAGCCTAGTAATACTTTTAGTTTCACAGAACAAATAACATATAGCCACTGTGACAGATTTATTTGTGATTTTATTTGGCATAAACACATATTATGTAATTGGAATGTCCACGTTGACTCTGCTGAATGGTTGAACCTGGACCCAGCTACCAAAATGGATCTATGGCTAGGTTGAATCTGATAACTATGAATACAACAGAGACCCTGCAAACCAGGACAAGTAATGTGCATCGGGTTTTTTTTCTTCCTGTTCTGGATATTCCTCAATGTCCTGCCTATTCACAGAATGTGAGAAGAAAAATAAAATGTGACACAATGTATACACTAGGGACTCTACTTCATTACATTTTTTTAATAATAAATCCTAAAATATATAATATATTCATAAAAAAGAGGAATATCAGAGATGAAACATAAGAAAGAATTAAAAAAAAAATTTCTAAAAGAAATATTTTGGCATTCCACATTTTACATTTCTCTCTCCTTTTTTTTGGGGGGGGGGGGGTGCTAGAACACAGCTTTCCTTGTTGTGTTTGGATCCATGCAGCCGACCCCATTAAGTTGGGATAAGGCCGAGTTTGTTGTTGTTGTTGTTGTAATTCTAAAAGAAAATACATGCAAAACACTTCACTAAACAGTTATTTAAAATAATACATGAAACTTTTTATTCACTATTATGATCAGCAATGCCCTGCCAAAGTGTACTGCATTTACTGGTACATTTAACTATTCGGCCATTAGAGAGCATTGCAAAGGAATAATTTCAAATATTGATGAAAAACTAAGGTGATCTACAGATTAAAACTTACCTGCTTCTCCCTCAACAGATGAGCACGCTGATCAGCTGGGATTTGTTCCCATCTCAAAACCTATCAAAGGAAACTGTCGCTCGTAAAATAACAAGGCATCTTTATTTCATAAGAGGGATGAGTTTTATAGGTACAAAGAAATTGCAAGGATACAGCCATAAGATTTTTATCACCAGTGTATGATAAAAGTTGCTCAAATGCCCAGTCATAAACATTGTATCATAAGTCAGTACAATCATATGTATTGTGACTGGAATTAACTCACATATCCAGCGTATTGAAATGCTTCATCACTCCTCAAACAAGACTTCAGTGCACGCAAAACATCCTGAAGAATGATTTACTATTTCAGTAACTGAAACTGAAGTAGCAAAAATATCAGAAGACTATCATTCGTTGGTAATCCAAATGTCTGAATTGGATATTTTCCCTTTCATTAGCTAATTTTTGTATGTATTTTTAACTTTTTCTCTGAGCTTCTCATGGGTCTTTTTTCCCGCTCTCATAAATAAATCCTTACGTGTACCTGCTTATCCATCTATCTGTACACACACACACACACACACAGAGTTGCATAGAGATACACTGAGAGGAAGTTTTCTCACCAACAGTTTATAAAATCTACAGCCCAATATACTTTCATGATAAAGAAACAAAGACAAGATAATTTTGGAGTACAATGGTAAGCTGCATGACCTTGCTTTTGCATGTTTTGATTCTTAGCCGTTCATCAATTACAAATCCAACCTGTTTAGGAAAACCACATGTAAAACCAGTCAGAATATCTACACATTGCACTGGATGTGTTATAGTGCTGTGATTGAGAAAAATGTGCTTGGAAAGATGGAAAAATAACAAATGGTATATAAGGGCCTCTTTGGTATCACTTTTCATTTTCATTTTGGCCTATTTAAAAAAAATCATTACTAAAAGCCATTTTGATCAAAAATGAAAAACTGTTTGGTAACTACTAAACACAATAGATTGTAGAATGAAAAATGAGTTTGGTAACTACCTATGTGTAAATAATTTTCACAATAGATGGGTGAAGAAATTCTCCCATCACCCATCTTCTTGCTGATGATGTAATCAATTGCCGTTGAGTTTGAAAAAGTTTATCAGTACAACAAAAGCCCATCAGTACTTACTACCCAAAACTCTTCTTAACCTTAGTTTTAAATACAAGTCTTCTTCTTCTTCTTCTTTACTGTCCCTTTATTTTTTTAGATCCAATTCTTCTTCTTCATTTTGTAGACCGTCCCATGAAAGATGCTCATTTGGAAAATTTCTGAAGAACAAAGAAGCAGAAAGGTGCAAATAAAAATAGAGTAAACATCTTGTACACCCTGAGGTTTGTTCACCTATCTTGTAGCCCCCCCCCCCCCCCTACCATTTATTAAAACCTTACTTACAGACCCTTGGGACTGACAGAATACCCATTCCGTTAGAGACATGTTAAGTGATGATGTCAGCAGGCCATAAATTAGTAAATGGCCAAAATACCCTTATCTCCTAAATCCTGTTTGAGTAGCCATACTCTTCTTTCCTCTTCTTCATCCTCTGCTATGGTAGCCATTGTCGCGTGAAGGCAGCCATTGCCGCCATTGCCGTGAGGAAGAACCAGGAAATCTCACTCTTTAATCTCTCTTGCAGGAACGCTGAGATCATTCGTGTTACGAGATGACATCGCAGTGAAGTCTCCTCCGTTCCTTCACATCTCTCTTTTTTTCACAATCAATCTCTAGATTTTTACTGTTTTTTCTCTAATTTTCAAATCGAATCGTCTCTGAGTTTGCTTTGGCTAAGATTTTGGTTTCTTTCCTTTATTTTACTTTAGATTTCCTCATTAACTGGTTTTGATTTAAAAAATTCTGTCTTCTTTCTTAATCTTCTTATTCCACCAAACACACAGCTGCCGCTGAGATGTTAATGGGATTTGCGTTAATTTTGGCTTTGCCATTGCTTTGGGGTGAAGTCTGTCAAGTTTCACACTTACAGTCACAGAGAGAGGCAGAGATGGTGAAAATGGGATACTTTCTTCTTAGATAACGTTTTTAACTACAAATTTTCAATGGGGTTGGAATGGAATTGTTCAAAATCCAACTTTTTTTAGGATTATTTGAAAATTGGGAGAAAGCTTTATCATCAACACCCAAAAAAAAAAAAAAGCTTGAGTGGGCTTTAGAAGGAAACCAAGGTTGTGTGGTTGTGAAACCTGCTCGCTGCTCTTTAGCTTTTTTAGGGTTTTCTGGTGGTCAAAAAGAGATGAGTGAGAGAGAGAGAGAGATTGACCATGCGGAGGGAGAAGCAAAACAAAAGCAGGTCTTGAAAATCTCTTCCTCTAGCGCAAAATCCTTGAGCATTCCGGCCTCGGTGAGGAGACTTATGTCCCCGAGGTGATGCATTACGTCCCTCCTCAACCTTCCATGGCCACTGCTCGTGAAGAGGCTGAGCAATAAGGGTACATATGTAATTTTTATTTTGGATACTTTATAAAAGATGTACAAAGGCTATTTTGGTCTTTTACATTGTTAAATTAACACCTAACTAACACCGTGAGGTTTATGGGTCTATAAGTAAGGTTTTAATAAATGGGGGGGGGGGGGCTACAAGATAGGTGAACAAACCTCAGGGGGTCTACTAGATGTTTACTCATAAAATATGAATATACATGTGTATCAGATTGGGATGTCAACTATTGTGCAACTCGCCGTCTTCAATCGTATCACTAGGAAAAATTGTTCCTGTGACCCCACAGGAAAACTAAGTTGAAACTCACTTCCAGGCTTTCTTCCCCTGGAACTGTTTACCAGCGTGGCGTTGTAGTTTCTTTTTCACTTCCCGGGTTCGTGTGACCTTGGCCTCTTTGCAGCAAGAGGTATTGCCTTGTGTGCTCCTCTTGTCGATTGCTCAAACCTCCTTTCTTATTCTGCTTCACAGCAGTTCGGACTTGGTACTTCCCTCTATCGTCAAACCAGACCTTTCTCCGATGAAGATCACAGAGTACAGTAAAGGACCTTTTAGCTTTTGATTCATCTTCTTGCTGAAGCATTGCAAATAGGATATTCTGAAGTTTCCGATTGTTGCCATTAATTATGTCGCTCAAAGTTTTGGAACCAAACTCCCTGCAATCGTCCTGCTGCCCTTACAATTGTATCCCCTTCTTCTATAGTCTCTTTCACCTGTATATCGTTCATTTGTGACTTCCTTGTCCTCTGTTTCTATTCCTAAGAACTGGCAGGAGGCTCTTCAAGATCCAAATGGAAGGCAGCTATTATGGAGGAAATGCATGCCCTTACACAAAATGGCACTTGGGATTTAGTTCCACTTCCTCCCCAGGAAAAAAAGTCAGTTGCAAGTCGGTTTTCACTGTCAAACAAAATTCTGATGGTACAGTGGAAAGATACAAAGCCAGATTGGTTGCTAGGGGATTTACCCAAACGTATGGTCTTGACTATCAGGAGACCTTTGCCCTGGTTGCAAAGAGGAACACCATCCGGGTAATCCTATCATGTGCTGTCAATCTTGGTAGGGAGCTGCAATAGTTGGATGTGAGGAATGCATTTCTTCATGGGGAGTTAGAAGAAGTTTACCTAGATGTTCCTCTAGGATTTGCTACTAGGGAAACTAATGGGAAGGTATGCAAACTAAAACGTGCTCTCTATGGTTTGAAGCAGTCTCCTAGAGCATGGTTTGGCAGATTCCACAGTGCCATGGTGAAATTTGGTTATACCCAGAGTAATGATGATCACACCCTCTTCATCAAGAAGTCAAGAACCAAAATTGCCATCCTCATTGTTTATATGGATGATATAGTTGTCACGGGCAGCGATATGAAAGAAATTGAAAGCTTGAAACTACTTCTTGGGAAGGAATTTGAGATAAAAGATCTGGGGCCCCTACGATATTTTCTAGGCATTGAGGTTGCCCATTCTACCAACATTTCTCTCTCAGCGGAAATACACCTTGTACTTACTATCAAAGATTGGAATGTTAGGGTGCAAGCCAACCGATACCCCTCTTGAAGCTAACGTTTGTCTCTCCAATAAAACAGGTGACCCTGTAGACAAAGGGAGATATCAGATATTGGTTGCGAAGCTGATTTACCTTTCCCATACCAGGCCGGATATTGCATTTGCAGTCAACATGGTGAACCAGTACATGCATGATCTTTATTCCACTCATTGGGATGCTGTGATCCGTATTCTCAGGTATTTAAAGGCTGCTCCAGGCAAGGGGATTTTATTTTCTCCTAATGATCATTTGCGGGTGGAAGCTTTTACAGACTCTGATTGGGCTAGTTCTCCTGATGACCGTCGGTCCACTTCTGGCTATTGTACTTTGGTTGGAGGTAATTTGGTGACCTAACGAAGTAAGAAACAGACTGTTGTTTCTCATTCTAGTGTTGAGGCTAATTTCGTGCCATGTCCCATGACATATGTGAGTTGATGTGGCTTCAGGGACTATTGAATGATTTGGCACTTCCTACTTCACTGCCCACGTTATTGTATTATGACAACTAGTCTACTATTAGTATTGCCCATAACCCTATCCAGCATGATCGCACCAAGCATGTGGAGATAGATCATCACTTCATCAAAGAGAAACTCGAGCAAGGACTGATCTATATTCCCTTTGTCAAGTCTGGCAACCAATTGGCTGATATCTTCATTAAGGGGTTGAATAGCAAAGTTTTTTGTTCTCTTGTATCCAAGTTGGGCATGTGTGAAATCCATGCTCCAACTTGAGGGGGGGGGTGTGTTGTAATATGGGATATAAGGGTAGAATTGTCCTAGGTGTTTTATGTTGTGTTGCCCTATGGGCATTTCTATCCTTGTACTCTCATTGCATTTATTATAAATTGACATGTGATTGTGTCTCATTGACACAAGTCACAATTCCTAAAGTTATCAGACACAAATGAGGGTAAATTGTTTGAGGATCCTCATTGCTACCGACGACTTGTTGGAAAGCTTATATCAAAAGTCTTTTCGTGGAGGGGCATGCGTCCTACTTCTGGCTTCCGAGGGGCTGCCCTGGGATTCGCATTCCCTTTTTGCTGACAACACCATTATCTTTACCAGGGGTTTGAAGAGTTCTCTCAAGCAAGTTATGGGTTTATTGGCAGATATGAAGGTTTTTCGGGACAGCTGGTAAATAGACAAAAAAGCTGCTTTGTGTTGGGAGACAAGGTCTCTTTGGCGAGAGCCCAAATGGTAGGGATGGTGACTGGTTTTTGTAGAAAGTCACTCCCAATTACCTATTTAAGGGCACCACTCCACTCGGGAAGGCTGAAGATTTGCTACTTTGACGGTCTTGTTGAAAAGATAAGAAATAGAGTGGCAAGCTGGCAGGGAAGGCTGTTGTCATCTGGGGGATGCGTTACTCTGTTGAAACATGTCCTCTCATTCATCCCCATCCACATTCTCGCAACACTGGTTCCTCTGAAGGCGGTCATTCGAAGATTATATGAGATCTTTGCTGATTTTCGGTGGGGCAGCTCGGAGTGGGGAAAACGCAGGCACTGGGTGTGTTGGAGGAGGATCTGTAGGCCACTTGATGAAGGGGGGCTGGGAGTTAGGCGTTTGGAGGATGTTGGACTTTCACTCAGGCTTAAGGGCCTCTGGAGGGTCTTTTCAGAGTGTTCTCTGTGGAGTGATTTTTTTAGGGCCAAGTTCTTCAGAAACGTCCATATTGCTCTAGCAGGGTCACATAGTGTTGGTTAAAAATCTTGGCGTAGTACTCTGGCTTTTAAGGGCTTCTTAATGGAGAAGTCAAGGTGGTTGCTTGGAGCTGGCAATATTTCCTTCTGGCTGGATGACTGGTCTGGCGTTGGTTCTCTGATTGACCAGGTTGACAATGGGCTGCTGGTAGACTTGGATTTACGGGTCAAGGATGCCTTGGGGGAGGATGGAGTTTGGAGGCAAGACATTCTAGCTCACATTGATTCAGCTGCTATCAAGGAGAGCATTACTCATGCTAATTATGCTCTCTCTGATAGATGTGATGTCTTAGCATGGACCCCCGCTAGCGATGGTTGTTTCACAACTAGGTCGGCTTGGAACAAAGTAAGGAGTGCTTCACCTGTAGTCCCCTATGCGAAGTAGTTATGGAACCAATCAGTTCCCTTGAAGGTAGCATTTTTTTCTTGGCAGCTCCTTAATGGAAGGATTCCCATAGATGATTCTTTGATCTTGTTGGGAGTTCCCCTGGCCTTGAAATGCAGCTGTTGCGGGAGTCCTCGGAGGGAGACAACTGATCACTGTCTGGTGACGGGAGGTACGGCTTCCAAGGTGTAGGGCTACTTCTCTCGTATTTTTGACATCGCTACCGTGCCCTCTCAGGATGTCAGAGGCAAAATAGCTCTTTGGCAGGGGTCAACAAGTGGTAAAAGCCTTAATGCTTATTGTAGCAGAACTGAATCTAAAACCTAATCTGTAGCAAGACAACTAGAAGAAGAAGAAGAAGAAGAAGAAAAGAAGAAAGAGTAAAACCGAGAGAGAAAAGAAGACTTCTCACGATTTAGTTGAATTACTAAATCGTGAGAGAGATGTTTATTTATAACAAAACATTAATGAGTTACAATAGAAAACCTCAAAATACCCTTGAGACATAAAACTAATTAGAACTAACTAAAAGGAACCACAAAAGACATAAATAACCCCAAGCACCTAAATACGATAATCTTAACACTCCCCCTCAAGCTGAAGCGTAGACATCACCAAGATCCAGCTTGGAACAGCCACTTGTAAACTGTGGTCGAAACAAAGCTTTGGTAAACATATCTCCAAGCTGAAACTGGGACCAAACAAAAGGAGTAGTAATCAACTTCTTTAGAACAGCATCGCGAACAAAATGACAGTCAACTTCAATGTGCTTGGTTCGTTCATGAAACACCGGGTTGTTGGCAATATAGATAGCAGCCTGGTTATCACAAAGACATCTCCATGGGCTGGTCACTAAATAACCAAGCTCATGAGTAAAGGAACGAACCCACATCAATTCAGCAATCGTGTGTGAGCCATAGCTCGATCGCCTCTCTGACTGAACGAGCAATGTGAGTCCTTTCTTGCTCTTCCAAGTAACTAAGTTACCACCAAAGAAAGTACAATAACCAGTAGTAGATCTACGATCACCATCAGAACCAGCTCAATCGGCATAAGAAAATCCAACAATGCTAGTGTGTCCATGAAGGCAATAGACAAGCCCCTTGCCAGGAGCACCCTTAAGGTAGCGTAAAATATGACACGCAGCCTCCCAATGAACTTGCTTAGGTGTTTGCATGAACTGACTGATAACACCCACAGCAAAAGAGATATCAAGACGAGTAACTGTAAGATAGATAAGTCTACCGACCAGGCGTCGATATTGGTGTGGATCACTAAAGGCTGTGTCATCAGAAGCACCAAACTTGACATGAGGATCCATAGGAGTATCAATAGGTTTACAACCCGTCATACCTGTCTCATTAAGTAAATCAAGAATATACTTCCTTTGGGACAAGCTTAGACCGCGAGAACTGCGAACAACCTCAATGCCAAGAAAATACCGGAGGTTACCCAAATCCTTAATCTGAAAATTGTCAAGTAGATATGTCTTCACCTGTGCAATCCCAGAAGCATCATTACCAGTGATAATAATATCATCAACATATACTGCTAAGATGACCACATTAGACCCCTGTCGTCTAACAAAGATAGAGTGATCAGAGTAGCACTGAGAAAATCCATAACTAGCAACAACACTGCTAAATTTATCAAACCAGGCACGGGGAGACTGTTTCAGTCCATAAATTGCCTTATGAAGGCGACAAACTCGGACACTATCCTCCCCCTGAGCAACATACCCAGGAGGTTGCTCCATACACACCTCCTCCTGCAGGTCACCATATAAGAAAGCATTCTTCACATCCATCTGGAAAAGGGGCCAGTCAAGGTTAACAGCCAAAGAAAGCAAGATACGAACTGAATTCAGCCGTGCAACAGGAGAGAAAGTCTCAAAGTAATCGACCCCATAGGTCTGGGTAAACCCCTTGGCAACCAAACGGGCCTTGTGCCGCTCCACAGTACCCTCGGGATTGTACTTCACTGTGTACACCCAACGACACTTAACAAGATCCTTACCAGGTGGGAGATCAACCAAAGACCAAGTCTTACGAGAGATGAGAGCCTCCATCTCCACATCCATAGCATTTTTCCACTCAGGGTGAGACATAGTAAGGGTATAAGAAGAGGGAATAAAAGTAGAATGTAATGCAGTAGCAAAAGCACGATAATGAGAGGGAAGATGAGAAACAGACACATAATTTGCCAGAGGATAAAGAGGACGGGTAGTGCAAGTACGAGTACCTTTTCTCTCGAGCAATAGGGAGATCATCAACATCAACAGGAGGATCTGCAGCAAAGAATCAGTCAGGCGGTAAAGGTGGGGCCGTAATAGGTTGAAGTGGGAGCGGCTCTTGTTGGTGACGACGCACATAAACCTGCACAGCGGGCAGCTATCGGCAGAGGAAGAGGAGGAAGAGGAGCCGGGGCAACAACCCGACCAACTTCATCAAGATGAACATCAACAGAGGAACCAGCAAAATAAGGGGAACTCTCGAAAAAGGTAACGTCAACAGAAATAAACTGTTGGCGAGTAACAGGGTCAAAACATCGATACCCCTTCTGGGTACGAGAATATCCAAGAAATAAACACTTAACAGCCCGAGGAGATAACTTATCAAGCCCGGGGCGAAGTACATGAACAAAACACTAACACCCAAAAACACGAGGAGAAAGAGAGAAAACAGCCCAATCAGGAAACAATACTTTGAAAGGAATTTGATTATTTAGAACAGATGAAGGCATACGATTAATTAGAAAACAAGCTGTCAACACTGCATCAGCCCAATAGAGTTTGGGAACATGCATATGAAACATCAAAGAACGAGCGACATCTAACAAATGGCGATTCTTGCATTCGGCCACACCATTTTGTTGGGGTGTATAAGAGCAAGAAGTTTGGTGAAGAATGCCATTATCAGAACAAAACTGAGAGACCTTACACTGAATTAATTCAAGGGCATTGTCAGTACGCAAAGTTTTTAAAGGAACACCAAATTGAACTCGAATTTCATTATAAAACTGTTTGAAGACAGAAACAAATTCAGATCGATCCTTCAAGAGGTACAGCCATGTCATCCGAGAATGATCATCAATAAAACTAACAAAATAAGAAAACCCTAACCGACTTTTGACCCTATAAAGACCCCAAATATCCGAATGAACCAACTGAAATAAAGAAGTACTCCTAGACTCTAGACTCAAAGGAAAAACAGTACGATGATGCTTGCCAAGCTCAAAAGCTTCACACTCGATACGGGAGACAGACTTGCAATCGGGAACAAGGTGTCGTGGCTTAGATAGAGAAGGATGTCCTAGCCGATAGTGCCAATGTAAAGGAGATATGCCAGGAGAAGTAGCAACCGCTGCAGGATGTAGTCCCCAAATCAAAGTAATATAGGCCTCCTCCTCATACCCGCCACCAATCTTCGTCTTTGTTGCAAGATCCTGAAAGACACAATAAGAAGGGTGAAAGGTTATAGAACAATTCAAAGTTTTAGTTAATTGACTAACAGACAAAAGGTTAAGAGGAAGCTTGGGAACATGGAGAACATTAGTTAAAGATATGTCAGAAGACAAGGAAAATTTCCCATGACCAGTGACTGGTATAGAGGATCCATCTGCAATAGAAATTCGAGATGACATAGAAGGCTGTGTGTAAGATGAAAACAAATTAGCCTTACCGGTCATGTGAGAAGATGCTCCGGAGTCAATGACCCACGGAGAGAATGAGGACGCGAAGCAAGCAGTAGTACCTGAGTGGGCAAGGACAGCAGTAGATGTAGAAGAAGAAGCCTCAAGTTGCTGGACTCGTTGTAAGAGTTGAGAGACTAGATCATTAGAAGAATTACCACCATCAGTAGAGGATCCCGGGGCAGTGTCGAAAGAGTGCACAGAATCAGCCCCGCCATCAGATACAGCAGAGTTTGCAAATTGCTCACGGGCCCACTGTGGTTGGCCATGTTTGAGCCAACACTTATCAATAGTATGATTAGACCGATTACAATGAGTGCATCATCGAGAACTAGCATCAACAGAACCAGAACCAGCAGTGTTAGACATATTCCCACGACCTCCAGAACCAGCTCCACGACCACGCCCAAAAGTAGAACCACGACCGCGGGAAGAGGTACCACCACCACCACGGCCACGCCCTCTAGTAAAAGTGAACAGGGCAGAATTATCTTTGTTGGTAGGAGCTGAATCAGACTTCACCACTGAAGGGGATACAACTCTCTGGAGCCGACAATATGCTTCATTCATAGAGGGGATCTTCTCTCCAGTCAACAATTGACTTTTGACGGATTGAAGATCAGAATCTAACCCAGAGAGAAATTTGGCAACCAAAAATTCAGATCGTTGGGACTTAATTACAGCAGCATCAGTAGAGATAGGCTGGTATACATTAAGTTCTTCCCACATCCCCTTCAATGAATTGTAATACTCACCAAGGGATTTTCCATCTTGTTTAAAAGAGAAGAATTTCTCATAGAGATCATAAATTCGGGACAGATTTATATCTTGAGAGTAGCTTTTCTTGAGTTCTTCCCAAACACCCTTGGCAGTTTTATGGAACATAACATTAGAAGCAATGGAGGGTTCCATGCTATTCCAAAGCCAGCAAAGAAGGGTTGCATTCTCAGCCTTCCAATCATCATATTTGTCATCAGTGGATGGCAGAGGGTCCATGGAAAGGTATTTCATCTTCCGGCGAGCAGTGATATAGACCTCAAAGGCTTGAGACCAAAGTAGATAATTAGAAGCACCATTCAGCTTCACACTGGTAATCTGAATGTTAAAGTTGTCGGTAGAAGACTTAGTATCAGCCATTAGGGAAATTAATAGATGCAAACACCAATGCGATAACAGCCCAAGAGAAAAGAAACAAAAAAACCCTGATCAGGGTAAAATCGATAGCCTTGAAGAGTAGGGCAGAACAACCCAATACAGAAGTATAATCTTCGATAATAACCAGCACCAATGATGTATAATCACTGTAAATCCAGCAGCAAGGATGAAGAACAGATCCCAGAAAAACAAACAAATCGATTTCCTCAGAATTTTGGAATATCGATTGTCGGGGTTTTAGAGCAAGCAAGGAACCAATCTTGAAGGGCTTGAACAACAAAGGGACACACACAAGCACAGCAGATATGCGAGAGAATTCTAGTCCTTCATGAATATATGACTAGAGTTCAGATCAATATAAGCAGATATGGTTGCTCGTAGACCACGATATAAACAAGGAGGTGAAAACCCTTCAAAACAAGAGCAGCAGAGGAGAATCTCGTGGATCAGAATTCAATGCTCTGATACCATGTAGCAGAACTAAATCTAAAACCTAATCTGTAGCAAGACAACTAGAAGAAGAAAGCAAAGAAGAAGAAGAAGAAGAAGAAAAGAAGAGAGAGTAAAACCGAGAGAGAAAAGAAGACTTCTCACGATTTAGTTGAATTACTAAATCGTGAGAGAGATGTTTATTTATAACAAAACATTAATGAGTTACAATAGAAAACCCCAAAATACCCTTGAGACATAAAACTAATTAGAACTAACTAAAAGGAACCACAAAAGACATAAATAACCCCAAGCACCTAAATACGATAATCTTAACACTTATATCACAGGAATCTTGCCTTCGTTGATCGTTTGGGAGCTCTGGAAGGAGAGAAACTCTAGAAGGCATGGGGAAAGGTGCCGCACTATTGGCTCAATAGTTGAGTGTATTAAAGTCTGGGTGAAGGAGGTTCAACTACCCTCCAAGGTTGGCCGCTTGGGGTCGGTTAGGGACACCTTAATTCTACAATGTTTTGGGCTCTTGGCCCCAACACCTAGGCTAACGCGGCCCTTACCAGTCTATTGGTGTCCTCCCTTCGGTTTGGTTAAGCTTAATGTGGATGGTGCTTGTTGGGGAAATCCGGGCCTTGGAGGTGGTGGAGGGGTCATCAGGAACTCGAATGGTGTAGTCCTGGCAGCCTTTTCAAATTTTTATGGTGCCTGCACTAATTCAATAGCTGAACTAAGAGCATTGAGGGATGGGTGGCTCTTTGCTAGGACTTAGGCATTTTTGACATGGTGGTTAATTCGGACTCCAAGTCCACAGTCATAATGGCTAACCAAAAGAGGTGTGCCTTGTGGAAGGGTTGGTACTGGTTCCGAGAGGTGCTGAATTTGGTTTCTTCTACCTAGGCTTTCGTGACCTTTGCGTTTCGTGAAAGCAACAGGGCGGCTGATTGTTTGGCTAACCGTGCGTGCGACTCTGGGTCGTCGAACATCTTCCATTAAGGTTTTCTCCCTTCCGGGATACTTCAGGGTATTCTTCGAGAGGACAAGGGTGGTCTGCCGATTCTCAGAAAATAGCACTTGTGAGGTTTTCCCCTTGTAGAGGTAAGGAGTTGCAGTGAGGTCCTGAGTGTGGTTGCTCATTGGGTTGGGGTAAGGTGGTATGTCCCCCCCTTATATTCTTTATTATTTCTGATTATCAATAAAATTCTAGGGGCTGGCCCGGGTCCCAGGTAATGTTCCGGTTAAAAAAAAAATTTGTCCTGACATTTCCTTTGCAGTGGGTGTTGTCAGCCAGTTTATGCAAGTCCCTAACACCGCGTTTGGTTGCATAAATCTGTGGGTGTTACATCTGTGGATGCATGAATCTCAATTTTTTTAACCGTTTGATTGGAAAAACGGATTTACATCCTGAAATTCACCAAATCTTATGATTCATCATTTTACACTAAAAATCGAAATCTTGAGATTTCACCTCATGAGTATCCTTTGCAATTCATTATGATACGTAGTTAACCTCTTGGCTGTCTATGTAAAATGAAAGTTAGGAATAGAGCCACGCACCATTAAATTCTAAGAGGTTGGAAGATACCCTTCTCTGGGTATTGCTGGAATCTAAGATTTCAGGTACTACTAATGCTTTTACTTCTTTCATTCTGGGTCTTTTTCTTTCAATCTTATTATTGTTCAGTTGATTTGTTGAAAGCCGGAGGAGAGGATGGAGGGGGGTGGGGTGGATGAGTTCAATCATGTGAAGATTCTTGGAAAGTGCATAACAATTTTAGAAACTCTTGCTTCCAAATTCTCTCTATCTATCTACCCTCTTCTTGAACAATTTTGTGTGTGGGAATATTGATTCTGTTTGATTGAAAGTTGATCCCTTTTGGAGTTCTTTCTCTTTTCTGCTTCAATTCATTCTTGAACACTTCTTTAGGAATTGGTTCAGTTTCGGTCACTTGCTTCTTTGTATAATGGTTTTGTGGACATCTTCATAACATGTTGTTTATTGTATGTTTAAGGGTGCATGAATTCTCTGTAAATGCTTGATGCAATGATCACAAGGTTTTGTTAATTCTGTCATGAATTTTGCTTTTGTTGCTGCCCTTTTTAACCATGCCTCATTGGGGGGGGGGGGGAGTGAATAATTTGATGGGTGAATTTGAATATGGAATCTTGGGTGTACTTATCAATTGTCACACAATGGAGTTAATGTTACACCCGCACCCCAAATATCCCCTTATACCCCGGGGCAATCCAGACCTTACCCAACGGGTAATGCCTTATGGCCATGGTCAACGCTGAGGACCTTGAACTGAAAATATTATAAAAAGAATCCCCTCGAAGTTTTGGAAGTGTGGGCCAAAGCCCCGCCACTTTCCTTGAAGTTTGGGCCTTGACAGCAGCACCGGAGTCACGAACGGACTCACTCTTACTGAATCCGCTCGTGCTGTCATTAGCCTTTTTGGGTTATTTTCCTGTGGGGCCCACATGCCCATGTCCCAGACACCTTATTGAACTCTCGGACCCTGTGGACCCCTACCCCTGCCATTTATTGGTCAGATGGGGCCCACAAAGCCTAACTTAGGGAGATAATGGGTTTTTAGAATCTAACTATGACCAAACAAGGCTTAAGGGCTAATAAGTCTAATGAGGCTTGGACCCAACCCAAATAGACCCTAACTAACTAAATGGACCTAAGGGCCATGACTTGGACCAAACATGGCCTAATGCCTAACCCAAAACCCATTTTTAGCCTAAGGACCAAACTACATTCTAAGACCCCTAACCAAACACACCCTAAAGTCCCTTCTACCCCTTAAAGATAAGAGAATCCCTTCATTCCCTTATCTCTCCCCCCCCCCCCCCCCAACAAAATCGTGGAGGAGAAGAGACAAGAGAAGGAAGAGGAGGAAGGAAAGGGAAGAAGTAGAGGTGGAAGAGGAATGAGAGGGGAAGGGAAGAAGATGAGAGCTATGCCAACCTGGCTGGCTGCCCCACACCTCCTTCTCTTGCTGTCCGGACGAAGGGAGAAGAAGAAGGTGAAGGAGAAGAGATGGAAAGGAAGGGAGGAGGCCAAGGGGGCTCACCTAGCCTTGGGTTCCACCTCTCCATTGGAGGATCTCACCAAGGTAAGACCTGAAACTGATTCTCCTCCATTTTCTCTTTTGATTTTGGTAGATTCCTTGAGCTTGGACTGACCTAGAGTTCCATTTGGGACTCAAGGTGGAGTTCGGTCCCTAGTTGGAGCTCTAATGGAGCTGACCTAGGTCTTGTTTAGACCCCTTGGTGCTGCATTTGCAGCCATGGCTATTGAATCCCTGGTTTTGAACTTGAAACCCAACCCTTGGACCCTAATTGAGACCAAACCTTGTAGGATCTAGGATCCATGAGGTGAGCCTAGGCTCTAGTGACCCTAGGAAGTCTTAGACACCCCTCAATGACCCTGAGGTGCTAAGGAGCTCCAAGCTTCAAGCTGGAGCTGCAGCTCTTTGAAATCTCGGAAAAGACTACCGGCGGACGAACGACCGGATCCATTTATCGTGGTACCGCCCGTCAGTCCGCCCAGTGTAAACCTTGTGTGATAGCCTGAGCGGACGAAGGCACGGATTCACTTTGTTTGCCTCCGCCCGGGACCTATTGCTCTTGGGTTTGTCTTAGGTATCGAACGGATGCAGGGGCGGACCCAAGAAGCACATCCGCTCCCTTTTATGATTGCCTCAGGTATCGAACGGATCAACGACCGGATTCAACTAAGAAGTTCCGTTGGTGGGTCCGCTCGCTCTATTTTAACTTTTGGCCTGAACGGAGTTAGGGGCGGATTCACCTCTGTTGAGACCGCCCGTGAGTCTGCTCGTGTTGTTTTGGTTGAAACTTGATTTTAACCTTGGGGGCCTAGCATGGGACCCTTCTATACTTGTTTTAACATTCTCTTTTGTATGTCTAGATTGGTGCACCGGTGAGATTCATGTGAACCATGTCGGATGACACCCGATGTTCGATGAGATTCATGCCAATCACGCCGGGCTACACCCGTGTTAGGTGAGTGGGTTCTGGGTAATTTGTTGGGTTTGAATACATATTAATATGAAATCTTAAGCATGCTATTATATATTTATAAGCATTGTGCGCATTGCATTATTATCCAAATGTGAATTGTTATGAATGTGATAGCATGCTCACCATTGTATCGAGCTACGGTACCGGGTGTGCTGGTACCAAAACCCCAATTTATTTAAATTATGAAAACTGCTGTATGTCATCCTGAACTGTATGTACCGTGTCGTGCTGGTACCCGGGTACTAGATGGAATGGGACGTTGATGCACCCAGAATACCTCTCGGGACGATAGGACTTGCATATAGTATATCTGCGGCTAGGATGTTTGTTCCCTTACACTACGACCCTTGCCAACATGGGTTTATGTGTTGGATAGTCTGAACACCTGTGGTCTATGGAGGTGGGAGAGGTCAGGACAGGGGTAGTGATGGCTATTGGGGTTTGCCACTGGGTGGTCATGATGGCTTTTACCGGCGTAGGTCCCTTGTGATAATTGAGGTTTCACTGGGGCGATAGGATAAGTGACCCTTAGTGTCTCCCGAGTTATCACAGTAGCATATACTTGACCGATAGAATTATGTGCTAGGGGGAAAATGAATCTAACATCAGAATGCATCATTCTGTTTGATATTGATTGTGTGATGTGTGCGCATTCCCCTTTGCTCTCTCACTAGCTAGTGTAGTTAACCCCGTTGTACAATATGTGACTTAGATGTAGATGTACACCCAAAAGTGGTGCCCTTGGGGCAATTATTTATCATTTAATTTCTGTATTCATTCCACAACCATGTATAAACTGTATGTTTAATTATTAGGAGAGATTGAATGGTTACGGACATCGTTATTGTACTATGTGTTATCATTAGAGAACAGATGCTCTATAATTTCACATATTTTAATTTAATTTCGCTTCCGCTAACTTTGTGATTGGAACGATTTATTCCTTTTGGTACGTTCCTTCCTGTCGTCATAATATGATGACAGGGTGGACTGTGGCTCAGGACACTGTATCTACGATCCTGGTAGGTGTTGGGATGATGTGTGATTGTCCCAATCATACCCCTATGTGGCAAAATATCTTACATCGGGATAGGGGCGTGACAGTTAAGCTCACAAGGTTTAATCCTGCCTATGGTTTCCATTGCTGTAGTGAGTGATTTTTGGTTCATATGAAAATTACTTGTTTGATAGTATCACTTTTTCACTCACTGACCTCATTTTCTTCTTGCTGTATTTTTTAGTTAGAAATTTATATGAAACAGAAAATATTGGAAATTCTTGAAATAGAGTTTTCTTTCTTTATTGGTTTCCTTACCTGTTAGTTACATAAACTGTTGGATTCAATCAATGATAGAAAACAGGTTTTTCTCTCCCTCCCTCCCTCCCTCCCTCCCTATCATTTAATCCTCCTCTCCCATTTGTCAATGCAGCTATGTGTTCCTAGCTTGTGGACATGCCATGGTGCATTGGCAAACTCTATAAGTCCAGCCTTGCATTCACACTTAGGGGTTTTATTTTCATTATTTTCTTTAGCAATTGAATCAGTTAGGGAGTCTCCAATATAGACTGCAGCTGGAGAGTCCTGGTCACAATGTTAGTGAGAGAAACCTATAGAGGAGTTAGATAAGGTGAATTCTTTGATAGTTGAGTGAGACACAAACCTAGAGAGGAGTCAAAGGTACCCACTTCCCAATAATTACTTAATACACACCTACACTAGAAAAAGGGAAACAATAGCTTGAACCCTTTTGTCAATCTGAACACCACAGTTAGTACTGATTTGAATGAAGAAAAAGGGAAAACAATAGCTTGAACAGAATTTTCAATGAAGAAATGGATTTGCCAATATGGTTGTTTTCTTAGCCATTAAAATAGGTGAGTCTTTAGCTCAAACGGAAGAGCACGTGGGGTTACACCCATGGGATGGTGGTTCGATTCCACTAGGACTCGAGAATAATTTTTCCTTTCATCGAGATTGAATTGATGTGAAAAACTATTCTCATCTTATCCCTCAATTTTCTCAGCTACTCATGGGTTTCTTTCCTAATGATTGTTGTGAAAAACTAGGGGTGCTTTCTCTCTAAATTTGAAAGTTGTCCTACCTTTCTCTCATTGACCAAACAAACACATGGCCAAACCAAGTTTCTCTTCCTGCTACCTCATGGGAAGACAACTAGATGCAGCCGTAGGTAACTATGGTGAATATGTATTTCAATTTTTCATGCACTTTTCGGTATGACTTTATTACAGACTACTATGGATGGAATGTTTTATACAATTTTTTGCTCACCTTAACAATCAGCTGGACCTGCTTTGTGTACTTTGGAGTAGGTTCCAATTCGTGGTTTGTGTTCATTTCATTAGAAAAATGCTATAGATGAACTTCTTCTAAAAAAAGTAATATATATCTAGGATAAAGATTGGTACACATTAGTAATATAAAATAATTAGTATAATTAATTTTATTTCATATTGCATTTTATCACATTTTGAATATTTATTAATTTACTTATAAAATGTAAATTGGCCAACTGACATAAACAGTTATTTATAGATTCAGGTTTCAGAATCTGGGTAACCAAACAGTTATTCTGGTAGATTCAGGTTTCAGAATCAGGGTAACCAAATAGTTATTATGGTGGATTCGAGTTTCAGAATCAGGGTAACCAAACAGTTATTCTGTCCTCCACAGATACTCTCATCTATGGATGTTACATCTGATTCAATGCAGGCATCCAGAAATTTACGCAACCAAACACGATGTAAGCAAATCCACTGGGAAGCAGCTTGTTGTATTCTACGGAATCTCAAGGGTGCTCCAGGTAAGGGGCTGATTTACAGACCTCATCAGAATGTTGATATTGTTGGGTTTTTTTTTTTTTTGGATGTGGATTAGGCTGGTGCTGATGGGGATAGGAGATCTACCACTGTTTACTGTACTTTGTGGGTAGGATGTAAACGGATTGGATTCGGCTCGGATAGTGCTATATCCGCATCCGATTAGCTTTCAGACGGATTCGGATAGTGCTAAACGGATACCGACATGGATACGGATCGGATATTTTATCCGTTTACATGTAAATATAGCTTTTCGGATAGCTATAGCCTATCCGTATCTGCATCCGTTTAGCTTTCGGATGGATTCGGATAGTGCTAAACGGATACGGACACGGATACGGAAACGGATTTCGGCTATTCATTTACACCCCTATTTGTGGGTGGTAATCTTGTTTCTTAGTGCAGCAAAAAGAAAACTACTGTTGCGCGTTCTAGTGCTTAAGCAGAATATCGAGCTATGGCTCATACTGCTGCTGAATTTACGCAGTTGCGATCCCTTCTTCAAGAATTAGGATTTCTAGTTGCTAAACTCATGAAGATGTTGTGTCATAATCAAGCTGCAATCTACATCGCTAGTAATCCTGTTTTTCACGAACAGACAAAAGATATTGAAGTTGATTGCCATTTTGTGCGAGATGCTGTTTTAAAGAAGCTAATTGTTACTCTGTTCGTGTCTTTGACTGTTCAGTTATCTGATCTTTTTACCAAGGCTCTTTTTAGTCCTGCCTTTCGGAAGTGTTGTTCCAAACTGGGCATGGGTGACTTGTATGCTCCAGCTTGAGGGGGAGTGTTAAAGTATTCTCACGGTTGGGAATTGGGGGGAATGTCCCAACCGCGAGTGTGTTATTAAGTTAGTAGTTCAGTGTTAGTAGGATTAGTGGTTTAGAGTTTTATTTTGTTTCCCTTGTTGTTTCCTACTTTGATTATGATTCCTTTATTGGCTTATAAATTAACAAATACACCAGCGACAGATTGTAACTCAATCTATCGCTGGGTTTGGTTTTTCTTCCTTCTATTGTCTTTCTCCTCTTTCTTCTCTCCTTCTTTGATCTTCTCTGTTTCTTAGTGTTTGGTTATTAGGTTACACTCTTACACCTTTCTTGGTTCAAATTGCTTCAAGGAGATGAATTTAGAGAAGCCTACATCTACAGTTGCAGCACACATGTTTTTCATTGTTGCAATACTTAATCTTTGCGGCCTATTTACTCTGTGTGTGGATTCATGATCTGAAGTTACTTCCTTCGAGTATAGGTAGATGATGTGGAGAGCTCTATCTGTGGATATTACTGCAACGTGCTTTAACTTAAACCATTACATGATATCATCATGATCTAAGGGTCTAAAGTTACCTGTCTAATGACCCAAACTCAAATCAAATAATTTCAAATGGTTACTAATAACCATCCAGCAAAGAAACCCCTCTAGAACTCCAGTGACCATAAAAAAAACCTTCACACCACAACCAACAACCCTCTTTTCCCTCTGAATTTAATCCTTTTATTTCCTTTATTAGTCCTTATCCTTTCACCATTTTACTGTACAAGTTTTGGCCAGTCAAACTTGTCAATATCACTTTAATGTATTTAGTCTAATGTCCATTCTTCATGACACAAAAAAATAATATACAAGTAAATCTGTTAACACAAAGAAAACATACAAAGTCGGTAGTCCTATAGCTTCATGTAAATAATGATGATATAAATTCAGGTAATGAAGATCTTAAGAACCACAAATTAATTTTGAATGAAGTTCAAAGGGTTATAAAAACAGGATTCCAGATTGATGAATTTTTAGACATTCTAGAAGTTTTCTTGGTGAAACCAGAAACAAATAAAAAAATAATAACAGAACACCTTGTCTAGCAACCGCTTTGGGTCTTGAAATGCTTTCTTAGTTGCCCATTGATGGAATAAACGGGAGACAATTGATCGGTCCTCTACACTGAACCTGTGTAATAGTGGTAGTTATATCAAGAGCAAATTGAAACCAAATAACTAAGCTGAACATGAATTGGTGGCAATGTCTAGACACTAATTCCATCCTAGACAATACCTTCTTAGAAAGTTATTCCCATCAGATGCTACAACCAGTTCTGATTCTGAAACCTCATCAAATTGAACATTACCAGAATCAGCTTGTACCAAATCCGTTCTAGCGGATTGTTCGCATCCTGGTTCTGCAATGGCTAACTGAGCAGTCACTTCAGAATGCTTCCCAGGCATATTTTGTATCTTCATAGACAACTCACCCTAAACAAAAAAAGGAGATAGTAGTCAACAGATGAAGCTATTTTTAAAACCTAAAATAATTAACTCGAATTTTTTGCACTTAACCTTTTGGGCATTAAAATGGTGAAGTGGTGATAGACATTTGGCTGTAGAATTAGTTAACCTTTCAGGGGTTTTTGCCATACTAAAATACTAAATACAATTTAATTTAGGGGAAAGGATCCCCACAACACCAGATTAAAATTGAAACTGCACGCCCCCTCACATTTCACTGTTCATTCAGAACAGTGAAATGTCTTAGGCCTGATATGGTATGATTTCTATTTTGGAAATTGTTTGGTTTGATTTTTGCACCTTATTTCGGTGAAAGAAATCAACTGAAATAGAAATTCTGAAACAGCTACAGAATTGTTTCAGAATTTCTTTTTCATTTGATTTTACTCTTGCTCTTTAATAAGCACATGGTTAATTTGATGGGCAAAGTAGTGATTTCATGTTAAAAATAAAAAACCACCCTTCTTCTTCTCCTAATGATCTCACCACCAACACCACCACCCCACCGCCATCATTGCCACCGCCACCACTACCATCACCACCGCCACCACCACCCCCACCACCACAACCACCACCCCACTACCACCACTACTGCCACTGCCACCACTTCCATGCCACCGCCACCACCATGACTACCCCGCTACCATCATCACTACCCCACTGCCACCAACACCAGCACCACCCTCTTCCTAGCCCCGCCCCCGCCACCACCACCCTTCCCAAGGAAATATATAGAATCTATTGTCAAAAATTGAACTACCAAATGGATTTTTTGTATTCTTGAAATATTTCTTATTGATACAACCAAAACAATTTCAATTTCTTGACCAAAAATCTATTTGTTGACTATTTCATAATATCAATCCGAAATTCAAATTGAAATAGAGATCATACCAAATCTGGCCTTAAATACCCCTATTTGAAGATTCACAAAGGAGAACCCTCAGACGCTCACATTGGAAAACGGGCGTGGGAGGGAACCCTCTCCCTTAATTTAGTTATATTTTATTTTGGAGTGTGGTTCCAACTGAAGCACAGTTGGAAGGCATTCCAACCAAAGACATCTCCCATATGGCAGTGTTTGATGAGGCCCAAATTTAGTGAGCCTGTTGTCCACCATCATTTAACCATATGTAAAATTTTAGAAAAAATTTCTCCATCGGGAAAGACTATCTATGGTAAGCCATATGATTGAGATAGACTCCCAATCTCGCCTAGTTTTCTGGTGGCGCCTTGGTTTTTACCCCCTCAACAACTATGTTCCCCATCCATCCAATGGTTAGAATCATGGTAAAAGATCTCGGCGAGATCTTGCTTTTGTCTCGGTTTCGTGGCCCACAGAGTCGAGATGATTTGTGATACATAAAACATACAAGATCTTGACCGAAATCTCGCCATCTCGCCCGAGATTTCGGTCCATATTTCGAACTTGGTTCATATCGGTTGAACCAAACCCAATCATAGTTGTCAAGGCATTGCCTAGGTGTCTATGTGGATTTTGGAGGGGTGTAGGCAGTTGTCACCTTAGTGGTATTGAATGCCTTGGCCCTTATTTATGCCAAATATCATTTAAGTAAATGATTTTGTTATTTCATATACTCGAGATATTATTCATAAATAAGCAAATAGCCCCTATTTGAATCCAATAAAAATAGTTAAAAAATTAAATTCCAAAAGGATAAAAAGTCAACCCCCTAGTTCAAGAACAAAAACTAGGGAAAATGATGATTCTTGTTTCATCCATTATAATTTTGTATTACTTATGGTATAGTGACCAACCTAAGGTCCAAAGTCAAAGTACCATTTTGGGTTTGAATTTGTAAAAACTAATGTATCCATTATGTTTAGAAGGCCTAAAATAGAATGGATGCCAAAGTTTCAAGACCTATCTTGGCCATATGGCCTCCGAAACCCACCACGAAGTCTTGACGTGAAAAAATACACCAACTCGCCGAGATCTCGGCAAAATCGAAACCATGGGCAAAACCGAGTCCTAAAACCTTGGTTTGAATGACCGAGTAGTCCAAGTAACCGCTTTAATTGAGAGTTTTCCAACTGTACTTCAGTCGGCTACACTTTACCATTGGTGGGGGGGTATTTTCTTAGAGGCAAATCAGGAAGGTATTGTGGTGGAGCAAAACCAATAAAGAAGCTCAATGACAAAAATTATTAACTACCTTGTAGGTCTATCACAGGTTTATCCATCTACTAGAGCAGGGAAAGACAAGTGAAGCATGAAGCTGAATTTTTTTCACAAAATTAAGGTTTAGAATGATAGGTCATAGCAGCACTAGGGGTTGAAGAAAGATAGGGATTGAGAAATAATATTAAGAAATATCAGAAACAAAATGGAACAGTGAACCAAACCTGGACCTCCCGGAGATGTTCTGGAATTTCTTTAAGAAAACGTGAGGGTTGAAGCAACTGGAACGCCAAAATTTGTTACTTCGCAAACCAAGCGTAGAGAGAAGCAGAAGAAAATATAAGTAATTAATTCATATCTAACCTGCCAATTTGAATTCATAATAACATATAAAATGTAGAGTTTCTTCCGAGCACGAGTCATTGCCACATACAACAAACGTCGTTCCTCCTAAGAAGTTAAAAGAGTCAGGAGCCTAGATAAGTGAAATATTTAGTAAAAGGAACTGGTGCAGACTAAAATACAACTTAATTTGTGAAGACGAGAGCTTACCTCAAGAGAGGTCTCATTTTCGTTAACAACACCATTAAACTCATGCAACAAAGGAATCTCAGTTTCATTTGCCTATACCAAACGATTATGGTGTTGAAGGCAAGCATTAGTTCCAAATGCATCAAACTAAACCATATAAAGTATATAATATGACAAAATGTAAGCCAGTGATGAGAGTCAGACATTGACCATCAGCCGAAATCGAAATATGAATGGGTTAAATATTCAAAAGCAAATCTTGCATGCTTTTGTCAGCAATAAATTGAATTAATAGTTATTCGTTGATAAAAAATGACTTCCAATCTGTTGTCAATGTTATTTATATAAACTAGTTTGTTCAAAATGTGAGTGCTACAGAGCTGAGATGAGGCAGGAGAACCCCCCCAATGCTGTGTACATAATATATGAAAGACATATCAAAAGACAATAAAATGCAATTTTAGTAGCATACCTTGACTACAAAAACAGTGTCCCATTCCAATCCTTTTGACTGCACAAAACAGTAGAAAGCTTAATATCAACAAAGAGAAAGAAGCGGTGAATTAAATTAGAAACTGGGTGAAAGAGTTTGTGTATCCATTTATTAGAGAAAGACCTGATGAATTGTAGTCAATGTGACAGAATTTTCATTGTTGTGTCTCCTGGACCTAAAATTTTCACTCTCTCTGGCAGATATATAATCATTAAAAGCCTTAAGTACATAAATGCAGCCTTTTTCTTCTTCTTTACTGTCACTTTCTCCTTCATTACTAAAATGTGTTGACCAGAAATCAGAGACATCATCCAATAAATACTGAAGGACCTGCGTTTGTGGTGTATCTAACATCAATCCTACTAATCAACTAAGAAAAATATTAAGACAAGTACCAAAACTAAGCCAAATCAAATAAAAGTTGGAACTCAAGAAAAAGTTGTAACAGAATTAAATAAAGAGAACCAGAACCAGAACCGAGAGAAGAAGTGGTAGAAGAGAGGAGAGCAGTCAAGAGTGACCGAACTTGACTGTCTCTCTCACCATGCCTTTATTTATATGGATTAGATTACAACCAAAGGGAGGAATTCCTAACTAAGTTAGGAATCCTAGTTACAACCTGAAAGATAAAATAGAAACACTCCTAGTTACAATAGAACTAGAATAAACAAACTAGGACTAGACAATCCTAACTAAAATAGGAGACATAGGAGGAGGGAATCTTGATATTCTGATCGAGATTCTCCTCTTCTCTATGTGCTCGATATATTTCAACAGAAGTCCTGAAGTTTTGCAGATTTTGATCATTATAAAGCCAAAATTAATCGCAGAGTTGCAGCCATGCAGCATTTGTGTCAGTTAAGAGGGGTCCGGGAAAGAACAGGTTCAAAATCACGATCAATTTCTTTTTCAAATCCTTCTGCAGCCTCACAGGCCCTTCTCGCATGCCACAAATGACCCACAAAGAGGAAGAATCCTAGAACAAAACGAGAGGTGGCTAACCAACTTCTAGGAGAGACATAATTGACCGCATTGATCTCGGTAGCTACGCCACCTATGGAATTTAAAGAACCTAAAGGAGCATGAGTCATATATTCCATGGAACGCCGTTCTTGCCAAGGTTGTATGTCTTTTTTCAGCCTACTCAAGTCTAAGCCATTGGGATCCCTTACAAGTTCCAATCAAAGAGCACGGAGATCCCAAAAATGCATAGTTTCTCCACCAAAAGTGACCTCTCCGGTCGGGGAACGCATTAGTTATTTACCAAAACCATTAGGTCCTTGAGTGCATCCCATGTTAGCCCCAAGACGTTGGTCTCTAACTAGAAAAGTAAATGCTTAAGCTTCTGGCCCAGTGGGCTCATAAAGCTCACAAGGATAAGTGGTATTATTGAACCAGACAAAGCAACAAGCAATGACACCACAGACAGATAAAGTACCTAAACTATAAGACAAGTAAGCCTCTCCAAACCATACAAGTGCACAACAGCAAGCCCATGCAAAGGGTTTGGTTAGGATATGCCAAATTCCACTAAATATACAAATGGAACCTAACCATACATGTCCTCCAATAATATCTTCTAAATCGTCCACACTAACAATCCATCCTTCTCCCCCAAAGGGAGGTTTCAGTAAATAACCAAATATAACACTTCACTTAAGGGCCAAGTTGGTAATTTTTCTTACATCTCTTCCTCTGAGAGACCAGTTATCATATACACCCCAAAAATAAAGAGCCCTGAGTACTAGAAGAAAAGTACTTATGCCTAACCAGATTGAATACCCAAAATTGTGATCATTTTATTTCTATCTTTCCATACATAAACAAAGAATGGAAAAGATTTTTCCAGAGTCTTAGGTCCGAGAAGTGCATGATGTTGGATATATGTGTCCATCAAACCCGATCAATCCGGTTCTACCTGGTTTATTATTTTGTTTAATATGATCACATGCGATATAAACTTTTTGAGCAATGTATGCCCATAAGTTAAACTTTAAATTGGTAGTCACGAATAGGGTTTGGGCTGGGTAACCCTTATCATATGGTCGTCGCATTGGGTATGCCTAGGCATGTTGATGTCAGGATATGAATGCGAATACGCACATGGGTGTGTATTCGCGAAGAATCTTATTTTGTCGATTCCCTCATGTACTATTGTCAGATGTAGGTTTGGGATAGACATGTGTCACCGAAACCCTGTACCTGAGAGGGCCTTATCATTGCATTATGTGAACGTATTCTTTGGTTCACCAATGACTGTGGTTCAAGAGAACTAAAGCCGGTGTTCTGGGAATGCGTAAATATTATGTGAGTGAAAGAGTCACTCAACATGGTCTCCATTGCTCGATTCAGGAACATCAAGGGGAGTTAGTCTGTGGATGGTCGGATAAGAATCAGGACCCTGTACAGTTTTGTAAATGGTTTTGCAAAACATATTTTCACATAAAATGATACATTATATTTATTGTTTTTGTTTACAGAGTTTAATCGTGTTTTGTGGATTCCGATCACGTACATGGACGCTCCGATACGGACATGTATCATTGAATGGGGTTCGGCAATACTAGTGTACATGCCCTAGATTCCATGACGATGATGTTGTTTAGTGGAGGGTTAGTGCATAATTGTTATGCAGGGGTATTTCTGGGATTTTCTAATTAATAATTAATTTGTTTAATCTTAAATGGGCTTGATGCAATATTTAATTAAGGCCCATTATAGATTAAAACTTTAATTATTATTTTTTTCCCTTTTAGATTCTGCTTCTTTACTAATTAGAAGCCCATCAGGGTTTTAAGTCAAACAGGAGAGAGAGTGTCACTCTCACTGGGAGTGTGGCTTATTTAATCAGACACTAAAGGGGGGCACAGAACACTGCACCCTAGACGAATTTTTTGCTCCCCCATAGGAAAAATCGCCCCTGCCTCTCTCTCTCTCCTCTCTCTTCTCCCTTGCTCTCTTGCTCTCATGAGTTGTGAGATTGGTTAGGGTTTTGGAAACCCTAGGTTTTTGGATTGGATCCTGTGGTTTTTGGAGAAGAAATTCTGGTTTGGCTTGAGGATCTTCTACTGCATCAAGGAGATTCTAGTTGGGGCTTTCTTGAAGGGCTCGTTAGGGGAAGAACCATTATCTGGAGGAGGAATAACACTTGAGGCTCTATAGGTTAGCAGATCTTAATGTGTATTTCATACATTAAGTGTCATTAATTATTTGATAATCATGGGATGTGAAAGAAACCCGAATCAATCTATTTTCCGCTATGCATTCAGTTATGGGATGGATCTCTCTTTCCATGGGACGGAAAGGAGATGACTTTCTCTGTTCTTGTGGATCCCATAATTTTTATGGGATAAGAAAAGAGAGGTTTGGTAAAAAAATTTATACAAAACCTTAATTCGGTTACAATAGGGTTCCCATGGGCATCCATGGGGTGACCCAGATTTCCAATACTTGTGAACCCAAGAGATGATCCCATAACTATTCCTACACATGATAAATACCAAAGCCCAATGCTGCAGAGGAAATTAAGTGAAATACACCAGATACAAAGTATGCAAAGGTGTCTATAATTTCCCCACCAGGACCTACCCCAACCCTAGAGTAGCTAGATGGGAAAGTAAAATTGAATTGTTCAAAAATGGGCTTCTTTGGTACGAAAAGAGCCACTTCCAATAGGTTTTTTGCTACAGCTCAGAAAACGATTAATGCAGCATGGGTTAAGTGAGGCCTGCAAAATCTAGGAATAGGTACTCAACAAGTAACGCAATCCTCGTTTAGGTATAAATGAGGAAATGACATGGCAAGTGCAACATTTTAAAGCATGAATAGTTCTATGAAAGCTTTCTTGCAACAACCTTAGGAATCCCTTAATCTTATTAAACTTAGTCACCACAAAACTCAATTTTATTTTCTTCTGGAATCATCCTAAAAGCCAATTAGAGTTCTTCCACTTTTAGCACCATAAGTTCAATTTGTTATGGGACTTGCAACCCCCATTCAAACTTGGACCCTGATTAGTAAAACCTCCACAAAGTAAACTTTATTTTTCTACGGATTAGTTTTTCCTAACTAAATTCTCTTCTTCCTCAATGCAAATTGAGGTCGGTCGATTGAAATGAAAATCTTCTTTGATAATTGGTAGTTTAATACCACTGTTGACAAGAGTTGCTGGCTGGGAGGGTCTGTCATCCCTACGCTCTCTAAATAGGGATATAAAATCTTAATTGCCCAAATTTTTTCAAGTGGTCCACATAAATAAGCTACTTTAGACTTACAGATCTGAGGTCATTGTCTTCATTCAATAGTTTCCCGCCATCGACATCTACAACAGCACGTTGCTCAAGAAGGTACTTCTGCAACATGAAATTACATCATTAACAAACTTGTATGCTAATATTTAAGTAAAATTATATGCAAGAATTTAAAGTAAGAAGCCTTAATATTGGAGCTGAAGAATCGATCTAATTGGTGCAGATGTCACTCGTTTAAAGATTTCCAGTCAAGCATCAATTCCAAACAAACAATAAGATGATAACCACTAGAAAATGCTAGATGTTGAAGAACTAAGTTGTAATTTGACCAAGTTGCCCAATGTCTCAGATTTACCTATGTCCCTGTCAAAGAGTGAGCCAGTTAGCTTAGAAGTCGTAGCAAAACTCAAGAATCTTCAAGTTTGATCATGAGTCAATGTGTCTTAAAGGAGCAAACCTGTCATTCCCAAAACATTTTTAGGACTAAAGCACGATATCTAAGTGATCTGATGAGAATATCTTGGGCATTGTACTTCCTTATTTTTCTTGCTTATATCTTACCTGAAGGAGGACATTTCCTCAATGTGCATTACATAGTAATCTCAAGCCCCACTTCCATTGGTCTTTGTTGTCAATCTGAAAATATTATTACAGCTATGGTTTCTTAGACAGTCCACCAAGAGGCTTTGTGCACAGCCCAAATATCTGCCACCTAGAAAGTTCAGACAAGGCCCAAACTTTGTGGACAGTTCAAACTTAGAATTTCACACTTATAATATGCTGAAACAGCAAAGGAAGGCAAGGAGAGAAGGAAGAGGAGCAGAAAGAGGAGAGAAGAAGAAGTTGTGTAAGAAAGTTAGGAGGTTGTGGTCAAAACCTCACCCCTATATTTACTAACTTGAAATATAGAACAAGTTTATATAAATATTCCAGTACTAAAATGTAAATACCCCTAGAAGACAACTATATGCTTATTTCCCATAGTACCCTTACTATATGTTTCCTAACACTCCCCCTTAAGCTAGAGAATAAATGTCATACATGCTCAGCTTGCTCAAGAGGGTATGAAACTGCAGTAAATTGATTCCTTTGGTTAACACGTCAACCAACTTATCTATCTTCACTAAAGGAGTGCAAATGTAGCAGGAACCAATTTTCTCTTTGATGAAATGACAATCAACTTTAATGTACTTTGTACGATTATGTTGCATCGGGTTATAAGCTACGCTAATGGTAGCCTTGTTATCACAATACAACTGCATGGAGCCCTTACTTTTAAACCCCAGTTCATTAACTAATTTCATCAACCATAGGAGCTCACAGACTCTATGTGCCATGGTCTATACTCTATTTTTGCGCTTGACACAACATATTGTTTTTTGCTTCTCCTAGTACCAGGTTCCCACTTACAGATGTGTAGTATCCTAATGTAGACCTTCTATCAAAAAATAGAGCTTGTCCAATCGGCATCAGTGTATCCTATTGGGATCGATGTCTTGTATTTTCGTTTCTTGCATAAGTGGCCTGATTCTAAAGGGCCGCTAGGGCTATATGGGTATTTCAATAAATTTCTTATATAGGGTTTTGATATATACTTGCAATGAGGGTTTCACTCTGCAAGCAATCTGAGAGATGTATGAGGACGAGGGACTGTAACCCTAATTTCCATGGATACTAAAGCAGATCTTATCTCACCGTGGACGTAGGCAATCTTACCGAACCACATAAATCTTTGAGCGTGAATGTGTGAGTGTTGTTTGCGATTTACATTCTTTTATGCATCGTTGCAGGTTCTTGTTTTTTCTATATCCCTCAATGTTCAAATTGTTAGGTCTAGTTAAGGATTCAAATACCTGAGAAACAGGAATATTGGGGTGTAAACTACCAAACTCCCCAATTGATCCAAATCACAAGCTTGGTGACGAGTGTGGTTCTCCTCTTATGGATGCAGGTAAGTACCAGAGATTAGTTGGGAAGCTGACCTATCTCTCCTTGACTAGACCAGACATCACTTATGCAGTTGGAGTGGTGAGCCAGTTCATGCATGCTCCCAAGAGTGGGCACTTGGATGTTGTTTATCGCATCGACAAGTACTTGTAATCTTCTCCAGAAAAAGGCCTTCTATATGCCAGGTATAATCATTTGAGGATAGAGGGTTACATTGATGCTGATTGGGCTGGATTAGTCTTTGATAGACGATCTACATCTGGGTATTGTACCTTTGTGGGTGGTAATTTAGTTATATGGAGGAGTAAAAAACAAACATTGTAGCTAGATCCAGCTTGAGGCAGAATTTAGAGCCATGGCTGGATGTGTGAACTTATATGAGCTACGGGCTTCAAGATTTGGGAATTGTGTGGAACTTATATGGCTATAAGTATTACTCATAATCCGTGCAACATGACCGACGGCATGTCTTTTCATCAAAGGGCCTCATTCCGATAGTCTTTTCAAAGGGCCTCATTCCTATTTTCCTCCTATGCAAGTTGGGAATGCATGACATCTATTCTCCAGCTTGAGGGGGAGTGTTAGAGTTTATATTGTAAAGGGTACTTTGGTCACTGTGATGCAAAATTGAAGCACTACATCTGCAGGAAGAAGAACAACAAGAAGCTGTAGTCGTGGATCCATACTTAGTTTTTTTTTTAAGAGTTTTTATGTTTTTAAATTGAACTGGCCCAACCTGGTTGAACCAATGGTTCAATTTAAGTGACTTAAGTCATCCCCTTTTTTCAACCAAAAAAAAATATCCCCTTTTTTATTATGTAATTTTCTTTTTTTGGGGGTCCACACCACACTCCCACAATTTAGAGAGGAGTGTGGATTAGTTTAAGTCGGCTAGGGGTATTTTAGACTCCTAGGCTAAATAGGTGTAAGGCTATAAGTCATTATTTAAATCACTAGAATCGTGGAGCTCATTACTCTCCACTTTGAAAATTAAACTTTGCCTTGTGCAAGCTGCTGCTGCTTCTCTTCCACTGTGAAGATTGCTTTGTGTCTGATCAAAGCATGTGGGACTGGTGTGTGATCCAATCGACACCTTACGGTGTGAAGCCTGGATGGTTCGTACAAGCTCTCCTTCAAGTTTTTCTTTGCAAGTTTCAATTTTTATTCAAGGTTCCGCTGCCGCCGATTATTCTCTGCAACTGCAAGAAAGTTTGAGACATCCCCAACCCCTTGCTTCTTCTTCTCATCCTTCTACAATCCAACCCTAACCTTCCCCTTTCAATTTTACTATTTTCCACACTCCAAATTCTGCCCAGAGCTAACCCTCCATTAGAATTACATCAAATTCAAACCACAGCATCACCAACACAACCCCTCCACTCGATCCAGACCTCTGCCCCCTTTTATCCAACAAAACCCTAGATCCTCTATTACCCCATTAAACCCTAAAACCCTAATTTACAGTCCAGCATCATCCAACCATTATCAGACCTTCAAATCTTGGCCCTTGCCCTAATTCCCCCCCTCTAAACCCTAGATTCCCTCAGTTCACTCTTTTCAAAAACCCGAAACCCTAACTTGCTGCCATTCTAGTTTTCACACTTCCGCTTATCAAACCATCACTGGACCTTCACTGATAGACTCCCCTACACCTGCCTAGCATAACAATACTCTCAAACCCTAACCTAACCCTAACCCTAATTTTGACCTAAATCCTTATTCTGCCCCAATCGGACTGCCTGTTCATAGCAGATCCTGTAGTATTGGTTCCTAGCTGGTCTCCTATCCACCTAGGACTACATTACACTGTCTTGTTATAAGTCATGTTACGTTGTAATTTTGTCTTGTGTTCTTTTTTTTTTACTTTTACCTTCCTAGGGAGACATATGTAATTACAAGAATATGTTAATGAAGGAAATAGGTGAGTGAAGAAGACTATCCCTCACAATCGATTCTCTCTCAACTGTCATCTTCTTTCTCTCTTCTCTTGTCTTCTTCCTCTTTCCCTTGCTGTGAATCTTTTTCTATTGCTTGAATCAATCCATTCATTGATTCTAACTCTACTATCGTAGGGTTCCAAGTCAAGAAGAAAAAAGGAAGAGAGTGGTTGCTGGTCAACTCTAAAACCTGCTCAAATACCAAGTCCACACTTATAATATTCTGAAACAGCAAAGGCAAGGAGAGAAGGAAGAGGAGAAAAGAGGACAAGGAGAAAAGAAGAAGAATAAGAAGAAGTTGCGCAAGAAATTTAGGGGGTTGAGGTTGATACCGCTCCACTGTATTTATTAACTTAAAATAGATAGAAAATTTACTTAAATACCCCTGTATTAGCATGTAAATACCCCTAAAAGACAAATATATGCTTATTTCCATAGTACCCTCACTATATGCATGCTAACAATAGATCCCCAACGTCCCCTGCTCACATGTCAAATTTCAGCCCAAACAAAGTCAACCACATGGCAAAATAGAGCTTTAAAAATTCAGGACTACCAAGAGGGTGCATATTAATGCATGGACTAGCAATGGGATGCATGCCAATACATGAGAGTGTATGATTGAATTAGGCTTTGATATTGATACATGCCAATCAGACCATGCTTTATCAATCCAACGGACAGAGACTCGGAATACCAAATATCCTTCCATGTGGTACAACTACGTGGGTCACCTGGGAACCCCTTTCTACTTGGGTCACGCAAAGAACCTTTTGACATATTTTTATTCCTTGACTTGAACAATACACTTTAGGTCATGGAATCATGGCCCCAAATAAACAGCAAACAAAAAAAGTTTCTAACACACGTGCTAAAAAAAAAACTAAGATAACTTTTACAGTACATTATAGTTCTAAGTGAGTGGTGTAGTAAACAAGGATGCAAACCTGAGGCAACATGTTCGCCACTGAAGTTATGACAACTGAAATTGATTGTTCCTGTAAATCCAATGATGAATAAGAATTTCCTATGATGCAATAGAAGAAATGTCTTAATTGACAAGAAAATGGTTGTAGGACAAGAACCTCCCCTAGGAGGTTATATACCAGATCAGGCTAGGTGTGCCATTATAGCTTTCCCACCTAACATTATCTGCCTCAGCCAAAGGAATACAATCTCGAGGGCCAAAATAGCATATAAACAAGTCTAGTCTTCATGTTTCTCGAGCATTGCAACTCCTTGAGTGATTCACTGCAAATTGAACCTTATACCGAAGTGTAAAATAAAGGACAGCAGGATATTTTTCTTTCTTTTTTGTTTTTTTTTTTTTTGGGGGGGGGGGGCAAAATAACACGTAAGATCTATAAATTAATACCATTGAGTCCAAAACTCATGTTTCCAAAAATTAGGAAATTACATTTCTTACCCTGTGAACGAGTTTTGATATCATTTCTAGTGTAGACAAAACCTTACGTCCTTGGCAAAGTTGACTCCTGTGATCATTCAGAAACAATTTAACTTGAGCATCAATCAAATAGAAGATGCTAGCAATATAACATAGCAAGCTTAGCATCTAGCAAGGGTAAAAGAATCAAATCCATTTGCTATACTAAAACGTCGAACCCAAGAAAGCTCTTAATATCTAGTAGTAGACCATATTCTGATTCCACAAAAGAATCAGAAGAACAAATTTTATCAGAGCATCAGGAACCCCAAAGCTTTCATCATAGAAATTTCTTAGAGATTCAACTGGGAAGTAGTACACCATAAGAGTACTTTTATTTGTCCTTTGACGATACTACACTAATGGACAAACCACTATATCTGGACCAAGTGCATGGTATGACTTACATGGGGTGGCAGATATAAGTTGTTTGGTATGACAGTTATCTTTCATGATTAATATGACAGAAAAGCGTATGAGGAATCTTTTAGTAAGGTAGTTTCTTGATACGCATCTATTATCGAAACATTTCAATGCAGGTCTTCCCTGGCCAACAACAGTGATGACCTGAAAGGAGTCCTCCATACAGTGAGGTTTAGGCATAAGACTAAGTGATGCAGCATCAAAGAGCCACATCCGTAGGAAGAAGAAGAACCAGCCCCACTCCCATGTGGGGCCCATTGAGTAGTTAGTTAGGGTTGGCCCTTGGCCCCCATACTTACTTAGTTTGCTTAGTATTTATTTACATTTTCTATACTTAGTTTTATTTTTATGTTTTTCATTGAACCGGTTCAAATGGGTTGCATCCAATTGGTTCAATTTAAGTGAAATGATCCTATTGGCTAATAGGGTCTTAAATCCTATTGGCTACATAGGAATCTTCTTAATTAGATGTTTTAAATTGGAATTCTCTCCCTTCCACAATTTTAGAAGGGAGATTAAGTTGTACTTTTATTCAGCCAAGGAATTCTATGCCAAGGATGAATCGTATTTTGGCCTTTGGCCTCATTATATATATTAATAACAAATCAAAAGAGGATCAGCCTCCCTAAAAAAAAAAAAATCGTGATTGAATATTGCCGCCACTGTTGCTGCTGTTTTGCTCCTCAAAGAGTGTTGCATCCTTGTGGTTCTATCAAGGTGGAAAGGGTAGGTGGATCTCCTATGACTCCTTGCGCCGAGACGGCCGGGAGGATCTCCAATTGAAGGTGGTTCTATCCTTCTCCTTGCTCAAGCTTGCTGCCAGAGGAGTCTGCTGTAGATTGACATTCAATTTCTGTTTCTAATCCCCTAATCCCCTAATCCCTTCCCCCAGTTGATCTCCTTTTATTTTATTTGAATCTCATTAAGACCCAAACCCTAAATCACAGATCCTATACTTCCAGCCATCAAAACCTAATCAAACTACACTCGAGTCACCCCCTCACTGCCCAGAATACTCGGTCCAACTTGCAGCCCCATTCTCCCACTCAAACCCTAATCCACATTGTCTCTGTAAAACCCCGAAAGCCCTAAATTTCTGTCTAGAACAATCTAACCATCAGAACCCCTCCCTACTACAGCCGAACCTTCATCCCACTGCCCCTAACTCTCGGCTAGAAGCCCTAGTCCAAACCCCCACCCCAAACCCTAAATCTAACTCTTTCCCTAATTCCCAAATCCGAAACCCTAACCCTAATTTTCTGATTTTTGTTTTCTAACTCAAACAACATCAAACCTATACCATTAGCTTCCCCTAGACCTGCCTAGCTTTATCATCTATCACACTCACCTATTATTCTAACCTAAACCCTAGAAATTGACCTAACCTTCAATTCTGCCTTATTGCAACTGCAGAACCAGCAGACCCTTGGTTCCTTTATCATTAGATCCTGGATATTTGGCCTCTAGTAGGTCCTTGCCTATCTAGAGCTACATTACTAAGTCAATAAGGTCAACCAGGGGTTTGAATCAATCAACAGCTGAGAAGATGTTCGCAACTCCTCAATGGGTGTGTAACACACACATCTGGGTATCCCAAGCCCCAACCCAACCTTATTCAACCTGTCATCAAACCCTTGTTTTGTGCTATTAGGCCATGATCCTTTCAATCCACCAGACCTCTGTTACATCTATCAGAAATACCAGTTCACATTCATATATATACTAATCATAGAAACTGGAACAAATATACCAGCTTTGAACATAACTAGTGGTCCATCAAGAAAAGCTACTTTATCAAAATTAATATACATGCATAATGACATGGGGATTTGGTGAAATTCATATCAATCCTTTAGCTTAGGACTGAATTGGGTTTGAAACCCAAATGAAATTAAGAGAAAAGAGAAAGAAGAATCAGGTACAGCAATTATCTCTATGGCCTACCTGAAACTGAATGATGCAATTGGTGCTAGCAGCCTTCAATTGCAAGTTCCAAGCCTTAACTCCAAGGTTTAGCCCCAAAGTCCTCTTCTTTCCTTCCTTCTTCTTCTTTCTCTATTTCTTTCTAAGCTCTCTAGCTGATTTGGTTGTGACCTCTTTTAGATGTAGGAATTAATGAATCTAAGGCTTAGTTATGTTTACATAGTAATGTATGACTAAGGCATGTTTGCCTTAGTCAAATTAGAATTAGTTTTAGAAATTCATTTTCCTAGACTGTTCTTTTAGAATTTAAGTATTTAACTACTTATATCTAAGTCACATATTTGATGTCATATGACATAAATAGGAAGGTCAGCTAGGGTAGGCTATAGGGAATTGAATTCCACACTGGGGACATGGGTCCCACAGATGGAAAATACCAATCTGCCCCTGTATATTAATTAAGCAATATTTTATGTATATATACATAAGAATAGATTATAACTTACAATTCAGTCTAGGAATGGAGAGATTCTGCATCTGTGCATCCAAGCATGTCTGACACACGTAGCTCAGATGCAGGCAACCTGTAGAACCCTCAGAGTCAAGAATGGCTCGCTGAGATAACTCCTCGGAATCCTCCATAGGTGAGTTAGAGAATTGATCTGCATCCTCCACTGATGCAGCCCACAGCATCGAGGCAACCATAGACACAGAACTAGAACCTGAAATCACACAAGTTCAAAAGTTCAAATTTACAGTGGATTTCACATATATCCCCAATGTCTATGCACACCTATCGTACTCTAGCCACTACTGTGCACTCTCCCTAGTCCTGAATTTTCAAAGCTCTATTTTTCCACTCTGGTATTTCCCTGCATCTACAAGAGGAGAACCACAGTCTTCACTAAGTTTGTGATTCTAATCCATTGGGGAGTTGGCTGGTTTACATCCCAACACTCCTGTCTCTTTCAATTGGTCCAGAACAAACTTCCGTTGGCAAATATTGATGTACTTCCTTGATCTTGATACCTCAATCCCCAAGAAATACTTCAAAAGTCCAAGATCCTTAATTTCAAACTGTTCGGCCAGGTAATATTTTAACCTCTTTATCTCATCTTCATCATTCCCAGTCACAACAATATCATCAACATAAAAAATAAGAGCAATTACTGCACCATTACCTCCTCTTCGGATAAACAAGGTATGGTCAGCCTGACTCTGGGAATATCCATTCCTTAGAATGGCCTGTCGAAACCTCTCAAACCAAGCTTTGGGAGACTGTTTAAGACCATAAAGTGCCTTCTAGAGGAGACAAACTTTCCCTTCTGCTAAAGGAGACTTGATACTAGGTGGAGGTTGCATATACACCTCCTCTTCTAGATCACCATGAAGAAAAGCATTCTTCACATCTAACTGATACAATGGCCATTCTTTGTTGGCTGCCACTGATAGAAGGACTCTGATTGAGTTGTGCTTGGCCACAAGAGCAAAAGTCTCTTGGTAATCAATACCATAAACTTGACTGTACCCCTTGGCTACCAACCAAGCCTTGTATCTGTCCACCGTACCATCTGATCGGTACTTGATTGTATAGACCCACCTGCATCCAACTGGAACTCTCCCCCTAGGGAGATCAATAAGAGTCCATGTACCATTCTTCTCAAGAGCACTCATTTCCTCAAACATAGCTTTCTTCCATTTTGGATCAGATATAGCCTCAGTGAGATTCTGGGGAATAGTTGCAGTGGAGAGAGCAGTGGTAAAAGCAAGACCTGTGGGGGAGATAGCATTATAAGAAACAAATTGGGCAATAGGATTAGTGTAAGCTCGTTTGCCCTTTCTAGTAGCAATTGGGAGATCTAAGTCAAAAGGAGGATCACCTGACTGAGGAGGATGAAGCTCAGGATCCAGATCCAAAGAGGGCTCTTAGCAGGTCTTCTTTCCTTTACTCTGCAAGCATTCACCTTTTTTGTAGTGCATGTGGTAATCCTTCTCATGACCAAAACCTCTTGCAACTATAGCCCCTTCTTTAGGTTTACCAATGTCAAACAGAAATGGGGAAGTAGGCAAAGGTGAGAGGAAAGGGAAATCAACATCCTCTTCATTCCTTCTATTCTTCCCCTGAAGAGGATGCTGAAGAGAAGGAGTGAAGAAGGGGATAGACTCAAAGAAAGTGACATCTTTGAAGAGGAAACGCTTTCGGGAAGCGGGATGATAGCACTTATACCCCTTGGTAGAAGAGGAATAACCAAGGAAAAGGCACTTGAGGGCCTTAGGATCAAGCTTAGTCCTAGCCGATTTATTAACATAGACATAGCAAACACACCCAAAAACCTTGTGAGGAAGAGGAAAGGCAGAGGTTTGTGGAAGCAGAGTTCCTAGAGGAGACTTGGAGCCAAGTAGCAGAGTTGGCATCCGATTGATGAGAAAGGCAGCAACAAGGAGAGCATCAGCCCAAAAAGTTTTGGGAACGTGCATGCTAAAAAGAAGACTTCTAGTGACCTCCAACAGATGGCGGTTTTTCCTTTCAGCCACACCATTCTATTGGGGGGTATCAACACATGCAATTTGGTGGATAATACCATGATCAATAAAAAACCAGTTAGAGCCCCCCATACATGCACTCCCCCCCTTTATCAGAGCGGACTATCTAGATGCGAGTACCAAATTGAGTAAAATTAACTGATAGAAATTCTTGAAAGCATAATAAACATCACTCTTTTGTTTCATTAAAAAAGTCCAAGTAGTCTGAGAGTAGTCATCAACAAATGAAACAAAATAGCAGTATCCAGACAAAGAGGTAGTGGGAGCGGGTCCCCAAACATCAGAATGTACAATATGAAAAGGAACAGTGGATCCATTACCATGATAGGGATAAGAAGTGTGATAGTGTTTAGCAAAAATAAATGGTTCACACTGAAAAACATGCAAAGAAGAAAAAGAAGTAAACAAGTGAGGCAACTGTTTCCTCATAACAACAAAAGATGGGTGGCCTAAACATTGATGCCAAAGCATCACAAAATCCACAATACTCCTATCAGTCTCGCCACAAACATAGGACTAAGCAGTAGGCAAAACAGGCAAAACAGATGGTTGGAGCTCAAGAAGGTAGAGTCCTTTCTCCTCACGTCCACTACCAATAACCCTCTTCATCACCGAATCCTGAAAGACACAATGAGAAGGAAAGAAAGTGACACAACAGTTCAAGGACTTGGTTAAATGGCTGGCAGACAACAAGTTAGTGGCAAAATTAGGAATATGAAGTACAAAATCAAGAGAAAGAGAAGAACTGACTCGAACATTACCCTTACCAGAGATAGAGGAAAGAGAACCATCAACAACTCTAACCTTATCTTTACCGGAGCAAATAGAATAAGAGTCATAACACTAAGACATACCAGTCATATGATCTGTGGCACCCGAGTTAACGACCCAAGTAGGGGCAGATGTAGAGGCCTGCAAGGCTGAGGTTGAGGCTGAGTCTGAAGCTACAGGAGCAGTAGCAGAATAGCCAAATCGGGACATCATCCGATGTAGTGCTGCAATATCCTCTCTGGAGAGAGAATCAGGATCAGTTTATGGTCTAGGTGACTCAGTAGCAGCTGTCATAGAGTGGGCTCTAGCTCCCCCGATAGCTCCTCCGGTCTTACCTCCTCGGGTACCAGATGATCCACCATGCCCACTAGGAGGCTGCCCATAAAGAGCCCAACACCTGTCCTTAGTTTGCCCCAACTTTCCACAATGGTCACATTTAAATCTGTCTCGACCTCTCCCTCCACCTCTCTGGTTGCGGTGGGAACTAGAAACAAGAGCAACTCTCTCCAGTGAGGGAGCAGTCTCCTCACTCTGCAAGTAGCTACACACCTCATCCAATGATGGAAGAGGAGACCTCCCTAAGATCTACAAGCGAAGAGGTTCATATTCTGGGTTAAGACCACCAAGTAGAATGAGGATTCTTTCCTTTTCTTGTTTCCTGTAGACCTTGGCCTCATCTTTAAAATTGGACAGCTAGAGATTACTATAGTGATCATATTCCTCCCATAAGCTAATAACCGTATTATAGTAATCAGATATGCTCCTATCACCCTGTTTCATATGGATGATTTTTTGGAGGATTTGATACACTTTGGCTGAATCACCAACTCTATTATAAACTCTGGAGACACTGTCCCAAATATCCTTTGCAGTTTCCTTGCTCATAAATCTCTTACCTATCTCAGGTTTCATGGAGAATATCAGCCAGGTCATAACAGTGGAGTTCTCAGTCTCCCACTTTAGATAGACTGGGGCAGTAGGTTCAGGTGCCTTGATGGAGCCAGTAATATATCCCAACTTTCCTCTACTGCGCAGGGACAACATCATGGAGCGAGACCATCCAAATAGTTTGTAGTGTCAAGCTTCACAATAGAAAGTTGGGTGTTGGGATTATCAAGGAAATTCGTGGTGGGGATAGCAACAGCTAAGCTGCCACTAGAAGCTCCCAAAGAGCCACTGACAATGGAATCAGTCCCAGACATGGTGGACATGATGTCAAACACTTCAAGGAAACTCAATATAGAGCTTTACACAAATAGGGAGCATCCTCAACCCAACCACACAAAGAGAAAAGGCAGGCAGCAAGCAAACCAAGAGCAAATACTTGCTGAAAAACAGGCTAAACACTTCCAATGTCCAAGGAAAAACAATTCATAGCAGCCAAAAAAATATCAAAGGAGGGATATTTCATTCTTAGCAATTAACAATCATTCAACAGTATCACAACCTCAAGGGAGAGCTTCAAATAAGACGAAAATCACTGCTGCCAGAATCGAGACCAAACCTGTGCAACATCGAAGATGAGAGCAGTGCTCTCTATTCTGCCAGATTACCAAATGAACCATTGGGGGCTGGAAAGAGGACTTCCAGGCGACTCAAAATTGCCCAGCCTCAAAGCAAACAAACCTGTCAATGGGCAGAATCGAAACCAAGAGAGGGAAGGCTAGCGGTAATTGTGACTGCACTTGGTATCGACTTCAAGAGCTTCAAATCATCTTGCCAGGCAGAGAACTCCCTCCATTCATCAAAGCTTTGATGTTTAGACAACAACCAACCATTCTATGAAGGGTATTTTACATGGTATGGTCTCTATGGAACCCTTTACCTTTCTAGGGTTCCAAAGAGAGGTAAGGAAGCAAGAGGAGCTAGGTCGACTCTCAAACCACGCTCTGATACCAAGATAGAATAAGTGGGAGGTTTGATTAAAGGTAGAGAACAATGGTTTGCAGCTGAACAAGGGGGAAGAGAGGGAGGAGAGAAGAGAAGAGAGATGAGAGAATCGTGATTTAGAGAGAATGCTCTCCTAACTCCTATATTTACTTCACTAATAACTCTTAGGAATTACAAGAGACTCCCCAAGGAGGTAAAAGATAAAAAGAGAATAAAATATAAAATTACACCTCTGACAGGCTTATAATAGAAACAGAGACAAATATACCCCTAACACATAAACTCTAACACCTCCTTGGATAAGAAACATGACCAATTTATCTTTCCTCAATTTATTAAACAACGGCTTCCACTTGTCGATTCCCGGTGGTCATCGGTGGTGGGGAGGGGGGGGCAGAGGGATTAGGATTACAAAAAAACAGAGGGTGAGGCTGGAGTTGTGAGGTGGGGTGAAGGTGAGGGTGGGGGAGGAAGAACATATGGCGGTGGCAAGGTGGGTGGTGCAGGTTGAGCAGGTTGCAGACTTGCAGGTTTCTGTGGAGAAGAAGAAGAATTAACAAATGCCTTCGTTGGATTGTTCGGCTTGGAGGATAGCAGTAAGAAGGGTAAAACGGTAGCTTTGCCCTTCTTCAAGGGTAGTTTGGGTATTTAGTATAATCTAACCCGCTGATGTCATCACTTAACAGGGATCAACTAACGGAGTGTATCACTCTGTTATAAATTTGTAAAAGTGCGGGAGGTATGTGTGATTTTTTCAAAACGAGGGGGCTACATGTGTTACAGGCTAGTTCCAAGGGGGTACAAGTAATTTACTCTAATAATAATAATAATATCAGCCACTGGTATTGAGCAAATAATATTAAATATCCCTTGCCAAACAAGGTATGCCATTAAAATGTTTGGACAAAGACCTCTTGAAGGTACCAGAGATCTTGGCAGCAAAGATATCGCAGGCAGCTGATATAAAGCTGCATTTCCTAGTAGTGCATATTTTTTCAACGTAATTAATTACCTGCAAGAAGTGCCCCAGTGTTAAATTTAGAAGAGGAAAAATGTACAGAAAGTATCCTTCTCTTAGAATGAGGTACAGAATACAAAAACGAAAGGGCAATAGTAAAATATATAGAAGAGAGGCAACTAAAACAATTACCCTCTTCTTTTCTTCTTTGTCACAGGGTAATAACGCCTTGAACACTTGACGAAATGGGCCATCATCACAACCAGGCAGTGTTGTTCGAAGCATAGCCATAATGGCTTTGATTACCTGTTGTAGGATAAAACTCTTAATCAAGATCAAATATTTATACCAGAATCATGAAATCCTGCCTGAAGCTTTGTTAAAAAATAGAAACTGTGGATAATACATAAATCAGAAATTAGAAAAAAGATTACTATTTTAGCTACTGTAGTTACTTACAAGAGGAAAAGCATTAGAAAGGAGAAAAAAGGAAAAATAAAAAAAAAATAAAAAAATGCCAAAAGATATATACTAAATCAACTTGCATACGCTAAAAGGTTTTGTGATCATCCGTGAAAGTCACTTTATTGTCTTTAGCCATTCAAGGCAATCAGATGACAAGCAGTAAAAAAAAAAAAACCATTCCTAGAATCCTAGTTTCAAAATCACACCTAAGTATCATGGATTATTCTACTTTGCAATTCAACAGGGCAGTCAGTGATATTAATTCAAGGACACAGACATAGGATTTTTTTTTTTTAGGGGGGGGGGGGGGTGGTGGGGGACTAAGCAAGCACACATAGGATAACACAGCCATAATTATCACAAGACCTGCAAAACATGACAAAGCAACAGAGACAGGACAAGGTTAGGTAGGCTAAACCCATCTCGCCTCCATTTGTTTTATTTATTTAATAATCAAAAGGAATACCCCCTGCAACGGCATAGATACATAAAAAATAAACAACTTCAACACTAATGCCAAAAGAAAATTGTCATGAACTGGAAGATAAGGATCTCAGCAACCTTTTTCCTGTAGAAGGCCACACCATGAACGTTAAAGGGTATTTTCCTATAGCGGAAAGCTGTTTGGAATAATTTCCCAGAAACCTGACGTACATAACAGGAAAGGACAAGTGGTTCATGACATACCTTTGAGAGGTTTATAAATACTGAGATGAGGAAATGGTATAATCATAATTTTACCTGCCTCCGATAAAGAATTGCTATACTGCCAAAAGAGCACTTAGCATCCGAAACATCAGAAGTGGCTTCTAAAATTTTATCAACAACAAATGCACACTGTGCATCCTCATTGTGGCATTCTTTGACAATAATCTGATTATTGCAGACCAAATACAAAATTCTCAAAACCAAATAAAAAAATGGAGGAAATGTGAACTTTGATCTTGAACAAAGGGCTCTTAAAAAAAGATACCTTATTACCCGAAGAGTTATCAGTGAAAACTTGCTTTAACTTGCACCGTTTTTTGTTATAACGGATAAGAGATGATGCAGCCTCCACAATATACCGTGTAGAGCGATAGTTTTTTGTTAATCTAACCTGTTACAATAAAAATATATGACTAAAATTGCAAAACAAACCATGACTACTTAAACTGTTGACTGATAAAATCACGCTGCCACTTTTTGATTGCTGTCAGAGTTGTGCTAAATATCAGTCATGTTGAATTGTTGAAGCACCAAAACATGATAAAACACAGCAAAATGTGTATAAGAAACACCTCTTTGTGGTCTGGGAAATCTTTACGGAATGAATCAAAGCCAGAAACATCAGCCCCGTTGAAACTGAAAATGGACTGCAAGAAGATATGCAGCAGAATAAACTTCAGAAAAATCTAGATATTTTAAGAAAATGATTTAAATTTCAAAAATTAAATCAAGCTGCTAGATTTCTTCAATCAAGGACTAGAAAAAAATTGCACCTGATCTTCATCACCAACAATTGTGATATGGTTATGAGACGCAAGAATCCTCAAAAGACTATATTGCATGGCACTTGTATCCTGAAATTCATCAATTACAATGGCTTTCCATGACTTCTGCAACTCGTCGTACACTGTGCATTGAAAATATTTGTACATGAGGGAAAATCAGTCTTTTTTCATACTTGAAAAAAATGTAATGATATTGACCTTCAGGAAAACCAGTGAGAAGCTCAACAGAACAACTGATTAGATCATGGTAATCCAGAGCATTACACGATCTCAAAATTTCATTATAGTTCCGAAGAATTGTAGCCTGATGCACATCCACAGGTAAGAATCATGAGGATATCAACAAAAAAAGATTGCAAAACAACAGAAATTGCTTCTTACTCCTATCTCGTCACCCATTTTTCGGCATTCGGCAGGAGTCTTTCCAGAAGCCTTAGCCTGAATGTTTCACATCTTTAAGCATTAAAACAAGAAGATGATACAATTTTGTAACACCATAAGAATAGCTTCAATAAACTAAACAAGGGGGCAGTAGGTTTCATATCTTTAAGCATTAAAACAAGAAGATGGTACAATTTTGTAACACCATAGGAATAGCTCACTAAACTAAATAAGGGGGCAGCAGGTAGTTACAGAAAGTCAAAGAGATAAAGAGGGACCACAAAATTATCAAAATGCAGGATATTAATATAGATTAGGTTTAATTGCTTAGCATTTTTTGGTGGAGGTTGGAGACAACAGGTTTGGCACAGGAGAATCTTTTTTTTTTTTGGGGGAGGGGTTGTGGTATAAAATTTTCAATACTAACCCGAGTTACAAACTTCTGCCACTTTTTTGACTTATCTTTGCAATATTTTAAATCACAAAAGCCCTCATCAGGTTCACAAGGAAGGTTTTGTTCATTCTTTCTTTCATTTTCCAATAAACGTACAGCCTCAATGATTGCTCGCCTTTGTTGCCCATGCCCATAAATCAGGAACTCCGATGTGCGGCCCAACCTGTAAATTCACCAACTTTGTCTGTGCTTTGTATAACTACACATAAAAGAGTAGGTCTAGTGATGCATGTTCAATAAAGATGACAAATTTTGCTTGATGGATCTGAAACAGATGACAAATCCAAAGATTACATAGGAACTGCACAGTCAGAGCCCAAGAAGCACATGGGCTGACTAACAAAGAAGCTGCTATGAAAATTGCAGCTTTATATAGAAATGAATCAAAATAAGTATTTGTATCCGACAGAAACAAAAACATAGTGCATGGAAGGATTTGAAAAATGAAGCTTCTTTGTTATAGAAGCTATGACTGGAGATAAATGCTTAAATAAGGACAAGTTCCTCATTTGTTTTTCAAATCCTATGGTTTCATCCATAGTTGGCATGGCAGCAAGGCGACCTAAGGCGGTGGAGGAGTGCCTAAGCACTTAGGCGACCAAGGCACCCAAGTGTATTTTTTATTTCCCCTATTTTCTACCATTATTTAGTATGCTACAATATGTACCTTATATCATCAAAAATCAACATTAAGCCACATTAAGTCATAAAAAATCAACATTAAGTCACATCAAGTCATAAAAAATCAACATTAAGTCATATTGTCATCAAAATCAATATCAAGCCACATCAAGTCATCAAAAATCAACATAGAACTAAAAGACAGTAGAACTGAAGAAGCAAGCTATTGGAAGTTTGAAACAATCAAAACATACATTTGGTTTATTCTATTCTTGGAATTGCTTATTGTCCAGGTATACCTAGTCTCACATTTGGTTTATACTGTTCTTAGAAAATATGATCTTATCAATAAGTAATTAAACTACTCTCGATTTAAAGAAATGTTCTTGTTCTTTAAGAAGTTTGACTGATTGATGAGCACATTTATGTGTGAAATCTTAGGGCATAAAGCATACATTTTATCACATTGGACAGAGTTACTCGGTGCTTTCTTGTGCTTTTCAGGTTGTAGGTGATTTCTTGTGAAAATGGAGGAGATGATGCTAAGGAAATGTTTTTAAGCTGTTTAAAGGTGTTAATGGCTTGGATGTGTAGCCCATCGAATCAGCTTCGCAACGGTTCAAACGGCACTTGATTCCGAGTTGAAACGAAGAAGTTATGATCGTTTCCGTAACGAAGCGCGAAAATGGTCTATAGGGGTTTATTTGTAATTATTGACGGCCAGGACAAAGTGAAGCAAAAGTTTGGATTCTAGGGGCCTTAACGTAATAACCAGAAGTTATATTTCCAGACCGAAAGATTCCATTTGGAGGGCTCGGACAGTCCAACTTCAACTTGAGATATCTTGGGCTCCCAAACTCCAAATTGACGAAATTTGGGTCTATTTTGGGTGATTTTTCGCAAGGAACACAATGGTGAGGCATATATAAGCACCTAATGCTCCACGTTTTCTGAAGGATAGAATGGATATTTTATTTATTCTTGAAGGAATCCAAGTCATCACCCTTACTCTCTCTCTCCTCTAACTTTTCAAGGGCACTTCTGAAATTTTACTTGGGATAGATTTATTTTGAAAGATATTTTCTCATCTATGGAAGGTTGAAAAATCAGAGATGCTTTGATTTTATTGTTTGGAGAAGATTTCTACAAAGAAAAGGAAGCACAAGTTAGAATTAGAAATTTACTTTTCTAAAAATAGCAGTCTATGTAAACAATCTTCTCTTCTTCTTCTTTCTATTTTTTTCTTTTTTCTTAGGATTCAAGGCATTGTAAAAGAGGAAGGAGAAGAGAATATTCTCTTTTCTTAGGGAATATTTCTCCTACACTTCCTTCTTCTCTCTTTTCCTCTTTTCCCCCTATAAATACCCCTTGCCCTTTGGGTTGTAAGAAGTTAGTAGTTTTAGTTCAGTTTTTAGTTAGTTTCTAGTTCAATTTTAATTCAGTTTTTTAGTGTAATTTTTATTTCATTCACTTAGTGAAATTTTCTCTTCTTTTCTTATTTTTGGCTTAAGTTCTTAGTTTTGATTTCAAGTTCTTAGTTTTGATTTCATAAGTCTAGTTTAATGGTTGTAATAGTTTTAGTTTAAAGCTTCCTAGTCTAAGTTCCTATGTTGATGACAAGACATGGAGATTTAGAAGAGGAAGCCATGGTGAGTTTATTCAAGTATTCAAGCACATCAAGGTATCTCATTCTCTAAACCCTTAATCTCATTCTCCCTTTCCTCTATCTCTCTCTATCTTCTTCTTCTTCTCCCTCTATTTCTTTTATTTTTTTTATATGGTTGTGGTATGTGGATGCACTTTTATTCCCTTATTTCTTTTTATGTGATTATGAAGTGTGGCTGCGTTTTATTATTCCTTTCAATTCGCTTTAGTTTGATAGGTTAGATGCTCATGCGTATAGGTTAGATGCTCATGCGTTAGGACGCCAATTTAATCCCTTAATTTTGTTAGATGCTTATGAGTTAGGATGCATTAATTTTCATTAGTTTAATTAGTTTAATTTAACATTTTAATTTGGTCCACTTTGCATTACTTTTAAGTTAATTAAATAGAGTGGCGTATATCTCCTCGTGTTCGACCCGTAGCTACGATTGACCCGTACGCTTGCGGTATTATTTTAACTCAAACACTGATCAAATGATTTTATTTTTACATGAGACTTTTTGTATTAGGTAGAGCACAAAACCAGCTTTCCAACAAATCCAAGATTGCTTAAATCTGATTTTTATTGAAGGAGTTATGTTCCGGTCAAACTTTATTTGATGTGCGCGAATGCTGTCAAAATCGCTCTGAATGAAAATATTTTTTTTAGATAACAAAACAAATAAATATTTTAGCAATGTTTTACCATATTAAAATTTATGGAATCTTTATATTTGAGAAAAACCCCAGCATTAGAAAGATGAAATTTCACCTACCGCTGAAAATCCAGTTTTGTTCTTGAATTGGGGGTTGACTTTTTATCCTTTTGAAATTTGATTTTTTAAACTATTTGTATTGGATTCAAATAGGGGGGTATTTGCTTATTTATGAATAATATCTTAAAGTAATTACCAATTACACCAGTGCAAGGTGCCCTGCACTAAGGCGACAGTAGCCTAGACCCCTAGAAACCTACTTGGATGCCTAGGCGGCGCCTAGGTGACGGATTGACAACTATGGTTTCATCATAAGGACAATTGTCACTGAAAACCATGAGTTTTGGGCTGCTGCTATAAACAGAAGAGAGATTGACAGAATACAACTTTTACTGTTGTCTTGGACTCTAGCAATCCATTTTTATAATCCCCAAAACCCAAGTAATGCCAGTAAATAATCAATGAAGTTCAGGAAAAAAATTTGCTATCATAACTTATACTTTTTTATAAGTCGTTTATGAAAAAATAAAATCATAGGTGATTAAGGCCAGAAATGGTATGATTTCTATTTCATTTTTGGATTGATTTCATGAAATAGTCAACAAATAGATTTTTGGTCAAAAAATTGAAATTGTTTTGGTTGTATCAATATGAAATATTTCAAGAATAAAAAAAAATCCATTTGGTAGTTCAATTTGTTATAATAGATTCTCTATATTTCTTTGGGAAGGGTAGTGGTGGTGGTGCAGTAGTGGGGTGGTAGCAGCGGTGCTGGTGGCGGTGGTTGTGGTGATGGTAGTGGCTGCGGTGGTGGCGGAGTGGCAGTGGCAATGGTGGTGGTGAGACCATTAGGAAAAGAAGAAGGGTGGTGTTTTATTTTTAACATGAAATTACTATTTTACCCATCAAATTAACCATATGCTCATTAAAGAGCAAGAGTTTTTGAAATTGAACGAAATAGAAATTTTGAATTAACTCGTCAGCTATTTCAGAATTTCTCTTCCACCTGATTTCTATTTCAATGAAATAAGGTGCAAAAATCAAACCAAACAATTTTCGAAACAGAAATCTCCCCCAGAAATTGAAATAGAAATCATACCAAATCAGGCCTAAGTTAATCAATTTTACTTATGTTAAATGTCTCACAAAACAGAAGTCAGTTGAATCAATGACTAAGCTGCCTGATTCAAGCATATGACTAGTCAATTCTGGGCAAGAAACTTGCTGATGCTGACCAACTAGTACCTGAGTCAATCAGTTGAAATTGTTTTACTGAAAACAATTTCATATGCTTAAATGTTAGCTAAAACTCGCCTCACAATTCACAAATATCCCAATAAAAGAAGCTCATAACTTCAGAGTTCACCAAATGTTTTCAAAATTCAGATATACCACTAGTAATCTCAAACTAACACAAATAAAAATGTAACTCCCTCATTACCTACAATTCATGGATAGATGGTATTCAAAATATAAACCCAGTCTTTCATATTTAATAATTAAGGAGTTTCAGTATAAACATTTGCATACTTCTCAGCATGTGAACAGCAAAGTTGCAAGCAAAATGAGTGGAAAGTACTGATTGTAAGTTCCTTTGCTACTGATTTCCCTGCCACCAAACCAATCCGATTTCTCATCTCAGAGGCAGCAGCTATTGTGAAGGTCATGGCCAGAATATGGGATTGATCAATGCCCTGACAGTTTTTGAAGGGTAAGAAATAAGAACCATAAGAAAGAAACTAAGCATGACATTCATAAAATAACATGACAATACCTTGCAAAGCAGCATCAAAACACGCCCAACCATTGTTGATGTCTGATGTAAGAACCAAGAAGGAAATTTTGATCATGGAAAAGCAATGTTACAAAACAACCAAGAGCAAAATCAGATCTTCTGGGATTCAGAAACAGACCTTTCCACTTCCTGGGCCTGCAACAATCATTAGAGGGACTGAAACATCACTGCAAGCTGCCTCCCGCTGTTTGTCATTCAGAGACTGCAAATATTCAGAATAAGCTTCTGGCAGACTCCCAGTCTCCATGGCATGAGAATTACCTGACCCATCGGACCCTTTCTCTGGCTCATCCCTTAAGCTCAATATGCAACCAATTTCCTCAAGCGACTGAGCTGTAATAGACTCCTTATCAGACTGATTGCCAATACTGTTCTGATTCGACTGACTGTCAACCGTAAAATTGATACTTTCTGTCTTTGTTGCTGATTTCTGCTCGCATAAGGCATCAATTTCTTTCAGAACAGAATCCTCAAATTCTTCAACAAATACACTAGGAGAAGAAAAAGTATCAGTTAAACTAGAGCATTCTGATTGCTGCCCTGGTGCAATGATAGATGTCGCCACCAATCCATTATCCGTCAGAGCCTCCCCCATCCTTGCACCACCATTTTGCGAATGACTGTCAGTGTTCTTGATGGATAACCTTTCTGGGCATGATCTAATACACTTGGCATCCCTTATTCTTGACCCTTTAATAGGAATTGGAGAAGGAGTGTTTATATCTATCATTGCAAGTGGAATTGTTTGGTTCCCAGAAGCCAGAGCCGGTGGGTCCCTCCTAAGATACATCCCTTCATTTCTGAAAGTAAAAAGCACCCAGATAACAACAAACCATATATTTTGAAGAGGAAAAAAACAGAATAAATTGCATTAGATGTTAAAAGTTGAGGAGTTCGAAGAGGATTTGAATAACTAACTTGAGAGAACGTTGAGCGGGAGAGGTTGTGGCATCACGAGGCCTCTTACGAGCAAGAAGTGCCTTTGCAGCTCTGAACTTCTGCGATATTCTTGCCCTCTGTTCCGGCGTAATTTCTTCGAAACCCGCACTGGTTGTGCGCAAGACATTCTCCTTGTTCATTCTTTTCCTTTCAAAGAGTCATCGAAGCTCCACTATCCAAGGAGAGATGAGATTTAAGCTGAAAAATAAAGAGTACCTTGCAAGTTAGAACCCTAGAAGACGTTAATTGCCTGCTTCGAAGTTTAAAACTACTCGCAGTTCCTAAGGAAAAGACTTTCCACTCCCGCCGTTGTGGCGCGCTTCCCAGTTTGAAATGAAATGAAGCCTACGGGCTACGTAATGGTAGTAGAAATGCTGAAGAGTGGCAAAGCCGTAATTTCATGAAAACATATGGGTTGTTTTGTACTTACCAGTTGCAGAGAGGAGTAGAGGACCTATATCAATCAAATAAGCAGCCCAGTGCCAAAATTAACGAAACGAGGGTGGAGGGAGAGAATGGACGCATTGAGAGCCACATACGGAGGCTCTTTGTCCGAGTCGGACTCCGATTCCGATTCCGAATTGAAAGACTCGCCTCCAAGTAGCAACGGTACCCTCCATAATTCAAATCGTGAAGAATCGGAACGTTTGCCGCCACCGCCGCTCGATCTTCTTCACCCACTTAACTCTCTGGGTAAAGATCCTCTGGGCTATTACATTCAATCCTTTCTTTGATCTCGTATGATATTGGTTTTTCAAGTTTTAGGTTTGCTCTTCACTTGTTCGATCTTTGCTTAACAGACTGTAGAATTCTCTGATTTTATATTCTTCAGCGTATAAAAGACGCAGTCACTGTTGGTTTTTGTTTAGTGATATGTATCAGTTGGATGCTCATATTGTGGTGATGATGACTTCGTTCAGATTACTTGCAAGCTGGTCAGGGTAATCGAGTTAGGAGCTTTCCACATGTTGAGGGAAATTACGCTCTACATATCTATATTCCAGGTTCTCATCCGTTTACCTTCAGCTGTTATAGTTACTATTGTACATCAGTTTGAGTTATCTTCAAGTTTACTACTCGGGTTTGTTTCTACTTTCTATCCTATCTTTTGTAAGTTTGAGTTCATCGGGAAGCTTATTCAGGCTACTTGTGTTTCATGCCTTTGCTGGATACTTTGGTTTATGCATTAGTTGCCAAATAATAGCAACCCCCCATGACTTCAGCACTAATTTTCCCAACTTTTTAGATAAGTCAGGATCAATGTTTGAGGACCAAAAAGTATGTGAACTTTTCCTAGTCAGCCCACCAAGGGTGGACCCCCTTGATGGTCCAAATATCTGTCACATGGCATTTTGGATGGTGCCCAAATTTTGTGGACTGGTACCCCAAGTTTCTTTGCTCACATGTCAAGTTTCAGCCTAAACGGAATTGGCCAAGTGGCAAAATAAAGCTTTGGAAAACCAGGGACTAAGGGAGGGTTTATGCCAATTCATGGACAGGTGAATTATACATGGGAGAGATTGAATTTGGGTCTGAAACTTGGCACATTGCCAATCTAGACTGTGATCAGTCTATCCAACTATCGGAATTGTTACATCATCCTGCTTCTTAAATTTATGTGTTTGGAGGTCAATCCTAGATCTGCGCTTTGTTATTCTACTAGGCAGGTATGGAGTGCAAACCATTTAGATGAGACTGATAGGAATCAGGTGGGAAACCATAGACACTTCTAGGTTTGTTCCCACGCAAACAGGTTTTCTTTACTAAAAGAAACATACAATAATGAAACTATTTTGTTTAAGGGAGAGAGTTCCCCACACTACCAGTGTCGGGAGGAATCTGCATGCCACACTATTGGGTATTCTGAAAAAGATATCATCCACGTGGGACCCACATATTCAGAATAAGAAAGATAAAATAATAAACTAACCCCATGTGAGCGGGAAATTGCACACTGGCAGCATGGGGAAGTTTTTCCCTTATCGGCGACCTTTTCTTCTTTTACTTCACGTAGCTTTTCATCTCCTTGATAGCTAGACTCCAAAAGTATGAAAAGCTGGAGGTCTTTAATTATGAAATAGTTTATAATGTCTTTTTTTAAAAACATTATATAGCTGTCAATATATGAACATAGTAAGGCAGTAAGGCACAAACATATGCTTTTAGTATGTGAAAAGGTGTTGAGACAGGTATTCTTATCTTGCTCATGGATTACCAAAATCAAAGTTTTGCATGATAAATACACACTGCTGGATAGGCATAGCCAATGAAATAGTTTCTTTTGCAGATAGAATCCATACTTCACTGATTCATGTATTCATTTCACAAAACTGAATTAATAAAAATTCTAATAGGCTCCAGCATATGATAGTTATTCTTTCTTAGGATCTTAGATGTAATAATTATACCCTATAATAAGTTGATGGCATCTTCCATTTCAATCCTATCCAATAGCTCCTGCCTCCATATCTTTTGTGTAATAGATGCACCAATTACCAAGCTTTATGAATTAGGGAGATAGGCCTGCCAAAGATTTACCCTTCTTTTTTTAGGTTATGGGGTGGGGGGGGGGGGGAGGGGGGTACCCATGGGCTTACCAATTAAAAAACGGGAAAAAGAATTATAACCTAATGCCTTGGATATAGCAGCACTAACAAAGGTCTATGCTTCTCAATCACAATCTGAACTCTGAAGATATTAAGGAATATGATAGCTGGCTAGTACAGTGCTTTTATCATCTCTTGAGGAATGTATGATTTTGTTTCCAGTTCTTAGTTCCACATTAAATGCCTATACTTTTTGTTGGATTATATGGGCCAGAATACCGTGGCGGGTATTCTGGACTTTTTTACTGTTTTATTTTTGTTTCTATTATCTGGGTTTAGTCCCACATTGCTCACATGTAATTCAGTCCTCTATTTTCAATAATATAAATAAAGGGCTTGGGGTGATCATTAATCATCCAAGCATTCAGCTCTAATTCTGATCCTCTCAACATGGTATCAGAGCAGGTTTTGAATTAGGGCTCTCCTCTCCTCCATTCTTGATCCCCTCTTTCTCTTCTCTTTCTCGATCTCCCTTTCCTCTCTTCTTTTTTTCTTTTGTTCTTTCATATTTCATAGGGTAGCACTGCTGAGGTGATCCATGTGATTTAGTTGCTGCCCTCCATCACCTCAGTCCATGCTATAACAACTTCAATCGATAAGAGCTTGCTCTTTGTCAGCGAAATTTGAAGACTTCATATTTTTTTTTGGATTGATTCCATCTCCATTACAAGGAATCTCTCCACCTCTTTGAAGATCAAGACTTGCGGTAGTTTATTAGCCAAGCATCTATCTCCAGCCAGCTCTTCTGAAGATCCCCTCTTTGATCAAATTTTTCAGGTTTTCCCAAAACCCTACAAATATCGATCTTGGGGGTACAGTTTTCTGTTGGTGCTGATTTTTGGAAGAGTGATTTAGCAGCTCTACAGGCCCTCTAGCCTGTTCCATTGTTATTCTCCCACTTTTGGGAAAGACAAGGTCAAAGTAGCTGATGGTTTTCTTTCTTCCATATCTGGAAAAGGAATCATCAACTGTACTTCTTCTCTTCTTTTGTCCTCTGTTTTGCATATTCTTAATTTTACTACAAACCTTCTTTCTATTAGTAGTATTACTCGTGATCTTAATTGTAAAGTAACATTTTTTCCTTCCCATTGTGTTTTTCAGGATTTGGGCTCTAGGAAGACGATTGGATTGAGTAAAGTATATGGTGGATTATACCTGCTTGACGATGGTCGTCCCTCTCCAGCACCATTACCTTCTCCGCTACCTCAGAACTCCTTGGTCTCTTCTGAACTTTACCAATGACACTCTAGATTAAGTCACCATCCATTAGGAATTTTAGCACATTTATTTCCTAGTTTGGTCACCCCATGTACTAAGGATGACTTTTTTTGTGAGGGTTGTGTTCTGGCCAAACAGACACGATCAACTTATTTTTATCAAATAAAAGGAGTTCTTGTTTTCAATTGGTGCATTCTGATGTTTGGGGTCCTAGCCGTAAAACATCTCTTTTTGGTCACCGATGGTTTGTTTCTTTTATTGACTGTCACTCCAAGCACATATGGGTGTATCTTTTACACACAAAAAATCAGGTTTTTGAGTGTTTTCGGCATTTTCATAAAATGGTCCAAACTCAGTTCCAGGCTACTCTCAAAATATTGAGAAGTGATAATGGAACCGAGTATAAAGAATTTTAATTTCAAAACTATCTAGCTGACCATGATTCACCAGACTAGTTGTGTTGATACCCCTGCCCAAAATGGTTTGGCCGAAAGGAAAAACCGCCACTTGTTAGAGATAGCCAGGGCTTTGATGTTTGCTAGACATGTCCCATCTCAGTATTGGGGAGATGTTGTCCTCACTGCTGCCTATCTCATCAATAGGCTACCTTCCCGGGTTCTTAACTCCTGTAGTCCAACTGAAGTTTTACTGGGGAATTCCTCCTTTGTTGTTACTCCCAAGGTATTTGGTTGTGTGTGTTATACTAAAGATACAAAATCTCCAAGCAAACTTGAACCTAGGGGGCTACGTTGTATTTTCTTGGGTTATTCTCCTTCCCAGAAGGGTTACAAGTGCTACCACCCCCCTTCCCGTCGTACTTTGGTCAGTATGGATGTTATTTTTCATGAGACCGTTTCCTATTATTCTTCAGCACCTCTTCAGGGGGAGAGTTCTAGTGAAGATGTGCTGTCTTTTCAGGTTCCTCCTCTTGAGGTTCCTTCTTTTCTAACCCCTACAGCTGCTGTCCAGCCACCTACAGCTGCTGTCCAGCCCCCTACGGGTACTGCCCAGCATCCTTTAACTGCTGCCCAATCACCCTTGGTTGCTGCCCAGCCACCTCTGTCTGTTCCCCCCTCATCCGAAAGGAGTCCTTTACAGGGGGAGACCATGGGAAAGAGTGTTGCTGATGTTCCTATTCAGGGGGAGCTGACTCCTGTCCAGAGAACTATTGGTGAGTTTCAGAAGAAGATTGACAACTCCAATATGATCACCTATAAAAAGGGAATCACCAAAAGGGGGCAGCTTCAATCCACTGCAGCACCGATACCCATCCAATTGCCGGCTCAAGATCCAGATTCTTCCTCTCTTGGTAAGCCCTCTTCCGCCGACCTACCTATTGCTCATTGCAAAGGTACTAGGACTTGCACTCTGCATCCCATATCCCGTTTTGTTTCTTATAGTTCTCTTTCTCCTTCTTTTTGTGCATTTGTATCTTCTCTTTCTTCTGTTTTCATTCCTAAAAATTGGCAGGAAGCATCTACAGATGGAAAGTGGAAGGCAGCAATGTTGGAAGAAATGAGAGTACTGTACAAAAATAATACATGGGATCTTGTGGCTTTTCCTCCAGGGAAAAAACCAGTTGGATGTAAATGGGTCTTTGTGGTCATATAGAAGGCAGATGGGACAGTGGATCGGTATAAGGCACGACTGGTTGCAAAGGGGTTTACTCAAACTTCTGGAGTTGACTATCAGGAGACCTTTGCACCAGTGGCGAAACTCAACACCGTAAGGGTGTTATTATCTTGTGCTTTTTCAATCTTGGGTGGGACCTTCAGCAGTTGAATGTAAAGAATGCTTTCTTCAATGGGGAGCTTGAGGAAGAGGTATACATGGATGTTCCACCAGGTTTCTCTGATGACTGGACCAGGGGCAAGGTCTGTAAATTGAAGAGTGCTCTTTATGGTTTGAAGCAGTCACCTAGAGCCTGGTTTGGCAGGTTTCACAAGGCTATGATCTCAGCAGGATATAAGCAAAGCAATGTTGATCACACTTTGTTCATCAGACGAATTGGTGACAAAATAACTATTCTCATAGTCTATGTGGATGATATTGTGGTCACTGGTAATGATGGTGATGCACTTCCTTGGCCGTGAGTTTAAAGTAAAGGATCTGGGGACTTTAAAATATTTTCTAGGGATAGAAGTTGCTCGATCTTCAAAGGGCATCTTTCTTTCTCAAAGGAAATATATCCTAGATCTATTGTTTGAGACTGGGTTGCTAGATTGTCATCCTTCAGATACTCCTATAGAAGCTTCTACAAGACTTACAGAGAAAGAGGGTGAACTTGTCGACAAAGGCCGTTATCAGCGATTAGTGGGCAAACTAATCTATCTCTCTCACACACGACCTGGCATAGCCATTGCTGTAAGTTTGGTGAGCCAGTTTATACATGATCCTTATTCCTCTCACATGGAGGCAGTCCTTCGTATTTTGAGATATTTAAAGTCTGCTCTCGGAAAAGGAATTCTTCTCTCTCCCAATGGTCATCTGAAGGTTGAAGCTTATACTGATGCCGATTGGGCTGGCTCTACTGATAGAAAATCAATTTCTGGCTATTGTTCTTTTGTGGGTGGGAACGTTGTCACGTGGCGTAGCAAGAAGCAGAATGTTGTGGCAAGGTCCAGTGCTGAAGCAGAGTTCCGTGCAATGGCACAAGGAATCTGTGAACTTTTGTGGCTTAGAGGATTGTTGCAGGATATTGGTGTTGTTGTCCATCTTCCCATGATGCTTTATTGTGATAATAAAGCAGCCATTAGCATTGCTCATAATCCTGTTCAGCATGATCATACTAAGCATGTTGAGGTTGACCGACATTTCATCAAGGAGAAGCTCAAAGCCGGACTCATTTGTGTTCCCTTTGTAAAGTCTGCTGATCAGTTGGCCAATGTGTTCACCAAGGGGCTAAGTGGCAAAGTGTTTCTTCCTATTTTAGTCAAGTTGGGCATGCACGACATATATGCTCCAACTTGAGGGGGAGTGTTGGATTATATAGGCCAGAATACCGTGGGGAGTATTCTGGACTTTTTTACTGTTTTATTTTTGTTTCTATTATTTGGGTTTAGTCCCACATTGCGCACATGTAATTCAGTCCTCTATTTTCAATAATATAAATAAAGGGCTTGGGGTGATCATTAATCATCCAAGCATTCAGCTCTAATTCTGATCCTCTCAACACTTTTTTTAATTTTCTGAATGTTGACTTTTTAAACTAGTCTCAAATAAGGTTTTATTTCAATTCCGAGCTTATTTGGTTTTAACATTTGAAAGTTTTGACCAATTTCATCAAGGAGAGAGCTTATTTGGTGATGTCTTAAATAGACATACAGACTACGATTTTAACGCTGATTAAATTGTCTAAGTTTCTAGAGTCTGGTATCTGCAATAATTAAGTCTCTTTTGCAGTTTATATACCCCCTGCAACAAGGAAAGACCTGGCACCGTTTCTGAAAAGAGTCGCATCTCTTATGCCTGGCCTTCATGTTGTTGACATTGATATTCCACTTGATGTGCTTTGCAAAGATGATCAAAAGCTTGAACAAGTTGCCTTAGGAAGGGAATTCCATATAAGTTTGGGGAGAACTGTTCCAATTCGAGTGCACCAAATTGATTCAATAGTTGCAATGCTTCGCCAAAAACTTCAGCCTTGGAGACGGTTGGATCAATTTTCACAAATAATACATTTTGGTTCACTTTTAAGGGTCAGAATATAACTACTACATTTCTTTTGTCTTTCATGGCACTTACTTTATGTGAAAATAAATTGAAAGCAGATATTGGATAGACTTTAATAAGTGGGAGGTCTTTGTCAACGATGACCATACACGATCATTTCTTTCAATGGAAGTTATTACAGGAGGCTTAGCCGAGGTACTCTTCTGTCCTTTGAAATTATTTCTGATTTATAGACAATTCTTTATTTGGAACTGACTGTTTGGTTCTACTACTTCTAACCATATATTATATGCTTGATTACTTCAATATAGGACTGAGTTGCAGTGTTGCACCTAGTTTGGGTTTGAGTCTGCTTTTCTGAATCAAGAAACTACTAACAACTGTATTAATGGCACATGCATGTTATGACTGGTTTCGGTTCTTGTGGTGATAAGGGTAGACACTATCTATTCTGCATATAACTGAAATGGAAAGTGACAGAACTTGACGCGAGATGAACCTTATTTGAATTTCAATTCATTGTATTCCCCATTTGCAATTGATTGCTGGAACTAAAATCTGATCTATACTAAGATAACCAATGAGACCTGTAGATGGTTCATTTAGCTTACAGTCATGTAGCCTCCTTTATACCATACCAGACTTTATGACTTGATTGGCCTAGTCAGCTTGCCGGTAATATGGCAACCCCACTTTGTAGGCTTGGATTGGGTTACTTGGAGGAAGATTGACGGGCAGCTGAAGCAGTAGCTCTGTAGATGATCCTTCACTTGTTATATAGTTAGAAGTTGTAGAACCATGTAACCTTTAGGAGTTGTCTGAATGACACCTCTGAATGTTTAGTTAGAACATGCAACCTTCTTTTGATTGCCCCTTGGCTTATTCCCAACAGTTCTTTAAGTCGGGTAAAAGAGGGTTTTCAAAATTATTCGAAAGTGAATTTACCATTATGTCGTTTTCAAAAGTTGTCATTGTCTTTATTGTTTTTGAATACTCATGTGAAATGACAGGTTTTACCCCTCACTGAAAGGAAAAAATGTGTTAAACTAGGAGAGCCAAAAAAATGTTACAAATTATTTGACACCTTAAAGGGTTGTCAATAGGAAAATCTCATCAATGAAGTATTAGAAAGTTTGGAAACAACAACCACTATCCCTAACTTTCTGCTAGACCTTTGCCAAAAGGTTAGAACTTTATTACGAATGCATAGAACATTAGAACCATACAAAAGTTTTTAATGGAAATGTAAAATTTCTGCTATGATATAACCAGAGAATCCAAGATGAGGTTCCTTGATGTGTGCTTTTTGCTGATGATACTGTTTTGGTGGATGAGACAAAAGCAAGGATTAATGCCAAATTAGAGTTATGGAGATCAACCTTGGAATCACAAGGTTTTAAGATAGGTAGATAGAAGACAGAGTATATGATACAGAGCCGAAAGTGTACTCAAGGAAGAAGAAGGCTGCTGCCTAGCAAGCTAAGCAGCCACGATTTTTGGGTTATTGGGTTGTTATGTCTTTTATTTTGAGTCTTGTATGAACCGGTTGGTTCAGTTGGTCTAGTTTAAATTGTGGTCCCATATTTTAGTTAGACTAAGTCTTTTAATTTTATTTAAGTTGTGGTTAGATCAGTTCACATCAGCATTGACTGATTGTGTCTTGTAACTCAAGTAAAGGGTCAAGGTTGGAAGTTTCTAATTTTGGGACTTTCCAATTTTGATTCCTTGCTATTTTTCTTTTATTGCAATCTATAAAAGCAACCCAGAGGGGCCATAGTAGCCCACGATTATTATTCTCAACTACTGTTGTTATGCATGTTTGCTTCTGTTGAAATTTTCCTTGGCGTTTGATCCATGGAGGAAGGAGCTGGTGTTTGATCCAGTTGACTCCTTACGGTGGGAAGCCCAAGAGGTTGCTTTTGTTGCTATTCTTCATCCCATTCAAGTTCTCAAGCCATTAGAAGCCTTATCCCTTCAACCGAGCTGCTCTGCTGCTGCCCAATCTACTGTTCTAAGGTTACTTTCTGTTTTTTATGTTTTAGCCTAACTTTCTAATTCCTTTCCCTCAACACCCCTGCCCAATCTAGCCATCAATTTTCATCAACCTTTTGAGCACACCTTCCCCCCTTTAAGACCCCACTTAATCCAAGTTTCAGCCCCATCTGCCCAGCAGATTGGTTGCTATTGAGTTTTCTCTCCAATTCTGCCCAAACCCAGTTTTTCTAGCTTTCCAGTGAAATCGGTAGAGGAGAAACCTGCTGCTGATTTGATTTTTGTTTAAATCCTTGAGCTCCCTACTGTTTCAGACCTATTTCATCGCCCTAACCTAACCCTAGACCTATCCCTTAACCCATCCTATCATTCCAATCCTATTTCCATCGACCTAGACCACCCCTGAATTAAGATCCTATTCTGGGACTGATTGAAGGTTTCAATTCTGTCTTACATTAGTATGTGGTGTGTAACTTTGGTCAAACTAGGATGAATCATGAGGTGGTGAAAATTGATGAGAGGGAAGTTCCGCAAAGTGATTATTTTAGGTATCTTAGCTCAATCATAAATAAAGAAGGTGATATAGAGGATGATGTTTCATGGAGAATTAAAAAAGGATGGATGAAGTGGAGAGGTGCGTTCGGAGTGTTGTGTGATCGGTGTATTCCTTTAAAACTTAACAGAAAATTTTATGGGGCAATCACATGACTGGTTATGATGTATGGTACGGAATTTTGGGCAGTTAAGAAGCATCATATAAATAAAGTTAGTGTAGCGGAGATGAGGATGTTGAGATGGAAGAGTGGAAAAACTAGGAAGGATAAAGTAAGGAATGATCATATTAGAGCTGGCTTGGGAGTAGCTACGAGAAAGTCGTTTGAGGTGGTATGGCCATGTTCAACGGAGGCCTTTGGATACTCCAGTAAGGAAGAGTGATTTGATTCAGATTGAAGGAACTAAAAGAGTCAGGGGCAAACCTAAAATGACCTTAGGAGAAGTGGTGAGGAAAGACATGCATAGCTTAGGCCTTGTATCAAGTATGACCTCAAATAGAGCTGATTGGAGGGCAATGATCCATGTAGCCGACCCCATTTAGTTGGGATAAGGCTGAGTTGTTGTTGTTGTTGTAAACTGTCTGCTATATTAAGAAGATTTGTTTGGCTGGTACTATCTGAAAAGTTGAGCACACTCTATTTTGTTTGGTTGACTGAATGTGTACTGTGATTGTTGTCAACTATCAACCCAATGGAAATTTTGTTACAGTAAAATGGTGTATTTCTCAAGTAACTAGACCTCTTCCTGTGTCTTATATCCTCAGATTGTCAACATGTTTGCCATAAATTCTCCAAATTTTAGTGCTGTCTCCATGACTCCATCTAGGTTGGACTTATCTTGTTTCCATTTACTTCCAGATTACAAGGCAGATTCATGCTGTGGATGAGATTTATAGGCTACACAATCTCCCTGAGTTTTACAAGGTTAGAACACTATCCTGTAAAACAACACCATCTAAAATAATATTTGAAGAGTGAATTTGCATGCTTAGGTCATGGTTTTGTTTATCCTTGTTATAAGATTTTGAACCATGTTGTTGTTGATGCCAACAGGATCCGCGCCCGCATATATCCGTAACATGGGCATTGGGTGACATCAGTCAGTCACTCAAACGGGTGATTGAAGAACTGAACAGATCCCATAACAGTGGGAACTTTTCACAGAAACATATTTTAACCTGTAAATTCAGTGGCATTGAGTGTAAGATAGGCAACAAAACCTATAAATTATGTAAATTCCCAGAAGAATAAAATTGTTCTTGATTTTAGTAGAATCTTCTGACTTTTGTTCACTTCTTATACAAAGGCTGGATCAGTTTTCAGCTTTTTATAAGAGGGGGTTTAAGCAGCTTTTCAACTATCAGGACCGCAGGGTGGTGGGATGTTGTATTGCAATATGATAGTTTTGATTTGTTACCAAAGATAGAATAGTTTTGATTTCATATACTAATCTTGTATATTAGGGGTTTCATGGTCTGCAAAAGCAAGAAATGACATTATTGAAAAATTGAATTTTCAACATCAACGGGTTACAAAGCATTGGTTGGCATGGACTCTTCCTAGCGGTCGATATTATATGACTGGTTGTTGATTGTCACTAATCTTGAAGGCATAGAGTGAAAAGTATTGAAAATCATGGTTGAAGATTACAAGTTCATTGAGGATCTTTATCAATAACATTTTATGGTTTTCTTCTCCATCACTATGCCTAGTGAAGTATAATGCTTCATTATTTGCCACATGACATGGGTCAATCCATGTGATAGAGGATTAGCCAAGCATCTCATAATTACAATTTCAAATTAAAAGGGTAGGGGAAGTAGCTAATATTACAAAAGGTGTCATTTTGTATTGCGAAAAGGCTAGGCACGCTGCCAAGGTGATGTGTCATCTTCTCTCCTCCCCCTTTGAAAAGACCTCCTTGCCCTCCTATGTCCAGCCTTGTGATTGGTCTAAGTCGTTAGGTTATTGAAAGCTAATGACATACCTAACCTTCTTCCTTTAGTATTTATACTCATCTTCATTTGATGGCATTTTGGTAATTTTATTAAAACTTTGAATCAGAGTTTGAGCAATTTTCCTTGAATACTTTAGATTAAAATTTGACCATTGAGATGTATGTGGGGTCTTCTATCACATGGATTAACTCATGTACTGTCAAGTGACAAATAGTGAAGCATTGTACTTCACTATGCATAATAATGCTTAGAAGAACTTAACATTTTAATAAATATAGGACAATTCAGGACTTGGGGTTGGATAGGCTGAAACCCGAAACATAAGTAAACCATAGGTAGAACGGCCACAAAATTTGAATGCCAATAATACTACCATGAGTTAGATTAAGCGTAAGTAATGAAGGACAAATTGTAGATACATGGTGCACTTAGGAAGCCTTACATAAATGACCCTGAAAAACTACCATGTGGCAAATCAGATGGGATCTAAATTTGGATCCGGCTCCTCTCCAATGAGTGCAAAATACTTTGTAGTTGTTTCCCACAGACAACACCAAACTGTTGTCGTAGAAAATCGACCAGGTTGATGCGGACAAATATGTCTGCAAGGTTAGAAAACAAAGAGCACAATAGAGAACCAAAGCGTACTTCTAGGGGACTCTCCAATGCTTAAGTCAGTTCTCCAAGCAACGATATAAACTTGCAGAGTAATTGCATAAGAGAGTGCAAATTGATTGATCCCCTTACCTGAGTGTGTACCTTAGTATTTCTAGGGTGGAATTGCATTGCTATCCGAAAGTCGGTATTGGGAGTCCAATATTGGTAGGTATCCTTCTTCTGGAAACCGAATCCTTGTAGGAGTCTAATATGGGAGGAGATTATCACGGAGGGTCCTGGTAAGAAGGTCCTGATACGATAAGACGATATAAACTTGCAGAGTAATTGCATAAGAGAGTGCAAATTGATCGATCCCTTACAGTGTGTACCTTAGTATTTCTAGGTGGAATTGCATTGCTATCGAAAGTCGGTATTGGGAGTCCAATATTGGTAGGTATCCTCTTCGAAACCAATCTTGTAGGAGTCTAATATGGGAGGAGATTATCACGGAGGGTCCTGGTAAGAAGGTCCGATACGATAAGATTGCTCGAGGGGAAGAAGGATAATCCCAGTATAATAGGGACTTAGCTTATCTAGAGAATTAAGGGAGGTGCTGGACACGTGTCTTGCGCCATGCGTCACCTGCTTCTCTAGTGGGTATATTTACCTGTATCAGAAATCTTATTATTTTGCTTTATAAATTCTGTATTAAGAGAAACAAAACAAAACAAAACTAATGAGCAATGTAAACTTGAAAGTACATACTATGGATGTATGTATATATAAATATGTATTCACTTGCAGTTGATTCATGTGTTTATTTATGCATACGTATCATAAAATACAAATAATTTTTTTTTCAGATGTGTAGATACATCTTGTTGTAACAGAAGTGGTGATGCAGTGAGAACTTTTAACCTTCGATCTTTTGATTGTCCCTTGTCTTTTTCCAAAAATTTATTTAAGTTAGGTTGAAAGTATTTTCAAAATCTTTTTTTTTTTTATGAAGAAAATAAAAATTGCCTTAGATTGCATCAAGGTCTACATTGTTCCTTTATATTACAAAATTAAGACGGCCTCTCATTTCCTAAGCTAGGCCCCGGACATTAACAAAGTTGCCAGGATTTTTAATACAAAAAATAATATTGTTGAAGAGAAAATTCATCTAGAGAAACCAAAATACAAGGTGCCTAGTAGGGGAGCCAATGAGCTGGGCTGGGTCAGGCTTGCTCGAAACCCTAGCCCAACCCTAGGAGCCTTAACCTAAACCCAAGCCCAGTCTGGCCCTGCCAGGGCCAAGCATACCCTCAACCCAGCTTGACCCTGGCAGGGTTTGCCCAAGCCCCGCGCCGCCCTGATTGACACTGAATATCTTGGCTCATTGAGTTCTGGTACTAACAAAGCCCAATCACAGTCCAAGCCATAAAAAAGTGAAATTTTTGGTAAAGAGGTTCCAAGACTCAAACCAAAGACCACTTAGTCACAGTAAATCAACCTTGACTGTTGCACCAAAGCATATTCCCTATATGCTTTATAAATATATATATTATATAATACAGGGTCCTAGACCTGTCAGGGTCGAGGCCTCATCCCCGGCCCTGCGCAACTTTGCCAGAGCCATGCAAATATCAAACCCAGTCCGACCCTTACTTATCCCCAAGTTTGGCCCACCCCCTGTCCAGGCTCAAGGCGGGTTTGGGCAGGCTCGGGCTGGTCGGGTTTTAGTGACATCACTAGTGCCTAGGCCATACACGATAAGAAGGGCCGGGGTAGGAATGAAGTCCTTAAGCTCCTGATTAGCACACCAAACTTCCTTAATCTGCCATCCAATATTCCACTCTTCTTAGCATAGTCAAGTAACTTTCAAAATAATTTGAAAGTTACTATTATGTCATTCTCAAAAACTGGCATTGTCTTGCACGTTTTTCAAACATACTTATGAAATGATAGGATTTTACCCTCATTGAAAGAAAAAGTGTGTTATTTGTCACCAACTTTGATTACCAGTAAAAAATTTCCCAATCGAAATGCATTATTATAAGGGAAGTTAATATCTTCACGACGTGCTCTGTTGAAGCGCTAAAGATTAATTACTAGATTGGTCCTAAAAGGAAATATAGTTTGCACCCTTGATAAATACCTATAAAATAAGAACAAAATTTTAAACACCCCACCCCCTTCTTTGTCACCAATTACTACCAGGTTTTCCCCAATCTTTTTTTTTTGGTAAAGGTTTTCCCCAATCTAAATGCATTATTAAAAGTGATGTTAATAACTTCATGACATGCTGTGCTGAACACTAAAGGTTACTAGATTGATTCCAAAAGAAAATGAATTTGCACCCTTGATGTATACATACAAAAAGAAAATAGACTATCTAGTTCATGAACTAAGAGTATCTTAAAAGAAGCCATGTCAAGTCCTGGTATGATTTTAAAACCTTTCTTAGTATATCAATTTGAAAGCAAATTCATTACACAAATGGTTCTTGGCCTCTTTGGTGTTGGGTCAAATTTAGTGAGGATTCAAAAGTAATCTCCACTCCATTTTCTTTTGAGTCGAATCCCCAAACCACCTACACTTTTTAGGTTGCCACCCTTGACCAAAATAAAGGGTCTTTCTTGTTATCAGAATGACCACGTCAATACTCAATAATGAGCAAAAATGATATCAAATTGTTTGTAAGTTTTTTATAGAAACAGAAAAGCATGCCATTAGATAAGGATGGAACATAATACAAACTTAATCAAAACTATTCTACCCGCCTAAGGAGACTAATCTTTCAATTAGAGAGCATGTTTTACACTCTGGTTTTGCTCTTTGTGTTTGAGTTTCAGTGTTAGAAAATAAGAATACAATTGGAGAGCACGGTAAGACTGCCTGAGTCGAACAAAAACGTTTCTTCTTTAAGACAGTATTTGCACACTATTACTGCAAAGGGTTACAATAAACCTGCCTCCTAAGATAAATCAGGCTCGAGTGATTACTGTTTTGCAGAGACAGTAATCACTTGAAACTAAGAGAATTGTTATACTTGATTGACTGAACTCGTGGGCTATATATTGTCTTGGACATGGCAGTTCGTATGGGTCACCACCATTGGGCTCACATGACTGTATGGATGGGCTACAGCCATTGGGCTCAACGTATACTCAAGGGTTGCACCCCTTTGATCAGACACTGATCCAACGGTTGGATCCGAACCATCGCACTGGTCCACTGACCGTCGATCCAGAAAAGGTTATAATGCCTCATTGCAACGATGCGTACATGCGAAGTGCAAAGTGCACCATCAAAGCGCCTCACGCACGCGTACGTGCTCGGACGATCACCGTCCTTGTAAGTGCACCTTAGAATCTCTTTTAAACATAACATGTGATAAATGACCTCTAACATATATAAGCCAAACAAGCTCCTTCACAGCTGATGTGGGACTCAATATTTTGAAAATTCCAACAAGGCGGTTAGCCTATTTTCCTTTGTAATTCTTTTTTATTCTTTTTAATACAAATCATCTCTTAGCGAGAAAAAAAAAACATGTTTTACACTCTACATACCAATGAACCAAAAGTATTGGAGAAGGATTAACTCTTAGATATTTTCCAATGATGTATATGTGGACTTGATTAATTATCGGGTCGATCATTGATGTGAATTAAAATACATGGGTTTGCTACTTATTTTTATTGAAATGGATCAAACCGGCCCATTGTGGAAGTGGATTAGGGTTTTGGGAGTACTATAAGTATTTTTGGTGAGAGTCCCTACAATCACTTTTCTCTTTTCTCCACAAGAAATAGAGCTTTAAGGGAGATTATGAGACTGTAGAAGATCTCCATTGCAGTTGTGCAAGTTTGATCGTAGTTTTGCAACTGTTCTCCATTAACATATATAGGTGCAAGGTACTCATCGGTTCTCTTCTCTTTATTTTCTTACATCATGTTCTAGGTTATTGTATGGAATTCGTTTAGGGTTTCATGAGAAATCCAAGGATTTTCTAACATTGACATCCAAATCTAAGTAAAAAGAGATTGCTCTCTAGATATGTGACCTCAACTTTCATATTATCATTCCCCCAAAAGTTTTTTAGTATAGGTAGTAATACGTATTCCAACTGAAATGAATGACACATTGTGAAAGGTTGATTTTTTGTCCTAATAGATCCTCAAATAATTCAAGAATAACTCTAATAGTAAATATATCTTCTCAGGTTGCTCGACAAAAGATAAATGTATTAGCAAAAGAAAGGTGGGCTACCTCAAGAACTGTTCTAGCCATTTTGATTCCACAAAAAAGATTAAGATCACGATAGACATCAAGTAACCTAGGCAAACACTCCATAACAGTAATAAAAAGTAAAGACCAGATAACCTTGTCGGATGCCATGAGTAGACTCAATGAACTCGAAGCAGCTATCACAAGAGTTGCAAAACCTTAAGGCTTTCAAGCTTGATAGAGTAAGAGCTTTATGAGAAAATGGAGTCTATCAAGTCACACCACTGATTCAATGACTACTAAAATACAGAAACTCAAAAATGGCTCTAATGGAATTCCATTCATCCTATCATATGCTTTAGACATATCATATTTTAGGATCATGTAACCTATTTTTTCTTTTTTTTTTAGGGAAAATTACTTGGACACCCCCTAGACTATTACCCATTTTCTTACAATACTCAATTTTTCAAACAATTACTTGACACCCCCTAAAACCTGACAGTGTTAGTTTGCTGTTAGTGTTTAAATGAAAATGTCCATTTTACCCTTATGAGTTATTCAATTAAGACTTATGATGTTAAATGACCAACTTACCCTTCTTCTTCTTCCCTCTTTTTTCAGACTTAGTCGTTAATGAAATTTCTTCATCAGATCTGATGAGAACACCTCTTCCCTGCCCAGAATCCCACCTAAATATATTGGGTGGGCTCCTAAATTTAACATTTGCAATCAAATGATCACTTCTCTAGTTTTCCTCAGCATATCAGAATTTCCCATCCACCCCACGTGCATACACCATATCAGAATTTCACCAACAAGTTTCAAGTTTCCCAGAGAAACCCTAATCAAATCAAACCCTAACCCACCAGAACCTTATTTATTGCCCTAGCCCTTATGTGCTCCAAAACCCAAAACCCCAGCTCCTACCTCCTCCCCATATCTCTCTCTCTCTCCCTTTCTCAAATCCACACACCAATGCACACTCCCTCACAAACCCACTTCTCCTACACTGGAACAGATTAAAATAATCACTACATGTTTCAGAAGCAGAGCAATCCATCTAAGATTGCGTTTCAGGATTTTAGCCGAAGCTTTTAGCTGTATCCAATTCAATAGGACAAGAATTCATAGGTGGGATATAATAAGCGTATCATATGATGAGATTACCAACACGATTAAAAAATGTTCTCTCCTTGATTTTACAACAATGAGGAAATAAGGAAAGAAGGTCGGTGAGGTTGAACTATTGAAGAAGGTAAGTTCTTAAAAATCCCAAATCAGAGAAACCCTACTCTCCAATTGGGCATACTAGATCCCCTGGATCTTCACGTCCTTGGGAGTCTTTGCCCCTAAATCGGTATCAGACGGTTGAATGCTTTCAAAAACTACGATGATCTCTCCACTCTCAGGCTTGCTCTTGGTGACACTCAGACTAATGTTTCCAGTCGATGATGAAGTTTCCTTAATGATCTCTCCATTCTTGCAAACCCAGGAATGATGCTTTTCTTCTTCCTCACCACCCCCAACTTTAAGACCAGTGAATTTTCCGATTTTGGATCGGAATTGACTACTAATTCATCCATAAAAACCTTAGAAATTTCTTATTTTTGGTTCTGAGGACTGATTTTAGGGTTCTTGAGCACCAATTTCTATTTTGTCTTTGAATTTAAAATGAGATGGAATCCATCCCCAAGAACCCTAGAACCACCCTTTGTATCTAGAAATATGGAATTCATAGGGTTTTTTCAAATTTTTTTTCCATTCTACGGGCACTGAACAGTCGTGTTGCAGATGCGATGCAGTAGGGGGTAGGGGCGGTGGGGTTGCAGGAGGAAGAAGAAGAAGGAGGAGGAGGAGGAGGAGGGGTAAATCTATCACTTCAGTACCATTTAAGGATAGTTTAGGCATTACAAAAAATTTAACTGATGACATCATCACTAAACTAACGGACATGGCCTACTTGAAAGCAATGGTAAAATGTAAGGGGTGTTCAAGTAATTGTTAGGGGGGATAGTAAGAAAATGGGCAATAGTCTAGGGGGTGTCCAAGTAATTTTCCCTTTTTTTATTAGCCAAAGTCTCTCGACTTTGTTATTTTGCTATCTTTAGGGGTACATCTTATTGTTTTGTTAAGCACTACTCTCAAATTCCCAATGTGACACATTAGTTGAGTGTATTGTTGATTGTTGGAAAGGGCCTTTGGACTGTTGTATCTTAGAGGTCGATTCACAAAGAACACAATTTGTACCATGTGGAGGGCGACTATGATTTTAAGGAGAGTGACTGGTGATGCACCTCATCCCACTCTCAATTGTTTTGTGTGCAAAATTGTTTTTTGTAGTAGTTGATGTTAGTTTCATTTGATTAAACTCTTCAATTCTTAATCATTACAAGTTTGTGTTGGAAAAGATAAAAAAGAGAAGGGAAAAAGAAGCCTAGGACATCAATGTGTAGATTTTGGCACTCACCCTCTCACATCCCACCTGATATACCAAAAATAACCCCGTATATGGATGACTGACATGTGGCAAGGATAAAGAAAAATTGTGATATTTACAGCCCCCCCCGGTCCGGAGCCTTCCAGGGCTACCTACTCATTACGGGGCTACTCCACTAAGCGGCACAGACCTGTGCCTACAGAGAAAGCTTAGATGGGACTTGTATGTGCATTTATGGTTGATGGATTGGGGCAAAGCCACACCGTTCACGTTCCATATACGTACTATCAACACAAAAGTGGGCCGAATTATACGACTCAATACAACGTCATTTAATGTTGATTCGACTGGGTCATCCTTGCCCACATTAAAGCACTTAAGCACTCCATCATCATGTCAAGTCAGATCTCTCCTTTGATCCTTCTATAAGTACAAAGAAAGGATCCCATTTAAAGGGATTCCACATCTGATGTTCTAACCTCTCTTTCTGTCTCTCTTATTCTGACCTTTGGTTGCCCTGAGAACTGACTTTGGCATTGGAGGATCCCTACAAATACATCTCTAGTCCCTTCTAATGCCTTTTTTGGTGTTTGCAAGTCCATCCATCAGACGACCAACATCCTCCCATAGTTTGCACCTCCATCACCACCTTGGACCCCACACACATACTAGTTCTCCTCATTAAACAAACCCTACTCGATAAGCATTGGGCTCCTCTAAAGCGTGACATGGTGTGTAGTGCACATCCAATGACCCACAGTGCTTGGGCACGTAGCCCAACACGTGCCCAACACCCTACCTATGTGTTGGGTTGCATGCTCGAGTACTGCAAGCCGTCAGATGGTGCGCTACACACCATGTTGCGCTATAGAGGACCCAAATCCGTTGAATGGATCACCCACCTCCTTGCTGGTGGGAAATTGGATTCTGGCATTGAATCAAATCCTCTCCCAAAATATAAATTATATATCTTATTTGGATACTATTTACTACTTGTTGAAATATTTTTTAGGGAAAAAAATTATGTGCTGTCATAGTGTAATTTCCTTTTTCATAGAAAATCACATCCAAACTATTAGGAGTATTGTTTTCCATTCATTAAGTTACGGTCTCAATGAGACATTATTCAAGAGATTACAAGGGAACCCTAGACGATTACATATTCCATACAGGGTGAGATTGTGTGGGACTCAATATCGTATGTGATTGAGTTACCTTGTGCAGATAAGATTGAGATTCAGTAAGAGACTCAATCAGGAAACCGTAGCTGAGTTGGATAAAGAACAATATATATCAATACACACCCTCAAGATAGAGGGTCAGCCTGGTGAACCTTTAGCTTGTCATGAAGGAACTGAAAATGCATGGTGGAGAGAGCCTTAGTGAGAGCATCAACAATTTGATCAACGGTGGAGATAAATTGAACAGAGAGTTGGCGATTAGCAACACGTTCCCGTACAAAATGGAAATTGATTTCAATGTGCTTAGTACAAGTGTGGAAGACCGGATTTGCGAACAAATAGGTCGCACCAATATTATCACACCAGAGCACTGGAGGACCATGGAGAGGGAACCCGATATCCTTGAAGAGGGCCTCCAACCAAATTAATTTGGCCGAAGCATCGGCCAGTTCCTTATATTCAGACTTGGTGGAGCTGCGAGCCACAGTCCTTTGCTTGCGAGAGTTCTACGAAATTAAATTGGGACCTAGAAAAATTGCATAAGCACCCGTAGAACGACGATCAAATCCACTACCTTCCCAGTCCGCATCAGAAAACGCATGTAAAGAATGAGTGGAGGAGCGTTGAAGTAACAGGCCATGAGTCATAGTGCCCTTCAAATAGTGCAAGATACGCTTGACATAGCCCAATGAGATTCAGTAGGAGCATGCATATACTGGCGAACCCGATTAACTGACAATGCCACATCAGGACGGGTTAATGTAACATATTGAAGGGTGCCAACTATAGAGTGGTACTTGGTAGGATCATCCATCAGAGCACCCCCTAAATCTGATGGAGGGGGGGGGAAGTAGCCATAGGTGTAGAGATGGGTTTACAATCATGCATACCAGCACGGTCAAGAATATCCTTGATATAATGGCCTTGATAGAGAAGAACACCCTGTGGATGATTAAGTACCTCACTGCCCAAGAAAAAATGAAGAGGGCCAAGATCTTTGATGGAAAACTCAATAGCTAGCTTAGAAAGTAGTGTGGTCATGTGACTGGAGCTGTTGCTAGTCACTATGATGTCATCCACATAAATAAGAACACAAATCAATAAGGATCCCTTGCAGAAGATAAACAAAAACGGATCAGTATAAGAGGCTGTAAAGCCCAGCTAGAGTAAAAAGCATGTAAGGTAATGGAACCACGTCCAGGGGGCTTGCTTGAGGCCATATAAAGAGCGGTGCAACTTACAGACATGATCGGGTTTGGAAGGGTCCTCAAACCCAGGTGGTTGGACCATATATACCTCCTCGAAAAGGATGCCATGGAGAAAGGCGTTGTGAACATCCAACTGTCGAATGGCCCAACCTGAGAAACAACAATGGCAAGGATGGAGCAAACAGAGGTTGGCTTCACCATAGGGCTGAAAGTGTCAGTATAATCTAAGCCTTCAAGTTGGTGAAATCCTTTGGCGACTAGATGAGCCTTGTAACGCTCAAGGGATCCATCAACCTTGCGCTTTATGCGGTAAACCCATTTGCATCCGGCCAAATTCATGTGTGAAGAGCGAAGCACTTAAGACCATGTTCCATTTTTAAGTAAAGCATTAAATTCGTTAGACATTGCTTCCCGCCACTCAGGATATTTGCAAGCCTGGGAGAAGCAAGTGGGCTCAATGGGAAGGAGGATAGTGGGAGCAGCCAAGGCATGGGAGGCTCAGGAAGGAAGGGGAATGGGATGGGTGGAATTGTAAAGGTCCACTAAGGAGCGAATGCGGCCTAGGGGAGAAGGAGAGGTTAATGGGGTGACAGGGCTGCTAGCAGGAGAGATATGGGGAGAGGGCAGTGGGATAGGCAGCGTGGGTGGGGTAGAGGGTGCAGGGGAAGGAGGGGGGAGGGAATTGGGGGAGGTACCGGGGTTGGCAAAGGTAAGGAAACCCGAGTGGGGAGGATACCCCAAGGGACCGAAGGGGTGGGGGGGGGGGAGTGGTGGAGGTGAGCCAAGTGAGGATGTTCTAAAGGGAAAGACCATCTCATCGAATTGAACATGGCGAGCTATATACATACAATTGGTGGAGAGATAAAGCACCGGTAACCTGTGTGAGAGGAGCTGTAGCCAAGAAAAACACACAGTTTGGAGCGAAAATCCACTTTATGATTGTTGTAAGGCCAGAGTAGGGGAAAACACAAGCAACCAAAAATGCACAAAAAATTGTAGTCAAGGCGTTTGTGGGTAATGAGTTGAATGGGGAAATACGATTCGAAGCACGAGATGGCATTCGGATGATGAGATAGAAAGCCGTATCAAACGCAAAATGCCAGTAATGAAGTGGAACTGAGGCATGAACAAGAAGGGTAAGGCCGGTTTCAACTATGTGTCGATGGCGGCGTTCGACAAACCCTTATTGCTCATGGGTATGAGGACATGATAATCGATGAGAGACACCATATTTAGTGAAGAAGGCAGGGAGAGTGCCATACTCACCTCCCCAGTTAGTCTGGACAACCTATATTTTCCGAGAAAACTGACGTTTAACAAGAGATTGAAAGGAAACAAAGGTTTGGAACACATCAGATTTTTTAACTAAAGGAAAAAACCATATAAAATTGGTATTGTCATCAACAAAAATAACAAAGTACTTATGACCATCCTTGGAAAAATTAGGGGAGGGACCCCATACATCACTATGAATAAGATCTAATGGAAAAAGACTACGACTATGTGTTTCACACAAAGAGAGACGACTAGCCTTGCCCAATTGGTAGGATGGACAAACAGACTGCATACGTGTGAACTGACACGGCATATTATTTTCTTTAAGCATAAACCGAAGAAGACTTTCATGAGGGTGACCAAGCCGGTGATGCCACCCATCAATGGAAGTGCATTCAGCAACAGAAACAGCTAGTGAAGGAGAGGATGGAAGGGATTGCAAAGTATATAACCCATCTTTACTTAGTCTGAAGTGAAGAATTTCCTTGGACACTTGATCCTTGACAAAAAAAAATGAGAGGGGTGAAATTCAAAATAAACATGATTATTAATGTAAAATTTTCGAACAGACAATAATGATTTATTAATGGAAGGAACATGCAAAATATTGTGAAGAGATAAAGAACGTAATGGGGAATGAGAGGGTAAAGAGGATTGACCAATATGTAAAATGGGAAGATCCTTATCGTTGCCAATATGGAGTTGGTCCAAACCAGTATCAACATCAAAAGAAGAGAAAGATTGATATCAGGGGCAACATGGTGAGTGGCACCCGTGTCTGGATACCATGTTAGGGCAGTGGATGGAGGGTAGGGCGGGTTAGGGAGAAGGGGGGATTAGAGGAAGGCGATGGAGGGGCATAATATGGAGTGGAGAGACGATAGTAAGTGGAAGTGGAGGAATGGGAATGTGGTTGGGAGGGATATGGATTAGGAGGTAAATGGCGGTAGAAGCATCTATCAACAGAATGGTTGGTACGTTTGCAATGGGTGCAAAAGAGATAACCCCCACGGTCACGATTGCCACGACCACCACGGTCTCCATGGCCACGATCATCATGACCTAAGGAGCCAGTGTCAGATGAGTTAACAACATTGGCTTGGGTTGTGTTCGTAGAAGGGGTAGCAGTGGATATAGTAACTTCAGTAACTCTCAGTTTTTGAAAGGCTTTCATACTCTCATGGCTGAGCAAGAAGCCACTTAGTTCAACGTAAGGAGGAGGAACCCGTTGAGCGAGTATAGAAGGAACAATGTCTTGCAACTCAGATCGAAGAGCACAAAGAACATAGTTATTGAAATCAATAGTGGCGAGAGGTTTCCCTGCAACGGCCAATTCATCAGCGAGGAGCTTGGCACGTTGAAGGTACAAAGCAATGGACTCATCTGGTACTTGTTGAAGATTCTGGAGAGTCATGTTTTAGGACATCAAACGAGTTGAAGAGGCGGATCCAAAAGCATCGTGAAGAGCCTCCCAGATCTCATGGCTGGTGTCTTTATCTAGAATCAGAGAAAGAACATTCTCAGATAAGGAAGAGAGGAGAAGACTAACGATGGCCGAATCTTGCTGCTACCAAGAGGAGTTGTTGGCGAGAGGAGTAGCGCACACACACGAGCTATTAACATAGGAATAGAGATTTTGCCCTTTGAGATAAGCCAAGAGCTGCTTATGCCATAAAAGGAAATTGGTAGGGGTCAGCTTGAGGGAGACAAAGTGATGGGCACCAGAAGGGAGAGGAGTCGTCCGCCATTATAAGAGGGAGAAGAGGTGTCTAGGGTTCAAGAGGGAACTAGAATAAAAAAGGGGCGTGAGCCTAGGCGGATGATACTATATCTGAAGTATTGTTTTCCATTCATTAAGTTATGGTCTCAATGACACATAATATACAAGAGATTACAAGGGAACCCAAGATGATTACATATTCCATACAGATTGAGATTGTGTGGGACTCAATATCATATGTGATTGAGTTGCCTTGTGTAGATAAGATTGAGATTCAGTAGGAGACTCAATCAAGAAACTGTGGCTGAGTTGGATAAAGAACAATATATATCAATACAAACCAATCTCTGTGCAAAAATGTAATCTGATGATCAAAACTCTCTCGTCTTTTCTAAGTTGCTTCCCTCTCTTTTCTTTGCTAAGCAACACCACTATCGCTCTCACTAGAACTATAAAGGAGTCACCCTCAACCTCAAGTCCCAAGTCCCAACCACATTCTTTATCATCTCATTGAAGACTGGTGCGTCGCTGCTCCCTTGGGCACATCCCAATCTCCAAGAACACCGTCAAGCTCTGCTGCTCTGACATCTTGACTGTATTGACGACCTCGTTACTATCGTTGGCAGGTGCTTACTTCAAGGTCTGGCTGGGACACAAAGATAGCCTCATCTCTTAGGTCTCCTGTATCAACGAAAAGCTCGTGAGTTCCTCCGTCAACTTCCCGGAGTAGATCAACATCTGCGTTTCCAGTGAGTTATCCGTACAGGAGATGGTCACCCTTTTCACCCACGGAGTTCACCCCGTGCCTATTCAACTACAGGACATAAGGCCTCCCTAACTCACCTGACTCTGAACCCGTACTTCACCAAGGGCCTCTACAATGCCTTAGCCAACTTCGAGAAGAACTGACCATGGCTGCCTTCTTCCACGTCATATCGGACAAAATCATCACAAACACACTGGGAAGCGATAATACTTAACTCTTTTTGGGGGGGGGGGGTAAAAAGAAACAAAACAAAAGGGAGGTGGGGATTTACATATAGACTGGAAACAGCATGAAGGAAGGGAGACGAGAAAAGAGGAGGGGGGGAAGGAATTTGGATCCAGATCTTCTATGGCGCGGGCTGCCAGTCCTGCCATGCTACGTAGACACAAGGCGGCACGCATTGACCACCTTACCCCTGCCCAAGCGGGGGTAAGGAGGTCATTGTATAGGGCCCTGTGTCTCCGTAGCACAGGCAAGATTGGACAGCGTGCCGTAGAAGATCTGTGTTGGAGGAATTTACACATACAGACCAAACAAAAGAAGAGAAGGTACTGTGACAAGCCAAAGCATCTGCCCCAGCGTTACCCTGTCTGTCTCGTCGTGATGAAAAGAAATATTCTAAAATTGCCAATAAAAAACTAAACAGTCATTGATGATCTGTGAACGCCATGTTGTTGAAGAGTAAGTGCCATTAAGAAATATTAATAGTCATCTTGTTACCACTTTCTAGAAGATGATGCTCTAAATAGAACCTGTTTCAAAACCTTTCTTACAAAATGTACAATCAACAAAAATAGAAAATCCCAAAATGAACAAAAAACGGGTATTGTGTGTAGGTTGAAAGGTCGCAGCGCTCGAGCACTACCATTGTAAAATAGTGCTAGCAGTGCTATATATAATGCCAACCATTGATCTACTTCAAGGTTAATCCTAACCATTCATTACTTTACAAGCCTTTAACCTATTACTTGCTGTTACAATGAAAGTCGGTTACATGGAGAAACCTAGGTTGGAGGAAACAACGGTGACACCGACAACGGCAGATTTTCTGTCTCCTGGTTAGGTTTCCTGCTTAACTGGATGAAGTCATGAAGGAGATGAGCATTCTGTGGCAGCAAATGCAAACGATGCTCAAGAAAATGTAATTGGTGGCACTCCGTTGGAGCTCTGGAACTTCGATGACGATGTTCCTTCTGCCTAACCATTGTTGATTTATAACAACTGTGTTTATAACAGGAAGGGAAAATGCCTGATGTCCTCTCTTATTTTTTTTGTTGGGGAGGGGGTGATTGGTTCTATTTAATTTTAATTAACTCGAAAAGAATGGTAGAATTTCTTCTATTGTGATTTGGATTATTGGATAGTTCTCTTTCTTCTTTCCACCTTGAAAGAAGTTAATTGAAAGTATAATGGATTGATGTGTGAGCGTTCTTATTTAGTATTAGTGGAAGCATCAAGCTCATAGCAAAGACATTTCTTTTATTTCTGGTACTATGCTGTAGATATATAACGCCATGGTCGATCCATATCTCCTTGGAATCATCTCTCTTTCTCTCTAGAAGGGCCACCATCATGATCAGAGTTGCATCAATGTTAATAATAAGAGGAACTGGTACTAATAAAAGGGAAATGTTTTAACATCACTATTCACCTCAAAAGTAGGGGTGTTGTGTTGGGCGAAGCAAAGCAGGGGATGTGTATGGGGGAAGGCAGGGGAGAACTCGGTTGGGTGGGGAAGACAGGCGAAGTGGAGATGGTGTGCAGAGGCGGTTCCATAGAGGTGGGAGAGACAAAAGAACACACAAGGGGATAATGCTGAGTTCTTCTCATCTTCATCAACATAGGCGACGGAGACGATTTCGTCTCCCATCGGCCTTCTATTAAACCTTGGAATTTGGAAAAAAAACCCATTGGATTCTTTAGAAATTAAACCCCGAAATTTCCGATGGAGTTTGAGTTCTTAATATCACTTCTACTTTCAATTTCTGTAGATTTTTAAGTCGAAATCCAACCATTTAGGGATTAAACCCCAAAATTTTCGATTGAAGACTTGGCATTCTCACCGCTGAAAACCTCCCCAAGAGACACCGATGGAGAAGAGGACAAACTTATGAACCCTGAGAGGAACCTTTGGGATGGGTAGCAGGTTACATTAGAGATTTACCAACAAAATATTTGGACGGTTAGGATTAGCCTTGAAGTAGATCGATGGCTGACATTAAATGTTGAGCTGCTACCACCATTTAAAATGGCAGTGCTAGAGCGCTGCTACCACTCGCCCTTGTGTGCAAGTAAACGTGGAGAGAACCAAAACCCTAACTTTACTGACTTCACAGAGGGAATTGAAAGGGGGATCTTCTCCAGCGCGCCAGTGGGCCATCCGACCGCACCCAGCACCTGGGCACAGGCAGGTGCTGCGCGCGGTTGGATAGCGCACTGGCGGGGTGGAGAGGATCCGGGTCCTCACAGGGGAAGCGGAGTTGGGTGCAGCTGTTCGTCAGTACCAAAGAGGCGTTCATGAAGTGCTACGAAAACTAGCTTAACCCTTCTCCAGTGATGCCGCTCCTTGAGCCACCTCATGGGTCTTAACAGATTGAATAACAAGATTAATAATGGGATAAAACAGAAAATGAACCCACCACATCTGATCTTATCGAATAAAATAACAGAAACTAGCATAACTAAGGCCATCAATCAATGCACAAATGGGACTGGCACGATGTAAGATAAGCCGTGCCCAGCGTGGAAGGAGACTATATTTTTTAAGAAGGTTCGCTGCAGTGGAAGCAGAGAAGGCCATTAGCATTGGTAACAATGAAATGGTGATGGTCAGAAAGTGATTCTCGAAGAGTTCTCCTTCTTTGCCTTGATACTTGATCTTAAGAAAACTTAAGACTGTTGTGAGGACAAACCCAAACATGGCCGCAGTACCGTTCTTCCGTTTTGGAATTTGGATTCTCTACTGCCAAGTTGCCTGTGAGGATCGTGCTGCCCTGACATGGGGCTGTGCGCAATGTCTGCCTTATCCTCACTCAGGCAAAGCGTTTGGGCAGGGGTAAGGCAGACATTGCGCACAGCCCTCTGTCAGGGCAGCACGATCCTGCCGGGAAGCTCAACAATAGAGGATCTGGATCGCCACCTTTCATGGGAGTGGGATCATTTCACCCGTAGATAACGAAGAAGAAGGACAGGAAGAGGAGGAGGTGGTAGGTCCCATACTTAATTAAAAATAAATAAATAAATAAAGATGCAATAATTTTTTAGGTATTACAAAACGAAGGAATATTGGGGTATTTTAGGAAGTTCAGTCTGTTTTTATCTTGGGTTACACCACCAATAACTAACTTTGCGGAATTAAGTAAATCTTTTCAAAATTTATACTAATGGATGTAAAATATATATTTTAGACCTACTTACCTTGTAATTGTCCATTCCACGTATTCACCGTATGATCAATTGGCAGAGAGCGTTTGCCTCGCCACGCCGTCTGGGTGCAGCGCACCACCCTTCTTCCACCTGCATGGCATCAGCCTGTTGCCCAGCAGCCGATGATTGGTTTTGTTGCGACACCATACGCAGACAGAACTTGTCACCCCCGATTGGAATGACCATCAATGCAATTTAATTTTCAATTTTTTAAACTAGTTTTTCCTTCTTTTAATCAGTAAAATAGTAAAATGAAATCAATGAAAAGTGTCACCTTGGTTCACTTCATTCCAACGGAAGGAGCGATCCTCATGTTGGTGGTGGATCTTCTGCAGTTCCTTCTCCAAGGAAGAGGGCAACCCCTTATAATGGTTTCAACCGATCCGAGTTGATGGAAGTTTGAAATCGATCCAAATCACCGATATTTGAAACCCTGGCTTATTCAATCGGACAAACTTCCACCCTTTTAAGCCTTATTTGAATCCATTAAAAGGGGTTGCCCTCTGCATCGGAGTCTTGGATCTTCTCCTTCAATCGTGAAACTGTGCCAATCTGATCTATGGAAAACGGGAAACTGACCGACCACCAATCAGGGTAAAAAAAACAGATGAACTTGTTAATAAATAGATAGAGATAATCGACAGAAAGAAAGATCAACTTGACGACCTGTCTTTTCACCACTATCATTCCGGTGGTTCCGGAACAGATTCCGTAATAAACTGCGTCAAATGGAAGCTGAGTCAACAAGCCGTTTCCAATTTAACCCGTCAAGGGCTCAAGGCCTAAAATTTCAAAGAGCAAAAAAAAAAAAGAACTGATGTGATAGAATCAAGCTGAAGAAGACTTAATAGGAACCTCTGGATTGGAATCTCCAAGTGATGGTTTTCATTATCAATTCTATCTCATGTGTCTTTCAATCGAATGGTGGAGGATTGTCCGATTGAATTCTGGGACCCGTACTTAATTGTAGGTTTCTTTGCCGCTAAGGCGCAACCCTAAATTCGAGGGGGGGGGGGGGACACATACATCATTGCCTAAGAAAACAAGTTTCTGTGGTAATCGAGATAGAGACAGACAACGTACGTGAACGACTCACAATCATTCGGATGGAGCATTTCATCAAAGTGGAGTGGATTCCATCTAAACGGCTGTGAGTCGTTCACGTATGTGAACATTCCCCGCACTCCTCATATACTCTATCATTTACCAAAGTAAGAAAGATAACCAGACAACGGCAAGAAATCGTTGCTTACTACAATTGATTGCATAAATTTGAATTTTGGGAGTGTAAACATTCTAAGGACTGAAAAGAAAATAATCAATTTAATAACTTTTTATGAACAAGTGGATGATACTCCTATATAAATATATTTGTTTCGTCCACCTTGAATTCATCTAAAGGAATGCTTAGTTGATTTTGTGCTTTAGATTATTCTTAGTTTGTAATATGTGATATTGTTATGCTATTATTTAGATTATTTATCTTCGATAAATGCACACCCTCTGGATCCAGATCCTCTATTGCCGAGCTGCCCGGTAGGACCGTGCGGTCTAGACACAGTGAGGCGTGCAATGACCACCTTACCCCTACTCGCATAAAGCGGTCATTGCACGCCTCACCGTGTCTAAGCAGCACGGTTCTACCGGGCAGCTCGGCAGTAGAGGATCCAAATTACACCTTTCATATCCCAAAGTGTAAACAGTATCTTTCGGAAGCCATCATATACATGACCGGAGGGATTTGCTTGAGTACGTTGGCCGTGTTCCTGGTTTGTATTATTTTATCATGAAATGTTGAAACCATCCTTTCCTCCCACTAGGTATATATAGAGTGCAATTAATTAATGAGATGGACTTGTCTCTGATAAGTTTCTAATCCTCTTAGCTTTTCATTGTATAAGCTATACTTTGGTGGGGGGGGGGGGGGTAGTAGCTAATCTGGTGTTAATTTGCTAAATGGAAACGCCAAATTGTATGACAAGCTTTTGGAGGGTGAACTCTGTTGCGTCAAGAAATCGTCGAGCGGTCCTGCGAGTGCCATCACCTGCAAGTGGACCAAAGGGTCAACAGAGAGAACCGGTGTGGTCCCGGCCTGGGGCTCTCCGATGCCAAAGTTAGATCTCCTGGCGCAAATAGATGAATAGTGATTATTCAATATGAGTTTTTATCTGTCCCCTGATGGGGTTGTGCACCTTGCCTTTTATAGTAGCGTATGGCGGTGTGGAGAGTCTCAGTTTGATGGCGATTGTGCCGTTGAGTGGATAGAGGCCCTGGGTAACGGGGCTCTATCCTGATTGATCATCTCCCCGCGGGAGGGAGAGTCCTAGTGGTATCAAGATCCTTGGTGGATAGATACCCGCGTGTGGTGATAACGTCCTTGGTGCTTGAATCCGTCTGGATGACGTGACTTCTAAGCGGTGGCCTAGAGTCCTAGTGGTGACATGAGTCTGTAGCGATACGATCGGGTCATAGGTGAGTAGCCCCCACCTCACATTTGTGCCCACAATGCTGTGCCTGGGTGCAGGCCGCGCTTGGGCGAGGCCGCTGAGTGGTGGCCAGGCCTGGGTGTACAGCCACGCCTGGGTGAGGCCGTGCCTGGATGTGTGGCCACGCCTAGGTGATGCTGCGCCCGAGTGGTGGTCGTGCCTGGGTGAGGCCGAGCCCGGATGTGTGGCCGCGCCTAGGTGAGGCCACGCCAGTGGTGGCGCTGGGTGAGGCTGCGCTGGGTGTGGCAGCGCTGGTGTCTTGCCACGCCCGAGTCTTTGGGACCCCTGTTCATTCCCCTTGGTTATGGAGCGGGTCGCCTGTGGTACGTGGTGGCCGTTGATTGGCCCGATGAATATTGGATGTATCATTTGCCCCCACTCTCTTGGGATAGGATGTCCAAGAGAGTAGATGCCTTTACATAGTGAGGGGTCCGCTACGAATAGACTTTCCTTGCGGGGCTTGCCTGTAAATCCACTAATGAGGTAGGAGAGGTTGGGGGTTCAAACCTTTTCTCCTACACTTTTTCTTCTTTTGTTTTTTGTAGGTATATGTTCATTTCCTTTAGTTTCTCTTTTTTCACTTCTCATTTCTCTTTCTTACTTTTTGTCTCCCATTTTGCTCTTCTTTAATTCCCCCCTTGTATTCCACTTTTTGTCTTTTGTCCTCTTTTTGGTGCCTACCATGTGCTTATTTTTGGGTCACCTACACTAGTATCCATTTTGCTTGATTTTGGGTCCTTGTGTTTGCTTTGTGCTCACTTGGTGCCTTGGTTTGCTTGTAAGGCTTGAGTGGTGCTTGGCTTGAGTGCCTTGCCTCTTGTGATCTCTGTCACTTGATCGTGCCCGTGGTGTGGCCTCATCGTCGTGTGCCTGCCTCCCCGTGCGGTCACCTTCCCCCTGAGGTAAGTTCGATCCCTTTTCTTTCTTTTCTTTTTTTTGTAGGGCGGTGCCTAGGTGAGGCCACGCCTGCGGGTGTGGCCGCGCCTGTGGGTGTGGCCTCGCCTGGGGTGGCCGCGCCTGGGTGTGGCCGCGCCTGGGGTGGCCGTGCCTAGGGTGGCCGCGCCTGGGTGGCCGTGCCTGAGGTGGCTGCGCCTTGCAGGTGTGGCTACGCCTGGGTGGCCGCGCCTAGGGTGGCCGTGCCTGAAGTGGCCGCGCCTTGCGGGTGTGAGGTCGGGGTCGCCGCTCTGGTGGGGCATGAGGCCGCCTGGTTGCCCTACCCTGGTGGCCGCTGCCTACGGGTGTGAGGCCACTCCTATGGTGGCCGCGGCGTGGGTGTGATGGACCCTCACGCTTCTTCACTTTTCTTCTTCTTGTATGTGATGGATCTGCTGTTTATATTTTGCAGGTGGCCTTCATTTCATTTTTTTGTTGCTAGCTTCTGGGAGATCGCTTTCTCGAGTAAGTAGTTCATTCCTCTCTTATCCTTCATGTCGTTCTCGGGTGATCTTGGCCCTGCTTCAGTCGGGGTTGAATCTTCAGAGGAGCGTTCCCCCGGATCGCCTTCTTCTGTGGGTACTCCCTCCTCTATACCCTCCCCTAGTGCTACTGATGGAGGTGTGGGACCTTCTAGTGTCTCCAGTCCTAGTAGGGATCGTCGACCCTCGGGGGCGGCATCCTCAGCCTCCGGTCCTGCTGATAGGTTAGGCCCTGTTGCTAGCATCTTGTCACCTTCTGACTTGGTCTCCCTCCTTGAGGAGTTTCATATTCCCGCTGAGGTCATGTTGCGTGCTCCTGGGCCTGGCGAGTATGCCTTCTCTCACCGTGCGGGTGAGATCTGTCTCTATCGTTCATTTTTTCTCTAGGGCCTTCGCCTTCCTATCCCTCGCTTTGTCGAGTTGGTGTTAGAGCATTGGCACCTCACCCCTGGGTAGGTGTTGCCCAACTCTTGGAGGGTGATCTTGGGTTTCTATGTCTTCTTCGCCCACCTGGGGCGTGCCGCCACTGTTCCCCTGTTCTCCCACTTTTATCTATTGAAGAAGGGGAACCATGGATGTTATCACTTTGCTCGCCGCGTGCTCAAGGGGCCCTATGCCTCTGTGGAGCTTCTCACGGGGATCACTAGCCACGTGAAGTATTGGAGGGATCGCTTCTTTTTTGCCACGGTCCCCCGATGCCCACTACGGACTGTTAGGGAAGTTATTGACCTCAAGAGGGTCAATCAGGGGCTTGAGCTGAGTGATTTTGAGGGTGACTCCCTCAAGTTGTGCCTGGGTCGCGATCCGTTCCAGGTCCAGGAGTTGGACTCAGAGGCCTTCCTGTCTCTTTGGAAGTTGAGTCCTGGTAAGAGCACTGTCTTTTGTACTTGATTGGCATGTTGGTATTTGAATGTATATGTCATCTGATTGGTTGGGTGATCTATGTAGTGGATATGCGTCCGGACTTCAGTTTGCTTCATGGCAATCTACGGAGGAAGGCCGCTTCTCAGGGTGGTCCATCTGCTGGAGTGACCGATGTTGGTGGTGCTTCTACGCCTGTGGTTGTTGGAGCGAAGCGGAAGGGTGGACCAGGACATGCCCACGTGACGAGCTCTGGTGTGCGTGTCATCCTTCCCCGTACTTCTCCTGATGATGATGGTGTTTCAGGCTCTGTGCCTCTGCCTCCCTCTGTCGCTCCTTCCGGATCTTCTGTATTGCCCCTCTCCAAGGGGAAAGGTGTGAGTTCCTCTAGCGGTACTGCTACTGATCTTCCCACGCTGGATGAGTCCCTGGTGATCACCTTGGGCATGCCAGAGGGCTCGACCTTGGCCGGAGCCAGCATGTCGCGGGAGTGGGTGGATAGGGGCATGCTCCCTATCGCGAGGATGGCCTTGCAGAGGCTTAGCGATGCTTGTCTGGCTCAGACCCTCTACCATGATATGGCTTTGGTGAGTTATCCTTTTTTGTCTCGTCATGTTCATTACTCCATTTATTTTTAGATTGTTTTATCGCTTGCCATGTTCATTGTAGGTCCATCACCGTATTGCTGAGGCAGTGCTTCGATTGGAGGGTCACGCTTCTCGTGAGGTGCAGATACAGCGCACCCTGCGTGACATGGAGAGGAAGCTCCAGGGACAGATTGATGCCCGTGAGAGGGCCGAGGCCGACACGCAGAGGGTATCGGGGGAGCTCGCGGTGGCGTCCGGGAAGCTCCTGGAGGTGTCTGAGGAGCTGCGTGTGAGCTCTGCCGGTGCAATCGAGAGCTCAGCTAGGGTTCTTGCCTTAGAGGAGGAGCTTCATTCATTGAGGGGAAGGCATGAGGTGGAGGTGGCATCTACAGGTGAGCGAGCTGTGGTTGAGTTCCAGGCGTCCTCTGCATTCTCGACGCTGTATCAGGCGCAGCTTCAGCCCGCCTATGAGGGAGGGGTCCGGGACTTAGCCGCTTGTGTCCTGGAGGTGACCCTCGATTATGACTTCTCTGTCTTGGGGTTCTCTGAGTTTGCTGTGGCGCTTTCGGGTGTAGTTGTGGTGGAGAGCGTTTCGGTGTCAGAGGTGGAGGCTGCCTTGCCTAAGGGGGGTGCTGCTGCGCGTCTTCTTGAGGTGGACATGATGTCTCCTGCTGGGTCGGAGGTGACCCACCACTCTGTGATCCCTTGACCCTACGGCCGTACCGATCCTGTAGACGTCTCAACCTTTTTCCTTTTTTGAACTTGAGTTGTAACTACTATGACTTTTCTATGTGATCGCTTTTGCTTCTCTTTGATTGCATTGTCTCCTGGTGATTGTTTGCGCGTTGATGCTCTCTGACCCTTGATAGTCATGGGATTTTGGTAGTGGCATCATGCCTTGGTGATCCTCGGACCTTGGTGGGTTAACGCCTTAGGCGTAGAGCCTCAGTGTTGGCATGACGCCTTAGGCATACAGCCTCAATGGTGGCATGACGCCTTAGGCATGAAGCCTCAGTGTTGGCATGTTGCCTTAGGCATAAAGCCTCAATGTTGGCATGTTGCCTTAGGCATAAAGCCTCAGTGTTGGCATGTCGCCTTAGGCATGAAGCCTCAGTGTTGGCATGTCGTCAGTGTTGGCATGTCGCCTTAGGCACGAAGCCTCAATGTTGACATGTTGCCTTAGGCATAAAGCCTCAGTGTTGGCATGGCATGTCGCCTTAGGCATGAAGCCTCAGTGTTGGCATGTCGCCTTAGGCATGAAGCCTCAGTGGTGGCATGTTGCCTTAGGCATAAAGCCTCAGTGTTGGCATGTTGCCTTAGGCATGAAGCCTATTGGCATGTGCTTAGGCATGCCCTCGGTGTTGGCATGTCGCCTTAGGCATGAAGCCTCGGTGTGGCATGTTGCCTTGGCATGAAGCCTCAATATTGGCATATCGCCTTAGGCATGAAGCCTCAGTGGTGGCACGTTGCCTTAGGCATGAAGCCTCTGGGGTGGCATGACGCCTTAGGCACGAAGCCTCAGTGGTGGCATGACGCCTTAGGCATGAAGCCTCAGTGGTGGCATGACGCCTTAGGCATGAAGCCTCAGTGGTGGCACATTGCCTTAGGCATAAAGCCTCAGTGTTGGCATGTCGTCTTAGGCATGAAGCCTCAGTGGTGGCATGTTGCCTTAGGCATGAAGCCTCAGTGTTGGCATGTCGCCTTAGGCATGAAGCCTCAGTGTTGGCATGTCGCCTTAGGCATGAAGCCTCAGTGGTGGCACGTTGCCTTAGGCATAAAGCCTCTGAGGTGGCGTGACGCCTTGATGTAGTAGCAGTGATTGGATTGAGTGGTAGAAGAAGACAAGTATTCCTGCAACATCTCTTTATTTTGAATGAAATTCAAATTGACCTTGAAACAGTGATGTCGTCTCTGCTCATCGCTCACATCTGTCTCTTGTTATCACTACCACTCTGCTACTCTTGATGGCTACTCTTGATGGAGTCTGTTTGCTTCTACTGGTAGTACTTCTTCAGATGTTCTGAGTTCCAGGTACGGTCTACCTTCTTGCCCCTTGGAGTCTTCAAGCGGTAGGTCCCTGGGCATATCTGCTTGGAGACTATGTAGGGTCCTTCCCAGTTGGGTGATAGCTTCCCTGCCTTATGTGGCTGTGATGCACTTGCCCTCCGTAGTACTAAATCTCCCTGGTGGAATAGCCTTTCCTTGACCCTGGCATTATAGTACCTGGCAGTACGTTGCTGGTAGGCGATGTTCCTTAGTAGTGCTCTCTCACGGACCTCATCTATAAAGTCTAGGTTCGCCCGCAGTCCGTCGACATAGGTTCATTCGTTGAAGTGCAGAATCCTATGGGATATGGTGCAGACCTCTACTGGCGCCAATGCTTCAGTGCCATATGCTAGGCGGAATGGGCTCTCTCCTATGGGCATCCGTACTGTAGTTCGGTATGCCCACAGGACGCTTGGTAGCTCTTCTACCCACTTGCCTTTGGCTCCTTTTAGCCTTTTCTTGACTCCTTCCAGTAGTGTTCTGTTGGTGACCTCCACCTGACCATTGGCCTGTGGGTATGCTACCGACACAGGCCGATAGTCGATGTTGTAGCTGTGACAGAATGCTTGGAATTTGAGGTTGTTGAATTGTTTGCCGTTGTCTGAGACGAGGATCCGTGGTACCCCGAACCTGTAGATGACGTCGTCGCGGACGAACTTCTCCATCTCTGTCTCTATTATCTTGGCCAAGGGTTTAGCTTCGACCCACTTGGTGAAGTAGTCAATCGCGACGACCAGGTACTTTCTGTTTCCCGGTGCTGCGGTGAAGTTGCCTAAGATGTCTAGTTCCCACATGTCAAAAGGTATGGGGTTGAGGATTGATGTCAGCTTGGTGGCGGGTAGATGGGGTACTGGGGCGAACAACTGACATTGCTCGTACTTCTTGGCATATTGGATGGCCTCCTCTTGCATTCGTGGCCAGTATAGTCCCTGGCGGAGGATTTTGTAGGCTAGGGCTCGTCCCCCTATGTGGCTTCCACATATCCCCTCATGGACTTCGGCTAGGGCGTACTCTGCCCCCTTGGGTCCTAGGCACCAGAGTAGTGGTGCTGTTGTCCCCCACTTGTACAGTACCCCATCTAGGATGATGTACTTTGCAGCTCTCATCCTGATCTTCCTTGTCTCGGCCTTATCTTCTGGTAAGACATCGTTCTGGAGGTAGTTGAGTAGAGGGTCCATCCAGCTGGGCCCCTCCTCAATCTCATTAACTTACTTCTCCCGGTATGTTAGCTCATGTAATATTTCCACGTACACTACATTGGCCAAGTTTCTGAGTTCATCATTGGCTAGCCTGGACAGTACATCGGCAGTTGCATTCTCGATCCTTGGAACTCGAACCATCTCTAACTTTGGCCATGGTTTGTCGCCTACAGTCTTTGGCTGTAGCATTTTTTATTTATTTATTTTTTTGAATTGGACTTTGGCCATAGACACCTCTTTGCTAGAACCTCGAACCTCGAACCGTGAACCTCGAACGTCAAACCGCAAACCATGATCCTTGAACTTTGACCTCGAACCACGATCCTCGAACTTTGACCTCAAACCTTAGACCTCGGGCCTCGACCTCGAACCTCAAACCTTGTCCTTGGATCTCGACCTCGAACCTCGTCCATGCCCATGGCTTGTCGATCGTGGTCCTTGGCCATGGCCAAAGACCCCCTTTTTATTTTTCTTTCTTCTCTCTTTTCGTTTTTGCTTTTGGGCAGCGGCCTTTGACGGATGGCACCCATTCATGAAATTTTTTTTTTCTCTCTCTTGATAGGTGACGTCCATTGATGACGACCATAGCCCTTTGGCCGTGGCCTCTTGGTTGTGGTCTTTTGGCCATGGCCTCTTGGCCGTAACCACTTAGCCTCTCTCTTTTGATAGGTGACATCCATTGATGACGACCATAGCTCTTCATATAGCTTCCTTAGCCCTTTGGCCATGGCCTCTTGGTCGTGGTCTTTTGGCCATGGCCTCTTGGCCATTGCCACTTGGCCTCTCTCTTTTGATAGGTGACGTCCATTGATGTCGACCATAGCCCTTTGGCCGTGGCCTCTTGGTCGTTGTCTTTTGGCCATGGCCTCTTGGCCGTAGCCACTTGGCCTCCCTCTCTTTTCTTTTTTTTTTTTTCTGGCTCTGTCTCTAGTAAGGTGCATTCAACGGCGAAGTCTGCCAAGGCTTGGCCTTTGATGGCAGTCCTGGGTTGGAACCTGATGTCATGCTCACTTAACTCCACCGCCCATGCTATCAATTGTCTGGAGACGTCTGGTTTATGGAGTATCTTCTTCAGAGGTAGGTCTGTGAGGACTGTGATGGTATGGGCTTGGAAGTATGGTCGTAGCTTCCTAGCTGCGATTACCAATGCATAGGTTACCTTCTCGATCTTGGTGTACCTGGTCTCTGCATCGATCAGAACATGGCTGACATAGTAGATAGGCCTCTGGACTTTGTCTTCTTCCTTTAGCAGTACTGCGCTGATCGCGACAGGGGTGGTGGCCAGGTAGAGCTGCAACTCTTCGTTAGGTTCTGGTCGCCTAAGCAATGGTGGGCTCTCTAGGTACTCCTTCAATTCTCCGAACGCCTTCTGGCACTCTTCCGTCCATGTGAAATCTTTAGGGCTTCGGAGGTTCTTCAACGTTTTAAAGAATGGTAAGCACTTATCACCTGATCGTGACACGAACCTGGAAAGGGCGGCGACCCTTCCATTCAACCTCTGCACTTCCCTGACCGTCCGAGGAGGTGCCATCTCTTGGATGGCCTTGATCTTGGATGGGTTGGCTTCTATTCCACGGACTGAGACCATGAACCCCAGGAATTTTCCGGATGTTACACCGAAGGCGCACTTTGCAGGGTTTAGCTTCATCTGGTTCCTCCTCAGTACTGTGAATGCTTCCTCTAGGTCGGTCAGGTGTTGGTTGGCGTGGATGCTTTTCACGAGCATGTCATCCATATATACCTCCATGTTGCGCCCGATCTGCTCCTCGAGCATCTTGTTGACCATCCTCTGATAGGTGGCCCCAGCATTCTTTAACCCGAACGGCATGACGTTGTAGCAGTAGTTCTCTTTGTCCGTCCGAAATGCAGTGTAAGACTCATCATCCTCATACATGAGGATCTGGTTGTATCCGGAGTAGGCATCCATGAAACTCAGCATCTGATGGCCGACGGTGGCGTCGATCAGTAGGTCGATCCTGGGCAGTGGGTACTCATCTTTTAGGCATGCCTTGTTCAGGTCGGTGTAGTCGACACACATCCTCCACTTCCCACTTGGCTTTGATACCATGACCATGTTGGCGAGCCAGGTTGGGAACTTCTCCTTTCTGATGTACCCTGATCGGCTTAACTACTCGACCTCCTCCTTGATTGTTGCTTGTTGGTCGAGGGCAAAGTTACGCTGCTTCTGTTGAACGGGCTTCCTGGTTGGGTTGACATGTTGTCGGTGTTCCGCTATGGAACGTGGTATTCCCGGTATGTCGGAGGTCGACCATGCAAAGACATCCATGTTCGCTCGGAGGAGGTGTCCAAGCCCTTCTTTCTGCTCCTTGCTTAGCAGCGAGCCGACCTGAACGACCTTGGAGGGGTCATCCCGGCAGAGGGGCCATGGGATGAGGTCTTCCACTGGCCTTCCCCTTCTCTCTGTCAGTTCATCTCTCTGGTCACTGACCATGCTCTCTAGGCAGAGTGCCATTCCACGGGTGTTACCATTGTTCTTTTTCATAAAGGTGGCATAGCACTCCCTTGCTTTCTTCTGATCTCCTCGGACTTCGCCTACCCCATTCTCGGTGGGGAACTTCATCTTCAGGTGAAGTGGCGATATGACTCCTCTAAGGGCTGTCAGTGATGGTCGCCCTAAGAGGCCGTTGAAGTACACCACGGACTTGACTACCATGAAATTCACCATGATGGTTACTTATTGAGGGTGTACCCCGAAGGTGATGGGTAGCTCTATGGTACCTCTGATGGAGGCGGTGGCACCTGAGAATCCATGGAGATAAGTGGGCTCTGGTTTGAGTTGGTCGTCCCCGAACCCGAACTGTCGATAGGCGTCCAAGGAGAGTACGTCAATAGACGCCCCTGTGTCTATCAGTACCCTGTGTACAGGTCGATTGGCTACCTCCACCTGTACTACCAGGGCATCTTCATGCGGGAAGTTTAGTCCTTCCAGGTCTTCATCCGAGAAGGAGATCACCACCTCGGTCCTGGCTATCTTGCTGGGCTTCTCTGCCACTCCCACGAACCTGGCATGAGCTTTAGCTTTTCTGGTGGACTCTTGCCCCGGTCCTCCAAGTATGGTGAGGATAGGAGGTCCCTTGGTGCCACTAGGTTCTGTTGCATCTCTCCACTCTTCTGGGCGGTCTCTCTCTCGATCTGTTCTTCTTTCTTCTCGTCTCGGTTCCACTCTGTCTCTGTCGCGACCTCTATCTCCTTGGCCTGAGCGGTGGTCACGTCTCCCCTTCACATACTTGTTCAAGCTTCCTGCACTTACCAGTTGTTCTATCTCTCTCTTCAATTGATAGCACTCCTCTGTGTCGTGCCCATTCTCTTTATGGAAGAGACAATATTTGTTAGGGTTTCGCTTCTCTGGCCCTGCTAGCATGGGTCGTGGCCAATGGAGTAGGTCACGGTCCTGGATCTGCATGAGTATCTGGGACCTGGTGGTGTTCAGTGGTGTGAACTCAGGGGTGCTTGCCCTCTCACTTCTCTCTAGGAGGCGGTCTGTCCTCCTAGATGGGCGGTCGCTCTTCTCTTATCGACGCTCTGTCCTCGACCTCTTACCCTCTTTGCAGTCATCAGGTGCTGACCTCTTGTTGTCCTGTGGCTTGGCCTCAATTATTTTGTTCTAGCTTGTAGTACCTCGGCCATATTTGCAAACTCGTTGCACCGCTCCAGGAGCTCTTTCATAGTCCTGGTCTCATGACGTGTCAGGTCCTTGATCAAGTCCAGGTCCCTAATACCTCCTGCTAGGGCTGCATGCTGTGTCTGGTCATCGAAGTCCCAAACCTCCAGGGACTCCTTGGTGAACCTGGTAACGTATTCCCTGAGAGATTCCCCAGGGTTCTGTACCACATTCAGTAGATTGACGGTGGTCTTCTTCTGCTTAACGCTGCTTTGGAAACAGGTGACGAACTATTCGCATAGCTCTACGAACGAGCATATAGATCTCGGTCGTAGCCTAGAGAACCATGATGTGGCTGCTCCCTTGAGGGATGTAGGGAATGCCCGACAGGAGACCACGTTCGACCCACCATACAGCGTCATCATGCCATTAAAGTAGTTGATGTGGTCATTAGGGTCAGTGGTACCACTGTAGAGTTCAAAGGTGGGTAGTCGAAACCTGAAAGGTAGTGTGGCTAACATGATCTCTGCCGAGAATGGGTGTTGTCCAGGTATGGAATGTGTCTCGCCTCTGGTCTGCTTCTTCAACCCTTCCAGCTTCTCATCCAGGTCGCGGAGTCTTTGATCGAGCTCCTCGTCCCGTGTCTGTCCCTCACGCCTGGCCGGACATTCGCTGTGACCCCATTCACACTCTCTCCTGGATGTCCCCTCCCACCTTGAGTGTTGGCGGGATGGTGAATGGTCACGCCGTGATGAACCCTGTCGTGAAGGTGAGGGGCTTTCTTCTCTGTAGGTCCAACTTCATTGTGGTATGTGACCTTCTTCAAGTCGTCCGTCGAACACAGACCTCCGGACCGATCTCTGCGGGCTTGACACTCTTGCCCTGGGTGTTGGCGTCCTCCCACGTTTTGACCGTGGCGAGAGGTCTCTTGTTCTCCTGGGATGCTGGGAAGGCTCCCCCCGCTGCGGAGTGGGGGTTGCCCGTTGCGCAAGTCTCTCTGATCTCACGCCCTTGGGAGATGATCTCCTAGGGTTCGGCTCTTCTCGAGGTACGGACTCCACCCTTGCTGATGGTGAAGTCCTTCGACGGTGAGACGTCGCACGCTGCGTCAAGTATTCTCGAAAGAGTCGTTGCTCATCGAGGATCTGTCGTTGCAGGTCATTAATCTGACCCACAGTGGTTGGAGCATTGGGGTCAGGTATCACCTCCGCCACCACATCGTCTGCCTAGTTATGGTTGAGATCGTCGACCACAAACTGGTCATTAAGGGGGATCACTTCCTCCAGAGGGACATGGTCCTGGTCGTTGGCTCTGCGACGAGAGCACTCTGGGGGTGGTGATCCATTCTTTGCTCCGTTGTTGGTGGTGGTAGTCTTCCTTCGTGCCATTGAATGAATACCGAAGCGAGCTAGTAGCTATAATGGCTAGCGTCGTTCCCACAGACGGCGCCAATCTGTTGCGTCAAGAAATCGTCGAGCGGTCCTGTGAGTACCGTCACCTGCAAGTGGACCAAGGGGTCAACAGAGAGAACCGGTGTGGTCCCAGCCTGGGGCTCTCCGATGCCAAAGTTAGATCTCCTGGCGCAAATAGATGAATAGTGATTATTCAATATGAGTTTTTATCTATCCCCTGATGGGGTTATGTGCCTTGCCTTTTATAGTAGCATATGGCAGTGTGGAGAGTCCCAGTTTGATGGCGATTGTGCCATTAAGTGGATAGAGGCCCTGGGTAACGTGGCTCTATCCTGATTGATCATCTCCCCATGGGAGGGAGTATCCTAGTGGTATCAAGATCCTTGGTGGATAGATACCCGCGTGTGGTGATAACGTCCTTAGTGCTTGAATCCGTCTGGATGACGTGACTTCTAAGCGGTGGCCTAGAGTCCTGGTGGTGACATGAGTCTGTAGCAATACGATCGGGTCATAGGTGAGTAGCCCCCACCTCATGTTTGTGCCCACGATGCTGTGCTTGGGTGCAGGCCGCGCCTGGGTGTGGCCACGCCTTGGTGAGGTCGCGCCTGGGTGAGGCCGCGCTTGGATGTGTGGCTGCGCCTAAGTGAGGCCGCGCCCGAGTGGTGGCCGCGCCTGGGTGAGGCCGCGCTCGGATGTGTGGCCGCGCCTAGGTGAGGCCGCGCCTGGGTGTGGCCGCGCCTGGGTGAGGCCACTCCTGGGTGCTGGCCGCGCCCGGGTGCTGGGACCCCGGTTCGTTCCCCTTGGTTATGGAGCGGGTCCCCTGTGACACGTGGCGGCCGTTGATTGGCCCGGTGAATATTGGATGTATCAAACTCCTTAATCGATCCACCCAATGGAGATTATATTTATATTTAATCTATACCCAAAATTCATTTAAAATATTTTCAAAGTATATAGTGAAGTAAATAATTCTACAAGTGTTAAAAGATTAACTTATTAACATTTATGCGAGTTTAATAAGTTATTTTAATCAATTCTTAACCTCCTCTCTTTTCTTTTCTTTGGGGTAAAGTTCTTAGCCTGTTCTTTAATACCTATCATTAAAATTGTAGAATGATTTTTTTTTACTCCGTCTCCGTACGTGTTCTTCTCCGTTGTCGTGTGTGGTTTCTTCTCCGTCACCGTACATGATCTCCTTTACCACTTGATCCTGTCACTCTGGTAGTTTCACTCTCTGTATTATGGAAGAGAATCCTGAACTATCGTCACCCCAGATCCCCCCTCATACAGCAAGCACGTCCCTCCAGGACGACGACGATGATGAAGATACCCTGGCCTTAGAGGAAGGGGTTGAGGATCTATTGGAGGACGCTGATAAAAATTGTCTGGTGGGCCAGATTGTCTTCTGTAAACCCTACAGACGCCAAGCTGTTTTGGAAGCGCTCGTTCATGCCTGGAATCCTCAATTTCCTATTATTATCACTCCGATGCAGGAGAATCGCTATCGTTTTCAATTCCAACATGAGCTTGATTTACTGAATGTTTTGGATGAGGGCCCTTGGGCGGTTGGGGGAAACTTATTACTGTTGGAACATTGGAATGCCAATCAAGAATGGGGATTCCATAGCACAAATTTCTGGGTGCAAATACATGACGTCCCATTGGAATTATTCAATTTAGAAGTGGGATCTCAGTTAGCAGCGAAGGTTGGACATCCCAAGCAAATAATTTTGGTTCAAGGTGTTCAGTTTGGGGCGAGAGTCATGTATGTTAGGGCGCGGGTTCACATCAGTATCATCAAACCTCTGCGCCAGACTATCACAGTCAAGCGAAGATCGGGGAGCAAAACCACTGTTCTTCTTAAGTATGAAAGGCTGCCTAGTTTCTGTTATTATTGTGGTTTATTCGACCATGAAGTCAAGAGATGCATGTCCCTCTTTGATGCTGAATACAAGCATGGTATTGAGCATGGTTGCAAGAAGGCCTCGACCTGCCCTTCCTTTCCCGCTTTTCGATATGGCTCCTCCTCGAGGGTGACCACCCCGGATCCCAGACTTCTAGAAGGCATGCCATCGCAACTGATTAATCAGTCTCAGATTGTGTCCATCGCCGGTTCTGTTTCTCTGGCTGCAAGCTCTTCCAACGGTGTTCTGAAGGAGAATGTTATTATGGAAAGTTCAAAATTACCGGGGCTGTCTCATACCACTCTCCCTCCTTCCACTTCGGGATTGGTATGTCAATCATAAAATATCCTTCCATTACACCCCCAAAATCCGCAAGCTTTGAATCCCAACCATATTAGTCACCCACCCACCAATCTAAATCAAATCTTAGCTAGTAACCCTATCTTCAATCACCCTGACGTGGCATCCCTTCTTTCTAATTTAATTCCACACTTCTCCACTATATCCTTAAATCATCCCCCCATAACCGACCCACCATATCAAAATCCCACTATCCACTCCTCACCTACTCATGAACAAGTGTCTCCCCCATCCAACTTTCCTTTATTACCTCCACCACACCCGACCTAAGAGACCCACAACTCACCCATGGATATAGTTGAGACACAGTTACATCAGGGAGAGTTTGCAATGGTCCATCATGATCCAGCTTGCGCCATTGATTCGGGTCATGATAAACTGAAGAGACCCAGTCGAGACTATTCAAACTGAGACAAAAGCAATGGAGCATTTTTTATACTTGGAACCCATGGTAGCTGGGGAGGCTCAGCACCGCGGGAATCAATGAAAATCTTAAGCTGGAATTGTCGTGGATTGGGGAGGGCTGCGACAATTCGTTACCTAGTTCACCTCTCTCATGTGGAGAAGCCAGACATAATTTTTCTGATCGAAACTAAGGCTGGAAAGGATAATATTACTCGGCAGTGTAGGAAGATAGGCTTTCACTCTTGTTTCTCAGTGGATGCGAAGGGCGCCTCAGGTGGCTTGGCTCTCCTTTGGACTCATAATGTTACTGTGGATATTATTGTCTCAAACAACCATGTAGTAGATTCCAAGGTTTATAATAAAGATGGTTCTTTCTTTTATATGACTTCAGTTTATGGTGCTTCTGTTAAAAGTAAAAGGAAAGAAGTGTGGGATCAATTAACCCAAATTGGAAGTGGCAGACACATGGAGTGGCTTTGCTATGGTGATTTTAACTCTTTTTTGGCCTGGCACGAGAAGGACGGTGGTAACCGAACTGGACAAAGAGATATTGAGGGATTTAAGGATATGACCATAGCTTGAGCTTTGGAGGATATTGGCTCTCATGGTCCCTATTTTACTTGGAGTAATAAGAGGAAGGGTGAGGCTAATATAAGAATCAGGTTGGATAGGGCTCTGGCGAATGATGCTTGGAGAACTTCGTACCCGGATGCAGCGGTTTTGGTTAAACCCACTCTGAACTCTGATCACGCTCCCCTCATAATTGATTCAGTAGGTGGTCGTTTCAAAGGGAAGCGTCTCTTCCGTTTTGAGTCAGCCTGGTTTCGCCACCCCGATTGTGAGAAGACAGCTAATACAACTTGGACTACCCCTGTGCCTAGTAATCCCCTGCCTGCCTTATATCATAAAATGAGTGGTATTCAGCCGGTTTTCAAACGTTGGAACAAGGAGGTTTTTGGTCATATCCAAACAAAGATTAAGGACCTTCAGTTGGCCCTAATCAAGCTCCAAGAGGGACCAATCGGTGATGATTACCATGCCCAGGAGGAGAATATCACTACCCTGCTTAATGAAGAATTAGAGAGAGAGGAGGAATTGTGGCGCCAAAAGTCTCGCATTAGTTGGCTACAACAAGGTGACCGGAACACCAGATTTTTTCACATGTCCACCATCCAACATCGAAGCCACAATAGGATCTTGAAGCTCCAGGACAGTGAAGGTCGCTGGACCCATGATGAAAAGAGGATTTATGATCTAATGACTGAGTACTACCAGGACATCTTTACTTCTGAAGGGCCGGACTCTGCAGCTTTGAACCATGTTCTCTCTATCATGCAGCCTCAGGTAGATGCAACCACGAATTCTTATTTGTGGTGCCCCCCCCCCCTCTTTAGATGAGACCAAGAAAGCACTTTTTGCAATGGCACTTTAAAATCCCCTGGTCCGGATGGGCTTCCCTCTGCTTTTTTCCAAAAATACTGGGATTTTACTCACCTGGAGATTCACTCATTTGTTTGCAATTTTTTTAACACTGATGTGCTCCCACAAGAATGTAATGAGACCTTACTTTGTTTGGTTCCAAAGGTTTCTAACCCCTCAAGTGCAGATCAGTATAGACCTATCAGTCTGTGCCCTGTGGTTGTCAAGGTCATCACAAAGATTATGGCTTCTAGGTTGAAAGGTGTTCTGGATCAGATTGTGGCTCCGAACCAGTCTGCTTTTATCCCTAGCCGTTCTATCTCCGACAACATTCTTATGGCCCATGAGTTATTCAGCTACATTAATAAGAAGAAGAAGGGGAAGCAAAGGTTTTTGGCTCTGAAGCTGGATATGAAGAAAGCGTACGACCGTATAGAGTGGAATTTCCTAGAATCAGTCCTCTTGAAGTTGGGGTTCAGCTCTCAATGGGTGAACATGGTCCTCTCTTGTCTCAAAACGGTTTCGTACAACATTATCATTAATGGGGCGGTTAGGGGGAAGGTGATTCCCACCAGGGGTATTCGCCAAGGGGATCCTCTATCTCCAGCTCTTTTCATCCTGTGCTTGCAAGCTTTAAGTGCAGTAATAGCCCACTCTGAACAACAAGGTTTGGTTAGAGGAATCAAGGTAAAAAATAGGACTGAGCAGATGACACACCTTCTCTTTGCAGATGACTGCTGCCTGTTTTCAAAAATGAAACTTGAAGAAGTGTGCAACCTGAAGGATTGTGTGGCTGTTTACTGCAGGGCAAGTGGTCAAGCTGTAAATCTCAAGAAGTCCTCAATTACCTTTAGCCCTAATGTAGCAATGCGCTTCCAAAGATGGTTCTCGCGTATCCTGAAGGTCTCTTACTCAAAAGGCCCTTCTAGATACCTTGGTTTACCTACAGATTTTGGGGTTTCAAAAGCAGCTCTCTTCCAAGATCTAGCAGATAAGATGGGGCGTCGTTTCTCAGGGTGGAAGAACAGATTATTATCGCATGCAGGAAAGGAGATCATGCTTAAATCTGTGGCTCTGTCGATGGGGAACTATGCCAATTCCCATTTTAAACTTCCAGCTTCACATCACTCTCAGATTCGCAAGGAGGCCACTAGCTTCTTCTGGGGGGATGACTTAGATAAAAGGCAGATCCGGTGGATTGCTTGGCGCAGATTATGTAGATCTAAAGATCTTGGTGGCTTGGGTTTTAGAGACCCAGAGCTTCAAAATAAAGCTCTTCTTTCTAGGATGGCTTGGAGATTGTGGAAGGAGCCTGACTCAATGTGGGGCAGGTTTATGAAAGCAATTTACTTCCCCAATGGGGATTTCCTTTCGGCTAGATTGGGAGCTCAACCATCTTGGGCTTGGAGAAGTCTTTTGGAGGGGCGTAAGGTTTTGAAAGATGGTTTGCTATGGAAAATAGGGGGAGGGGTGAATATTAAAATTTGGGAGGATAATTGGGTACCTTCACTACCTAATTTTCGGGTACAATACCCCCTATGGAGCCAGACCCCCCTAACATGGTTTGGGAGCTTATTAATCATTCCTGCAGGAAATGGAAGGAGGATGTCCTTTCCAAATACTTCCACCCCAGTGATACTGAAGCTATTCGAAGAATTCACTTGAGTCTTTTTCCTAGGAGTGATTGTTTGATTTGGGGGGCAGCAAAAGGCGGCTTTTTCTCTGTCAAAAGTGCTTACCATCTTCTCTCCAACCAAAGAATGGAAAGCGAGTCTTCTAAGGCCTCTTCAGGGAATTTACATTCTTGGGACTCGGTGCCGAGATCAGTGTGGAGGTTAATCTGGGCGAGTAATACCCTCCCTAAAATAAAGGCCTTTCTTTGGAGAGCTTGCGCTGGTGGTTTGGCTTCGGCTACTGCTCTACACCAACATCAAGTTCCAGTTGATACTTGTTGTCGTAGATGTGGTTCCCATGAGGAGTCTATTGATCACATCCTCCTCAAGTGTACGTTTGCGAGAGCTGTTTGGTTCGGTTGTAACCTTCACCCCCTCTTGCCTCGTGGTGACAACTTTCATCTTTATCAATTCCTCCAGGCGTGGATCTCCCTTGCAGACCGGGGCAAGTCTACTTTTAAGGAGGTAACAGCTCTTTGCTGCTTCATGCTTTGGTATCTTTGGACCTCGAGGAATGATCTGCTTTTTGGTGGTAAGGTTTGGACTGGTAAAGAGGTCATCCAAGCTGCTAAGAGGGCGTGTGATGAGTTTTTGAAGGCCACCAGTATAGCCCATCCCTCTCAAGCCCCTTCTCGAGTTCCTGGGCAGGTTTCTTGGCTTCCCCCTCTCCCTGGTTCCTTCAAACTCAATTGTGATGCTTCGTTGGATCCAGGGATCAAGCGAAGTGGTGTTGGCTTTGTCATCAAAGACCATGTTAGTAGATGTTGCATTGCTGTCTCAAATCCCACTCCCTTCAATGAAATTCTGGTTGGTGAGGCCATGGCGATTAGAGAAGGGCTTTTGGAAGCCATCTCGGAAGGAACTCTCTCCATCACCGTGGAAAGTGATAATTTGGGCATTATTTCTTCACTTTTGAATCCTTCAAAGATCCCGGATTTTATTGTTTTGCCTATTGTGGAGGACATTAGACATATCTCCACCTACTTTGATGCTTGTAACTTTGCTTATATTCCAAGGGCCGCTAACTCCCTAGCAGACTGCCTTGCCAGGAGGACTCTATCCGTTGCGGGAAGGATGGTTTGGCCTAACTCCGATCCCTTGTTTTCTGAAGCTGCGACTTTGGACTCAAGGAGCGTTTCCTGTTCTTTGCAATAAATCTATCTTTTACCAAAAAAAAAAAAAAAAGTTATTTTTGTCGCCTTTACATATAATAATGCATGCATAGGGGCAGGCAAAATTGTAGTTTTATATCATACGAACATCCTACAATTGGTATGAGAGAGATATCAATCTGACTGTTGATCCAAAAATGGAAAAGAAAAGTTATGTACGGGTATTTAACTTGAAGATTTAATGTGGGGTAGTTTAAATTATTCCTGTACTAATAAAGAAGATGGAATTCTACACGTCTCCGTCTTTTCTTTTCTTTTTTTGCGTGTAGTAGTTAGTTTACATTTGTGCTTGTTGTAGTAGAGGAGTTGGAAATAGTATGCTGTATGTGCTGCGGGAAAATTATCCTCTCAGGTTCTCTGCCCGGTACTGTTCCCTAGTGCCTCTAATAAAAGGGGGTGGACCCCATCCGGACAGTATGTTCGGGCAGGGGGTAAGGTAGTTATTTCTGCCCCCCCCTATGAGAGGAACCGGACAAACTGTACCAAGCATGGTACCTGAGAGGATAAAGATCCATGTGCTGCGTCAGTTTCTGAATTTGTATCCACACACATTGGGCATGGGTGGATCTATTCTGAAGTGTCCAAAAATCATAGATGTGTAAGTTACAATTGCTCTGTTTGTTTCGGTGTAAAATTTTACTTGAAAATTTTCACTTCAAAAAAATTGACATGTAAAATTTTACATTGTTGCATGAGCCCACAAGAAATCCTTCATTAGAATACATCCAAACGAAGGTCCATTGGCAATCCCAAGGGTAGCTCGGTTGGTAAGGCCCAACACCTCACAATTAAAAGGCCACTGAGTTCAACCCTTGGGCCTATCTATCCAAAAAAAAAAAAAAAAAAAAAAGCCCATTAGCAATTACCACATCTCTTGCTTGAAGCTTGCTGCTGGAATAGTACCATTGATATGCATAGAATAAATGGATATGGATGTCAATACATAGGAGGGTTTTACCACAAAAAAAAAAAATCGTTAGAGAGTTTTTGAGTGAAATTGACTTTGAAAATTTATTCGGGGCTAATCCAAGTCATGTTTTCTCTATTCAATGATCAGAATTGCTACATCATTTGTTCCCATTGTTCAAAATGGTGAACCATTTAAGAAACCCTTCCAAAACGGTGTAATAGTAAAAAATTGGAAATAACAAATCATAGAAAAGAATTTTTTTTTTTTTTTTTGGTTAGAAAGAAATTTACTGGTCATAGGCATGATCAATAAATTTACTTTTTTTTTTTGGTAGAAAGCAGTAATTTATTAGATCATGCAAACAACTCAAGGTGTTGAGAGCGAACATAACTCTCGCAACCAAGGAAAGGAAAAAGGCCAAACTGTCGTGCATGTAATCGACAGGGCCATCCGGGCCAGGGAGTCAACCACAGTGTTAATCTCCCTTGGAATACAACTGAAATTACAAACAGTAAACAAGGATGACAAATGTAAAATATCATCAACTATCGGGCGAATCAGCAATGGTGAAGCTTGTGTGCTATAGTAAGGAATCTGATTATATTGGAATTATCAGATTCAATTACAATCCTCATATGCCTAGATGCATAAAGATCCACCAAGCTTTGACGTACCACCAATGTTTCACCCACTAAAATATCATTGAAAGAAATCGGTGATGATACAGCTTTAATAGGATCAGTAAATTTACAAATCATAGAAAAGAATTCAATGCTAGACAATGAGGCCATATTCCAAGGTCAAGTGGCCCAAGCACATCATCTAAACTATAAACTCATAAAATAAAGGGAAAATTACAAGATTAGGCAAAATCAGTTTTGTTTTTACAAAACTAGCCACTCATTGTTTGGGTTTACAAGAATACAGTCTTTTTGCGTTTGTGTTTACAAAATTAACCAAAACAGTATTCTCCCTCAATGAAAGAATTTTTTGGACAATTTTACCCCACTTCCTTCTCTTCCACAATCGATACCACCGGCTCCTACTCTTTTCTTCTTCTTCCTGCAGTTTCTCCTCAAACTAACAATGTTTTTGGAAATCGAATTGATTGAATCGGAAGTAGTAGTCCCGACAGAATCGTAGATCCTCAAATCCAAAGAATATTCCAACCATTGATGTCTTGGAGTTGTTGATTGAAGTGGGTTCTCTGTGACGGCTTCTGAGACATTAACTTCACTCCTGCTGGAGGAAGTGGAGAAGGAGCTATTATCATTTCTCCTATTGAGAAACCCACAAGCGATAGCGAAGAGAAAATCTAAGCGATTGATTGAATCCCAATTCCTTCTTCACTAAATTGGGTTTGAAACCCTAAGAAAGCGAAGAAATTACAAAAAATAGATGCGACAATGGGGAGCAACATGGTCAATTCCATCTCTCGATTTTCTTTGAAATTGAAGTTTTCAATTTGTGAAGTCTCTCTCTCTTTCAATTTTCTTCGAAATTGAAGTTTTCAATTCGCTCTGATCGTTGTTGCCCCTGCGCATCTCCCTCTGATCTTCGTCGCAGTAAGTCCGGCAATAGCCTGCTCTTTATTATTTTATTTTATTTTTTACCATTTTTTTTTAATAATAAAAAGGAAATTTTCGGCATTTGGGAAGGCGTTTTAGGGTGCCATCGGTGATAGGAACAGCAGCCGCATCTCCAGAAGCGGCTGGAAGATGCGCATGGGGTGCGTACCGGTTGGCCGATGCGGGTGCAGGAGCAGCTGAGTATGAGTTTTGCACTAGGACGTGGTTGTCTGTTATGATCATAGATAGATGGGTAATTTGTGTTGGGTTAGTTTGTTAGGGATAATTAGGATATTAGGGGTAGATGAGTAATTTTGTTATATAGGGCTTTATATAATGTAGGGATCTTTTGTAAAGGGGTCAACGAATGTATGAAATCTCTTTTCTGTCTATCTTCTTCTTCCTTTTTTCCCTGTTTCTGTTATTGGGTTCGTATCATTGGTGCTTTCATTGAGAGAAATCGGCAACCAATCATGGCCGATGGACTCCGCCTCAGCCCATGGCTCACCCTTGCTCAGGAATTGAAGGATATTCGTGCCTTGTTGCTTGATTGCAAGAATAACTGTTTCAAGATGCAAAACAACATAACAGATCTGTGTGTTAGTTCTGCGGCGATCCATGAGCAATCAAAGAAACTTCAACACCTAGTACGGGAATCAATCGATGAAGAAAATTCCAATGCCATTGCAGACCTTGAATCTGTGGAGCAAAAAGACGATTCCAGTGCAGCGAATCCAATTGCAACAGAGATAGTGGCTTTAGAGATTGTTGCATCAGCGCCTTAGACGCTCCAACAGAAGGTCGATGAGCAACCAGATCTGGTGGTTCCGGTGCCGGAGATAGCCTGAGTACACCCTGATTTCGCTGTTTCTGCAGGATACGATGTCGTGTTGTTGAAGAATCCCATTAGCGTTCTGCAGCAGTTCGATCTTGTGGAAACTTTGAGTTATTCCAAGCTAGAAACACCATCGCACTCCACGACTGCCAAAACCTTGTTCCTTTTTTTCTTTAGGAGTTTTGTGCGACAAGGAGGGAGGAGAGCTGGAGCCCTCAACCATCACCGTCTTCTCCACATTTCCCGTTGCACAATCCGCCGATTAGGGCCAATTTGGTGTTCGATCGAGGAAAAATGGAAGTCAGCGCGACGGTGGAGGTGACACGCGTTTGTCGACGACCAAGCACAACGATCACACTGGTGATCAATTGCGGAACAACAAGGATGAGTTGGTGTTCCATCACCTCTGTTTCCCCTCCCTTCTCTGTTTCCTTTGATGATTTTCAATCTGGCTAGTTTCCAACTTTTTCCCCTATGATCGTAATGGATGCGGTCCAGGCGTTGAACCACCCCCATATGCTCGCGACTGGGAGAGGGGAGGACTGGAACCCTCGGCCGCCACCGGAGCCGTCACCACCTCTTCTCGTATCCAGCTACCGTCGTCTCAACTGTTGGACCAGAGAGGGTCCGGACAATATAGACACCATGGATTCCATTTTGTCGTCTCTGCTATGGGAGTTCATCTTCTCCGACAAAACGAATCCGAACATCACATGGACTGTAGTGCTAGGCCCCCAGTGGTGGATCTCATTCTACATTCCTTAGAATAATGCATCAACTGTTGCAATGAATGATGCACGGAAACTGTTTGATGAAATGCTAGCAGATATCATGGCAACAAATTCAGAGTTGAATCTTCTCGGATGCCATTCACAAGGAGTGATCAAGAGCGCAGAAGCAACATCGATCGTGGTAGCAATGCTGAATCTCTACGTGCGATCTGGCTTATTGTGTCTTCAATCGAGCAGAAAGAAGGACGCCCAAACAAAGAATATGTTGCGCCATGGATTCCACTCTTTGTTATTTGCTTTTCATGTTCTCAAACGTGTGCATCTCAAGATTTTTATGCAAGGAGATGAAGAAAAAAAAAAAAAAGGGAGAGAGAAAGAAAAAGAAGAAGACAAAACTTGTAAGATCGTTGCTCTTACTTCAGAAAATCCAATTGATGTTTCTGTGACACAACATGATGAGAGGCAAATGGGGTGGTGGGGTTGTCTTGCCACTTGTTCATCATTGCGCGTCTAAGCCAGCATTGATAGTTGTTGGGGTTTTAAGCCGATGGGGCAAGGCTGAGTCGATCTGGACCCATGCATGGCGTTTTGTCATAGATTGGTTGAAGATGGCGCGACTTCTTGGTGTCAATCTGACTTATTTTAAGCGGCTCATCTTGGCTATGGTTTGTTTGGTGTTAGGGAAGCATGCTTGCGGTGTGCCAATCCTATGCAGCTGAACCTTGAGGACAAGGTTCTCTGAAGGGGTTGGCAATGTTATGATCATAGATAGATGGGTAACTTGTGTTGGGTTAGTTTGTTAGGGATAATTAGAATATTATGGGTAGATGGGTAATTTTGTTAAATAGGGCTTTATATAATGTAGGGATCTTTTGTACAGGGATCAACGAATATATGAAATCTGTTTTCTATCTATCTTCTTCTTCTTCCTTCTTCCCCTGTTTCTAGGAGGTCACCACCCTCGAAGTGGTATTTTTCCCTTTTCTGTTATTGGGTTCGTATCATTGTCACATGTTCCAGGCAAGCAAGGCAAGGGAGGGTAGTTGCAGGGGGTGGGGCAGGATTGCAGAACGAGGGGGTGGGGGGAAAAACAGAGGGCGGGGCAGGAGAGGGATTGGGGTTGCAGAGTTGGGGCATGGGGGTTGCAGGGTTGGGGGTGGTTATAGGGAAGGCGAAAATCAGCTTTTGAGAGTCGTTTCAGCAGAGATGTCCTTGAGAGATATAGAGACGAAGGCTCGGCTTGATCTTGGATTGGGGCTGGGAGCGAAATCGAGAGTAAGACTGAGGGAAGTATCAACGGGAACAGATATGGGGATTGAAGGAGATAATGGCCGGGGGGTGGGGGTGGGGGAGGGTAGGGGTGGGTGGGGTGGGTTGGCGTGTAGCAAGGTGTGGGGGTGTGTGGGCGCTGGGGCATGGTAGGTGGGTGGTAGGAAGAAGAAGAAGAGAAAGAGGAAGAAGAAGGGGCTAGGAGCGGGTGGACTCGTGGAAGAAACGTAATTGGACAAGGGAAGATGGGGCAAAATTGTCAAAAAAGTTTCTTAATCGAGGGAAGTCTATGTTTTGGCAAGTTTTGTAAATTCAAACAATGAATGATTAATTTTGTAAAAGCAAAGCTGATTTTGCCTAATTTTGTAATTTTCCCTAAAATAAATATGGAGAGATTTTGCTTGTGACGTTTGGTCAAATTTGTGGCAGATCAGATGGGAAGTACTGGTATGATTTTAAAAGCTTTGTAATATACCAACTTAAAATCAAGGGTCTTGCAAAAAAAAACTTCAAATCAAGGGTAAATTATAGATCACCTCCTGGTTTTTAATTGAAACTCAAATCATCAGTTTTTCTATAGTAACGGTGTTAGTTTGCCGTTAATTATTAGTGTGAAAAAACTATTTTACCCTTGTACTAAAATATTAAAACGAAATTTACAATATTACCCTCTCCATCTCTCTTCTCTCTCTCTCTCTCGTAACTCTCGGAGACGGCAGTGGCGGTGGAGGTGGTGGTGATGCTTGGGCAACAACAACCTTGCCAACCTCAGTTTGTCCAAACGGAATAGAGATGGAGATGTTGCCGCTGTGAGCGCAAGGAGAAACCAGAGAAGCTGCCGGAGATGGGGATTTCAGAGCCAAACATTGGAGAAGTCTTGGGTTTAAATCTCGGAACGACGAGACTTTTCCGAGATTTTTATTGCTGATTTGTCCTTGACCTGTTTTTGGTGGAAATTAGGTTTTTCAAGTTCGTTACCTGGATTGATCCTACTGAAGAAATCGAGTATGAGCATCGATAGCCCTAGGGAAGGGGAGAATTAGGGTTCTTTTCTGCGGTCCTTGGATTTCCTTTTGTCTCTCACCTGCTGAAACAAAAACCCCAACCACTGTGATTTCAATTCAACTGAACTCAAGGTTTTTCTCTACAAGCCTTAGCTTTGAAGGCTAGGGTTTCGCAGACCAACTCCAATGTCTGGCCTCTCTTCGGAATTCCCCTTTCATTTCTAATTTGTCCCTTTTGGTTTTCTGAGCGTTCAAGAAACAGAATCAGTGAACACCAACATGCTGTATACATCACAGATCTACAATCACTTGGCCTCTTATCTGGATTAATTTCATTGGATTTTGTTTTTTAATTATTTTTGCCTGTTGATGTATTATAGTAAAAGAGTGACTCCAATTACTCTTTATTTCTGTTAATTGATAGATCTTTCTTTTAATTCACGATCCATTCTTACTGCTATTTTTTTTACATTTCTTTGGCATTCAGGTCAGGGTTTCATGTTTTGTTTCTTAATTTTTAGTTGTTCAATCGTGTGGATGTATTTTCAATCAGAAAATTCTTCACTAGTTCTTGGTTCTTATTCTTATACCCAGACCTGCAGCTGCCAAGACTAATAGATCTTGATCAGATTCTTTATATCTTTACAAGAACCATCTACTATTAGATCTGTTTAATCTTTTTCTTCAGGAAGCGGTCGCAGATGAAGAGGCACGTAAACGAACCTTCTGAAGCCATGGCCGCGAGTTTAGGAGTCGAAAGCCGTAGCAATTAACGGTTGTCATTCCCTATTGCTCCTGTGGCTGTGCGGTGCAAGGATCGTCGGAGATTGACGGCGTCTGACCCCCTGTGGCTGGTCGCCGGCTTATCACAACCCGTCGCCGGGATTATTGGGCCGCCGTCACAATGTTTTGGCCGCCATTCACGGGTTTCCCTTGAGGTAGAACCCTAAGGGTTTTACCGTTTTTTATTTTGTCTTTCCGTTGATTTGAAGAAGAAGGAATATTCTCCTTTGATTCCCTTCATCCTTATATATTAAAAAAAATTAGGTTTTTAGATCAAGGGTAAAATCATAAATCAACACTGGTCAAGGGTAGTTTAGGGATTTAAATTTATTTAATTGACTGACATCATCACTTAACAACATAAAACTAACGGTAGGGACTAAATTGTCATATTGGGGTCTAAATCAGGAGGTGATTTGAGTTTTTTCAAAAATCAAAGGGTGATCTAAGTTTCGATTGAAAACCAAGGGGTGATCTGTAATTTATCCTAAAATCAAATTCCTTGCACAAATGGTTCTTAGCCTCCTGGGTGTTAGATCACAAAACAACTACTTAAGGTGCTTGCAGTGTTAGTCATAGTCATTGGCTTCCAATTTGACTCCCATGGAGTGAGGATAAAGCTTCAAAAAACTATTGGGTCAAACCATTAGAAGTGCTTCCCCTTATCCATCTTCAATTTCCAATATGATTAAGCTTAGAATCCACTACACATACATGTGTATGCAGAAATACACTCTCCAGCTTCTCTCTTTAGCACACTCTCATGCTTCTACTCTTCCTCTAGGCTTTGGGCACTTGGATTCTATCACGCTTCCAACTGTTGTTGCCTTCCAATTCCATCCAAAACCCAGTAGATATTATCAACCTGAGGATGCAGTCTCTCCCCGGCAACAAATTCGTGGGTCATCCCACCCACTTGAATCAAGCTACAACCAGCATTTTTCTTGATCCTCTTAACATTCATCAACCTTCTCATCCTTGAGACATCTTCCCACCTCTTTGCGTTGGCATAGATATTTGCCATGATTGAATATACACCACCATCTTCTGGGTCCAACTCCATTATCTGCTTTGATGCAATCTCTGCAATCTCAACATTCCCATGGAGCCTACAACCACCAAGTAAACCACCCCACACAAACAAATCACCTTTCATTGGCATTGCTTCTATCATATGCAAAGCTTCCTCAATTAAACCAGCTCGACCTAACAGATCAGTCATGCAACCATAGTGCTTGAGCTCACGCCGAACCCTATAGATGTTTTCCATCTCATCAAAAAGCCGCCGGGCTTCATTCACCAGACCGGCATGGCTACAACCCACCAGGACCCCCAAGAAGCTGACCCCATCAGGTCTAACGCCAGCCTCCTTCATCCTAAAGAAATACTCTAAAGCTAATTCACCTTCCCCATGCATGGCAAGCCCAATAACCATGGCATTCCATGTAAACAAGTTCTTATCTGGGCTCGAGTCAAAGATTTCTCTAGCAATTCCAACACAACCACATTTGGCATACATGTCCACCAGAGCAGTTGCCAAGAAATTATCAAGTCGAGCCCTGTTTCGGTCTATGTAGTTGTGAATTGCTTTCCCTTGTTCGAGGGCCCCAATTTGCGCACAAGCAGAGAGAGCCGAAACCAATGCAATGTTGTCAGGCTTCACCCCCAAATCAAGCATCTGATCAAAGAGTTCCATTGCTTCCTTGCATTGGTTCATCTGGGCATATCCCGACACGAGGGTACCCCAGGAAACAGCATCTCTTGTGGGCATCGTATCAAAAATTTCTCGTGCTCGTCTTATCTCGCCAGCCTTGACAAACCCATCAATCAATGTGTTGTATGAAACAACGTCCCGATTGGCACTTTCATCGAACAGTTGGTAAGCATCGATCATGGAACTCGAATTAGAGTACAAATGAATCAAGGTGTTCTGGACAAAGAGATCTGAATAAACGCCGAACTTGATGGCTTGTGAATGGAGGGTCCGGCCGAAGGAAATTGCATTGATGCGTGCACATGCCTTGAGTGCAAAAGGGAAGGTGTGGGTATCAGGGGGAACACATAGGCGTCGCATTTTGACGAACAGGAAGAGGGCAGAAAGAGGGGAAGAGAGGAGAGTGTAGAGACGGATCATGGTGTTGTAACAGAAAGTGGAAGGACTGGGGATTTGGTTGAAGATGCATAATGGGTAGTGGAGAGAAGGTAAGGGAGTCAAAAGGGTTGAGGTATAGAGGATTTTGGTGAGCAGCAGTGAGGGCAACAGGGAAATCAGGCCGCTTGTGACTGTTTGGGCGTGGACTTGTTTGAGTTGCTGGAGGGTCTTGCAATGGCGGATATGGATTAAAGCTGGATGTGATGAAATTACCATCTCAGCCCATCCTCCTCCTCAATGGTCAACACCAAAATGCCACTCAGATTTTCTTTTCGAGCTCTAGGTTTTTTCTTCTTTTTTAATGAATGACTTGTTTAGACTCGAGAATCAGGTCGGTTGAATTACTGAACAAAGAATCCGCCGACTTGCCGTGATTGATCCAATTAGGGGTGCAACAGGGTCGGGTCGGGTCTTTTAAATTCCAGCCAAACCCTGAGTCAAATGACGTAAATGGTTAACCGAAATCCGAATCTGAATCCGCATCCGTATCTGTTTAGGATTCGTTTAGAGATATCCGGAAAACAATCCGATTAAAATTTGTTTGAAAAAAAAAATCCAAATACTTAATAATAAAAAATTAAATAAATAATGATTTTGAGGGTTTTTTAAGATTCAACAGGTTCTAGAATATAATGAAAAGAGAAATATAATCTAAGAGATATGGATTGAGAGTGAATTGTATCCGCTAGGGGGAGGAAGGTCCGGCTTACACAAGGCAGAGATGTAAATGGATAGTTAAAAATCTGAATCCAATCCGCATCCAAATCGTTTAGAGGTATCCGTATTCAGCCAGAGAATATCCAACTCCGATGACATCCGATCAGTATCCGATCCGTTTACATCTCTACCTGAGTCCCCTTAGCTAAGCCCTGACCCTGACTTAGGGCCAAAAACATCCAACCTTGACTTGCAATCAGGGTCGGGTAGGGCTGGCCCTGATTGGCCCTGACCTGACCATGATGGGGGGGGGGGGGAGAAGGGAGATGCATGGGCTGGCTAGGTTGGGACGAAGAAGAAGAAGAAGAAGAAGAAATTTCTGAAACGATTGGTGTTCAGAAATCCCAAATTGAGGTGGCTCTACAGGAAGAAGATGAAGAAGATGAAGAAGAAGAAATAAAGAAAAAAGAAGAGGAAGAGCAAGAAGAAGAAGAAGAAAAAAAAAAGATGAAAGAAGAAGAAAGAATAGAAATAAGAAGATGGGGTTGAGTTGAACCGGGCCAAGGCTCAATCTAAGGACTCAATTGTGGCCTGGCCCAGCCTTGAGTCAAGGCTAGAAATTCTCAACCCTGACCTGCCCTCAGGGCAGCCAGGTTATATTAACCTAGACTCTATTCAGGTTCAGGACGGACTAGGGTGGACTTATGCCGTCAGGACCAAACTTGCACCCCTAATCCAGTCAATTTTAGTTTGGAGACTTGTCTCCAGACTCCAGTTGATTTAGACCAGTTTCGATAAATTTTGACTGATTTAGATCAAAATCGGCATTGACTGATTTGATTTTCAATTTAGACCTATTCAAATCGAAATTTGGACCCAAAGGATAGGTGGATCTAGTCGATGACAGGAAACTGCATGTGAAGCCATGGACCACGTTTGAATCACTGCAAATTTTCTTTATTATTAGATAAATACTGAGAGAGGACTAGATCAAGTGGCACATATTTGGCTGCCTAGCAAAGTTTTATAGGGAAGGTTATTTCTCTTATAATATCAAGCTTGACATATCAAGGAAGACACGATCGGAGATGGAGATTGGATTTGTTGATGGCTACGGTGCGGGTTATCTGAAGGGTGGTATGAATGCTAGGCCTTCTCCTCATTCCGCTCACTGGATTATTGGGATAGCAGCCTTCGAGCCTTTTGCCACATAGTCATGGTAGTGATTTCATTTTAAAGTTGCTACTACAAACTTCAAACTCATACTTATGGGCAGCGAGGAGTGAGAGGGTATAAATTGTCTGAATTATCAATGCTTCCCCTTTAAGCCACCAAAATGTTCAAATCACTGGTGCCCCCAAAGAATAATACTTTCATAAAATGAAGGGTATGGAACACCATAGGTGATGACCATGAACACAACATCAAGCAAGACTGCTCAAAAAAGCTTTGAGAGGAAATTGAATTGCTTGTGAGCAATATGAGATTATGATGATCGACATGACAAATCCAATGGTATGGATATTAGAAATAGGATGAAATAGATCTTTTGATATTTGCTGGCAGGGTGTCTAGTTGTGCCCATTGCAATTATCTAAGGAGCTCTCTTTCTAAACACCACTAGGTGGAATGGTTTCCGCTTGACAAGTCATTGTAGCGATTGGTATGGCGACTAGGGGGGGGGGGTGAATCGATTAGGCTTGGTTGGGCTCGGTCAGACCTAGTCGAGCCTCACGGAGCTTAAGGCTTGCATTGTGATCGCTCATTTAAGTAATCGGGCAAGGCCTAGACATATAATACGAATGCTCACACTTATATTCTAGAATCATATTGCGAGAATATACAATGTGACAATTGTATACAGAATTCCAATTATGTCCCTAGTTGTGAACACTTCTAGGTCAAACCTAGGGCAACTATCATACATAAAATATCAATGCAAATTAATAAATTCAATCTTTATTGAAATGCATTTGATGGACACATATGATAATATATAGCCAACAATCTCCCACATGTACATCAAAGCCAATATCCTAAACAAGTCTATTATACAGTTGATGTAAGTACTTTTGTTAAGGGATTTGATAAATTGTCCGCAGTGTCAACCTTTACAATATTGTTATCGCCATGATGTATTATCTCCTTGATGAGATTATATTTTTATTCCACTTGCTTATTTCTTTGATATGCTGTTGGTTCCTTTGCTTGAGCTATAGTTTCTTTGTTATCATAATATAATTATATAGGGTACCCCACTAGCTCAGGTACTACATGTAGGTCAGTTAAAAACTTCCTCAACCACACACCCTCTTTGACTGCATCACAAGTTGCAAAGTACTCTTCTTACTCCCACATTTCCTCTTCTTCCCAACTCCCTCTCCAAATCAAAAAATTGAAACAGAGCCCAACTCTATTTCAACTTCCCTTTTTTTTCAGTTAATGAACTCACGTTCTCAACAGGATCGGAGGGGAGGAGATCACACCTACCAATGGTTAGAAATAGTCAACATGGATAGACAGGGCTGCCTTTAGTGGCCTGTTCGCGGGCTGCCATGCTAGCATGCTTGTGGCCTAACAACGGCCAGTTCACCTTTTTTTCCTTTTTTTTTTTTTTTAACTTCTCCTTTAATAGCAAGTCATCCCATGACCTGAAGGACAACTAGAAGATCATCGATAGTTAGGAGTTGGGACTTGGGAAGTCGGCACACCTTTCTAGTTGGTTGAATAAAAAGAAGAAGGGAGGGGAAAGGGGCGCTCTCCAGTGCTGCAATTATCTCGCAAGCACCCAACAAGCGGCACTTAAGCCTTGTACTCTCCTCTTGTTTCTGGAATATTTGAACTTTGATGGTGGTAGTGAAGCAAATGAATACGGTGTGATATTGGCGAGCACGGCTCAGTCTCATATCTATTTTATTCTTGTTTTCTGTCTCCTTGTAGCAAATGTTTAATCCATTCACGAAGGCTCAATCTTGGCTTGTGTTACCAATTAGTTGGGAATGATGAACTTTCACAAGAAAACATTGATAGTTAAAAATATATGGTTATCTCATTGTAGATAGAAGAAATGTAATGTTGGAAGAATGATTTAATGATAAGGTAATCAACTTGCTCATGTCATTTTCAAACAATCTACATTCATTTCTTGTAGATTATTGATATTTTGGTATGTTAAATGATAATCTTAGAGATGTTATATAGCATATTATATCATTGTGTTTATTTTAGTTAATAAAATCATGATATTATTTTGTTTATTAGGTGGTGAATGCATGTTATATAATAAATATATGTCCGTTTTTTAAAAGTATTATTGCTGTCTATGCCATATTATACCCATATTAAACGCATACCGTATTTTTACCGTATTTTATGAAGCCGGATTTTTGAAAAGTATTATTACCGTCTAGTCCATTTAATTGCGAACGTATCCGTTCCCGTTCAATTGCCGTGCCAACTTACTAACTAAGGGATAGACAGGGGCTGCCTTGGTGGCCTGTTCGCGGCTGCCATGCTCTCTTTCTATCCCTACTATTTCTCTTTTATTTTATTTTATTTTTAGATTATCTTGCTCGTAACAAATGGCATCGTGAGCTAGGCATGGCGAGAGGAAATCAACCATCCGGGTCTATGCGGGTGTATCCTCCTCTGTTCAATGGTTGGATGGAGGCGATTTGTTCAACAAAGATTGACCGCTCTCGAAGTGCGTTTAGTTTTCATTAGGTTTTTCAAATGTTGGTATTGTTGGACCGACGAGTTCATGGGTGTAATATTGGCAATCAATGGAAGCAACTTGGGAATTACCCAAACAAGATTTGGGATCCGGGAGGAATTGTTTTTAATTTTTATTTTTAATTTAATGGTCTTGAGGACAAGACCAAAATTTAGAGGATGGAATGTTATATGTCGATTTTTATTTAAGTATAGTTCTTTGTGATTATAGTTAGTTATTATAAATTTATTATTAATTATATGCATCTACGGGATGGTGGTTATTTATTATATATAGTTATTAAAAGTGGGATAAGTTTAGAGAGATATTTTTAGAGTTGAGAGAAATTATAGGAGTGGGGAAGTGGGTAGTTAATATTAACCGTGTATTTATTGATGTATGAAGAAGTAGAAAGGAATGAGAAAAATATTAATTAATTCTTGAGTTTATCTTGAGAGAGGATTGGCGACCTCCCAATTGCGCCAGGACGCCATTGCTTTGTCTGTAAAGCAAAACTCTATCATAAATTTATCTCTCTCTTCCTCTCATTCTATCCCTACTATTTCTCTTTTATTTTTTTTTATTTTCAAATTATCTTGCTCGTAACAGGTATTTGTCGATCAATCAAAAGAAAAGAGTTAGGGTTACTTTGAGATTCACAAAGGTAAATCCTCCAATGAAATGCAGTACTTGAAACCATCATCGTCCGATGGAAAAAGCTCCTTTAATAGCAAAACCCTAATGGAGAGAGACTTTCTCTTCTACTCTCTGCAATTTGTCTCAATTATAAATTTTCAATTTGAATGAATGACTATGATTTCTTATTGCCATCATTTTTATAGTTGAGCTTCTTTAAAACCAATGGTTGGATCGAGTCAAGTGGTGATCCAAATGGGTGATCTCGTAACTTGTCCATTATCGCATAGAAGGACAATCCATGCAAGATGTAACCACTTAATCCCAAGTGATAGAAAATTTCATTTCATTTTAGTCCCTCTAGTTATCAACATCACATAAAGGACATATGAGTATGGAAACAGACACCGCCAAAAACCCATAATCGATCGAACAACCAATATCAGAGAGTCTTAATCAGTAATTGGTCATAAAACAATTTTAAAACACTTTACAAATCTACCACCAAGTACTAGAATTTTCATCCAATCACAATCGGACAACTCTTTATGGATGTTCTCCTCTTTGGGAAGTGGATATCATGTTGAATATCTCTTCCATTTATAACGGAACACCGTACGTCAAGCGCACCGATATATAGCTAGTATAGGTATCAACCTTTGATACACCACAAACGTACAATGTGTAAATGCAATGGGAAGGACCTCTCAAATATACGGTGAAAACAACTATTGGAGATTCTTGTTGCACAAACGGCTAATGATAATCCATACAAGAATCTAAAATGATGATCTTTTTTTTTTTTTTTGGTAGAATCATGAATGATGATCATGTGCAACACCACATATACAATATGAATGTTCAAATTTATATTCTGCAATCACATTGCGAGAATATACAATGTGACAACCGTAAGAACAAAATGCCCAATCTGAACAGTACGTATATGTATACTTACACGTATTTATTCATTTCCATTTCAGGTTATAGTTATGGGCGCATGTTTCTTTTGGTTCTTGCACGTCTCACCCAATCTACTAGTAAACGTAGAACAATAGGAGAGAGTGATATTAGTTAGGGGTGTCAATGGGTCGGGTTGGGCCGGGCCTACCCTAAACCCTAACCCAACCCTAGAGGCCTTAACCTAAACCTTGACCCGATCCGACCCTGCCAGGGCCAAGAAACCCTCAACCAGTCCCGACCTTGCCAGGGTTTTTCCTCACCCAACCCGACCATGATTGACCCTGATAGGGTCGGGCAGGGTCGGGTTGGCCCTGATTGACCCTGCCTTAACCTTGACCCTGACCCTGATTTTGTCTGTAATCCCATGTGCCTTTAGGGCTTTTTTTGTCTTTTGCTTTGTAACTTTTTTATTAGGCGCGCTATATATATAAATAACTATTCGACCAAATATATATATATATATATATATATATATATATATATATATATATATATATGCAATATTATATACTTATAATTAATACAGGGTCGGGTCGGGTTGGGTTGGGCTGGGCCGGGCTAAGTCTGGGTTCTAAACCCTGACCCGACCCGACCCAACCATGCCAGGGCCAGACTATAACTAAACCCAAACCCGTCGCCCTTAGGGTTATAAAATCAGGGTCGGGTCCGGACCGGGCTCAGAGCGGGTTCGGGCCAGCCGGGCTTTATTGACACCCCTAATATTAGTACCATGACTATATATATTCGAGGGTACCACCGAGAGCAAGGGCACCCATTGCAAAAGAATAATTGAAGGATATTGCAAATATAGAGAGAATTCCATTTGCAGAGGGAACCCGACTGTCATGGTGGTGATCATGTGTAGTGACCAATAGAACCCTACAGAATTGAAGAAGACGAACATCAAGAATGACGACTTATTATGTGTTCCATAAACAGACTGCCCCGCTGTGTGCTGGTTTGGTAAATCATCCTGCCAAACACCGCCTGGAGGGCTCATCCCGGCCTGGTAGGTTGCCGTCGCTAATAGTATCGCTATCACCAACAGTGAATTACGAGCTTTGCTTGGCGAATCACGGTCTCTCTTGAACTGGAAATACTTTAGCCAGCTGCTTTGGCCTACGTTATTAGGAGGAGGAGGAGAAGAATTTGATGTTCTTTACCCAACCAACCCTATCAAAATATGTCCTTGGGCAATATTAAGTCACCCATGAGTGAAGTAGCTAATTTACCCAACCAACCCTATCAAAATGACCCAGGGTAAAATAAAACGCATTTAAGGGGTATTTATGTAAATACATGGTGGATGATATGTGTTATTGCCAAGATAACCTTAGTACCTTTTTTGCTCATAAAAATTAGTGAAATGAATCATCACTCGTAAGTATGGTTTGAAGAATCAGGTTGGATGAATCACCTGATTCCAGCTGATTCTTGCAGCTCTCTTTCTAATCGCTCTAGTTTTATGTTGATCCTTATTTTGGACTACAATAGAAGAAATCAATGAAACTTACCTCTGCTTCTAGGATCCCGGAATTTGTTATGGGAAAAAGTATGCTAACTTATCGCGTGGCTCCTTTACCTAGACATAGCACTACACGGAATTTCTATCCAGCCCCCAATGAACTAAAAAATCCTATTCGCACTCGCTCTTATTAAACCCTGCGCTAGTGCAAACGTAACACGACCGGCCGGTTAGCATTCTCTTGCCCATTTATTATATAAAATTTTTTAAGAAAACATAGATTTTGGGAAATCTTTGCTTCTTTCTCTTTCAGATTCAAATTTCTAGTGTTTAAACTGACTCCTGACTAATTAAAATTCGGAATCGTAAATGGTTGATCCGATGTCCGATGTCCGATGTCCGATGTCATATACTTAAACCATGCCAGCAAGTGAGACAATCATTTGTGTATTCCACTTTCAAGCTTAAGCTATGTTCGTTTCGTGGTAAAACTTTTTCTGTGGTAAGATTTTTAGGTAAAACACCATACAGAAATTTGTTGGTAAAATCAAAATTTTAAAAAAAAATTTATTATTTTATGAGTTAATTATATATAGGGTACCTAACATCTAGAGAAATTACGTCTGAGATGTATCTAGAATATATTTCACGTTTCATATATATTATGTTTGGGGTATCTTATGTTTCTTAAATGTTATGTTCGGAACACTTTTTTTTCATATGTTTAACTTATTCAATTATTTTATGGTTGGCCATACATTTTTCGTCTTCTTATCCGACAGATTGTCCGCAGCACCCATCTCTAGTGGGAAAGATGATAAAAAAGGGGGAAAGAATAAACCAAATCAAACCCTAATGTATCATTTCTCTAAGTCGAACCATATCATCATTGGTAGGAAAAAGTTTCTAGAGGTGGTGATAATGGGCAAAGTTAAAATATAAAAATAGGTACCCAAAACATAATATATCACCTATGGTAACTCGGCCGTAAATTCTATAAACATTATTTACCTAAGTTATAATTTACTCATTTTTTTTTGGGATTTGATCGGTTGAATTGGTCAATTTGGATCGGAATCGGTTGAAGCTAATTTGGATTTCGACTGACCCGATTCGGCCAATACAGCTCAGTCGATCCCCTTCCAGAAAACCAAGGTTAGGGAAAATTGTATCTGATTCCAACTGATTCCTGAACAATTCCAGCCGATCCTGGCCCCGATCCTGCTTTAATGAAATTTCTGATTAAAAGAGAAGGGAAAAAACATGAAAATGGAATCGAACCTCCATCTAAACCATGGTTTGAGGAATCCGAATCAGATCAGATGAATAGCTCAATTAGGGTTAAAATGGGTCAAGCATGACCCTGATTTCAGCCAATTTCTACAATCTTCTTTTGAATAAGTGGTTATTCATGTTTGATTTCTATTTTTACCGTTATTTCTTTCTTTTAAAAAGATCCCATGTTTATTAAATAAAAAACTCTTAAAAAATCAAATATTTTTTCTTTTCTCACCAATTCAAATTTTTATGGTTCCAATCAAATCAGAGTCCATAATCTCGATTCTGGTTTCTTAAATGTTAATCTAAACTTTTTTAGCAGATAAAAACTAGGTCAATTGGTTCGATTCTAGGTTATCGGTCCAGTTTAATAGTACCAACTAATAGACTTGATTGTTCTGGGGATACAGATCCTCTACAGAGTGCTGCCTATAGCAGCCTGTGCGGCGCAGATTGAGTTGCACGTGCAAAGACCGCCTTACCCCTACCCAAATGCCTTGTCCGTGTGGGGGTAAGGTGGTCATTGCGCGCACGGCCCACTCTGTGCCGCACAGGCCGCTACGGGCAGTTGGGCCGTGGACGATCTAAATTGTTCTTCTGGTCAGGTTATTACCTCACGCTGCTTTCTTGAAGTTGCAAGATGCAAGACTGTGTTGCCTTGTTCGTCCTTGGTGTTAAACAAACTTTCCTTCTTGAGCTTCTTCAGCATCTCCAACAAGACACCAAAGGCTTCCAATTGGTTGTTCTTTAGGGCAAGGTGAAGAGCAGTCTCACCTTGAACCGTCCCCTCTCCGATAAATTCAGGACAAACTGACATCTATCAGTCATAACAGCCTTACATCTTAGTTCTTTCCATCATTGCATGCAATCCTATCTTTCCATTATTGCATCCAATCCCATGCAATCCCATGCAATCTCATGCAATCCTACATTTTCATTATTGTATGCAATCCCTGTGATCTCTATATTCTCTCTCAATCTCTATATTCTCTCAATCATATCTCTCTCCATATGGTAGATTGAGTTTCCAACTTGTGGATTCCTCTCACCTTCACCTATATATACACAATCTTGTAATCTCTCAAAGTTTAAGGCAATAATATTATTTCACAATTCAATATGGTATCATGAGCTCCTAGCTCCAAAGAGCAAGAAACGATCCCACACCTCCTCCACCGAATTTTTGGCCATGGCCTCTCCTCCCTCCTCTCCATCTCATTCTCCCACTCTCAATCAAATTCTTTCTGACAAATTAACATCTAAAAACTATGTTTATTGTAGGACTTAAATCGTCCCTTACCTCAAAGGCCAACAACTCTATGGATATGTTGTTGGCTCCAATCCATGCCCCACCGATGAAGCCAAAGTTGATGCTTGGCGTGAAAAGGATGCCTCAATCATGAGTATTATCATCTCCTCTCTCTCCGATCAAGCAATGCCTCTCGCCGTCGGGCATAAGACAAGTAAAGAAATCTGGGATGCTCTTTATACAGCCTTCAGTTCCGCCTCTACGACTCACATTCTCTCCATCAATGTAGCCCTCCAGAACCTTGTTTAGAAACCCGAGGAGAACGTCACTCAGTTTCTCCATCGGGCCAAGGCCCTTTCTGATGAGCTCAGTGCTGCTGGCAAACCCCTCTCCACAGAGGATCTGAACATACATACTTTTCGTGCACTACGGCCAGAATTTGAATCTGTGGTCTCCACAGTCATGGATCGCAGGGAACCAATCTCTTACATTGAACTTCATGGTTTGCTTCTCAACCGTGAATATCTCATTGCCTCTCGTCAAGCCGTGCCGGATCCTGCTTCCAATGCAATGCCAACCTTGCTCAACCATCTCGTGCCCCCCCCCCTCAATCTTACGACCATGGATCTCCCACTGGCCGTGGTCGTGGTAGGGGAGGCCGTGGTGCTCTAAATGGACCTAGTGGGTTTGGGTGTTCCAATGCCTATGCCCACAGTCCTTGCACAATTTGTGGTAGGACCAATCATCAAGCCCCGACATGCTTTTATCGCAACAATCAACTAGGCCAATCCCCCCAACCTATTTTGCCCTATCCCAATCCCTCATATGCATAACCTTCTGCCTATCTAACCACAAATCAACCCCCATTGCTGCCCATGCCACCCACCCAATATCATTACCCACCAACCCAGCCTCATTATCCGCAACCCCCACCGCCACCTACCCCATCCGGCCTTACCCATTGGGTTCCCGATACTGGCACAACACATCATGCAACGTCTAATTTACAGTCTCTGTCATCTTATGCACCGTACAATGGTAAGAATAGTCTCATGGTTGGTGATGGTAATTATGTCCCTATCTCACATGTTGGGTCTTCTTCTCTTCCATCCAAATCTCGTTCTTTAGTTCTTTCTAATATTTTACATGTTCCGTCTCTTACTACTTCATTGCTTTCTGTTCATAAATTTGCTTTTGACAATAATGTGTTTTTTGAATTCCATGCTTCTCATTTCAATGTGAAGGATCCGACGTCCAATCAAATCTAGCTTGCTTATGGGGCCCAGTCACAATGGTCTCTACTACTTGCCGTCGATCCAACCATCTTCTCCATCAACTCACCTTGCACACCTTTCATCTTATGATCGTTGGCATCAAAGGCTTGGTCATCCTCATGATCGTTCTCTTTGGCTCATGCTTCGTGATATCAAGCTTCCTTCATCATCTCATTTGTGCTCTACCTGCCAGATTGGAAAGTCCTGCTGTTTAACTCTTCGCGAAACAGATAGCCGTAGCATTTTTCCTCTTGATTTAATTTTTAGTGATATTTGGGGACCCGCCCCTACTATTTCCTCTCTTGGACATCATTACTTTATCATTTTTGTGGACGATTTTACAAAATTTGTTTGGTTTTATCCCCTTAAGGTTAAATCTAATGCTTTTAATATTTTCAAGCAATTCCAAGCTCTTGTTGAACGCCAATTTTCTAGGCAAATTAAAAGTATCCAAACTAATTGGGGTGGGGAGTACCACTCCCTCACCTCCTATTTTGCCAATCTTGGCATCTACCATCGTATATCATGCCCCCATACTCATGAACAATAGGGCACTATCGAAAGGCGCAATCGCCACATTGCTGAAACTGGGCTCTCTCTTGGCCCAAAGCTCTGTCCCACTGGCTTATTGGGATTATGCCTTTGAAATGGCAGTGTATCTGATCAATCGGATGCCCTCTCCCATCATTGGGAATATCTCCCCATATCAGCTCCACACCAATCACGCACCTAATTACAACTTTCTTAAAGCTTTTGGGTGTCTCTGTTTTCCTTTTCTTCGACCCTACAATAGTCATAACATGGATCCAAGGTTTGCTCCTTGTGTCTTCCTTAGGTATAGTTATCATCACCATGGTTACCGGTGTATGCATCTTGAATCTAGGCAAATTTATATCGCTCGTCACGTCCGGTTTGATGAGTTGCACTTTCCCTTTAAGGAAGAACCCAATCCTTCACCCCCTCCCCACTTTCCCCTCCTGCTTGGGTTTCCCTACCCTCACCATGTTTGCTGACCCACCATCTCCTCATCCTATGCCACCTCCCACCACCCCACCGCCACCCCTATCCCTCCAACCCCCCCTCTAATATGGACTCCATATCTCCCTCACCTAGTCCGTCCCCCACACCATCCTTGACCCCTCAAACCACCCCTCCACTTTACACCCGCCTTCTTAGTGACCTCTACAATGACCCCTCCACTGCCTTGCATACCCTTATCCCTCCCTCCATCCCCCCCACCACCTCACCTTATTGAATCCACTTGTTATACTCAGGCTGCCAAGGACCCTGAGTGGAGATTGGCTATGTCTGATGAGTTTGCGGCCCTACTACGGAATGGCACTTGATCTTTAGTACCACCTCCTACTAATGTAAATTTGGTTGGTTGTAAATGGGTGTACAGGGTTAAGCAGAAAGCAGATGGCACGATCGAGCGTTACAAGGACCGCCTTGTTGCTAAGGGGTTTCATCAGCAGTAAGGCCTTGACTATGATGAAACCTTTAGCCCAGTTTTCAAGCCCACAACATTCGCACCGTCCTCACTATGGCTATATCAAATGTTTCGGCTGTTCGTCAGCTTGACATCCAAAATGCCTTCTTACATGGCATTCTCAATGAAGAAGTCTACATGGCCTAGCCTTAGGTGTTTGAAGATTCTAGTAGGCCCACCCATGTTATGTGCTTAAACAGGCCCCTCGGGTTTGGTTCAGCCGTCTCCCTCAGTTCTTACTTAGGACTGGTTTTCGGGCATCACAAACTGATCCATCTTTATTTATTACAAACAGAGCCACACGGCAACTTATGTTCTTGTCTATGTAGATGAAATTTTGGTTACAAGGAACCAACCCACACATATCACCACTCTCCTCCAATAGCTCGCTTCGGAGTTTTTCATCAAGGATCTTGGTCGCTTGAGCTTTTTTCTGGGTATTGAGACTACATACAGGCCAGATGAGGTTACTCTCTCTCAATCCTGGTATACAGATCTCCTATAGCGAGCTGGCATGGCTGACTGAAAACCACTTCTCACACCAATGGTCACCACCTTTAAAGCCTCCTCTATAGGGGGTGTCACCTTCTCAGATCCGACTCAGTACAAGTCTATAGTTGGTGTACTTCAGTACATCACCCTCACTCACCCCGATGTGGCCTTCTCTGTGAACCGGGCCTACCAATTTATGCATAGCCAAACTGAAGATCATTGGTCCATGGTGAAGCGAATTCTACGCTATCTCAAATACACAATTAAATATGGACTTCACATCACCAAATCATCTTCTCAAGATCTTCAGGCATTTACTGATGTCGATTGGGCTGGTGATGGTGACGATCAAAAATCTACCGGTGGATATGCAATTTATATGGGCCCGAACTTGATCTCTTGGGCATCAAAGAAACAAAAGATTGTTGCCTGATCATCCACTGAAGCGGAATATAAGGCTCTTGCCGATGCCCGTGCTGAACTGACCTGGCTCTAGTCTCTGTTTGGCGAGCTTGGCTTGTCCATGGCCCATGCCCCCGTGTTATGGTGTGACAACATCGGGACTACATATTAGTCATAATAGCCTTCCATCTTAGTTCTTTCCATCATTGCATGCAATCCTATCTTTCCATTATTGCATGGAATCCCATGCAATCCTACCTTTCCATTATTGTATGCAATCCCTATGATCTCTATAATCTCTCCCAATCTCTATATTCTCTCAATCATATCTCTCTCCATATGGTAATGGCGATTGAGTTTCCAACTTGTGGATTCCTCTCACCTTCACCTATATACACACAATCTTGTAATCTCTCAAAGTTTAAGGCACTAATATTATTTCAAAATTCAATAACATCAACTCTCCCTTTCATGGCCGCATAATGAAGAGGAATCCTTCTCTCTCTTCCCTTAAAACAGCACGCATGGTTGCTGATCTTCAACAGCTCTTTCACTATATTTAAATCCCCATTAGCAAAGGCTATGTGAAGTGGGCTGAGCCTATCTTTGTTCAGTTCTTTTGCGAAATCGAGCTTTAGCCTTATCACTTCAATAACGAAATTAAGGTGCCCTGCCATGGAGGCAATGTGTAAAGGGTTCTCCCCAGATGATAATGAAACAATACTGTTTAGTATGAACTAATCTTCATGAAGCAATTGTTGTAATTGTAATACATTTCCTGTTAGAGCAGCTTCGTACAATCTCCCTTCCATTCTGATCTGATGAGGAAGGAATGGGAATATGTAATTAATTAATAGAGAAAAACTAGAAGTTTTGATAGTCTTTTATAGTTTTATTTGGGGTTTCATGCTTCAACTTTGTTCTCTCTCAAAAGTCTAGAACCATTTAATTTATAATTCTTTTTAGTTTTTTTTTTTTTCTATTAAAGGATGGATCTGGACGAAACAGTGAAGTTGTGTTCTATTTCAACTTGATACTCTTTTGGTGTTTTCATTAAGGGAGGGGCGTGAGAGGTGTTTTTTTTTTTTTGGTAAACGAAGAAGTGAGAGAGGTGTTATTGGTGAAGCCTGGCCTCAGTCCAAAAAGTGTTGCAGTATTCCTTCGGCAAGCGATTTTGCCTTCCAAAGGTTTCAGAAGGGCCAAAAAGTGCATATGTTAGTGTTGTAGGCCTGACACTTGTAGAGCTCGTCGAGATTTTTTTTATTTGATATGTATTTCACCCTATTTTGCTTCAAATCTCGAACTAGACCGGGTGGGTCTCTAGGGGCAATTTTGTACTTTCTAAGTTAGGGTTTTCCTGTATATTAATGTAGGTATTTCTTTGAGAGAAAGTGAGCGAGGGTTTGTATTTTGCTTCACAGAAATCATGGATTCTTACTATCGCTCAACCGTGGATGTAGCCTTCCTTCTTGGGGGTGAATTACGTAAATCTTATGTTGTGGGCATGTGATATCTCTTTTCTTTTTTGCTTTCTTCTGCAAAATCGCCATTCTGCTGTGTTGTTTTTCTAACAAGAGGGTGGGAATGGGTATCAGGAGGGTATTTTGGAACATAATACAACCCTATAGGATGGGTTTGTGAACCCTAGGATGATAGGTGTGAACCATCCTCTATGGATGGAGGAAAACTTTGTCCATTCATTATTATTAATTTATAATTCTTTTTAGGTTTTTTTGTTTCTTTTTGTGACTGTCTATTATTGGCTAGCTCAGACTTTGCATTTATAGGCTCCAGTTTGTCGGGTTTATATGGATCCCCTGACTGCGCTGCTGCATTTGTTTTAGAGGATTTTAGGAGTTTGATTTTATGCTTTTCACATGTAATTTTTCTTCTTCTTCATCATTTGAATACCAAGGAAGCCTATTTCTTGGCTTCTGCCGCTTCAAGTTTGAAAGTTTTTCTAAGTTTGATGGGTCACGCCACCGGTCTATTTCTTGATGTACTTGATTACCAAGGAACCCAATTTCTTAAGGGTTTTTTTTTTTTTTTTCTAAATCGGTTAATGGACGCGAGAGATTTTTCTTAAAGTACATCGCTTAATTAGTGGAGGTGTCTTCTCTATCTCTATTAATGACCCCTAAAAACACCTTGTTGTCAGAGGGGTGATCAAAATCAACGATGCTGCATGGGTCTCACAAAAATAAAAAATATGATGGAAGAGACTGGGTGGGGGTCCTTCTTTCGAGGACCTGGCTCCTGTGCATCCGGGCAGCCGGGTTGCATGTGCAGCGTCAGACTCAAGGCAGCACGCTTTGACCGCCTTACCCTTGCCCAAGCGCCTTGCCCGAGCAGGGATAAGGAGGTCAAAGCACGCCGCCTTGAGTCTCCCGACTTCCCGGAGGCACAGGATCTTTTTGGTTCTTTCGACGTATCAAGTTTGACCTTAAACCCCAGCACATAATACATTTGACCAAATATTAATTTACCAATCTCATCTTGCTTTTTGGTTTGACTGAATTATGTATCGGCATAGAGGTTGTTTCTCATAAATACTATCCCTTTCCCCCAAAAGCCAAAAGCCAAAAGCCAAAAGGCAAATTGAAATTGTTCTCACAAAGGTTTGTTATTTTTTAAAATATTATAAGGTATTTATTAATTCTATTTGTCTATTCTAACCGTTAGTTGGAAAATTATCGCCCCCAGTACTGGGGGCGATAAAGATCCCCGTGCACACTTGGGCAGTGCCCCAACCGCATGATGCGCACTTGACCTGGGGGCGATAAAGATCCCCGTTAGTTAGAGAGGACATTGTCTACACAAGTTAGTTGAGAATGATTCATAAATTATATTTATTTGGGTTTCTAAATTAAGAACAGTCCTCACTCCCATGAATCATGAGTCATGCATGTAATTAACCCATTTAATCATACATGGCCATACAGTCCATTTTATGAGAGATCCTTTAGGGATTACACATTTATAATATTGTTAAAACAAATACCAAAGAAACACGTACAAAAAACAAAATAGAGCAAAGATGACACAGAGATATAATGTGGTTCACATACCAATATGATGTGCAATGTGCACAAATGAAGCTGAAGATGATTCACTATGTAAAATGAAAGAGAATTACAGTGGAAATCTCTCAAGAACACCAAAACGACAGCAGGAGTTCTCACCCAAAAACCCTAGCTAAAAAAATCCTCAAATCTCACTTGTTTCACTTGCTTTTACAACAAGACACGAAAAAACATATAAATAATCCTCCAAGCAGGTCGATCCATGGGGTAATACTCACCTGCACAATATGAATCAACATAACCAAATAAATTATCACCATTCCTCTCAAACTCCAAACAAACACCAGAGGTTCCCTGTAGATATCTAAGTATCCATTTCATTGTTTCTCAATGAGTTTTACCTAGACATGATAAGTATATGCTCATCACAATGATAGCTTATGAAATGTCACGACAAGTAGAAACCATAGCATACATAATGGAACCAACTGCACTAGAGTATGGAACACGTGACATGAACTTCACCTCTTCATCGATTTGAGGTGATAGAGCAACTGAAAGTCTGAAATGAGATGCAATAGGAGTACTCACATGTTTGGCATCTTTCATGCCAAAACACTCCAATACCTTCTCAATGTATTTCTGTTGAGAGAGCCACAACTTTCCTACTTTTCTATCCCCCTTAATCTCCATTCCAAGAATCTTCTTTGTTGCCCCCAAAATTTTCATTTCAAATCCACAACTTAACTGTTGCTTTAACCTATTAATCATATTCCTATATTATGTTGCAATCAAAGTATCATCAACATCAAGCAACAAACATATGAATGAACCATCAGAGAGTTTTCTAAAATACACACAATTGTCAAATTGGCACCTACTGTAACCAAGACTTGCCATAATATATAGAATCAAACCTCCAATACCACTATCTAGGAGATTACTTCAAACCATATAAGGACTTCTTTAATAGACATACATTGTCCTCCTTGCCCTCAACAACAAAACCTTCAGGTTGATGCATATAAATTTGTTCTTCCAATTCACTATACAAGAATGTTTTTTTCATATCGAGTTGCCCCAACTCCAAATCATGTATGATAACTAAAGCAAGCAAAACATGAATAGAGCTATATTTAACATGTGAGAAAAAATCATTAAAATCAGCTCCTTGTACCTGAGGTAGCTCTTTGCAACCAACTATGCCTTGTACCTAGCATCTTCAACACCTGAGGTAGATTTTTTCTTCCTGAAGACCCATTTGCAGACAACAATTTTCTTCCTTCTTGGCGGCTTGACAAACTCTCAAGTTTGATTCTTCTGTAGAGATTTAATCTCCCCATTCATGGCAACTGACCATTTGGTGGAATCAACTGAAGAAACAGCTTCTGAATATGTTGCAGGCTCACTATTTTCAATTGTATCTACATCAGACAATGCATAAGCAACAATTTCAACATGCCCATACTTTTGTGGTGGTCTGATATTCCTCCTTGGTCTATGCCTGACAATGCTATACTGTTCTTCTTTTTGTTCCCCTTGAGCATCATCTTCTTCAGTGAAAGTAGGCAGCTGAACTAAAGTAGATTGTGCTTTGCTTGAAGATAACCAGTTTCAAACGCCACTTTCTTTCTAGATTTTTTTGGCTTTCATTACATTGAGCATGGACTTCCTTCCTAGGATGCAATATAGTTGTAGACACCTCATTTTGTCATCCTCCCGGAGTCTTCCCGAGACGATGATGAACACCCTTCAAGAAGTAGAGTCAATGTATCTATAGATGTAGCACAAGTGTATGCTCCGATTTCATTCACAGATTATTCACCCACAATACCCCTGAAAAGGAGAACCCGTAAACCTATGTCGGATGCAAACTTGTGAAATAATCTAAAGGGGGTGAATATGTTATTATTAGTGGATTTTACCTCTTTTTGGATTATATTTGAATTACAATGTATGATGTGAAATTATGTTGGAACAATTCACAATTAAAGAATAATCATTTGCACAAATAGAGGAGACACAGATTTATAGTGGTTCGACTTTAAAAGTCCACATCCACTCCTCTCAATGCTTGAGAGGATTCCATTAATAATTCTCTTTCAAAACATTAGGTGGAGAAATAGAATCTTTACAAATCTTTTTCAAAGATAAGAGGATCCTTTATAATCTTTTAAGGATAATAGAATCCAATCTTTTAAGTATAAGAGAATCCTTGCACAAGTCTAAATGCAATCTAGACTAATGTAATACACAATGCTCAATTTAGAGCTAACCCAAGTCAAGAGCAAAATATAATTTCAATGGAGAATTGAATTGTTACCTAACAAGAAGTGAGACCCCACTATTTGTAGACACCCCATTTTATCACCCCGAGAGGCCCTAGACGATGATGAGCTCAAAATCTACCTAAAGTATGAAAGTAGTTCCTTCCTTATAGTTTGAAATGTCCATGTCCCCAGGCAGCGTTCTCATCCCCAGTTTTGCTCGTCAAGAAGAAAGATGGCACTTGGAGATTCTGCGTCGACTATCGAGCACTGAATGCTATAACAGTTAAGGATCGATTTGCTATTCCTACTGTCGACGAGCTCTTCGATGGGTTGTGCGGTGCCCATTACTTCTCCAAACTGGATCTCAGATCTGGCTACCATCAGATAAGGGTGCGTGAAGAAGACATTCACAAGACAGCGTTCCGCACACACGATGGGCACTTTGAGTTTCTGGTGATGCCATTTGGCCTCACAAATGCCCCATCTACGTTTTAGGCTATGATGAACACAGTCTTTCGACCTTTCCTACGGTGATTTGTATTAGTGTTCTTTGATGATCTACTGATCTATAGCACAACTTGGGCGGAGCATTTGAAGCATTTGCTAATCGTCCTACAGAATCTGAAGGACCACCAGCTCTACGCCAAGGAATCAAAATGTGTATTCGATCAAGAATCCATTGAATATTTGGGACACTTTGTGTCGGCAAAGGGAATACCAGTAGATCCGAGTAAAATCTCAGCCATGTTAAATTGGCCTGTGCCATGGTCCAGCAAGGAACTCCGAGGATTTCTCAGGTTAACAAGGTATTATCGCCGTTTTATTCAAGGTTACGCTCAATTGGCAGCACCCCTGACAGATCTGTTGAAGAAAGGGGTATTCCACTGGACTGATCAAGCGGAACAGGCTTTTAAGGAGATGCAAACAGCCATGTGCACAACCTTGGTATTATCTCTGCCAAATTTTGGGAAGCCTTTCACTGTTAAAATAGATGCTTCTAGAATAGGGATTGTAGCCATTCTCTCGCAAGACAGGCATCCCATAGCTTATTTTAGCAAGAAATAATCCCACGACTACAGGCTTCATCTACTTACATCAGGGAGATGTATGCCATCACCCAGGCCATCACACGTTGGCGCCAGTACCGACTAGGGCGATGATTCCTCGTTCACACTGATCAAAAGAGCTTGAGGGAGCTCACAGAGCAGACAATAAAAACTCCAGAGCAGCAACAATAGCTCTCTAAACTATTAGGATATGTGTTTGAGATTGCCTACAAGCCGGATCACGAAAATAATGTCGCCGATGCTCTATCAAGAATGCCAGAATTTTTGCCCACTTTGCTCTCATTAGTTATGCCTTCCTTCGACTTCCTTGATGAGTTACGTGAAGCCGTGGCCACTTCACCTGAGTTGCAGCTGATCTGTGAGGTCATTGTTGCCACACCACATCAATTCATGGAGTATACCTTATGCGATGGTTATTATACTACAACAGGAGATTAGTCTTGCTTTCGGACTAGTCACTTCGCCACCACTTTTTGAGGGAATTTCACTCTTCACCATACAGTGGACATGCCGGTTATTTGAGAACTCTCAAACGCATAGCTACGAACCTTCATTAATTGGAAAGGGCTGAGTGTTGATGTCAAGAAGTATGTAGCAGAGTGCGTGGTCTGTCAGCAAATGAAGTCTGCTACGTCTTCTCTAGCAAGACTCCTTCAACCTCTTCCTATTCCCAGGCAAGTGTGGGAAGATGTGTCCATGGGTTTCATCAAGAGCCTCCCAAACTCCGTCGGCAAAATAGCCATCATGGTCATTGTCGATCAACTAACAAAGTATGGCCATTTTGTCCATTACCACGTAACTTTATGAGTCAGCAGGTGGCAAAGGTATTTGTTAGAATAAATTGATCCGAATAGGGACAAAATCCCAAAAGCCAGGATCTCCATAGGGCGTTCAAGAACACAATCAAATAAATAATAGAAAACAAGGATAGAACCACTGACCTTGTTTAGCATCTATAGTGATGATGATTGCAGTGGAAAAATAAAGAACCAAGATTTAGGTGCTTCCCCTCTATTCCCAAAGTAACTGGTCTGATGAGAATACCGAACGCGTAGGAACGACAAACACTGAACATCTCCATCTCTTTCAAGAATGCACTCCTTAATAGCAATTGAGAATAATTAGTTGTCCTGGGTAGAGGGGGGACCTAGCTCTCCTTATATAGTAATCCCTATAGGGTCTGACTCATCACAGTCCCAATAGGAATCTATCTGGCCCACACTAAGCCAGTCCACATTAGACTTCTAATATAACTTAATGACCCCACTTTATTAGACAAAAACCTAATTAGCCTAGTTTAGGGATTTAATTATGTCCACATGAAATTTTATTAGAAATAAAATTCTAACATTCTCCCACTTGGACTTACATTAAATTTTTTATTTTTAAAAAGATTTAAAAACAATTTTGACCAAAACAAATCACAGGTTAACAACTCTTTAAAAAAACTTTATGTGCACAATTTTTAAAATAAATTGGTCTAGAGGTCATATTAGAAAGTCAATCCTATCCCATAGAGTTTTAGACACCGAATCATGGCGGTAACTGCATCTATGATCAAGTGACACAGAGCCTTTCATGGTCACGAGAGCCCTCAACTCTACTAACATGGATGTGATGTGGTAGTGTGGCAATACTCACATAGTGATTCCTTATGTATTATCAATTTGTTAGTCCAAAATTTCTCTTCTTTAAGTGGCACATGCTCACTAGAGAAATAATCTTTATGATTCTAATGAATCTGTATGTCTCATCTTGAATAACTCGAGTTTTACTTTATGTGTTACAAGACATACCTTTAGGCTAATAACTTAATGCCCCAGCTTTGCTTAAGGTTAACACATTCCTTAAGTCTTTAAAACTAGATATATATACATCATGTCAATAAATGAAACACCCAAGTGTTCAAAAGAATTTTGCATGCAATGACAATTGATACATATAAGCTAAGATTTACCACACAGTAAAAATTACAAATGAAAATAAACTTCATTTTACAATGGAGCAAAACAACTCCCACTAACCAACCGCATCCCATGATGCACCTAAACCCATGCTTATGACATGTCTTTCAAAATATAAGGGCGAAGACCTTAGGTTAGGGGATCTATAACCATATCATCTGTACCAATATACTTCATTGCAATGTAACCTTTCTTTACTGTCTCCTTTATGGTCAAACACTTGACCTTCATGTCCTTAGACCCTCTAAGTTCTTTATTGTTGTTTATAAACAACACAGCAAAACTGCTATTACTATATATCTGGATGGGTCTATCCACAAAATCTAAAATGGTCAACTACTTTATGAGATTCCTGAGTCAAATAACCTGAGTAGCAGCCCCATGGCAGGCTACAAACTTTACCAATGTCTGTTTTATACTGTTCCACAATACTATCCTTCCTGCCATTAGGAAAACATAACCAGATGTGGATCTCCTATCATTCTCACAGCTAGCAAGGTCGGAATCTGTATGACCCACTAGCTTGAGTTCAGGAATGTGTCTTTATGTTACATATAATCTTTTGTCCCCTTCAAGTACTGTAATACTTTCTTGGCAGCAACCCAGTGGCTAAGACCAGGATCTGACTGATATCTGCCAAGAAGACCCGTCACAAAGGTAATATCATACATGATATTACCTAGTGCGCTAGCATAAGGCACCTCATTATGTCATCCTTCTCAGCTTCATTTTTTGGGCACTGTGTCTAGCTCAATTTGAGAACAGGAATATTCCCAGGTTTACAATCCAGCATACTGAACCTCTCCTGAATACGATCAACATAAGCCCTCTAAGAAAAATTTAGTAAACGGCGAGAACGATCCCTATGGATCTCAATGCCAAGGACAAAAGCAACCTCACCAAGGTCCTTCATGTCAAATTCCCTAGATAATAGTTGCTTTCATTTATGCAACATCCCTAGGTCACCTCTAGCAAGCAGGATGTCATCCATATAAAATATGAGAAAATAGAATTTGCTCCCACTGACCTTGTGATATATACACTGATCCACTTTATTTTTCACAAAACCGAATGAAGTCATGATACTATCAAACTTCAAATACCATTGCCTAGAAGCTTGTTTGAGACGGTAAATAGACTTCTTGAGTCCATGCAAGATGGTCGGAACCATCCACCGCAAGACCCTCAGGTTTAATTCAACAAGCTCCCAAACATCATTATGTTTCATCAATTCTACCTCATCTCTCATTACATCTAACCACAAATCTAACTGAGAACTAGAAACAACGCCTGAATAAGTAACTGGATCAACCACACAAAAAAATGTCGTAGTCATGTTCTCCTAGATAGACCTCATAGATAGATGGTATTTCTGAATTTCTCCCCTTGATGGATTTCCGTGATGGTGCTACCACTGCCTCACCTTGAATCTGAGAAATCTCAGCTGGAACTGCATCAATGATAGGATCCTCAATCGCATCTTGATTGAGAGGAATCTCATCAGGTGCTACATGAATGTCAAGGACCGTTATCAATATCAGGCTCCTGAACTCCAGCAGGTGTAACTAATGGCGTAGTATGCCCCACATTCGTCTGAATAGGTAGAAGAACAGGTACTGATGTACCAACCATGTCACTATCTCGAACAGTCTAAGAATAATCATTCCTTTTGACCACATCAAATTCCAGAAACTTCACTGCCTATAAGTCCATAATTCTAGTGTCTCCGTAGGGGTTATAAAATTTATATCTCTTCAAATGATCTAGATAGCTAACAAAATAGTAATGAGTAGTCCTGGGATCCAACTTGTTCAAAGTCGGATAATATAATTTTACTTCTGCAAGGCACCCCAAACTCTAAGATGGTTTATGGGTTTAGTAACTACATGGTTAAGGATACAATGAGTAGTTTTCAAAAACTTCTCCCATAGGAACTTAGGTAAAATTTGTCTTACTAATCATACTCCTCACCAGTACGGTTATGCCTTTCGGTGACACCATTTTTCTCAGGACTTCCTGGCATCGTAAACTGTCCAACTATCCCAGAGTCATCTTAGTATTTGGTGAAAGGCCCTTAAGCTATCCAACATTGCCATGTCTGCCATAATACTAACCCCCACGATCGAATTTAACAATTTTAATAACTCTCCCCAACTATTTTTCAACTTCTGTCCTAAAAATCTTGAGCATGTCAAGAGATTTAGACTTTTCTTTAATTAAGAACAGATAGCCATATTGGAAATAGTCGTCTGTAAAAGTGATGAAATAAAATTTCTACACAATGTGGCTGAATAGGGATCACTAATGTCAGTATAAATGACCTCTAACAGGTTAGAATTACGGATTGCAGTTATCTTCTTCATCTTGGATATCTTTCCCTTACAACAGTCTACACAAGTTTCTAGATCACTTTCGAGAGTAGGTAGGATGTCAGACTTTATCAATCTTTCCACTCTTGCCTTAGAATTATGACCTAGCCGCATGTGCCACAATATGAAAAACCATTCTTTAGGTAAGGGTCTTTTGAAAATAATGTTTTTCAACTTTATAGGAGGCATAGTTATCATTGGGAGATAAACACAGTCTGTACAATCCATTGGACATAATGCAAGAACCAACTGTACTTGAAACAAAAAATGGTAACTACCAATGTCCAACACTAAAATGAAATTAAATTCCGCCTGAAGGACGGTATATAAAAAGTGTTCTTTACAGTCAAAACTAGAAGCTAGTAATAAAATGATATCTCCCACGAACTCTACGTCAACATATCCATCGTTCCCTACGATAAGCCTTGATTCATCCTGATTTGGCCTCTTCCGATTTATGAATCCCTATATGGTAAAAGCAACTTAGTTAGTTGCCTCGCCGTCTAGCCTCCAAGTACTGGATGAAGCTTATGATAGATTGAATTCACAAACAAAAGCCAAAGAATCGTTACCTGATGATCTGAGTTTTGATAACCAACTCTTGTAGTTGTTGTAGTCCTTCTTTATGTGACCCTTCTTCTTGCAAAAGAAGCAGCGATCACTCTCTTTCTTGAAAGAGTCTTTCTTAGGTCCCAAATTGTTAATCCGATCGCACTCTGTATTGGCAGACTTATGAGTATGGTTTTTTAAACTTTTCACTCTCATGGAATTTAAAAATAACAAGTAGTTTCTCTTCCTCAGATACAACCCTAGAAAGAAGGTCATCGATATTCCAGGCACCATCCTGGGAAAGGTAGTTGGTTTTGATGATGTCAAAATCAGAAGGTAGTGTATTAAGAACTTGATGAACAATCAAGACATCAGGAAGAGCAATATTCAAGGCTTTGATTTTGATTTGATAGTCAATCATCCAAACAATATAATCCCTAACACCCCCAGAACCATGATATTCCATATTAAATAGCCCTTGCAGAAGTCTCCCAATCTCAGCATTCGATGAAACTTGGTATCTCTTGAAAATTGCATCCAGCAATTTTTTGGCAATACATTTATCAGGTAGACTACTCTTAAGGTGTTCCGGTATCGACATCTTTATAGATAATACAGTTAAGCGATTACTCTTTTCCCATGCAGAATGCACAAATTTTTCATCCTTAGTACTATCAGCTGTTAGGTTCATTGGTTTATCTATAACAATGGACGTATGCAAATTCGCCATCTCCATGGCAAACATAATGTCCTCTTTCCACTTCTTAAAATTTGACCCAGTAAGAATCTCAATAGTGATCATGTTATTAATGACAGAAAATGTGACTGAAAATTTAAACAATGAACAGTACAATAATCAGCATGATGCAAGTACAGCTTGAAACCTTATAAGCTTATGAGAATTTTACACACATCATTGTGAAAACACCTTTGGGCTAAATTCCCAACATGCAATTGTAAAAATCCCTGCATACCAGTGGTCATGAGAATACAACTCAACTTTCAAAATTCACCAAACTTCATGGTCTCCCTCGATCCGTTATCAGTGATCGAGATCCTCTATTCTTGAGCTCTTTTTGGCGTGAACTGTTCCGACTCTAGGGTACTACATTGGCTATGAGCACAGCCTACCACCCTCAAACAGATGGGCAAACCGAAGTCCTTAACCGTTGCTTGGATATGTATCTTCACAGCTTTGTATCAGAGGAACCAGCTCAGTGGGTGAAATACTTGACTGGACAGAGTATTGGTACAACACGGCTCACCAGGCACTATATGGAAGACCACCTCCTACCCTCATTCGCTACATTCCGGACTCCTCTCCAAACATGGCAGTCAATCAGGACTTACAAAGTCGAGATCAGATTCTGCTAGTTCTTAAATGCAATCTGCTCCGGGCCCAAACACGAATGAAAATTCAGGCCGATAAGAAGTGAACATACAAGGACTTTCATGAAGGCGACTGGGTTTTTGTGAAGCTTCGCCCCTTATCGTTAGATTTCAGTCGCTCTACGACTAAATCACAAGTTATCAAAGAGATTCTTTGGACCATTCAAAGTACTGGAACGCGTTGCCAGGTGGAGACAATGACATGACCAGGGTCCCATCTACTCCAGCCAGTTCACATCGCACACAGAGGAGGAACAAGAGACGTCCCACAAGGTTGAATGATTATGTATAGCATCTGAGTTGTAAGGACAGGTGTCATGAGTTGTAAAGAGGAATTAATGATCAGCATAGGTGTTAGCAAATCAGAATGTTAGGGAATAACAAGAGTTAGTTATGATCGAGTCCTTTATATGGATGTATCTGTGTCATTTGAAAGGCATGAATAGAAAGATCTCCTTCAATCTCTGTCTTTTTTCGCCCTCTCTCTTTTCTATTCCTTGTCCCTAAGGTTAATTCTAACAGTTTGACCTTAAAAGCATTAGTTTTTACTAATCTCCTCATTTTTCAGGTTTATCCATTGCCAGTTTATTGGTTTGATTGAATTAATTATGGGCATAAAGGTAGTTTCTCATATAAAACCATTTATTTCCCTAGTAAACTAAAAATAAAGGAAGGAAGGCTGGGCATGCCGTCGCACATTGCAAGCTAAGGCCAGCTGTGTCTATCTCTCTCTTCCTCCTTTGAAATGACCCCTGCCCCATCTGGTTAACTAACTATACGTGGGCGGTGTGCCTATCCCTCTCCCAACAAAAAAAAAAATGAAAAAGTTTTGAGATGACCTCTCTATGCCAACAACACCCATTTTTCTGTTGTGTGGAAGGTGATATGGCAATTTCAACTATATGGATTTTCTCTAGTCATACAAAAACTTGCAACTTAAACTCAACTAATCATACATACATTCCCAATGTAAGGACATACCCTCTCTTGTATGCTGATGCACCTCTTTCAAGTGGGTAGTCTTTAATTCTCCTATGGTTTTACCAAAAAAAGAAATTCTCCTATGTTTTATTTTATCACTTGCCAAGCTCTGCTTGCATTGAAACTAAGGATGTGAATCGATTCGATTCCAATTAATCGGTTCGGTTCAAGGTATGTAGAATAGAAACTAGAGCTGAACCATTAATTAAATAGTTCCAATATTCCAAATCGAAAACCAATTAAGATTCCGATTAAACCAATTTTAAACGTTTCCAATTAAATGGGTTTTTTGGTTTTGATTTTATTTTTTGTTGCCGGCCAGTTAATCGTTTTGAGTATTCAGTAAATATCAATTCGAGTTAACCGTTCTAGGTCCAAATGAGAGACAAACCTATTTTTGAAACCCAATAAAGAAATCTGATGCAGCTGGTCTTGAATCATAGCATCTAGGCCAAAACCATGACCTAAGAAATAAAAACAGTTTAAATTAATTAATGGGGGAGGATTTTCCACGATGCCAATGTAAGAAAGAATCTATACGCTACATCAATGAGGGTCTTAAGAATGGTATCTTCTATAGGATCCACATGGGGGCCACATGATCAGAATAGGAGATTATGTTAGAGGGATATATTAGAATCTGCACAAGGGTGGCTCATGCTTCCTTTTCCCTAAATTAATTTACATCACTATAAATCACTAGAGAGTGTCTATAGAATACTATAACTGTTAGAAAAAAAATGCTCAGAAATGGGGATTTTGCATAAGAAAACGAAAAAGAAGAGAGAACAAACAAACAAGCACACAACACCAAGGATTTTACATGGTTCACCCCCAAGAAGGTAGGCTACATCCACGGTCGGTGATAGAAACTGGTTTCAATGCTTCTCTAAAGAAAAATTACAAACCCTCGAATCTCTCCTTACCCTTTCAATGAGATAAGAACACTTTATAAGGAAACCCTAATCCAAAAAGGTACAGAAATGCCCCTAGAAGCCCAAAAGACCCACTAGGTCTGGTTCAGATCAGAACTAAACATATGTCGAAATACATATCGATTCGAAGGTCTCGACGAGCTTTACAGGATATCCACTTTTAGGCCTTTCTGGCGTGTTTCGAAGCCGAAATGGTACTCTAAAGATTCCCCACAGCACTTTCTGTACCAAGATCAGGCTTCACCAATAACAATAACTAATCGGTGTTTTAATCGTTATGTATGTATAATGGCCGGGTTCAATTGCGTACATGTATTAACTGGTTCAAAACCGACAATGTAACAATTCAAAATCAAACCACACTGTTTAATAAATTGTTTCACTTTTTTAAAACCAAAACCAAGCCAATTAATAAATGGTTTCTTGATTCCGGTTTAAACAGTTCGAGTTTAGTTAACGGTTTTGAAACTTGGTATCTAAGGAGGGGATTCCTTTTTCCTAGGTCTATCTGTTCTCAAAATCTCAGCTCTATTCAATATACCACCTAGCATAACTTTTGGTGGATGACCTCTAAACCCGCCAGTGTAGAGAACCCCTCAAGCAAAATCTCAAGTATTTCTTCTTCTACTAGAAGTACAAACTAAGCAACCCTGCACAGGACACATGAACTAAGAACATAGCTTGTTTGATTAGGTTTTTAAAATTTGTTTAAAAAAACCATTACACTATAGGGAAATTGAAATTGGTCTTCAAGACTACTCCAAAAAAGTATTCTTGGTGAAACAGAACCAATTTTCATAGCAAAGACCAGATTCCACACTTCTTAAAGTCAGTAACTTGAACCCTTTTTAACAATGAAACAGATGACATATCTTTATACAAAAGCCAAGATTATGAAGGAATGCTGATCTGCATATGAGTACATCTCATTCGCAGATCTTATTTCTGTCATTTTATTACAGTTTATGATGAACACCCCTCACACACCAAGCAGATAACTAAATGCTAAAAGCCCTTCTTCTTCTTCTACTAGGAAGTATTCCCCAAACCTTGAGCAACCATACTGTGAACCTGACCAATTCAAAAAGAACAAATAATCCCACCAATGTAACAACTGTGAATATCGTCTTGACTCTTGTTGGAGCTATGGAAAATACTGTACAGATATATGTTGCCGTCATTGAAACCATGGCAAGCCGTAGGCCTGCTCTGAGAGGAAACCCAATTGTGAGCAAACATATCATTGCCATGGAAGCAAAGAAACCAATTGTATTAATAGCAGTAAATATAGCAAAAACTTCAGGGTCATGAGCCATGACAGCTTGTCTAATCCCTGAACCTTTCCTCCAAATGACATTAATCGGAGTCCAATTGGAACTTTCATTCCCAATAAAACCACTAGGAGGGCTGAGTATTGCTTGGTAGGTCACAGTTGCAATTAGTACAGCTACCACCATCAATCCACTTTGCTTCTCATTAGATGCTTCTCCTATTTCCTTAGTCAATTCTTTCCAAAGGTTCCATGGACAAGGTGGGGGTGGCAGCATTCCTGCTGGTTTGTTTGTCTGAATCTGATCAGCAGCAGCAGGACCTATTTTAGGTAAAACATCTTGAGCTCTCATTGCTTCTGCGCGTACTAACTTCTCTACCATACTAAATTCACCTATTTCATTCAAACCTTGTAGGACAACATCAAAGATGTCCAAAGGCGTGAGTCTGCTCGAGTTCAAGGCATTCACTTCCACCTCAGTGCTAATGGTATCCCAATTTAGTAACAGGTTTATGATCTGCACATTATTCTTTTCTCTTTAAAGATCAACATCAAAATGTTTGAAAATTTTATAGTGAGTTCTAGCAAGTAAATGAATTCATGAAGAACAATCACAAGGATTCTTCTGTGCAATACCAGAAAAGTTCATTCTTAGTACCTAAAATTTGTCTGAAATGAAGTTCTTTGTTTGTCATTGCCTTGTTGGACAATCAACACTTACTAGAAAAGTATTTCGATTCCACATTCTTAAGGATATGTTGTTGATTATTGAATTGGAACACAAGCAAATATACTGGCATGTACGCTGTTATAGATGCCATTCACAGTCTAATTAATGAATGGCATTATTCACAAAAACAAATAACTAAGAAAAAATGTAGAAAGGAAAGGTGATGAAGGATTGACTTGCCTCTCTCTGCTTTCTGGAGGCTGCCAAGTGCAAGACAGTATTGCCATTCTCATCCTTCCAGTTTATGATCTCCTTATTGAACTGTTTCAGCCCTTCCACCAAGACTTCAAATGCTTGAGACTGGTTATTCTTCACAGCCAGGTGAAGAGCAGTCTCACCTCGAACAGTCAACTCTCTGACAGATTCTTGGCTAATGGAAATCAACTCCTTTATGACGATAATTCGACCTTTGATTGTTGCACAATGGAGAGGAGTCTTACCATCTCTGCCTTTGAGAAGGCAAATATCATTCTTGATCCTCAGGAGTTCCCTCACAATCTCAACATGCCCCATTGCTGAAGCAACATGCATTGGACTAAAACCATGTTCATTTAACTCACTAGCAAATGCAGGCTTCCGACTTATAATCTCCTTTACGAAGTCCATTTGACCAGCTAGTGAAGCTATATGCAGTGGATTCTCACCAGAGTCCATTGTAGCTCTTTCTAGTATTAGTGGATCTTCTGCAATTAATGCATGAAATGCAATTATATCTCCAGTACGAGCGGCATCAACCAATTTCTTATCCATTTTTGGAAGGTAAGCAGCAGTACACAGCCAGTGACACTTCTGATATTGCCAGCTATTTATAACAGAAAATGAAATCTAGTTTCTAAGAGAGAGATTGCCTCATTAAGATGACTTCTTGGGTATGTTGGTTTGCTTACTCCACAGGAAAAGCATTTTGCAATATGAGAATGCCTATCGATTTCGCACGTTCATGTTTTGATTAACAGTAAAATCCTGGCATGCAAGTAAGAGTGCATAAACCTTAATTTCATCTATTTTTGGAAACTAAATGAGATGAGGAAGCTTCCAATATCCAAATTTGGCTCTTACCTCAACTTTTGCTCACAGGAAGCAGGGAACTTACCTTACAAGGCTTACTTTACTGGGTTACTCTCTTTACTAAAGATTCCTCGGAAAAACATTTTGAGGAATTAGATCTTGGCCAACCATGTGTCGACAACAACTCAATTTTTTTCTTTTTCATTTCTTTCTTCCCTCCCCAGATTAGTCTCGCTTATTCCAGACTTGGTGAGAATTTGGATGGGGTAGGAGTGTAGGACTGCCCAACCATCTTCTGAACAGTGCTCTTAAAAACAGAGGACCCATGAATCCATGATATTTTAAGCTCGCCATTCTTAAAAAACTGCCTCTGATGCAACCTGACACATTATTATTAGTATATTATGGAGCTGTACTGATAATCTATGGAGCCATTCTACTAAAGCCATCACAGTGTAGCTTAGAGAATCCTCAAAATACTTGAGAGGTAATAAGGCAGTTTCATCTTGTGAAGAGGAAACAAAAACTTTTTTAGTGAAGGAATACTATTATAGCCATGATGAAAATCAGTATCAACCATTTGATATCATGAAACCTAATTTTCCAATACATAGTAATATATATTTGATAAGTATAAAATGGTTCACCTGACTGATGGTTCAACTCATCTGTTGTTCCACCCGAAAACCAGGTAGACAAGCAAATTTGACAACAGGAAAGAATATCTCTAACTGGGCTGAACCCAATCAACTCACCTAAACATAGAATCAGACACTAACACACTTCATACATTGGAATCTTAAAGTATACACCAGCATATGAGCTCAGTTTTCTTACAACAAACATTACTAGAGATATGATAACTGACCAAAACCACACATAATAAGTATATTTGTTGACTTCACTCATGAGCTTTAATTTCTCTATTTTATTCATGGTTTGGAAATTCGGATAGGACTCAGGCTGATTCGATTCAAATCGGTCCCGTTTAAGCCCGATTCTAAACATACCGAGTCCAACCAAATTAAGCTGAGTTGGGGCGAGCCTGGCCGGTTCATTTCTAATTCTGACAAATTCCATGACGATTCGATTCAAAATTGACACTGAATTGATAAGACCGATCCTGTAATGATTACGAGTTTTAAAACCTTGATTTCATGGTCTACACATTGACTACTTCCCCTCTCCAGAGTCCACACCAAATAAATAAATGGATAATAAAAAGAACAAGGTCTACTCCAAATCCATAGAATTTATTATTATTCCACTTCTCTGTAACCAATTTTATCCACAAAACCAGCTTCAGTATAATACATCCAGGGCAAGAAGAGAACAAATAATCTATAATGGCCAAAAAGAAGTCTCTTGGATCTGTTTGTGAAAACAATTGGCCAATAACAATTCCCAGATTCTGGGTTTCAATAAATGGAGCAAAATTTCCTGCCCTGTTAAGTGATACAAATTAGAAAAGGGTAAAATGTAAAACCCTTCCAAACTCGTTCTATAGCTCTGAGGGACATGCTTAAAGTCCAGGTATGGCTTCCAGATTGTACTTCTCAGAAGCTGAAGTTCCAGTATCCTGGCTCTCTTCTAACCTTGGTTTCTTTATGGAATCAAGAGTTTGCAGATATGAATATGACGCATTACGGCTGGAGGCCGGGCCTGGATTGCTTATCCTGCTTGCAAGGAAGCGACGTATCAGACCCCTGAGGAATGGGGCCATTGTATCTGGCTCGCGTTCTAGGTAGTACATGATTCCTCCCATGCACATACAGAATAAAGCCACCTGTCAAAGTTAGGAAGTCATAAACTGATGTGCCAAACTTTAATATAACTATTTCTGCTCTGTCTAGGACCCTGTTATAGTGTTACCATTGCTGTAACCACCATTACCCCTTACTTCCATCAAGGAAGTGGAGGTGGTTTTAACTGCTTAAACAACTGCCACTTGTCCCATGTGTTAGAGCCCTTAACAACTCAAACAACGGCTCCAAAATGTGCCTGGGCTGATGTGGCAATTTGGACCACATCAGCCAACAAAACATGCATGATGAACACTGTTATTTTATTCCAACACTTTGCGAAACATGGAGAACAAAATTAGAATTCAAAAAACTGCATGTTCTATACATTGTTCTGTGGATGAAGGAAACTCAAGTCATTTGTCTAAGCAGAGAAACTTTTTCTGGGACATCAACAGATGGAATTCAGCAACAATACGAATAATGTTATCTACTCCTCAGACCCAAAATGTAAACTGGTTCAGCTGGTTCTGTTAATTGCTTTTTCAGTATTTTTTCCCGCAGAGGAAAGCAATTAGTTTGGCTAAGTACGCAGTTTGAAGTACTTAATCAAACAAAATCCTGTTGTCCCAAGCAATAAATCTGGACAAGACTGTAGGTATGTAAGATTTATACCTCAGCATTTTTAATATCTGGCAGAAAATTGCGATTCACTAATATATACCACAAAGAGTCACCAGCTCGTGGAAGAACATATAGAGCCAGTTCTGAACGTCTGGCTTTCTTCTCCAATAGGACAGAAAGAGCAGCAATTCCGCCAGCCATCCAATATACAAGTTTGTGGTCCTTTGCTGCCACCTTTCTGTGTAGACATATGACACCCTGCATCCCCCAAAAAAATCAACATTAAGACAACAAGTTCATGAGGACAAAGAACTCCATAAAGCTCTAATTACCTAATTACCTGAAACATTCCAACAAAAGCAGACAAAAATGTTGTTGATCGAACAGCGCCTTTAATAGCATTCCAGCAGGTATAAGCTGGAGACTTCATAAACTAATGGGACATCAGACAAAGAAGAATCAATTTCAAGGTACAGCTGCCCGAAATGGATTTAACAAATATCTATTACAAGGAATGTGCTTTACTTTTTTTACTGCGGACAACAAAAGCAATACAAGTCAACTGATGGAATCATTAACACATTGCACGCATGAAGTTACATGCTTTAAGGTAATGAGCTATTACATAAGATTACATCTGCTAGACCACATGATGACACAAGTATATTCTGTGCATGTGCAACACACAAACAGAAATGGAGGCATCATATTACTGAAGAAAGTTTAATTGCATGAAGATCTCATGTCCTCACTTCAAAATCACATCCTCTGCATGTTTTCAAGTCAAACCTAGATAATGTTTTAACATAAATGAACTTCAATGTAACATTTTCTTGAAACCCAACAGACTCACATGTTGATTATAACTCAGACGATCAGAAGAGACATGCAATATACAGCTTTCCTTCCTTTCAAGCATTACCGGCAGTTGATTCAATAATTCCAACAATATAACCTCTACATTATTGTGCCCATAATATTTATCCGATTATATAGTATAGTATGTAAAAACACAAATGATTAAAATACAGGGGAAGGAAAACACAGAGACTGAAGAGGTCAAGGATAATGTGAAAAAGATCAAGGGAGTGAGGCATCCCCTCAGACGGAAAGTTCAATGTAAAGCAGAATTATCCAACTTCGATAGTTTGACATTTATATTTCACCCTAAAAAACTTATTTGGGAATGACAAACCCATCTTACCAAAAAAAAAAAAAAGAATGACAAACCCAAACAATTAAACAATCCAAACCACAACTACACAAATCATCAGAGTGGATACAATAGCATCTTGGATTATTCTCCTGTTGTGCTCCTTCCAATGTCAAACTTGAAGCAGAATTCCAGCAAGAAGAGAAGATGGCCTTGTTGTTTTGAATTTGGTTTAATTATGGTTCAAGTTTGGCTCAAGTTAAGCTTAGTTTTAGTGCCCAATGGGTTATATGGGTCATGGACTTAGTATTTTTTTTTAGTTTTCTATTGTAATGGGCCAATTCTATAAAGCCAAATATTAGGGATTTAGGTCCTATACAGGGTAAGAGGATTAAGTAGTTAGTTTTTATTTTGTAATGTTCTAGAATAGTTTCTATTTTGAAGATAGACTTAAGCTGCAAGCGATCCCTCCTGCCATATGTAGGGGTTTCTTACTTGAGTGATTGCTATGGAGTTATAAATAAAGACAAGAGGGCATAACCCCAAATGATTTTGGCTATTAAAGAAACTTGTGCTATGTGAGATGCATACTACTGTGGTGAATCATGCCTAGGTGATGAGGTCTAGATTGGATGGTGGTGAAGCCTCTCATAGGCCTTGGTGGTGAAGCCAGGTATCCCCTCTCTTTTCTCCATCTTGTTCTCAGTTTCAGCAAGCTACAAGGTGAGAGTGTGGATGTCTAACAAGGTCACTCGAATCCATCTTGATAATTCGATTCCACCTTCCTTGAGTCCATTCTATTTCTTTTGTTTTAGTTTTATTCACTCTATTATCCACTAATCTCTTCCTAAGTTTCTATTCTTGCACATCAATTTTGTTCACTTGTGTTCTCAGTCTTCTCTTAAAGATTCCCACCCATCCGACTGTCAGATTGAGCCAATTTTGGATATGATGTTCCTCACTTATAGTACTACATCTGCCAAGAATTGCAGCATCATCAGATCTGGAACTTGGGAGATCTACACATTTTAGTAACTTGCTATTTTCTGTTTTCCTTAAGTTTCTATTTTCTCTCCACCATGATTATTCACCACCTGACCGTTGGTACCTATGATATTTTAGCCACAAGTACAGCAGGCTTCAGCCAGCCTTTGATCAGTTTTTCAGCCTCATCAGTTGGCTGGTTCTTTAGTTATCGATCTACTCTATATCTGCTCTAGTTCTCTAAATCTGGGTCACTGTGATTCTGTCCTATGGGTTACTTTCTCTAAATCTGGGTCACTGTTTTTCAGCCTCATTGGTTACTTTCTATTTATGGGATTTGCCATTAATTCTTTGATTTGAGTATTCTCTTTTGGTGCAGCCCATAAGAAATTCAAATAGGGTTTCGGAACCCCAGGATCGCCACCATTTTGGAGATTCTATTCACATTCTAACCATGGTAGCCAATAGAGAGATTCTCCAACAATTCAATTCCTATAACAGTGAAACAGATTCAAAAATTTATACCCTCACTACTGTTGTCAGTTCCATTCAGACAATGATTGAATCTACGCAAACTTCTATTGACCGATTGATGGCTTCTGATAAAGGAAAGAGTCCCATGAAATCTGGGGATTCTTCCAACTCCATCCCACAGGACCCTTCTCATGGTACACCACCACCACCACCATATGGATTTGGTCGATATGATAATTATGGAACTGAAAGAGGAGCAAAACTGAACGTCCTCGATTTTTATGGGGACAACAACCCAGAGCAGTACCTTGACTGGGCTCACAGCTTGGAAATCTTTTTCATATGGTATAGGTTGAACGAGGCCAGAAAGATCTTATTTGCAGAGGCTAAGCCGAAAGGCACGACTCGAGTGTGGTGTATCACACATTATCAACAAAATCGGACTCAAGGCATTGGTTTAGTCACTACTTGGGCTGAGATGAGTGAAGCCATGAACCGGAAGTTCTTGCCTACCGACTACAAACAGTGTATGCACTATGCACCTCAGGTTTGCACATTCTTTTTTTCTAAAAGTATCAAAAAAATGTATTAAAAAAAATAAGAAAAAAAAGGAACAAAATTAACGTCTAGGCATACCCAGACGATTACAAAAACACAAAATGAGAATGGAGGCCCCCACCTTCGGCATTGCCATCAGCAGGAAGAGACCAAACCCAAAAGGCTATAATGCTCTTTCTAGTGTTTTAATGAGTATACAGGTTCCAAGCATGGAAGAAGTGTGTCCATGAGCCCAAGCATCATACTAGAACATCTAAAGCTACTCAAGAGATTTTGTCATGGATTGGTAGAGCTCAAACTGGAAGATCAAGTCAAGCCATCCATGAGGATTCAAGCAACTCAAGCTAGAAAGGGAAGATTTATTTGTAGTTTGCTTGAATGTATCCTAGGTCTTGTGCTTCATCTTTAATAGCTAGATAGTCTTAGGATGTAATGTTCCAAATGCTCATGCTCAAGCTCAATCACTTATGGACTTAAATTGAAAAACCTAAGATAGGTGGCTCTAGTGTAGAAAAACTAAGTCAACTAAACCTAAATGGTTTACATCCATCATTGAATTGACTTAGACCTTTGGTAATCCTTAAGGACCTTATCTTGATTCACTTGGCATGACATAAAAGCTTACTGGAAATTATGTCCAAGTGTTGATGTGCTTAAAAAATTGTAAAAGGTCATTTCTACACCTGGCGGTCGACCGGTTGCTAATTGGGTAGACAACCGGTGTGCATACATGGGCGGACGACCGAATCACAGTCCACTGGTTACCAAGAGCACCCCTCTGTAGACAGATGCAAAGGTCAATCGACCGGTGCATCATCCAGAGGATGTCCGAGAGGAGTTCTTCTCAGTCTACATCGCGGCGGCCGACCAGTTCTGTATTAGCAGTTGACCGGAGTTCACAAAATAGATCCGTTAGACTCCATAACGGCTAGTTTTTTCGTATTGGAAAGAGCTCTGTACATAGTGATTTAGTCATGTTTCTATAAGAGACATTGGGGAAAATACGTGGAAACGCTGCCGGGCTAAAAATGTGAAAAAATCCAACCACGATCATGCTTAAACTTGCATACCTTATGAGCTAACAGCAAAGAAGTAGTGAGCTACAACTTGCAAATTCAATCAGCCATTGAGCAAAGAACATCTAAGAAAGAGGATCAACATATGTGTTGATACTTGGAGTTCAACCTATCTAAGAGGTAATATTGTGCGAGTTTTTCTCCTACTCTGCAAGGAGAGTGTGAAGGTCCCCCCCCCCTCACTAAACGGAGATTGTTTGATCACAGTGTTGATCTTGGGGTCAAGGTGTTGCTCCCTCCTTTAAACGGAGATTGTTAATTCCAAACCCGTGAGGGTTTTGGGAGTGGATGTAGGACAGTGGCGAAACCGTGCCAAACCATTATAAATCTTGTGTGTATTGCCTCTCTTTGTCTTTTCATCTCCATTGTTCATTTCATTGTGTTTTACTAACATTTATTTGGAGATTTGACATAGCATACCGCTGAGGGTTGGAAGGAGTTTTTTATTTGGATTTTATTTCACACTTCCCTATTCACCAATCCTTAGGTTGACTATACAGTCCTACAGGGATTGCAAACAGAGCCACATCCAAATCCTTACAAGGTTGCATGGATGAACAACACTATCTCAAGATTACTGTAAGCGTTTGCTCACCTACTCTATTCCGTCTATTGGTGGATTCGTGGTTCGTGGATAAAGTACAGTGTGACACCCTCCCTCTGAAGGTGTCATATTCTTCTTTGTTAACCGTGGCTCTTCGATAAAAAGGTACAACATTGTGGGTATGCAAAAACCTACTCTTTCAAGCACTGTAACAAAACCAAGACATTTCTTCCCGCTAAAGATCTACCCAACATTAAGCTCAAGAAAGTAGCAGGATTGTTCCTCCTCTAGCCTGTTGACTCAGATGGCCTCCTTGGTCCTTCTCCAAACTTGACAAAGTCGAGTTCTTTTCAGAGGAGAGTTCGTGCAGTAGCACTTGACTGATTAAACCAGTATGACCGAGTTTCGAAACCCAAACCCAGACGGAACCAGTCCAACCTGGGTTTTTGGTCCACTAAGGGTTGGAAGTAGTTTATATTTATTATGTCTTTTATTCACAAAGTAGGATACGTAGGACTAGACTAGTTATTTTGAACTCTATTTAGAGTTGGGCTAGGAGATAGTTTTACATTCCAATTAGGATTCTCTTGATTTTCGTTTATTTAAGCATTGTAAACCTACGATGGAGATGGTGAATTGAGTAGAAAAAATATTGGGTTTTATTCTGCATGAGTGTGTGGTTGTGTGCTTCCTCTTTCCCCCCTGTAACTCTGAGACTCATCTCAGAATTCTCCCTTCTCCTAACCGACCTCCACCACAAACAACCCATGTACTATTATTTCTCTCCTGACTCTTTAAGTTGCTAGAAAATCCAGAAATCAACTAAATTTATGTTTCTCAAGTCTTCTTTTTTCGGTTCACTTTTCTCCTCTTTGTGAACCTGGTTTGTCTGGCACATGAATAAGGATGGGCTACAAGAAAAGATGATAGAAAATAAAATGTCAAAGAAGACTTCAAAATAAGTGAGCATATTGCTAATCAACGACAATCTACAGTCAACTAAGGAAGCCAGGACCATTCCAACCAATATATGATAATATGAATGGATACAACTAATGTGGGGTATTCTGCAACTGAGATAACGAAGCACTAGCGATAAAGATTAGTTTATTAGAAAACATGCATATAGATATCCTAGTAGCTGTGTGTGTGTGTGTGAGTGTGTTTTGTTTGACAATTTGGTGTCTGTCCTATGTCAAGCAAACACAATACAAATGGAGAAAAATAAAATTGAAAAAAGGAATTTGAGAGCAGTGGAGTACCTTTTGTAAGTGAAGAACAACAAATGGTACAAAAGTCAAAGAGAAATACAGGGGAAACGTTTTTCTGAAGGTCGCAGATGCTGCATTACCATTGTGAGCTAAACACGAGTTTGTGCCTGGATGTATTATAGAACAAGGAATTATAGAAGGAAACTCCTCCAATTTTACTGAGCTAGATCCCTTTCTGTTTGTTAAGTAAGCTGACAGAGTAACAACATCTACTGGACCACCTCTACAGCTATCCCTCACAGCCTTGTAAACAGGTGCTGCAACTGGCCCAGTCTTCTGAATAAAACTTTGATATGACTTTGGCAAGCTCTCAGGACGCATTACAAAGGCATACATAACCTGAAATATAAAATAGAAAAGATTGTTCATGAGAGAATAATTTTTATATTATTTTTTTTCGAAATTGCAATCTACTAGTATAAATATATTGATGGAACTCCATTAAGCACTGAAGAAAGTATAAAAGCTACTAAAAAGGAAATGAACAACAAAATTTTGAAGAAAACAGAAGATAGCTGTCTTTATTGAACATGGGAGGGTGAGAAATGGAAAGACAGTGAAATAGATTAACTTTCCAATCACAATATTATCTGTTTAAAATTATTAGGTCAATATCCTAAGTTGCTCTATAAACTATGATGTACTGGACTTGGGTGCCACGCAAATGTCCAAGATAACCAGACAGAAAGGAAGGGTATGCTGAAAAAGTTATCATCCAATGCAAAATTAATTAGTTCTGGGTTTTTTTTTTTTTTTTTTGGTAGGTAGTTCTGGTTTATTTTAATCCTCTAAAGATAACAAACAGTAATTCAGATCAGAAAGGACATAGTGACAGAAAGGGTATGTTGAAAAAGTTATCATCCAATGCAAAATTAATTAGTTCTAGTTTATTTTAATCCCTCTAAAATTAATAAACAGTAAATCAGATCAGAAAGAAAGGGTATGGTGAACAAGATGCAGCAAGATATCTTTCTCCAGCTCATTAGTGAATCAGTAAGGAGAATGCAGACAAGAGCTTGAAAGAAAGTACCTGCTTCAAGGGAAGAACAAGGAAACTTATAATGGCAGAAAATATGCAGCAAGAAAAGTGGAAAAAAACACATAAGAGGGTACATTTTTGAATGACATGCATACCTTACTTTTTCTTTGAAATAAGTAGGATATGGTGGTATTTAAAAATGGCAAAACATGATTTGTGATTGGAATAGAACATACATTCAAATTTGACAAGGTTAAAGAAATGCTTAGTCAGATAAATTTTCATTTCCAGCCAAGACTAATCTGTGTTTGAGCTCTGTGTTACCTGAGCACATGCTAAAGCAAACAACAAAGTATCGCCATGTCTCAAATGGCTTCCCCATAGGTGAAACTTGTTCTTGGATTTTGCCGAATTATAAGCACACTGAGAAAACAAGGAGAGTCATAAGCATGGTGAAGAAAGAGAGTTCCAATTCTGATCATCTTCAGCTTGATAGAAAGTTGAAAGGAAAAGTAGCCAATATCTTTTACCTGGGCAAGCCTAGCCAAAAGGTACAAAGCAAGGGTACGCCTCCGACTAGAGTCGTCTAATGCTAAAATAGACAATCCTGCGACCGAACCTGCTAAAATTCTGCTCCATCATCCCTTTAACTAAGTCATAAATATGGAATAGGTACCATCATACATTACACAAACAGTCCATAATGAAGATCACCCAAGTAAACTTTTTAAAAACTAAAAGTTAATTAACAAATCATATTGTGCAGCAGAACTTACATATTAAATGGAGTCTCTTTCTTTCTAAACTTTCTCAAAAAACATCTCAGGGCATGATAAGATCCAGTAAAACCACCAAAAAGTAGCCCAATACGACAAGCTTCTTCTCTCACTATCAGATCCTTCTCTGACACAAGTTGCTGCAAGTAGCAAGAAAACATGTTTAATGTCAGCATGACAAAACTTAAAATATCTCTGAAATCCTTTCAGAGATTACATGCAACGAAAACACTCTGGCTTTGAGATAAATAATGCATATTTACTAGATTCTGGTCAGTCCTTTTAAACAGTAAGCAAAAAGCAATAAAGAAAAGGTAACCTCAATGAGAGAAGGGAGTAGCTGAAATGATTGCAAATCTCAAAACCATTGACATCAAATGATTGTGACCACTAACAAAAAAGGCAAGGTCATTGGGAATACAGCATCTTGCTTTTTGATCCTTGAATATACCAAAAATTTTCAAAAGTGCAGCACTGAAAGATTCCTCTGGGTAGATCTTTTGTTGATTGGAATAGCAAATAGTCAAGTTCCTTCCTTTTCTAGCACTAGATAGCAAGAAAAATTAAATAATGTGTAGCTCAGTGACTAACTTTGCCACACTTTGTTCTTGGTTTGCAGATTGGGTTCCAAATGGGAGCTAGGGAGGCTAACCTAAGTAGTGCTTGCCTGCCTAAGCCGCAATTCATCGGTTTCTCAGTGAGAATACCCACAAAATCCAACATAGGCTTAAGTTTTGTGTATGCATGTGTGCATTTGCATGTTCCCAACTTTATCCATTTCATCTTCAGAAAGTGGCTCCAAAGGTGTAGTAGGACTGTTAAAGATTGTAGGACAATCAAGTGACTATAAAAGTTAATTTGAGCTCCCAAAAAACAAAAATGTTTTACATGGATTCTTATGATTTGATTTTAAGCTCTTAAAAGTCATTTTATGCTTTTGTTTTTCATGTGCAATAGACAGAAAACAAATTAACCATAAAATCAGGAATAATTGAACTGGGATGCACAATGTAGGTATTTACATATGACAAATTAGTAGCCTAGGCACCATCACTCAGAAACCCATTTGTTTCCTTTCATTATTAACCTAGGGTCCTCATCTGCTCTGTCCAAATTCTTAACTAGAGAACTATGCAGCTAGAACAGTGCTGCCAATGCTGATCAACATTCAAATGTGTTGTAATAAAAACTGAAAAAACAAAAAGAAAAATCAAATGTCAGACATCTACTACCAAATGATTGTTGAAATTAGATCTCCATATTCCTGTTAATTTCAAAAGAAAAATGACAAAGAATTGTTTATCGAGTATAACAGCAAGATTTTGATTAAAACAAACTGATTATTTATGAATCAAATTCCGCAATTTAAGTTCAATTTAAGAGTTAGCGTCCTGATGACTGATGTTTCCTTGAAATTGAAACAATAATTCAGGATTAATGTCTACATGAACTTAGGAAAAACTTACATCACCTTCCAACTTAGCTAAATCTTCCCTCATATATGTGGATTCGGGACCACCAATGCAAAAACGAAAGTAAGAAACCATTTTATTGGGCATATCCGGATGAGGGTAAAAGCTTAATTTTTCATTTCCTTTTCACCTTCTCCAACAGGTGAAAATTGAACTTAAATTGACTTAATGTTTCCTTGAATAGGAAATGAAAATACATATAATAAAAGAATGGGCAAGAGATTGCTGTCTAGTCGTGCAGCGCCTGCACCCGAAAAAGTTCCAATTCTCTTTGGAAGAGAGTTCTTAATGTTGTATGTAGTTTATTACAACGTAGAAGACATATCGAATGGTGGGAACTAAATGATTCTAGTGCAGAACGTTACACGTTTCAATCATAGAACTTAAAAAGGAAAATCATGCACTGAGCACTCTCCAATATCGCAGTTAGATTATAGACATTTGTCTTATTCCTCATTTACTGATTCTACATACAGAGCATTCAAACTGATTTGATCCAAAATCAATTAATTCATCGAATAATTTTGAAAGAGAAATCCTACCTTGAGATCCAGGAGGGATTCATAAGACTGACCCCGCGCGAGCTTGAAAGCACGAAGAAGGATCCCGATACCAACACGTACACCATAAGATAGAAGGAAGCTCTGGCAGAGGTTACCAATGGCGTTGGCAACGCATGACCCATCCGCGTGATCACAGGGCGGTTGGAACCCCCGAGCACGGCGCTGCCGCCTCTGCAATTCCTCAATCGCATCTCTCAGCCTCTCCTCGGCCTCCATGAGACGGCGCTCGGCTGCGCCGTCGGAGTTTTCGTGAGCCATTGGCGGAGCTGGAGGATCTGTGGGGGAAGGGATGGAGGATTTCGATAGAAAAGGCATGGTCGCCACAATCCCGCAAGCCTTTCCGCATCAGTGAAATCGAAACCAAATGCAGACTACTTGTCACTCTCACACACCAAGAGAGCGAGAGAGCGAGAGAGCGAGAGAGCGAGAAAGCTTCTACCAAAGAAAAAAAAAAGAGAGAGAGCGAGAAAGAGAAAGACATGAGGGAAAAGAAGTATAGAACAAAAATAAAGAGGATTACAGTATAAAAAGAATAGTTGATTCACAATCGCGCAATGTTACTCTCTCCACGTGGCGTTGGCATGTTGGTTTTAGATGTCTTATTATTGGTTAATTTGCCGTTTATCAAAAAAAAATATTAGATAATTGCCACGTGGGGATGCAGTAAGGCGAGTAGTTTTACAACGATTGTAATGGCGAGTGTGGTATTTGTTGTATGTATCCCTGTCCGGTAATAGATTTTCATTTTTGTTTTTTTAATGGTAAGATCCTTGTCCGGTAAAGTTGATAAATCTTTCGACTGGTTGTCGTTTATCACTTAATTTGGTGCTTTTCGTGCTTAAATGAGATTTCAATATATCATATGGTTTCATCAAAAAAATATATATCATATGGTGTCTGGGGTCTGGTGTCTAGAGTCTGGACCAGTGGTCACTGGTGTGTGCACTGTGCCTTTGGCCTTTGCTAGTGGGGCAATGAGCGGGTCCCCCTACCTACTACAAACAAAAAAATTAACTGAGCAAAATCGTTCTCTCTTCCTCTATTCACTAAGTTTGGTTTGGAAAAAATTCCTCTGCAGTATCCTAGTCTTGTTGTATTGTAATGCAGGCCCGAGAGCTCAACACGTGGAAGGTGCAACATCCAACAGTGCTAAGCTTGAGAAGAAAGGAAAAAAAAAACTGTCTTGCATTGAGCTCGTACTGTTGGATGAAGCTTCTTCCACGTGTCGAGCTCTCAGGCCTGCATTGCAATGCACTGCAAGATGCCCACACTGCAGAGAATTTTAATCCGCTTTGTTGTGAGTCCTTGCCCCGAGGGTAGGACCGCTCTCTATTCCTCTATTCTTTTGACACCTTTATCCTTGCCTTTTTCTTTTTTCTTTTTTCTTCCCCTCTTCTTCTCGCGTTTGGTAGGCTCGAGAGCTCGACATGTGAAAGTTGCGACATCCAACAGTGCTGAGCTCGAGAAGAAAGAAAAAAAAAGCTCGCACTGCTGGATGAAGCTTCTTCCACATTTCGAGCTCTTAGGCCTGCATTGCAATGCACTGCAAGATGCCGACACTGCAGAGGATTTTAATCCGCTTTGTTGTGAGTCGTTGCCCCGAGGGTAGGACCGCTCTCTATTCCTCTAATCTTTTGACACCTATATCCCTGCCTTTTTCTTTTTTCTTCCCCTCTTCTTCTCACGTTTGGTAGGTGAATTATTTCTCCTCCCTTCACTTCTCCCTGGATGACTTCTCTAGTTCTCTCGCTCCGAATTTAGTTATCTCGGCCTTGCTCTCTGCTAGGTTGCCTTTTGTAAGCGCTCTAACTAGGCTGTTTCCAGCTCATGGTCTCTTCCTTGGTCTAGTTATATTTTCCCCTTTCTGGCTTGGTTACTGAGTCATTCATTGGGGTTTCATGACGATTTTCTTTCCCTATTTTAGGGTTTCTGCTCCTCTTCATCCTCTTTTGGGGTTTTGGTTGTTATCTAGTTGGTTTTGCGTCTTGTGCCTTTCTTTTCTTATTCCTTTACTTTGTTTTTAGTTTGTTTCTCATCTTCACTCTCTTTTAGGGTTTCTCTCTGTTTTTTCATGGTCTCTTTTACTTCTTTTGTCTTCTAGGTTTTCCTTTCCTATCTTCCTCATTCTCTTCTTAGTGTGCGGGTTTGCTTCACCCCATGTCTAAATCTAGTTCGAGTTCCCCATGTGATGTCCTATCTCGAAGAAGTTTTGGTGGAACAGGTGGTTCATCGTCTTCTTAGTTGGGTCGGTCGAGACTACAACCTCGACTTCCATTTCGCTCAACTTAGAGAGCCTCCGAAGGCTCTAAATCCTGTAAGGGTTCTGTTTCCGACGACTCTGGATCTCATCCCCTTTCTAAGGGTGACCAGTCATTTACCTTCCATTTCTTTGGTTACATTATTAGCTTTTTGAAGCCTACTCGAGATGTTCTATACGATTTCATGGTTTCGCTCTGGGAGCCAAGAGGGGGGCAGTCTATGTCTGCTATTATGATAAGGGGGTTCTTTGTGGAGTTCAGTTCTACCAAGGAGAGGAACAGGGTTTTCAATCTTTCACCCTGGTGGTTTGACTAAAAGTTTATCCACATGGTTCCTCATGCTCTTGGAGATTATTACCATAAGGAAAGAGAATCCCTTCCAATTTGGATTCAAGCTAAGGTCAATTCCTCCAAGTTGCTATGAGGCTAAGGCTATTAAACAGGCTATCTCCTGTGTAGGGACGGCCTTGGAGATGATGCTTAACCCAGTTGAGCTGGGTCTCCCACAAGACAGTGCTAGAGTCAAGTGCTTTACAAGAAGTGTTTTGTTTGTCTATAATCTAAGATTCGGAACTCTACTGGTGAGGTTCATCTTGTTGATTTTAAATATGAACTTTTTTCAATTTGTTTATTTTTCATGATTCGGCTATCTCCCCCCTCCTCAAAGTATCTCCTAACATTAATTTACACCCTTGGATTTTTTTCGACAACGTTCTCACACCCCTTTTATGGTAAACTTTTTTCAAAGTTGATTGTTTGGTGAATGCTACTAACATTGGCACTTCTTCCATGTCCTCGGATTTGGGTTTCACTTGTTGGCAATCATGGGATCATCTCTTGGTTCAACCCATCCCATAGGAATTGAAAAGATCAAAATTGAATTTTCTTGATCCACCTCCATGGTTGCCCATGAGAAACCAATAACAATAAACATAGGGTTTGGTATAAAAATTTTCACCAAACCATCTCTTTTCTTGTCCCATAAAAATTAGGGTTTTACAAGAGAAGAGAAAAACATCTCTTTTCCATCCTATGGAAAAAGGAAACCATCCCATACCTGAATGCGCAAAGGAAAGAGATCGATTCGGGTTTCTTTCACATCCCATGTTTACCAAATAATTAAAAACTTAATGCATTAAAATAAACATCAAGATCTGCTAATCTGTAGAGCCTCAAGTGTTGTTCCTCCTCCAGATAATGATTCTTCCCCTAATGAGCACTTCAAGAAAGCCCTAACTTGAATCTCCTTGATGCAATTGAAGATCCACAAGCCAAACCAAAACTTCTTCTCCAAGAACAGGATCCAATCCAAAAAACTAGAGTTTCCAAAACCCTAACCAGCCTCACCACTCAAGAGAGCAAGAGAGCAAGGGAGAAGAGAGAAGAGATAGGAGAGAGAGACGATTTTCCAGGGGGGAATTCGGCCAAGCTATGCTGGTCGTACCCCTAGCAATGTTTATATCGATGGGACTCTCTCCTGTTTTGACTTAAATCATATTAGGCTTCCTTGATGGGCTTCTAATTAGTGAAGAAGCAGAATCTAAAAGGAAAATAAAATAATTAAAATTTTAATCTTTATGGGCCTTTAATTGTAATTTGCATCAAGTCTATTTAAGATTAAACAAATTAATTATTAATTAACAAATTCCAGAAATACCCTTGCATAATTATTATGCACCAACCCTCCACTAAACAACATCATCATCATCATGGAATCTAGGGCATGTACATTAGTACTACCAAACCTCATTCCCATGGTACATGTCCATATTAAAGCGTCTGTGTATGTGATCGGAATCCACAAAACACGATTAAATTATTTAATAAAAAACATAAATATAATATATCATTTTATGTGAAAATATGTTTTACAAAACAATTTAAAAAACGGTACAGGATTCTGAATCTTATCCGACCATCCATAGACTAACTCTCTTTAATGTTCTTCAATCGAGCAATGGAGACGAGTGACTGTTTCACTCACATAATATTTACGCATTCCCAGAACACCGGCTTTAGTTGTCTTGAACCTCAGTCATTGGTGAACCAAATATTACGTTCACATCATGCAGTGGCAAGGCCCTCTCAGGTAATGGGTCTTGATGACACATGTCTGTCCCAAACCTACATTTGACAGTAATACATGAGGGAATCGATAAAATAAGATTCTTCACCAATATACACCCATGTGTGTACTCGCATTCGTACCCCGACATCAATATGTCTAGCCATACCCAATGCGACGACCATATGATAAGGGTGCCTAGCCCAAACCCTAATTGTGACTACCAATTTATGGACATTCATTGCTCAAAAAATTTATATTGCATGTGATCATATTAAACCAAAATGTATGAAATATTTAATACAAAGTAAACTGAGTCAAACCAATATGAACCGGGTTTGATGGACACACATATCCAACATCACTAACCCTCATTCTAGTGCTCCTTTTGTATTGAAATCTGACACCAAGTTGCTTTCTAATCACACCTCGATGGCAAATTCTGAGGTCTATACTGCTACCCCTATGGACTGTGAAATTCCTACGCTAGGTCCATCGGTCAAGCCACCCTCTATGTCAATATTTGAGGAATGTGAAGATTTTCTACTGACCAATATGTTCATGGATACCTTTGGTGAACCTTTACCATCATTGCTTCATGCCTGTAATCAAGTACTAACCAAGTTGTTTGAATCGGCTCCCAATGTTGCTATTTTGAGGGATTCTGTAGCTCATAGCATTTCGTGCAAAAGAAAGACCGAATCTATGATGGCAAGAATAAGAAGAATATTGTAGCCTTTCTTGGATAAAAGAGAAGTATGCAGAAGAATATTGGGAAATAGAATATTGTAGGGCTGTAACACATTTAGTCTTCACTCTTCACAACATGGTGTTATAAATTTTTTCTCTTTTTTACCCATGTTGATATAGTAGTTCCATCTAATTCTTTCTAAACTGAATTTTAAAAATTGCTTATACACTCAAACTATTGTAACACACCTTTAAGGGCAACAAAAGTAACAATGAAATCATGTTATTTTTTTGAGGGATGACTTCTAATCCTTTGGTGATTATTCATAATGTTTCTAACTAGATCAATGATTTGCATGTATATAATCTTATCTCTCTTCAATCCCAAAACTTACAGGTTTTAAATTGTTCTGACTTCATCTTTAATAGTTACTCTTTAGTTAATTTGTTGTCTGAGCTTCCAGATGGGGATCAAGCTGTAATTATGGTTGTGAATGGTTTTTTTAATCATGCTAATGTTTGGCGAAATGGACTTCCATTATTTATAAATGTAAATGGATAATTTTGTGAACATGAATTGGTGGTGTAGGAGACAAGGTGGAAGCCATAGTAACAGGTCTTTTGCAACGGATCCAAGGGGCAAGGGCTTTAGGATTAACTTCAATTGAGATCAGAACCAATTCGAATTAGGTGATCCAACTCGCATCTTCTTTTGAATGCAATCGATGGTCATTGACCTATTTCAATATATTTTGGATATAAAGTTTTTTTTGAAGAATTTCGGGAGTATGTTTTGGTCTGAGACCATGGACAATGATATGGTTTTTTCTATGGTTTCTTTTTTTTTTTTATGAGAAAAGAGAAATATATATTAAACCTAGGGCATATTTACATCTAAAGTTTGCATAAAGAGGGAGTTAGAGGTTATGGCTTTAAGAGCCCAGAACCGTAAAAGAAAACTTAAATGGTCATCCTGACTATAAACAAAAGAAGCACCATTGGACGTGTCTACAATGTTCAAAAAGAGGTTTAGAAGTGTCAAAGGCCAAGGAGCTTGGGATGGAGATGGAAGAAGACCAGGCAATGTCTTGTTAGAACACCAAACTTCTTTCACCTTCAAACCTAGTTTCTTGGCTTGCTCTAATCCAGTGAGAATTCCAGTAAGTTCAGGTTCCAAATAATGCTTAAGAGATAGTGTTCCAGCAGCAACCAAAACAAATTTGCCCTTTAACAAAATGCATGAAGACCACCCTGTAAATCCTAAGTCTTTAGGTTCAAATTCTACACAAACAGACAAAGGAAAATCCAAAGTAGGTAAAATTGGAAGAGAGGTAAAACAAGTATCCTCGTCATTAATAACATCCCAGGATAAAATTTGAGGTGGGGAGATATTGAGGTCATTCAGCCAATGATCAACCTTCCTCAAGATAAGCATAGGGTCAGCTTTGCCAGATTTAAATAAAATACAGTTCCTGGTCTGCCAAATAAAGTAGCAAGTTAAAATAACAACTGAAAAAAATCAAATCAAAGATGGCTTGTCCAGCTTGTGATTCATCAAGGTAGAAATACAAAAAATTTTCAGAGAGGAATGGGATAAAAACTCGGTTCTCAGACCCAGGGATCAGCTGCCCAGATATGTTTGACCCAGTCACAAGAAAGGAAGATATGCTAGTGGGTCTCGACACAAGTGCCACATGAAGCACAAGTGGGATCGATCTGGGTCCATTTTGAAATTATATCCTTAACCAGTAACCCTGCATGTAATACACGGCAGAAAAAAATTTTAAATTTAGGATGAAGATCAAGTTTCAAAAAAAATTTCCACCAAGTGGAAAGAGGTAAATCAAGATCAAGGGTTAGAGGTAATATGATTTCTTGGTTTGCTAAAAAGGCTCAATCTGATAGTTTTAGAGGGGTTATTTTTTAGAATTGTATTGACTTTGTAAACTCTCTTTTTTAATGTTTATTTTATGGTTTCTTTCATAAAAAAAAGGAGGAAATTACATGTGCACCCCCCTGTATTTTGCCTAAAATAAGAATAAACCTAAAGTTTCGAAAAATTGGCTTGTACACTTGTAGACACTGAATTTTGTCACCCCTCGATGATGACAACCACAAGACGTGGATTGACATAGTACCTCTCTCAAGGACTCACCCCCACAACCATCTAGCCTACCCCACCACCCCAATAAGGTTCGAACAAACGATACTGAGTGCAAAACACTTGACATTAGCCAATGGTGTAGAAGTAGTGTTAAAAAAGACTGGCGAGAATTCCCCCAACACAAAAATAGTGCTAACACTTGTGTTGAATTTTAAAATATATTTTGACAAAAACTTTGACCACCACCTACACCATTACATAGTGCTCAGAAACACGAATCCAATGGTATATTGCAAATGAAAATCCGACGTCCAGACATGAATCGACACCCAAAAACTACAATAAAGTATTTCTTGGACAATAGAAGGATCCACAGAACTGTGGAAGGGATCCACGGATCCGTGGAACTCAAATGGTGTCCCATATAAAAAATATCTTTTTCTGGTTTCTATAAATAGGACCCCCCCCTCCTTCATTTAGGATCCGAACCTGGAGCCTCAAAGCCCATTTTCTGACTTTTTCCTTCTCCTTTTTGAAGTTATTTTGACATACCGAAGTCCCCTTCTCTTGCGGATAGTCTCTCGATAAGCCCCTCGATGTCCCTAATCCATAAGAATGGAAACCTACCCGATTTGACTTAGAAGTGCATGCGTAATCCATTTTTAAGCCCTACCCTTTTTAGAAAAAATAGGATCAATAGTGATTGTTTGAAAGTGATTTTTATGTATGTTGGACACCTTTGAATGTTCTATAGCCTTACGGAGTCACTTTTTTGTTTCACCTATAAAAAATTTATTTTATTGTTCAGAATTTATAAAAATATTATTAAAATTTATAAAAAAATATCAAATATTAAGAAAAAAAAATACCTATTTTTGTTGAAAAATTATGTACAACATATGTATTATATGTCCAAATTAAAATGGTGTTAAATGCATCATTCCATTATAATGTTTTATACTTTAAGGTATAAATATTTTTAATAGAAATTCTAAATTTTATTATTAATTAAGAAATAAATACTAAGGTTAGGGGATAAATATGAGATAGCTATTTGATTGTTTTTGTAGCTTGATATTATGTTTAATAGTTACTAATACATTACTTTAAGTCATTAATAGTTATTAATACATGTTTTTTTATGTAACAATATAAAAAGTAAGACATTTGAATACATAATGGGGGACCATGGTACATGGCAACATGGAGTCCCGATGACAGAAGATAAAAAGAAATTCAAGTGTCGATATTGTGGGAAGTTGCTTAATTCTGGAGGGGCCACTAGATTAAAATAGCACTTGGATGATGGTCGTAAGGATGTTGCCAAATGCACCAATGTTCCTTATGAAGTGCAGTAGGCCATAGCAAAGCACTTAAAAGGAGGAAGAGAAAGGAAAGCTGAAAGGGAAAGGCAACAAAAAGAGTTTGATGAGGCATTGCTAGAGAGGCCTAGTGTAGAGGTCATTGCAGATGATACTGAATATAGGCCTCGTCCTGATGATTTCCAATTAGAGGCTGAGTTGAGAATCTACCAACAAACTTTGTCAGCTAGTAGACAATTATTGCATTTTGAACATATAAGGGCATATGAGCAGGCAAGACAAGCTGATGGATCTGGTTCAACTGAACCAGAGGCAGTGCAACAAGATAAGAGGAGAAAAAAAGCATAGACAAAATACGAGGGAACCCTCACGGCCCCCACCCTGACCACGAGTACATTCCCCAAATCCCATTCTTCAGCAGGATCCCACCATATTCAGGCAACAAGATGTCTGCCAGCCAACCATCCCGCAAATGCTTGGTAGTAAACAAGATGAAGCACATGATGCCTTTAGCAAGTTTATGTTCTATAATAGCATCCCACCTAATGCAGCACATGGAACATACTATTATGCATTTCTTAACTCTGCAAGGAGGGTTGGCCGAGGATTAAAGGGGCCCACAGCATATGAGTTGATGAATGTCTATTATTAGGTACAGTGTGGAGCATGATGTGGTAATGGGGCTTCATTTAACCAACTCCATTGCCATCCAAAGTCCATAAATCTTACCAAAAATAGATCCATGGGAATGAGCTTCATTCATGGGGCTTCTAACATAACTTTTTAGATATGGGTTGAAAGCAAACAAAAGGTTCTTTTCACATGTGCAAGCAAAAACAGGACGGAGCCCAATCAGCTGCATCTGTAACATTGCTGAATTTTTGTAAGGGCTAAGCTTTACTGAAGCTGAGGATAATATTTATGTTTTCCAATACTATCACTATAGTTTGTCACTTAATGAAGCATGATGTTCCATATGAGCTTCATCCTCCCATCCCTACACAAGATCTGTCAAAGTATCAAAATATAAAATAATATATGAGAAACCTAATAACAATAATTTATAAAGTTTTTTATTCTCATTCCTTGTTATATCATGGATATTGATGCTCCTTATTCATTGGACCATAAGTAAAGGATACATATTTTATAGAACGATGTTATCCCGGAATGCAGTTTTCTATAGTTGACACACTAAGGTTTGAAATTTTGGATTTTGACCCATTTCAATTTTTATTGAAACCAATATATTTTTGTGAAATTCAATTTTGACATTGCAATTTCGACAGCCATTCCGTTTCGATTTGATCGTAATCAAAGTATTTCATGAAATTATGGACCATGCTTGATACATATTATTTAAGACAAAAAATTCTTTTATTTAGCAAAGAAAGGCATAAATGACTAAAAGAAAACAAATAAACATCGACATGCATTTGGTGTTTTTCTTGTTCTTGAGACTTCTTCCTCTGATGCTTCAGTTTCAAATCAAGGAATCGAGAATTCTCCAACCAGGTTTGCGAGGAAGAGACTCCAAAAAAGAATGAGAAAAATAACAAGAGACCTTCCAAGTCACTGAAGTGGTGGATTTGTTGGAAATGACTATAGTTTATTATCTAATTGGTCCAATTGACCAAGTCTATTGCAACATTGCATTTCAATGAAACTTGGGATTCTTCGTTTCATATTTCTTAAGCATTAGAACTTTGTGGAATAACGTTATCTAGTTCGAATACCAAATTAATTATGCAAATGGATCTTGTCTTTCATCTCTACGATTTTTCTTCAAAATCTGCAGATTATAGTTCCAATCTAAAATCAGTTATACAAAAGGAGCTTGTTTCTCATCTCTTTCATTTTTCTTCTTTAAAATCTTCTTCCTCTGCTGCTTTAGTTTCAAATCCAAGAATCGAGAATTCTCCAACTAGTTTTGCAAGGAAGTGACTCTAGAAAAAACTTTAAAAAAAATAACAAAAGACCCTCCAAGTTACTACAATGGTGGACTTGTTAGAAATGATTGTAGGTTATTATCTTTTTGGCCAAATTGACCAATTCTATCCCAACGTTGCATTTCAGTTACACTTGGGATTCTTTGTTTCTAATTTCTTATGCATTAGAATGTTATCGGATAACGTTATCTAGTTCAAATAATATTTCTGTTTCCATTGTCTATAAATCTCACAAAAATAGAACCATGGGAATGGGCTTCATTCATGGGCTTCTTACAAAACTTCTTAGATATGGGTTGCAAGCAAACAGGAGGCTCTTTTCACATGTACTTGCAAAAATAGGACGGACCCCAACCAGCTGCATCAGGAGTATTGTTGGATCTTTGTAAGGGCTAGGCTTTACTGAAGCTGAAGATAATATTTTTGTTGTTTGCAAAGAAACCAGACTTTAAAGCATAAAGCTGTTAAAAAAACACAAGCATAATCTACATCCATCTCAGATTCGGAGCATGGATAGAATTTGCTATTAAACTGCCAACATTTAATAGAAGGGACATCAATCCTATCAACATCAGTTCTGCAACATGAAAATCAAAAAAAAAAAAAACGATGCTCAGAATGAATTAATGTATTTGCATAGGAAACAAATTTTCACTAACACCTAACGAAAAATGCTTTAAAATCACTTAAGAATGTGATATATACCCTGTTTTATTTTCTCTAAAGCTCCATAGATCGTTGTCAAGTTGATTCTTTGCAACCACTAAACCAATGGAACATTATAAGTTACACGTGAAGTAAGAAACTAAACCCCAGGTATAATATTATACTTGCGAAGATTATAAGTTACACATGTAGCTAACTTCACACCAACTATCCTTTCAAATTTCTCTTCGGTAGAACGACGCATTTAGCTGTAGAAATCGTATCTTGCGTTTCTGCCAAGCATAGAAAATGGTTTTAAAAAAAATTCAATACTTCCACAATGTGGCAAATTTAAGGGTAATATTAGTAAAAGAAGGAGCATAGCCCATAAAAGAGAGATCGTTCATAAAAGTTAAAAGATAAATACTACCAGAGAGCTTAAAGAGGCAGCAATGAGTCTAGAAGATTATCAAGAATCATCCCATTTCTATTACAAAAAAGAGAATCAGGTCAACCCTCTAGGTATCCGTGGGGATAGAAAGCCAAATATATAATAAATATTCAACAACTAAGTTAAATGCGATGCATCAATCCCTCAAAGATTCATTTGCATAACTGATTTTGTATTCAAACAAACTAACATTATCCTACCACATTCTAATGCTTAAGAAATAGGAAACAAAGAATCTCAATTTTAACTGAAACGCAAAGTTGGGATAGACTTGGTCAATTGGACCAATAAGAAAATAACCTACAGTCGTCATAATTGGGCGTGACACCAAGGCTATAATATACAAGTTGTATCTCATGCCCACATCAATCAAAGAATAAACTTCAACATATGAAATAGAACTATACTTATAAGTTCTAGTTTAAAAAAGCCTAACCTTTGTAAAATTAAAGACAATTGAGAAGTAATAACAAATTGATATATAGATAAAGGAGTTAAAGATCATTAAGCACAATTGCAACTAGAGAAGTGAAGCTTTTCACCTACCAACCAAACAATAAAGCTATTTCTTTCCTAAGAATTTGTTCTATAAAACCTCACAAAAATTGATTGCCTTCGCAATATCGATTCTCTGCTAGTTCTTGTACAAAAATGGAATAGAACAAAATTATCATCTTTGAGGCAAAAAGGTGAAAATAATCATGAAGTTATTAACTCAAAAATACCTACTAAATATTAACTCTACAAATGGATTAATCAAAGCATGGTCATGTAGTCCAATTTATGGATTCAAAACAAGTTAATTAAATCATAAAGTTGAATCATATCATTGTCCAGTTAAGATTCATTCCCATTGCTAAAAAATTCAACAACAGCTATATTTTTATCAAACGTCAGTATGGTGACATCATCCACGGCGCTATGAAGTTTTTTTTCACGGCACCATCAAAAAATATAAAAGTCAGTGTGGTGACATCATCCACGGTGCCGCGAAGGACCAGCACAGTGCCACACTTTATGGGTGCCTCCTATAAATAGGAGAGTCCCCCTCCCCAAAAAAAAAGAAGAAGAAAGGATTGGGGGAGAGGGTCCCGGTCTGGTTTTTTTTTTTTTTTTAGTCTTTTTTCTTCCATAAAAAAAAACCACCAAATTTCTCTCATTACAATAAAACTATGTAATTAATATCTGGATAAGGAAATCAATGTTGGTGGTAAAATAAAAACATTCAAGTATTGCAGATATTAAAACAATGATTGCAAGTATGTAACTACCACTGACCTTTACAATTGCTAGAAGCATTGCGAATAAGTTGTTTAATACATGAATTATCGTCATCACAAAGATGAATCAATCCAGCTGCTCCAACCCTTGATAGAAAATAAATGGTTCATAACCTTGCATAACAAATGAAGTTTCAACTTATCAAACCACTTAAACAAGGTCTGCAAATATGCATTCAAATATAAGTTTTTTTTATATATATAGATACAAATAGAATTTTTTATTCCCATTAAAGACTAATTCTTATAGGCATCCTACAATCTTAAAAAATCCATTAATAGGATATGGTTTTTGATTTGGTAAAGATGGATAAAAGATAGTATTAAGAAAGGAGACTAACTGATATATTTATTTGCAATCTCACTGTCCTTAGAAATGAAACCATATGTGAAACAGTAACTAACCATTTTAAAGGTATTTGGATGATGACCACGGTTTTATAAATAATCTACATCCATCTCAGATTCGGAGCATAGATAGATTTTACTACTAACGAGCCAGCTTTTAATAGTAGGGATATCAATCCCATCAACGTCAGTTCTGTAACATGAAAACAAAAAAAAAAAAAAAAAAAACGATGCTAAGAATGGGTAAGATTGTAGCAAGAAAATGCAACCCAATGATCCATACGTTAAATGAATTAACGTATTTGCATAGACAACAAATTTTCACTAATACCTAATGAAAGATACTTTAAAATCACTTAAGAACGTGACATATACCCTGTTTTATTTTCTCTAAAGCTTCATAGAGCGTTGTTCAATTGATTCTTTGTAATCACTGAACTAACGAAACATTATAAGTAACACGTGAAGTAAGAAATTGAATCCTAAGTATAATATTGTACTTAGGAACATTATAAGTTACACATGTAACTAACCTCGCATCAACTATCCTTTTGAATTTCTCTCCAGTAGAGCGATACATATAGTTGTGAAAATTGTATCTTGCGATTCTGCCAAGCATAGAAAATATTTTTTTTTTTTTAAATCAATATTTCCACAATGTGACAAATTTAAGGGTAATATTACTAAAAAAATGAGCATACTCCATAAAAGAGAGATCGTTCACAAAAATTAAAAGAGAAATACCACCAGAGAGCCAAAAGAGATAGCAAGGAGTCTAGAAGATTACCAAGACTCATCGTATTTCAATCACAAAAAAGATAATGAGATCACCACTCTAGGTATCCTTGGGGATAGAAAGCCAAATATATAATGAATATTCAGCAACTAAGTTAAATGCGACATATCAATCCCCTAAAGATCCATTTGCATAACTGATTTCGTATTCGAATAAGATAACGTTATCCTACAACATTTTAATGCCTAAGAAATAAGAAACAAAGAATCCCAAGTTTAACTGAAATACAAAGTTGGGATAGACTTGGTCAATTGAACAAATAAGAAAATAACCTACAGTAGTCATATTTTTTTGGCAAAGATTACAGAAGCACGAAAATGTAACTGTTGTTGAATTTCTGAGCAATGGGAATGAATCTTAACTAGACAACGTTATGATTCAACTTTATAACTTAACTTGTTTTCAATTCATAAATTGAACTACATGAAATTATAGTACATACCCATGCTTTGATTGATCCATTTGCAGAGTTAATATTTAGCGGCCATTTTTGAGTTATTAACTTCATGATTATTTTCATTTTTATGCCTCAGAGATGATAATTTTGTTCAATTCCATTTTGATACAAGAACTATCAGAGAATCGATATTGCGAAGCCAATCGATTTTTGTGAGGTTTCATTAAACAAATCCTTAAGAAAGAAATAGCTTTCTTGTTTGGTTGGTAGGTGAAAAGCTTCACTTCTTCAGTTACAATTGTGCTTAGTGGTTTTTAACTCCTTTGTCTATGTTGCAATTTGTTATCACTTCTCAATTGTCTTTAATTTTACAAAAGGCAAGATTTTTAAACTAAAACTTATAAGTATAGTTTTACTTCTTATGCTAAAGTTTATTCCTTGATTGATGTGGGCATGAGATACAGCTTGTATATTTAAGAAATACAAAACAAAGTTGAAAACAAATATCATAAAAAACACATAATAAAATTCTTAGCCATCACTTACGAAGAACAAAGTTGATGAACATTTGGCACAAAAAGGAAAATGGATGAAGTAAGTAATGATCGATGAATTTACCTTAGGAGAGATGGTGAAGAATAAGGCAATCATAATTGTCGTAGGAATGGTGAAAGCCGAAACAGCTCCGCCACCTCCTGGAGGAGGCTGAGAAGCTCTACTGCATCGTTGTAGATCCATGCAAGCAGTACCTTTTTCTCCGAACCAAGGGGAGAGAGAATTGAGTTGAAAAATAATATCAGAAGAAACACAGAATAAAATTCTCAGCCATCACTTACGAAAAACAAAGTTGATGAACATTTGGCACAAAAATGAAAATGGATGAAGTATTGATCGATGAATTTACCCTGGGAGAGATGGTGAGGAATAAAGCGATCATAATTGTCGTAGGAATGGTGAAAGCCGAAACACCTCCACCGCCTCCTGGAGAAGGCCGAGAAGTTCTACTACAGCGTTATAGATCCATGCAAGTAGTACCTTTCTCTCCAGACCAAGAGGAGAGGGATTGGATGAACTATTCAGTAGTAACCACCACCCAACGCAATCGTAAAATAGCTCTAAAACCCGACGAACCACAGTGAGATTGGGGTGAAAGTGATAGGAAAAGGAGAGGTGGGGGTAAAATGATAAAAAATGCACATGATTGAGGGTGGAATACTGTATTAAATAATTTTGTAAACCCAAAATTGGGTAATTTTGTAAAGGAAAACCTAATAGTCGTAATCTATTGTAGACTTGAAATTTTCTACCACCCTTGGCGATGATGACAACAAGACACAGATGGAAGTACCGCACCTATTGTCACACCCTTATCCCTAACTCAAGGGCATTGTGACGGGAATACCCTTGTATTCCACACCAAACCACAGGATCGACTCTTTGCTGTGTCACATACACTATCCGGTTTCTCATTCAATGAATAAAAAAAGAATCAGAATTACAACATAAGATAATAAAGATGGTAATCACATATAACTAGGAATTCTAAATGATATCATATAGGTATAAATGACAGTTTATCTCCAATTATCCAAGTTGTCATCAGAATTCAAATACTAAGTACCAACTATAAAAATATAGAGGGAAGCAACTAAGTATCAACTATTATCAATTACATTCATCCTCAAATCAAAATAACATAATGTTCATAGTCTTTGGGTCCAAGCCCATGCTACTGTGCTTTGTAAGCACACGCCTCACAGACAAAATTGAGTCCATGCTCCTCTTCAGGTTGAGCACCCTAAGCATCATAGACCTCTCCATGATAACAAGCCGGATCAACCTCAGTTGGATCTGCCGCTCCTGTATCCATATCTAAAAATAAGATTCCCGAGGGATGAGCTTCCAATGCCCAGTGAGCGATTAATCCATACACAATCATATAATAATAGATACATTGATAATGCATGTTAAAGTATGCTCATCATATATGATGCATGAATGTTTTTGTTTATTTTCCCCCTAATCAACGAGATTCTAAGTCGGGTCAAGTACTACTATAACACAGGTAGCATCATCAGTGACAGTGCCATATACCGGTGACTTTTCGACAATGACAACCCAATGTTACAATGGAAGCCAGTAAGACCGGACCTCTCCACTAGGTTGTCTGCTAACCCCCAATATAAACCTCGTCCTAGTGTCCAGTCCGAACTACAGTTGGTGCTTGAACTTCACGGTGGGCTACCCGAAATACGGTCAGGACCCATGGGTTTAACCAACACCTAAACCACTGTTGATAAGGGTCCTAGCATTTATATATATATATATATATATATATATATATATATATATATCCATAAGTAAGCGTAGCCTAGAGGTCGAGTCCATATTGCCATACTCGGAGGCGCGGCTATCCTCTCGCCCCTCTAGTTTACACCCACACAAAGTAACAATCCAGCAAGTGTGATACCGATATCTCGGTCGGCCGGTCACCACCCAAATTCAATCCATCGATTACATATCTCATAGATTTCCACATTTATAGAACTCTCCTCACCATACTCTCATGGTAATCTCAAGCCCAGCACCTACTCACGGTACTTAGATTCCATCACAAGTTCACATATACAGTCCACATTCCATTTTCTTACATAGCATCATGCAATTATGATTGTATCTCATCATTCATCATATCAGCCTATAACAATAGGAAATGTAAAGTAATCTAACATGCATAATATTTATACACATCAACATCAATAACTTAGTTTGATGCCTAATGAGAAACACGCCACAAAATAGTTCAAAGTTTAACCCACTCACAAAGTCAAAGTATAGGTATCCTTAGAACTTGTGTAATGCACGTCCTTTCCGTACGCGTACGCTAGCCTATCCTGCCATTACACAAGTGTACAATAAGTGAGAGAGTGCCAAGGCCCGGAGCTCAAACTCCAAAACAGCAACAAATGCACTAGGTAAACAATGCTCTATAACCTAGGCGGCTTATGTCATCAGCTGCCTATTGTATAGTCCGTCTAGGCCAGAATTGCAGCGTTTTGGCCTAAGCTCGAGCCTACCTTTGGTCTAAGGCCAAGGGGCCTTCAAGGGTCTTTGTGGGGGTATCAATGGCTTCCAGTAATGGCACCCAACCAATGGGTTTGATCCAATTAGGATCCACCTTGCAAGGATTTGATTCCTTACAACAAAATCCCCAAAAATGAAGGTAAAAAATGAGGTCTTATGGCATCTAAGCCAAAGGGCAGGGAATGGAGGGTTCTAAGGCACCAATTGATGCTCTAAGTATCCAATTACTTAGGTAATACAATTAGAAAGGAAAACCCTAAGGTTTGGTAGGAGATTGGATAGATTCCAATCAATTCAATGTAAGAATTAGCTAGGAATTCACATAGGCTAGAGGGTTTACCTAAGAACAAGCTAGAACAATCAAGGGGGCAACCTCCAAGGCTGAAGTAGGGCTCAATTCCTCAGCTCCCACAAAATCTAAGCTTCACAAAGGTGCACAATAGTAGGTGGATGGTCTTGTGAGCTTGTAGGCAACTCCAATGGAGGTTGGGGCCTTCCTTTCCTCCTTCTCTCTTTCCTTCTTTTTCCTTCTTCCTCTCCCTCTTGCTCTCCATGTTTTCCTCTCTTCTCTCAGGTTAGAAATGAAGGAAATGAGGAGGGGGCAAGGTTCTTTCCTAGTTCAGCTAAGGATCCTAGGCATTGTTTGGTTGAGGGCTTGTCTAGGGTCCAAAATGGGTTAGAAACATGGTGTAACCCAAATAGGTTATAGGCTTGTTTGAGTTAAAATAAAACCGCAAGCGTACGGGTCAATCGTAGCTACGGGTCGAACACGAGGAGATATACGCCATTCTATTTAACTAACTTAAAAGTAATGCAAAGTGAACCAAATTAAAGTGTTAAATTAAACTAATGAAATTAATGAAAATTAATGCATCCTAACTCATAAGCATCTAACAAAATTAAGGGATTAAATTGGCGTCCTAACACATGAGCATCTAACCTATCAAACTAAAGCGAATTGAAAGGAATAAAAATGCAGCCACACATACTAACCACATAAAAAGAAATAAGGGAATAAAAATGCATCCATAAATCACAACCATATAAAATTAAAATAAAAGAAATAGAGGGGGAAGAAGAAGAAGATAGAGAGAGATAGAGGAAAGGGAGAATGAGATTAAGGGTTTAGAGAATGAGATACCTTGATGTGCTTGCATGAATGTAAATGAAAAGCTTGAATACTTGCATAAACTTACCATGACCTCCTCTTCTAAATCTTCAAGTCTTGTCATCAACTTAAGAACTTAGACTAGAAGGCTTAAAACCTAAACTAGAATTAAGAAATTACAACCCAATTGAAGACTTAAATTGAAATTAAAGCATAAACTAAACCTATTATAACCATTAACTAAAAATCATAAAAGCAAACTAGAACTTAGAAAAGCCAAAAATCACAAATTAGAAGGAGAAGAAGTGAAAAAATTTCACTAAGTGAATGAACTAAAAATTACACTAAAAACTGAATTAAAATTGAACTAGAAACTAACTAAAAACTGAACTAAAAAACTACTTTTTCTACAACCCAAAGGGTAAGGGGTATTTATAGGGGAAGAGAGGAGACGATAGAAGGGGGAAGTGTAGGAGAAATATTCCCTAAGAAAAGAGAATATTCTCTTCTCCTTCCTCTTTTACAATGCCTTGAATCCTAAGAAAAAAAGAAAAAAAAAGAAAGAAGAAGAAGAGAAGATTATTTACATAAACCTTCTATTTTTAGAAAAGTAAATTTCTAATTCTAATTTGTGCTTCCTTTTCTTTGTAGATATCTTCTCCAAGCAATAAAATCAAAGCATCTTTGATTTTTCAACCTTCCATAGATGAGAAAATATCTTTCAAAATAAATCTATCCCAAGTAGAGTTCCAGAAGTGCCCTTGAGAAGTTGAAGGAGAGAGAGAGTAAGGGTGATGACTAGGATTCCTTCAAGAATAAATAAAATACCCATTCTGTCCTTCAGAAAACGTGGAGCATGGGGTGCTTATATAGGCCTAACCATTGTGTTCCTTGCGAAAAATCACCCAAAATAGACCCAAATTTCGTCCAATTTGAAGTTTGGGAGCCCAAGATATCTCAAGTTGAAATTGGACTGTCCAGAGCCCTCCAAATGGAATCTTTCGGGTACAGGAAATATAACTTCTAATAATTGCGTTAAGACTCCTGAAATTGAACTTTCGCTTCACTTTGTCCCCGGCCGAGTGTCAATAATTACAAATAAACAACTATAGACCATTTTCGGTAGCCCGTTACGGAAACGGCCGTAACTTCTTCGTTTCAACTCGGAATCAAGTGCCGTTTGAACCATTGCGAAGCTGACTCGATGGGCTATGCATCCATTTACACTTCTAAAAAGCTTAAAAACATCTCCTTAGCATCATCTCCTTCATTTTCACAAGAATTCACCTAAACCCTGAAAAACACAAGAAAGCACCGAGTAACTCTGTCCAATGTGGTAAAATGTATAATTTATGCCCTAAAATTTGACACATAAATGTGCTCATCAGATTCCCCCACACTTGAACGTTACTTGTCCTCAAGTAAAGCAAAAGAAAAACTAACCTAGAATGCAGAAAATCCTAACCCACTTTCGTAGGAATCACGGTTGCACTTAGCATGTGCAACAAGCCTTTGAACCCCTAGGTTACCCCTAGTGGACAAGTTGTGTCTCGTGGGTGTTTGCAGTGAATATACACCCAAAATTCAATTGTAAATGAATGCTGCAAATTTTAATCATAGCATAAGTAGGACAGTGCACATAATCCCAAAAAGTGTTTAACTAAAGATCAAGGAGCCAAAGGTTCCCCCACACTTGAATTTTATCACCCCACATCAATTCAAGTAACAAGCATGCATCAAGTTCAAGGGATCTCCTCATATTTTCTGAACACTACTCACCTTCACGTAAACCCCCCCATAGCATCGATGGAACCAAAGACTTAGGCATTGAGTATTGTTGACCATACTTTCTTTTTCAGGCATTAAGGCAAAAGTTTTTTTTTCTTTCTCAACAACAAACTCTTTTTCTACTCCATTACTATTCCCTGAATGACATGGTGGAGCATACACCAGACACCCAAATATTTGGTAGCTTCGCTTTTTGCATATATCCATAAGACATTGAGACATTGATGCAAGAATTTTTTTTTTTTTTTTTGAGTTTCCATCCAAGGAATTTTGATCAAGTCACCCTGCTTCATGAGGCACAGTGCCCTGTCTAGTCCCAAGGAATTCCACCTTCCTTTCTTTTTTTTTTTTTTTTTTTTTTTCTTTCATTCACTTTCATGCCTTGCCTTGTCACAAACAAATTGGTCTCAACTACTAGCAAAAAGATCAAAGGGTCCATAAAATACATAGAGAAATCTAACCATCAAATGAAATAATGCTCATATTTTCCAATTCAATCACTCTCACCGGATACAAACCAACCATCGTCCTTGAAAAGGGATTTTTTTATTATTTCGCATGCTAGGACACCTAATTCCCTTTCTCTCTCGTTTTGCAATCAAAGAGACATATGCATAAAACCAAACTATTGTCACAATCAAAATTCACCAATTAAGCCCAACATCCCCCCCACACTTAATTCATGCAGTGTCCTCAATGTATGCATAAAAGAAAAAAAATAAGGACATGGGAGGAGATGAAGGGGCTTACCAGATATAATCAACAAAGAGGATCATGAAGAGTCATGAGCTCTACAAAAAGTGCTAGGAGTAGCAATAGAAATCTCAATCCATGGCCAGTAAATGGAGAAATAGCTTCAGAACCAGAAAACACTTGACCATGAATTTTAGTAAAGCGAGAAATAATACGAAAGTTAAGCACAACTGAGAAATATCCAATAGAAAAATCTGTCCTCATAGGACAGTGAAAAATGAAGGCAATAAAACTCAGGCCATAAATCCTTCCCTTCTCTCCCATTTGCAATGTAGAACACCTATCATTCTTTGAAAAACCAACCAAAAATGGATCACAATAAGCATAAAAAGGATTATGAATAACCTCATCTAAATAATCATAAAAAATTGGAGGTTTACTCAAATCAATCCTAGCAATACAACTATCCGCTCTTTGCATAACTTGGTTTGCCAAATAAGGATCATGGAAATATGCTTGAAAGGCATTATGACTAACATTGTCCTCCTCAATAAAATCGTTAAACCTAGGAGGTTTAGACAAATCAACATGTGAGACAATTGAATCATCAAAATGACAATTATCTAAGTTTTCCAAAGAGAGAGGGGGAGATCGAATTTCTTGGGTTTCTATGTTATCCTGAAAATCTAATTTTAAATCAATAAAAACACTAGGCTCACTAAAATCAAAAATTTCAGAAAAAAGTGGGATTTCCCCAGGTAGCTCATCAAATCTCGCTTCACTAATATCCTGAGGAGACTCAATCTCAACAAATAAATCATCATGAAAAGCAGTTTGTTGGGAATGACTCTCATTAACCTCAAACTGGGGTGGTGGACTTTCAATATCATTACACTGGGGATGGGGCGGTTCAGGCTGACTAGGTAATGTACCCGTTTCCTCCTCTTGCACCATGGTTATTAGTTGAGAGAGTTGCTTCTCCATGGTATTTTGGCTTGTTGTGAGAAGGTCTATGTATTTCTCAAGCTCATTCATCCAGCCTCCTCACCCATGTTTTGAAACTCAAGGGGTTGGTGATATGGTTCAAGGAGAGGTGGCCCATTGAGATTTAATGGAGGGTTGGGCATTGGAGGACCAAACTGACCATGATATTGGAAATTGGGTGGTCCAGCTTGGTTATTCCATTGATCCCACGAGAAATAGGGATGATCACTCCACCCGTGATTGTAAGTGCCAAAAGAATTGTATTGAAATTGAGGGCTCACATTCTCATCACCATTGCTACCTCCATAAAGATTAGGGCATCCTTCCATAACATGGATAGTCTGGGGATGTGACCAATCAAAATTTTCCGAAAGCCCATAGTTGGGTTGGGGAGCAAAATTGTACTGGGGTGGTGCAAATTTGTTCTCTATCTCACTACTTTTGGCTTCCCTAACCTGTTTAAACATTTCCTCCAAAATCATAGTTGCCTTAGCATAGGTCCATCTTTCCCCCAAAGTCTTATAAGGAAGTGTATCTCCCATTATTCTAAATTAACCACCTATCTCAAATTGATGTCTCCCATAAAAAAAAGTTTAAAGAAAAATAAAAGACTAGAAAAAAAAATACTAAAAATAAGAGGGAGCCCAAGGTAGATAGTGCATCTATCCCTCAGAAATCGAAACAATGGTTCCAAAGCTGTAAGGTTGCCATATAGGTTGACAGCAAGGGAACCCGTATAGTCTTCACGAGCCACCTACGGGCGACTCTAAATGGATTCGATGTAGGGTGGAGGACTACTATACGTTTATGTTTCCAACGCTCTCACTATGTCGCTTTCTGTTATCAAGAGTGGTCACCTCCAAAGATAAATCACATGCCAATCCAAACCACCCAACGAATCAAGGGGCACCAAGATTGACTGGGTTTGGGCATATGAAGGACTTTAGATTGGACGCACACTATTTGAAACAGAAGAGAAACAAGAGGAGGTTTTCAAAATTTTTTTTTTTTAAAAGAAAGAGGAGAAAGAGAAGAAACTAAAGCACTTCGAATTACTTAAAAATCAAAAAAATAAAGTGGTTAATAATCTCCCCGGCAACGGCGCCAAAAACTTGTTTGAGTTAAAATAAAACCATGGCGACGGGTCAATCGTAGCTACGGGTCGAACACGAGGAGATATACGCCATTCTATTTAACTAACTTAACAATGAATGCAAAGTGAACCAAATTAAAGTGTTAAATTAAACTAATGAAATTAATGAAAATTAATGCATCCTAACTCATAAGCATCTAACAAAATTAAGGGATTAAATTGGCGTCCTAACACATGAGCATCTAACCTATCAAACTAAAGCGAATTGAAAGGAATAAAAATGCAGCCACACATACTAACCACATAAAAAGAAATAAGGGAATAAAAATGCATCCATAAATCACAACCATATAAAATTAAAATAAAAGAAATAGAGGGGGAAGAAGAAGAAGATAGAGAGAGATAGAGGAAAGGGAGAATGAGATTAAGGGTTTAGAGAATGAGATACCTTGATGTGCTTGCATGAATGTAAATGAAAAGCTTGAATACTTGCATAAACTTACCATGGCCTCCTCTTCTAAATCTTCAAGTCTTGTCATCAACTTAAGAACTTAGACTAGAAGGCTTAAAACCTAAACTAGAATTAAGAAATTACAGCCCAATTGAAGACTTAAATTGAAATTAAAGCATAAACTAAACCTATTATAACCATTAACTAAAAATCATAAAAGCAAACTAGAACTTAGAAAAGCCAAAAATCACAAATTAGAAGGAGAAGAAGAGAAGAAATTTCACTAAGTGAATGAACTAAAAATTACACTAAAAACTGAATTAAAATTGAACTAGAAACTAACTAAAAACTGAACTAAAAAACTACTTTTTCTACAACCCAAAGGGTAAGGGGTGTTTATAGGGGAAGAGAGGAGACGATAGAAGGGGGAAGTGTAGGAGAAATATTCCCTAAGAAAAGAGAATATTCTCTTCTCCTTCCTCTTTTACAATGCCTTGAATCCTAAGAAAAAAAGAAAAAAGAAAAAAGAAAGAAGAAGAAGAAGATTATTTACATAGACCTTCTATTTTTAGAAAAGTAAATTTCTAATTCTAACTTGTCTTCCTTTTCTTTGTAGATATCTTCTCCAAGCAATAAAATCAAAGCATCTTTGATTTTTCAATCTTCCATAGATGAGAAAATATCTTTCAAAATAAATCTATCCCAAGTAGAGTTCCAGAAGTGCCCTTGAGAAGTTGAAGGAGAGAGAGAGTAAGGGTGATGACTAGGATTCCTTCAAGAATAAATAAAATACCCATTCTGTCCTTCAGAAAACGTGGAGCATGGGGTGCTTATATAGGCCTAACCATTGTGTTCCTTGCGAAAAATCACCCAAAATAGACCCAAATTTCGTCCAATTTGAAGTTTGGGAGCCCAAGATATCTCAAGTTGAAGTTGGACTGTCCAGAGCCCTCCAAATGGAATCTTTCGGGTACAGGAAATATAACTTCTAATAATTGCGTTAAGACTCCTGAAATTGAACTTTCGCTTCACTTTGTCCCCGGCCGAGTGTCAATAATTACAAATAAACAACTATAGACCATTTTCGTGCTTCGTTACGGAAACGGCCGTAACTTCTTCGTTTCAACTCGGAATCAAGTGCCGTTTGAACCATTGCGAAGCTGACTTGATGGGCTATGCATCCATTTACACTTCTAAAAAGCTTAAAAACATCTCCTTAGCATCATCTCCTTCATTTTCACAAGAATTCACCTAAACCCTGAAAAGCACAAGAAAGCACCGAGTAACTCTGTCCAATGTGGTAAAATGTATAATTTATGCCCTAAAATTTGACACATAAATGTGCTCATCAAGGCTCATGGTCTTAGGGTTTAGTTGAGTCACTTGGGTCACAAATGGTTTAAAATGACTAAGGGCTAAGCCCTAGGCTAAGGCAAGATGGAACCAGGCCAAACTCAACTTCACAGAGAAGCATTTCGGTATTGTTGGATGATGTAATGGTGGCTCATGGAATCATCCACCTGGTATATCAGCCGCCAGGTTTAAAATGGTGCTTTTGAAGGTCAAAATGGATGGGGCTTCTTCGACGGGGTCTATACAAGTGAGGGGGTAGTAGTAAGGTCTTCAAAGCATACAATTAACACACATGGGTTACATCGAAGGTTGGTTATTTACAAGTATTAATTACAAATAAATAGATAAAATTAAGTAAATTAGAGTTAGTACTCACCAACAGTCATCAGGGAAAGGAGGTCTTGTACGAAGGTGGTCCCATACGATTTGCTCGTATCCTCTTACACCCTTGACAAGTGCATGAGGGAAGGTCAAATACTTTCCACCTAGCCACGAACCTCCCTCGATCTCGATCTAGGAATCTATCCTCAACAGGTACACCAAAAGTACGATCGATGATCTAGTATGTTGGTTTCATGGTGATAGCCTATAGGTCATGAACATACTTGAGCTCCACACCTATATACAAGTCCAACAGTAGTAGGGTTTAAGTTATGGGTGCAACTATGACCCTTGAAGAACCCCAGAAAACCCCAAAAAATCCTTAAAAATTCATGAAAAGCCCAAAATCGAAGTGTTGAGGGAATGCCTTAAAATAAACACGGGGCCATGAAAAAGTACAAGCGTCAGCATGGTGACGTCAACCACAGTGTCTTGGAGTTTTTTCCCATGGCGCCACGCTTTTTGGGTGCCCCCTATAAATAGGAGGGTCCCCCTCCCAAAATAAAAAGAAGAGGAGAGTTACAATCCTTGGGATTTTTTTTTTTTGCCTTTTTGCCTCCATTCAAGCCCCTTTTGGGTGATTTTTGTGAGGGTTCTCTCAAGTCGCGGGTAGATCCTTCGATTACCCTATTTGAAGAGGGAGTGCTCCCATCTTAGGTTAAGTCATTACTCCGTCTATATACGGGTAACAAAAACCTCCCTTTTTATAGTCGTTACTCCATCCGCATATGGGTAACAAAAATCTCATTTACAGTCATTATTCCGTTTGTGCACGGGTAGCGAAAGGTTCTTCCTACAAGTGGTCATTCTGTCCGAAGAGCCCGTGATGATCCATCCATCCGTCTCCACCTGAGCTGTGGGATATCATATATTTTGCATTTGGTACATTTTTTATTCATTTCTTTTATTTCTTGACAGGTATTTATATCTTTACTTTTTATTATGGCATAATGTAGACCATTAAAGTAATTCGCTTTAGTGTGCATAGTAAATGATTTTTTCCTTTCTTTGTCATGTTTAGTACATCATAATCTAATCTTGCATGTTGGTATATGACATATTATTAAGGGAGAATTTTCAAAATTTTGCATCTAGTAGAAAGACTGGTTTAACTGGGCAAGATGGGGTGCTAATTATGGGTGTCAATTGGTTCGGTTCCATGCCTTAATAGTGTGAACCAAAACGAATTGAGAACTGACTCGATTCTAGAAGTGGAAATTGTGAATTCACCTAGAGGGGGGGTGAATAGGTGAAGGTTTGAAGATTAAATATAAATGCAGAAATTAACACAAAAATACCAAACGTAAAGACAAGCAATAAAGATAAATATAAGAAGAGAGACACAAAGATTTATAGTGGTTCGGCCAATTCATGCCTACGTCTACTCCTTTCAACTTAGAGAGAATTTCACTAAAATAAATCTTGAGTATGAGCAAGAGAACTTGTACAAATCTTGATTAAGAGCAAGAGAACTCAACTACTCTTTATTCCGAGCAAGAGGACTCAACCAATCTTGATTCCGAGCAAAATGACTCAACCAATCTTGATTTCGAGCAAGAGGACTCAACTACTCTTGATTCCGAGTAAGAGGACTCAAACAATTTATGCAAAGTGAAAATAAACACTAAGGGGTTTAGTATTACCTCAAACCTTAGTGAAAATTGTGCTACCTTTAATGCAAATATGTATGAAGGGAGCTTAAGTGGGATAGATTTTCCTTGGATTGGTGTAAGTAATCGCACTTGGGCGTGACTTGTTCTTGGAGGCTCTTAATTGTGATTCAATGATGTTAATTGATGTGTTTAGAGCCTAAAACAATTAGATATTTATAGCTAAAGAAGCTAGAATTAATTAGGAATCCAATTAAGGATCGGATTCCACAGTCTATAAATAATCCGGTATGCTGGATGGGAATCCGGTATGCCGGATCACCTAACTTCCATTTAAAACACAGGAGTAACGGTCAAATCATAAAGGACCAGTAATGATCCGGTATGCTGGATGAGAATCCGGTATGCCGGATCAGGGCAAAATGCAGGTTCTCAGGATCCGGTATGCTGGATCCTTATCCACCTTACTTAACCAAGCCACTGTGACCATTTTTCTGAGATCAACAGATGATCCAGTATGCTGGATTTTTATCCGGCATGCTGGTTCATCAAATTTCTGTTGAGATTTAAGTCCTTTATTTAGACTTACTTGGGAGATTCCAAAAGGGTTTGGTTTGGGGGGTTCCAAAACTCAAGAGTCACATGCTTAGGGGTCCATTTAACCTCCTAACGTCATTCTAAATGAATGTATGTGTGCGTATGTGTATTACATCAATTGTGACTTTAACAAATAAATTTACAACTTAGTACAATTCTAAGTCTTCAAACTTCTTCAAGTCTTGAATTTTACTTCTTTACATGAGTATCTTCAATATGAGTTCCTCTAACTTGTCTTGATCTTTGACTTCAAAAGTTGTTCTCCATTCTTCATGATTCTTTGATGTCTTGAAAGATTGGACAAGTTCAATTTACTTTGAGCATCAATCTCTTGAATTGAGTGCTCCCCCTCACTTGATGCCCTACTCTTCTCTATGCATCTTTTAGAAAAGAGTTAGTACAACTAACTTATTTGTTATCATTAAAACCATAATGGGTGATGTGTGGAATTTACCCCAACAGAAATCAAATCTGAACCTGCTTGGTTCGGTTCGATTACGGTTCTGATTAGATTTTTCAATACGGGTCTAATAAGCTTCCAATTAGGTTCTCCAATACAGCTCCATTCTGCTAGGCTGTCAATTGTTGTTGTCTTGCTGTGTTCTCAAGAAACTCCATTTGTATAAATAAAAAATGCTCACAAAACCTTAAAGGAACCAGAAATATTAATAAATAAATAAGAATCCCAAGTGAGTTCTCCACTTTCAGATCTTATCTTTTAGCTTAGCCATCAATAAAGTAAGAGAAACACATCAAAATTATAGTTGCAAAAGGAAAGGCAACACCATTAAAAATAAAAGTTATAGGGTTTTGGATTTAAGTGTGGTATTCGGTTTGGTTTCGGTTCAAACCAATGGTTTTTTAAGTGAAACCAAAGCGAATTAAATGCTCATATATCAGAACCAAAACCGAATCGAATTTATTCGGTTTGGTATTTATTCAGCTCGGTTTTGGGTTCAGTATTCGTTTCGGTTTGGTTTTGACACCCTTATGCTAATACCTTCCCACGCTCATAACTGACCAACCCATAATCTCTGACCAGACCACACGGAATCACATAGCCCATTTTTGCTCACCCCGGCTAGGGCTACACCCATTGGGTCCTAGGCCCGAATCCTAGGTGGCGACTCCATTTTTTATGCAGCATGATCTCAATCCCCATGATGATGTATCGAAATGATATGCCGTTATTCATCAAAAACAATTCTGTCGCCATAAGGCAGAGGAACCCCCCATCCGAGGACCACGGTACTTACACATGTGGTTTTCCCAAACAAGTAAAAAGGAAGGGGAGGAGCTGGAGGGACTTCTTTTATCTCATAAAAATAATCAATTGAGAGTGATTTTGCAGTTAATTAAATATAATATTTGGTGTTCTTTTATGTATGTATTTTTTAATGAATATTCAATCAAATTATCTATTCTCTTTACTTTTTATGTTGTAAATATTGTGGATGTTTCCATCACATGTTTCTGATGTTTGAATTCTCCTTTCATCTCTCTCTCTCTCTCTCTCTCTCTCTCTCTCTCTCTCTCTCTATATATATATATATATATATATATATATATATATATATATATATATATATATATATATATATGTGTGTGTGTTTAAGTTATTCTCTTCACTTAAGAATTGTCTTATTTGAATGTCTCAGCATCCTTGTTGATGGGTGTGAGTCGTATGTTGAAGACTTATGGATAGAAATCAAAATAAACGATTTGACATTTTATGGTGTCTTCATTAAAAGCCCTCTTTCCTTGATCTATCATTGGAAACCAGTGTATTAATTACACTTAATGGCACTTGATAGAAAATTGAAAGTCCATCATCATATTTATAATTGGCTTACTTTAGGCCAGCCTGGCTAAAGTGTGTGCAGCCCCAACTTTACCTTCATAACAGGCTTTGGCCAGTTCTTGGTCAAGTGGGCATAACTAGCATTATATAAATTTTGTCCTGGGGAGTGACAACTGTCACACCCCAGCCTGGTTAATAAGGGCCTGGTGTGACTGGATATCATCTGACATCCAACCAATCCCAAGGATTGTAAGTGCAGTACCCTATTCACAACAATTATCATAATACAGTAATTTAAACGCAACGGAAGAGTTTAAATAATAGAGATAACATCATTAAATAAGGAAAACTATGTCATAATTCATTAATATATATTGCTGAAACTTGAGTTACATTTGTATAATTCCCACCAGTAACCCAAGACAAAAGTATACAAAAACTATAACATACTAAACTATACAAAAGTGATGTATAAACACAAAAGAGTGCGGGAGATAGCCTAGACTGTCAGGCCAAGATCAAGAGAAAGCACAGTCATCACAGACGCACGATCGTGCACTTCATACTCCTGTGGCACACGTCCGTCACCAGAAGGAAACTCCAAGGCAGGAGCAGCACTAGTAGCCAAGTCGTCTAAAAAATAAGGATATCCATAGGGGTGAGCTCCACTGAGCCCAGCAAGGGAAACACACAAGCAAATGCAGATAGTCCATGATGAATGTCCTAAAACTAAATATGCTTCTAGCATTAGTACTAACTCATGAGGTATAAATGCTACTGTAGTAGGTATGATATCTTCGATCCCGGAAACACATAACCAGATGTCAGTCACCCGAGCGATACCACTCTACCACTCTACCACTGTGGGGACCCACCAGCTCAGGTATTATGCATTTGATGCCAACGAACCCCCAAATGTTAACCCTACTGTTTGTTCCCATTCCTGTAGTACTCTTCGGGTATGGGACAGTGAATGGCATCCCGAAATCATCCCTTCGAACCTACCACGGGTTACCCAACATCTCTCCCCTGTTGGTAGGAGCCGTAGCATTGGGTTCATACCAATCCTAATCATATGCATTCTAACATGATGGGATATGAATCATTTAATAGATAATAAAGCATTTTTGTCCAGCAACATCAATATCAATAATAATTTCAAAGATCAAGTAATACATGCAAATGCAAATGAAAATGCAACCTAATATCATGCATCATCTAATGCAAAGAAGAAAGAAGCTATAAAACTACATGATCAGTATTTTAATATGGGATTTTTTCCAAATGCCCCCCTGAAAATGGCCAAACTTATAGTTGCCCCCCTGAACTTTCACTAATTCCACGTGCACCCCTGCTTTCCAAACTAAGTACCACTATAGTCCCTCCCGTTAGACAGAGACGTTATGTTATAACAGATCCCAATTTTTGAACATCGATGGATCATTCTGCCCTTTGATTGGGTAAAATGACCAAAATGACCTTACCTGGAAAAAAAAAAAAACCTGCAACTCATCTTCCCCAAATCGTTTAGGGTTTGGGGAAGATGAGTTCTTAAATCAGAAATGCGCTGCGCAGACAAAATGAACAGGACCACAAGCAAACCCTTCAATGGTGATGGTCTCCAAGAAGAACTTGTTTTGGTGCTTGTTGCTCACTGTTATGGCACCCGGATCCCCAAACATCGAGTCTACTGTGAGTTCTGCTGTGTAATGAACTCTTTCAAACCTTTGATTGTCGCTAATGATTGATTATTAGCACAGATGAAATGTTCGAGAGAGTGTGGAAAGAGATGGAGTGGAGAGGGTTTGTGGAAGTTAGAGGAATAGTTCAGAAGGGTTTTTTAGATAATGTGGTGGAGAGTTTGTTTGGGAGGTTTTTAAGGTTAGAAGGGAAGGAGGAATTAAGTTTAATGGTGGAGGAAGGTTATGAGTTAATTGAGAAATTTAAATGGGAGGATTATTTTCCGTTAGGGTTTCTGGATTTCTATGGAGTGAGAAGAAGGTGTCATAAGTTGGCCATTAAGGTTAATGGTCTTTTGCTTCAGGTGATAGAAGAGAGGAGAAAGGAAGAAGCAGAGTATAGGGGAAGAAATGATTTTCTTAGTGTTTTACTCACTTTACCAAAGGAAGACCAGTTGAGTGATTCAGACATGGTGGCTGTTCTGTGGGTAAGTAAATTACATATATGGACTTCTCTCTCTTTCTTTCTCTAACTGCAACTCGGTGTGTAGGTGAGATATCACTCTTCTCTGTCCCTCAATGAGTAGTGACATACTCGAGTGGTATGGATTATTAGCGCAGCGCATTTCTAATTCAAGAACTCATCTTCCCCAAACCCTAAACGATTTGGGGAAGATGAGTTGCAGGCCTTTTTTTTTTTTTTTTTTTTTTAGGTAAGGTCAGTTTGGTCATTTTATCCAATCAATGGGCAAAATGGTCCATCGATGTTCAAAAATTGGGATCCGTTATAACTTAACGTCTCTATCTAACGGGAGGGACTATAGTGGTACTTAGTTTGGAAAGCAGGGGTGCACATGGAATTAGTGAAAGTTCAAGGGGGCAATTGTAAGTTTGGCCATTTTTAGGGGGCATTTGGAAAAAACCCTTTAATATGATGTATGATATGGTAAGCAATAACAAATAGAAATTAATTACACAAACATACTGAAATTAAGTCCAAAATTCCCTTACTTGAAATGGAAGATATGTCTAGACAAAAGAGAGTCCCAAAACCAAACAACCTCACCCAAAACAGAGTATCACAGTCCTAAACAGACAACAAACACCATGAATTAGGTATAGAAGGACCCCCTAAGTCAAAGCCCTAACAATTAGGTTCAAAGCCATCACAAATGGATAAACCGGATTCACAGTAGGGACCAACTGGTCGACCGGTTGCAGGCTTGCAACTCCATCTGATTGGTTAGAAACAGATTGGGGGGTTTTGGATGTTAAGCTTGGATCTTGACATGCACAACCCCAATTTGAAGAAAAAGTGAAAAGAAAAGGTGGTTCAGTGAATTGGGTTATTAAAACCCAAATGCATGTTGAAAATAGGAATTAAATCATCAATTTCCTAGGTTTCTAGGTTGGGGCTGAAATGAGTTGTAAATTCATTAAGAATAGAGAAGAAGGAAGGGAAATTGGAGAATTTCAGAGTTTGATCATGACATACCTGATTGTAGAGTGAATTAGAAGGTAGCACATTCACATTCAAGATGATCTTCTCCAAGCTTTAGGTAGGATCCCTTAACGGTAAGCTCTAATTAGGCACTCAAAACTCAAGCCCTAGGTCTCCTCCCCTTCTTCCTTCTCTTTTTCCTCTCCTTTCTCTCTTGCTAAAATCGGTTTCCTTGTTTGGGTTTGGTAAGAAATGAATAGTAAGCGAAGTATTCCTTATATACTAATGCTTTACTAAGGCATGTTTGCCTTGGTTTGGTCAAAATCAATTTTGTAAATGCGTTTCTCAAATCTAATTATATATAAAAATAACTATATAATTAGCTATATCTAAGTCATAAGGGAGATGTCATGTGACATAAGCGAGAATCCAACTGGGGTAAACTACGGGAAGTTGGATTCTGCATTGGGAATGGGGGTCCCACAAGAGAAAATTATTATTTTACCCCTAATATACTAATTAAGCAATTATACTATATATATATATATATATATACATATAAGAAATAGATTTTTACCTACAATCCGGCCTAAGAAATAGAGAGTTTCTGCATATGCTCAACCCAGTATGTTTGACACATGTAGCTCAGGTGCAGGGAGCCGGCAGAATCTTTGGATTCAAGAATGGCTAACTGTGTTGGCTCCCCGGAATCCTCCATAGGTGAGTCAATGGATTGGTCCAAATCTACCACTGATGCAGCCCACAGCATTGAGGCTAGCCCACCCACACAACTCTTCCATTTCAAGAAAGATCCTGCTTCATTGGAAACCCACATCTGGACAATAAGGACCACTTGGATGATAGGCAACTATTTTTCTCTCGATCATAGAAGAGTCTTGAGGATTGGTGTCTTGACTTCTAATAACTGGACTGTTGTATGGAGCCTCCATGGGCTATAACTATGTAGCGAGAGTTCTTTCTCTGTAACGAAAATCTGAGAAAGGTATGAGGACAATTGACTCTAATCCTATTCTCCATTAATAGTGAAACAGATCTTATCTCACCATGGACGTAGGCAACCTTGTCGAACCACGTAAATCCTTGTGCGTACTGTGTGATTGTTGTTTTGCGTTTTTTCATTCTTCTCCGCATCGTGTTAGGTTTAACAAAGAGGACATCTTTGTCTTTCATCTATAATATTGACCTGGCCCTTGTCATGCTCACATTATACCTTCATTTCAGGGTTTGCTTTTCAAATAAGTACTGCTAGACTTTAAAAGCAATGAGTCTTTCTCCTTAATACTTTATCCTAGCTTACCCAATCACCATTAATGCATCATATATATGATGTAGAAGTAGAACTGTAAACGGATTGGATTCGGCTCGAATAGTGTTATATCTGCATCCGCATCCGATTAGCTATCGGACAGATTCGGATAGTGCTAAACGGATACGGACACGGATACGGATCGGATATTTTATCCGTTTACATGTAAATATAGCTTTTCAGATAGCTATAGTCTATCTGTATTCACATCTGTTTAGCTTTCGGACGGATTCGAATATTGCTAAACAGATACGGACACGGATACAGAAACGGATTTTGACTATTCATTTACACCCCTATGTAGAAGTGGTGGAACAAGAATAGAATTAATATCTTTCTTCTTTATGGATCAAGGTTTTTTCTTCTCTATTTCCATTAATGCACCACATGTCTTTTCTTTCCAAGAATTAATAGATTTTTCAATGTCAGGCCCTTGTCTCTTTGGATCAAGGTCTTTTCTTCTCTATTTCCTGTACTATCTGGATACAAGAACTTGTTGAGGGTTATTGGAGACTTTTCAATGTTAGGCTAGTGCTATACTGGTTACAATTAGACATGTAAACATTGTGTTATTGTGCCACATGGAAGAATGTTGTGGCCAACTTAACTGTTGGATATTTAGGGAATTGACTAGCATGGCCACGTGTTGAATTTTACCTCAAATTTAGTCATTTACCCATTCATATGTCATAACTTCCCATGTATATACATGCACTGATGCAGTATCACATAGAATCGTCTTGCAGATTTGGATAACGTTTTGCCACATGGTAATCTCCGATTGGATTGAAACTTAACATGTGAATAAAGGAACTTGGGATAAATGTCCCAAATTTTCAGCCATATTTGAACTTGAATCAAGGCCTTGGTTTCATTACAACTTGTGACCAATGTGATTACAACTATAAGCTACCTTAGAAAAAAAAAAAACAAAAAAAAGGGGGTCAAGGATTAGGCTATATATGGCTTGTTGGTCTTGATTAGCCGGCTTGCTTGATGTCTAGTACAAAGAAGACAACAATTTAATTATAAAAGAAGAAAATGGGCAACTAGATTATGACAGGTCTTCTCTATTTGGTATTGATGTCATTGAGGATTTCATCTACCAACTAGATTTTGTCACTGGGAGTGAAGATGGTGATTGTTGGGGAGGTGTTCTGATGAGGTCTTTGGTGGTACTTGTATTTACAGTTTACACCCTACATGGAGCATGTAAAGTTATCCATAACTTCATTAATTATTGGGTTTTTTATAATTATCATCCCAAAATCTTTTATATTTACTATTATCCCTCAAAAACTTTGAAACAACTGTTATCCTCCGAAGGGGGTTAGTCGTGAGAGTGTGCTGTTGTCACGGATTTTTTAGGACCAAAATGCCTTTTTGGAATGGTAATTGTAAAAAACTCCCACCCCATCACCGTCCCTTCTCCTCCTTCCTGCTCACATTAACCGTACAAGCCTTCACCCCCCCCCCCCCAAACATCCTGTCTTGCCTATGAACTTCCATCGATGTACTTTGCTCTTTTTTCTTAATTAAATTTCCATTCATCCAAGAAATCAAAAGCTCCAAAACATCAGATTTTTAGTCTTTAATTCATTCCATTCTGTCTATACTGTGTTTGAATCTGAATATGATAACTGGAATGCATAAATATACAGATTACAATGTGTACATTTTTTCAAAAAGAAAGAGAAATAGGAGAAAGGGAGGTCCACATAATCATGTCACACGGCGACAGCGGCACCAGAAAGCTGTTCCACCACCTCTTCCTTGAGCTACAGCAATTTCCTCATCTATGTAAAACCAGATGAAAAAGGGATCTTTTTTTGGTGCTTGGCTCCCTCTCATCTTTTTGGCCCAGGCTTATCTGAAGTGGACCAAATGGCCCAACCTTTATTCTGACACACTCAAAAATAAAAGCCAATATTCTCTTCTTCCATGAAAATCTCCCTTCAAAATCTCCATTCTCAATCCTTTTTCCCTGCAAATCAAATTGACAAACTGTGAGAACCTTTAGTACACTTAAGTATGTGAGGAAAGGATTTGAGGAAAAAATTGCTTACCGCTGCATCAAATCGTTGAACAGCAGTAATAGGGAAATAGGTACCACTCTTCAAACGATCCTACAAAAACCTCACCTGCAAAAATCTCTGAGTACCCAATAAGAAAAGTAACCCTAGAAATCCAAAATCCATAACCCACCACCAAGAAAGGGAAATTAGTTAATTACCAACCTTAGCAGTGAAGATAAGCATCCAGGTTCTTCCAGGTGATTCAGATCCTCCAAGCGTAATGAGAAATTCAGAAGGATCAAGCTTGGAGGTTCGTACGGTTAATGTGAGCAGGACGAAGAAGAAGGAGAAGAAGGAGAAGGAAGAGGAGGAGGGTCGGAGTTTTTGACAATTACCACCCTGAAAAGGGCATTTTGGTCTTAGAAAATCTGTGACAACAGCACATTCTCATAACTAACCTCTTCCGTTATGGTTTTGTAACGGTGGGGACCAGCTAGTTATTAGTATGTAACAGGGGAGGGTAACAGTTGTTTCAAAGTTTTTGGAGGGATAATAATAAATATGAAAGATTTTAAGGTGGTAATTATAAAAAACCCTTATTTATTCTACGAGAAAGAAAAAAAATATAGAGACCTTGTTTTCGGTTCCTCCATTACTCTTTTGGTTTTAGTATGTTCCTACTGATGGCATTGCAAAAGGTGGGAACATCCTAAATCAGTGTTTTAGTATTTGCTTGGCTTTGCTCAGTCGTTTTTCTTGTATTATTTTTTATTATTATTATTATTATTTCTATTCTTGTTTTAATATCATCTGATCTTTTAGCGCCCCCCCCCCCCCCACCAAAAAAAAAAAAGAAAGAAGAAAACCCTGAAGCTGGAGGAACTACTGCTTATGGTGGTAAATGGTTGGCAATCTACGGGTTCTTGGTTTATGGCTCGTTCTTTCTACTCGCTCGCAGGCTCGTTTTCTCCATGATAAGGATTTTGCTCTTGCTCCTCTCGTCGCTTGACTTGGATTCAGTCAACAGAGGGTAGAAGATATCCTCGATAAAATAATAAAACCATGGAATTCCCCCAATAGAAGCAAGCGGGCCACGGTCAGAGTAGCAACCATAACTGAGAGGCAAGGAATGATTAATGTGTGTTTCCCGGACATAAAGTCTTTCTCCTTCATGCTTCGTAGGGTGACACTCCTTCAACAAGTCCTTACATATGTTTTCCCACCTTGGGACGAAAAGATTATTCCCCTTGGTGTAGAGCAGACCATCATTTTCCTCGCAATTGCTATCACTCCCCTACACTTAGCCCTATCTTAAACTTCTATTCTGAGACACCCCCTGCTTTTACACTTTGACATCTACTTCTCCCCTCATGTTTTTAACTACCCAGATTGCCCTTCCTTTTCACCTACTAACCTGCTAATCTATTTATCCATTCTTAGTGAGTAGCCACAAGTTGCTTTAATCGAACCAAGAAAGAACCAACCGGTTAACAAATTTTTAACAAGTTTTCTTTTAGCGAACCAAGAAAATATTCCACCATGCGCACACTCATTGACATAGAATGTGAGGTTTCAGAAAGGTTAATTTCATATCATTAGTAGTTTTGGTGCTCTCAGTGCTTGAATTACTGTCCTGTAGGGCTGCAACAGGGTTGGGCCGGGCCAAGGTTGAGGCCTCGGGGCCCAGCCTGGCCCAAACCGACCCTGACTCAATGTTAGAATTTTTTAGCCTTGACCTGCCCTCAGAGCCAAGGTGTCTCAGCCCAGGCCCTGTTCGGGCTCAGGGCGGGCCAAGGCGGGTTTGGGCCAAATGGGCCAAACTTGCACCCCTATTTGTCCTGTTTACTCCAATGGTTGCTCCTTTGTGACCAAGTGGTCATAGGTTCAATTCTAGAAATAGCGTCTCTGTAAAAGCAGGGGTAAGACTAAGGCTGAATACATTATGACCCTCCCCAGACCCCGCAATGGTTGGAGCCTTGTGCACTTTTTATGCCCTTTGTTTTTCCAATGGTTGGCTTAATCAAACAAGTGAGGGAACAGTTCTTGGGCCTTGATACCCACTGAAGGGGTATTATTAAACATCACTTATTGACTTGATTGGTATCAACTTTCATATTGCCTTTGTGGGGGGGGGGGGAGCAGTTAAGCATATCAAATGAGCATAGTTGCTTCAGGACATCACATGAACCGGTCTAGGTTTAGCCCAGCCTTAGCTCAGAACACCAAGTGCTTTGAAATTATAATGGGCTAGCACAATCAAGACATCTTAAGCCCAATTCGAAGCCAGAATGACTTAAGTGTTGGGTGGTAAAATCGTAATTTACAGCTAAGACCACACCAAGCCCAGCCCAAGGCAAACCATGTTCAGTTACCCATTACCCATTCATAGTCCTGGCTCTAACACCGTTCATCACAATGGGTTATCTTATCAATACTCAAATCACCTTGGATCATGGGACCATGGGGCTATCCTTTTATAGTAGCTTATCATCTACCAAAACTGCCTTCATTTGATTAATTAATTCGATATAAACCGATAAAGTAAGGATGTCTTGTTAGAGTTAACAATCCAATTGTCCAAATCTATTTAGCAGACTCACCATCAATTATATATGCATCACTCTATTCCTGAGGCTTAGATTGCTCACAGTTACACAAGACTGCAGAGCATGTTGTGCTTCTAAAGGATGTCTATGGCCTTGTTTTCTCCTCCTTCCACTCATCTCCCATCCTTCCCTGCTACAGTTTCTGCAAAACCCACTTTCAACCAAAAGCCTTATCTCTCTTTACCCTCCAGAAGAAATCTGCTTTTGTTATCCAGAAAGGCTACTGATAATGTAGCAGCAGGTGTGGTGGGTTCAGCTGCTGTTGTAGAAGAGGAGAAAGGGGAGAAGAAGAAGGAAGAAGCTTCTCCCACTGCTTCTGACCAGGAGTTGAAGAAGGAGGAGAGCTCTATTGGGTCGAATGGGGCCGCCTTGTCGGCGGTGACGGCTGTGCCTAAATTTGAAGATCCGAGATGGGTTGGTGGGACTTGGGATTTGAAGCAATTTGAGAAAGATGGGAAGACCCATTGGGATTCCGTTATCGATGCGGGTGAGCTCTTCTCTTTTGTCTTCTTTTTCTTTAAATAATTTTGCTTTCTATATATTTTCGGCCTTCTGTGCAAACCCATTTGTTATATCTCCCTCCCCCTCCTCTCCTCGTCTGGTAAGAATTTTCTTTCATCTGGGTTCATAAATTTCTGATCTTTGTTACAGGTTTGGGGAAAATGCTTGTAATTATTCATTATTCAACATAATAAATTGATTTTTATTGGAGTGGTAGTTACTGTAACAAATTCCACCAAAAAGACAGGGTTCCTTGTAAATTTGTTCTGGATGGTGTTGGTTGTTATAGGTATCAAAGTGAAATTTCTACCTTTTTTCTTTCTTTTGGTTTAAATAAATCAGTTACTGTGGTACTGGATCCTAATTGAAAGTAGTAAAAGCTTACTATGGTTACATGATTGTTCTAAAATTTTAAACTGAATATTATGTCACTGCAAGTAGATTTTGTAAACTGATGTACTTCAATGGCATGTTTATTTATTTGTGTCAGTGCTTCCTCAAGGATTAGAGGGCAGTGGCATTTTTCATTATGAATTGTTTCCAGAAGAGTATGGTTCCTTTATGGATCTGTCAGGGTTTTGTTTTTGTTCTTCTTTGGCTCTTCTAAATAGGAGTGCCTTCTCTGTAATTCTAAAATTGAAAAAGGAAATCTTCATAGTAATAACTTATGATCCATTGTTGAAACTCTGATTAGAGAATTCTATCTTCAAATGCATTATTGCCTTGTATTTGTAGCTGGAGTCAGGCCTCAAAAAGAAATTATTGTGAAATTATATCATGTTATGGCATTATGAAGAAAGGTCACCCTTTGTCTTTTTGTTTAAAAAGGAAACAAATGGAATCAGAATATCCTAACCACTGGTTATGAACTTAATAGACTTTACTGGTTTTTGACAGACATCAATTTATTAGATGGTTGGAGCTACCTGTTTATTGCATTTTTCATGCTGCGCCGGGTAGGATTAGCTGTATGGTTGGAAATTGATACTCTCTGTATTGCTTCATCAAGAAAAGTTTGCTCACAAGAGTTGCACCATCAGTTGAAAGGCTGAAAGCAATTGGAACATCCTCTACTAATAGGTTGAGAGAGATCACCACATTAGTGTTCTCACACCAACCTTTCTACACCTTTCTTTTTACCCATTTTCTTTTTGTTTCGTTTTCAATTAGATTGTGGTCATCCAAATAGATAAAACCCATTCAAAAATGTGCAAGGGGGGTGGGGGGAAATATTCGGCATTATTTATCAGATTATGGATGGTTTGAGCGAAATGTTAGTATCTCCACTTTGTTGTGTTATAAGGGTATCTGCATACTTATTGAATATTAGGTACTTCTAAATCCATAAATGTGTTCTTGTTTCTATTTTTCTTATTCCTAATACCATCAGTTCTTTTTCTTTGGCTTCTTATACACTGATATTCTATTTTTTTTTTCAGAGGTCAGGAGGAGGAAGTGGCTTGAAGATAACCCAGAATCATCAAGAAATGATGAGCCTGTAGTCTTTGACACTTCCATTATACCCTGGTGGTCATGGATCAAGAGATTCCACCTTCCTGAAGCCGAACTGCTTAATGGTTTAGCCTTGTCTCTCATTGTGTATTTGAATTGGATACTGCCATTGCTGGCAAAACTGACACATATTTTTGTTTTTCACAGGTCGTGCTGCGATGATTGGTTTCTTCATGGCTTATCTGGTTGATAGTTTAACTGGGGTAGGACTTGTTGATCAGATGAGCAACTTCTTCTGCAAAACTCTCTTATTTGTGGCTGTAGTTGGGATACTACTGATCAGAAAGAATGAAGACTTAGAAAACCTAAAGAAGCTTCTGGAAGAAACAACTTTCTATGACAAGCAGTGGCAAGCAACCTGGCAGGATGACACTGTCGATGGCTCTAAGAAGGACTAGTTGTCTTGCAGTCTTTGAGTTTGTCCTCCCAATTTCTCATGTTCATTTAGTTTTGGGATTGTACCTCATTGTAGTTCTTTTGGATTTTGCATAGATGAAAGTGAGGATTTGATTCTAAGATAAGAATTTTCTTTTCCCCCAAGTAGTTTTGTGTCTTAAATACAATTGCTTTATCTTCTCATGAGATATCAAATGTGGCAAAGCTGTTGCTCTCTAAATATGTCTTCAAACTTTTCTCATCCTTGGATACTTCCATAATTTTGGAGAATAGATGATGGTAGGACTTGTTTTGTTTTATCTGATATTTGCTAATGATATGCAGAATATGACTGGAGTTTTGGTGACAAATGAAGGAACTTTTATTCATCCTTAGATACTTACAAAATGTTGGGTTTTTTTTTTAAATGAAAAAAAACAATAAATTAGATGAGGTCAAGATTTACATTGTTCTCTGATATTACCAAGTTACTAAGCCGTGCCATAGTCCTTAGAGCAAGGTGCTTAATATTAACTAAAGTCTCAGGATCCTTTACACACAAAATATTATTTTCAAAAAGAGAGTTTAATTTGAGGAATTTGGAAACAAATCTAAGACTAACTAGGACTGACTCTAATTACAGTAGAATACCTAAATAGGAATCTCGATTGGAATATTTCTATTCTGAGTTACATTATTAACAATACTAATGTAGATAAAAGGAATTAATTGATGTGAAACAGTGGAAGCTCTTTTTTATGTTTTAATAATGTGAAAATCTTGCTGTAACCAAGGTTGGTGAAAAACAAGTCGAAACCTTTTCTTTTTGCCCTTTTAATATAACACATTTTTTTCCAATGAGGGTAAAGCCTATCATTTCACATGCCTATTCGAAAAATATGCAGCTTTTAACAATAAAATAAAGACAAGTAACTTTCAAATTTTTTTAAAAATATTTTTTTACCCCTACATTAAATAAATTTTAGGAATAAGACAAGGGGCAATCCAAAGAAGGTTACAACTTCTCACTTCACCATTTTGGTGGCAACAAGATGTACACTTTAATAATCGAGTAAATATTTTTGACACGTCAATCCTCTGCAGGTGATACTGTCATTGTGGGGAGCCGAGAAGGAAAACTCTGTTGCTTTGACATGGATCTTTCATCTCAACCACACAGAACTCTATAAGTATGTCTCCATAACTTTTGCAAGATGTTATTTCCTGGTGTCTTGAACATTCTGAAGAATTTGGGATCTCTTAATTACAATGTAAAAGCCTGCTGCTAGTCCAATGGACAGTCAGCCAAACCCTTGCTTAGCCATCTTTTGGCCACCTGGAAGTAGGCTTTCAACAAACTAAACTATCTTGGTTTGTCATAATCCATGCTTGGTTCCTTGGGCTCAACTTTCTTGCTTTAAGTAGGTTGGCAGGGGTTGTTTAGGTGTAAATTATCCTATCCAGTTTAAATATTAAATGAAATAAAGCTCAATGTCATACTTTGTTTTAAGTTCTCTTCTAATCTTAGCAGATTTGGTTTATGAGCTTTGGATTAGAGGACTGAAGTTGCAAATTTTGGACTTAATTGACTTGAAATCAACTTGGCTGTAAGCAACTGCAACGGAGCTGAGGTGCCACTGGAAATTCTCCGAGGGCAGTCCAGTACAAATGGAAGAGGTCAGTGATTGTTCCATATTATTTTTGCCTTTCATCCTTTTCCTGATCGGGGTAGAAGTGTAACAAAGGTGAGGTATTTACTTGCTACAAGAAAATAGTGTGGGACAATGCCTGAAAATTTTGCCTACTCTATTTTCATTATAATGACTTGATGAAATCAGGCTACTCACAGTTTTGTAGCTTCTTGAGTTTGCCACTTTGTTGTTATTTCTGTCTTCAGTTCCCCATTATTTGTCGTATTCTAATTATTCTATAAAAGAAATGGTGTACCCAGTGCATGAGGCTCCCAACACTGCAGGGTCTCGGGAGGGTCACAAGAAATGAGTTTTTAAGCGAGGACTCTCTGCACACATTTTTTGCACATAACTACTGTCAAAACTGAGAGTTGAGGGGTTTTGTTCTTATTGATTCTCTCTTGATGTGCAGGGATTATGGATTGCAAGTTCCATCCAAGGCAACCATGGTTATTCACACCTGGTTCTGATTCAGTAATCAAACTTTACTGCCCTTGAGAAGCAGGACCTACAAAAAAAATTTTGGAAAAAGGATACGCTCATATGAAGAGGGCAATTACATTATTTTCCATTCCCTTTTATTAAATCTTACAAATGTTGGCTGTAGCAGCTCGTCTTGTGTGGAAGAGGAAAGGATATTCTTCAGAAATTGTATGAATGGTGTACCCAGTGTTACGAGGCTTCCATCACTACGGGGTCTGGGAAGGGTCATAATGTACGCAACCTTAGCCTTGCTTTCACAGAGAGGCTGTTTCCAGACTCGAACCCATGACCACTTCGTCACAATGGAGCAACCTTACCATTGCACCAAGGAGAAGATATTCTTCAAAAATTGTATACATATCATAAACGCGATAGGGTGAGGGTTTTAGTTGTGACGGATAACGGTATATTATGGCGGCGTTGGATTGTCCATTAGCTATTGGTCTGGGAGTATGTGTACGGGATTCCTGCCACTGCAGGGTCTAGGGAGGGTCATAATGTACACAGCCTTACCCCTGCTTTCACAGAGAGGTTGTTTTTATACTTGAATCCGTGACCACTTGATCACAATGGAGCAACCTTACCGTTGCACCAAAGAAAAGATATTCTTCAGAAATTGTATATATATATCATAAAAGCAATAGAGTGAGTATTTTAGTTGTGACGGATCACGGTATATTTTGGCGTTGGATTGGCCATTAGCTATTGGTTTGGGAGCGTTTGCTAATCAGTTAATAGGGATTGCCCTTCCCCCCTCCCCCCCTTTTTTCTTTTGGGGAAAACTTGGAAGGAGGCAATTGCATTGATTCAGAAACTAGTTTCTTATTGCAACTATGTTGTAAGTTTTAGGTACTTGATTGCTATGCCAAAAGCTTCGTAGTTTATGGAATACCTTAAATCAAACCCTTTAACCTATCCCATATTAGGTTAGCCCAATCTAACATCCATACATTAGAGTGAACCCCATTAGACACATAATAGTACGCCATTGGGTTAGAATCGCATCACTATATTGGTAATTGTTTGTTGGGCAAGAGATCTCTACTTAGTAGTGTTTCCTATGCCCTTCACAGGGCACCGTGAGATGACGCTTCTGTCCCCTGGGTAGATACCCAGGCGTGCTTGGTCTTGATTTCTTGAGCGAGTAAATGGGGCGGATGAGTCCAAATCGTCAATGGTACTTCCCTGAGAGTACCTTGGCTCCCTGTTTCCCTTGTTCCTGTTTCTCTTACATATTTTGAGAAGAGGGCTTGAAACAATGGAGGGTAAGTGTTTACTTCGAGGGTAAATGACCTCCTAAGCCAAAGTTTTAATTTCAAAATATTCCAATGCCACAGTTACATTATCCTCACTTCCTATTTAAAGACTCCTAACACCACTCAATAACCAACTCCTATAGATTACGGCTCTTCACAACCAACTCCACTAAGAAGGATTTCATGACTCTACTCTCCCTTACAAATACTTCCACAACTACTCCCCACTAACTTAACTTCCTAAATTATATGCCACAGTAATGTTGGCTTACAAGAACCCGTAACATACTCACCCATTGGAGAATATAGGAAACACCACCAAGTAGAGATCTTCTTCCCTTGTTTATAACATTAGGATTTTGGTCCAACTGTGAATAACATGATCGCATTGAAGAACGTTCTCTCTAGGTATTGCGACCGATTAGTATATTTCACACTGTTTGATCATCACCTGATCTAGGTTGTCCACTCTTTTGACTCAATTGGTTATTTGATCTTGGTCTGAAGACTCTGAACTGCTGTTGCTGGCTCTTTTATCCTGCCATGTAGCTTGCCATTGCTTATCATAGAAGGTAGCCTCATCAACTAGCTTTTGCAAGTTGCCAAAATCTCGGGTTTTCCTGAAGAGGATTATTCCAACGACTGTGATGAAGAGACCTGCCTTGCAGATAAAATTGCCTGTCTGACCTATCACGTCTAGCCCAGTTAAACCATCTACCAAATATGCCATGAAGAATCCTACCATTGCTGCTCGGCCTGCAATGTAAGGAAAGTAAAGTATATTCTTGAAAGGCAAAAATTCATTTTACATGGGCCCTTAAGGGAAGGTTTCCTTCATGGTCTACCATTTTTGTTCCATTATATGGACAAATGATGTGGCAATTCTAACCAACTGGATAAAGAGGACTTGCTGTTGATTAGCCACATGTCAAGTTTTGGAACCTAATTCAATAAATTATCTGAACCGTCCTATTGTACTCTTGCACTCTTACATAGTCTTTCATAACTCTATTTTGCCACTTGGAAAAATCCGATCAGGTTGAAACTTGACATGTGGGTAGGAAACTCGAGGGCTACCTATCCATAGAATTTGAATCCATCTGATTTGCCACATTACATTTAGGGAACATTTGCTTCGAAAATTCTCGGGGAAAAAAAACCAATGGATAGTATGAATACTGAAGTTTATGCTTGAATTTAACCATTGAGCAGCTCAGCTTCTGGAAGATGGGATCTCTTGAGCCATGCCCACCAAGGTATGATGGAGCTCATGAAGAGCACTGGAGCTTTGGTTGTTGCTGCTTCTGGGTACAATTCAAGGAACTTTCTCCTCCTTGCTTCTGCATGTGGATCATACATTATAAAACATTAAATGAAAAATAAAAGAAAATAAAGCAATCAAAAATTTACTAGGGTTATCACACCTAGTCCAGGGTTACCTACTAGGCATATTCACATAAGGGTAGCAACTACAACCCACTCACTCACTGGGTGACCCTCACTGGTATGCTGCACTCACTCGATGGATCAAACTACTTGGTGCATATAAGATCTTTAGTTTGACCTGATGAAATTACTAAAATCATCCCAATTGAGTGCAGCCCTCCAGTGGAACTAAATGGCTTTTGCAAGTGAACACCCTATGGTCACAGCCATTGAACAATTTCTATGCCAATCAAAGAAAGAACAGCATAAGACTGTTAAGTTACAGTAGTATCCATTAAAGATGCAGACAATTCTATTTCTAATATGGATGAAGATAGAAATTTTTCAACAAAACAATCGAACTGCTCTGAGCATGAGTAAAGATTGAGAAAAAGAATTGGGTTTGGCAGTTTTTATTTTTGATCTCCATTAACAAGGTGGGCATCCTCCCATCCTTCACAAACATATTCAGATCCCTAGTTCCATTTTTCCATCTCTCATCATAGAACTGTGTGACAGAAGAAACTGCTTCCATCCCTTGTACAGATTCACTCTGGACTCCCTTCCGACTATTGTCACCAACAATGGCTTTTCCTGGTTCTGCAATCTCAAGCACGCCTCCCTTCTTCAATTCAAGATCCTTGTTGACAACATGAGCTGCCTGCTGAACTCCAAACGAGCATCTAGGCCTCATTTGAAACAGTTGTTTCTTGATGATATGATGAGAATTGCAAGCTTCTTGCAAGGAGACAGATATGGCAATTGAGGCCATGGATGTGGGGTTCTTCACTGTTTATGTTCTTGCTTCCCTCTTTGCTATTGTAAGCTAAAGTTGAAGGATAGAAAGGCACAAGACCCAAGCTTAAAAAAAATGAAGAAGCTTATCCTTCTTCCTCTTTTGTCAGTAAGGTCATGGGCCTCATGGCCAAACCATGTCAACACTATGTTTTAATAAAGAATAGACCCGAATAGGAAGCTGCCAAAAGTGCTGCCACACCAAGCCCATAACATGGAAGTTTCCAACAGAAAGTGATGCAGTAAACAAATCCCACATTCCTTTTCTTCTAATGTGTTGCTTTCTTTCTTTTTTGATACTGTTAATCACTTAATTAGCTTTTTCTGGTAGTTATGGCCCATCAGAGTTGCTCCACAGATTTCCAATTGAAGGGGACCAAGTGTGTATATAATATAGCAACAAGCACAAAAGTAATATCTCAATTCACAAGATAATCAACTCAAACTCACTTTTGAAAATCTTAATTTTCATTTGTTGAATGAGTGCCCTTGCAGCGTGAATTGTATACATTGAATACTCCCATTACTATATCATAGTTCTGTATGTTGAGGGTCATGCCTAATGGGGAAGAAAGCTCCCCCCGACCCCCACTTTCTGAAAAAAGAAAAAAAAAATCTAAAGGTAGATGAGAACTATGACTCTGTCTTCTTCAGCTAAAACAAGAAGAAATGTTTTATGCTTCCCAACCCCTAAGAAGAGTGGCCCGCGCAACCCGATTCACCCCCAATGTGAAGGCACCCATGCGGAGGTTGCAGTCATGAGTCTTGCACATTGCCTTGATGTCACGGAATGCCCTTGTCATGTACCGCTGCAGTTCATTATTCACCTTCTCTTCCTCCCACATGAAACCTTGAATGTTCTGCAAAAGCAACAAAAGATGTTGCATCTTTCTCAACATTAAGTTACAAGGGTGAAAAATGAAAGAGAGGTCATGTGCCCCCCCCCCCCCAAAGTAATTCCATTTTCAAGTACCTGAACCCACTCGAAATAGCTCACAGTCACACCTCCAGCATTAGCATAAATATCAGGGAGTATGATAACTCCTTTCTTGGATAGAATCTGCAACAAAAATATCAAGACTTAACAGTAAGTTTGTTGCAGTCTGAAGATTAATAATTTTATTACTGCTAACCAAGTCACCTCATCTGCTTCAGGATCAGTTGGGTGATTTGCAGCTTCAACTATGAACTTGGCCTTCACATCTGCTGCATTATCCCTTCACAGGAAAACAAGTAACGGTTAATAATAAGATGACAGAATACTGGAATTATGAACCTTACTCATCAGTTAAGAGCTCATGTCAAGCGCTAGGATTCTATCAAAAACTGCTTAATTCTTCAAAACCCATCAGAGGAAGCTTGTTGATATTTTTATCTACTAATGTACATACATTGAATGAATATATACTCCGTGTCTGCTGGTAGACGCAAATGAAGACAGTTTTGTAGAAAAGTTCACTAGAAACTATGGACTGAAAAAAAGAAGCTTTTCAGGAAAACAAGACAGACCTGTTAAGGACACCACCTAAGGCACATGGAATGAGAACATCACAATCATGCACAAGCAATTCATTCATATCCATGACATCTCCACCTTGGAAATCTTTTAAACTTCCACCGTCATCTTTGTGTTTAAGCAAAGCAGGGATATCAAGCCCATTTGGATTTTTTACTGCACCAGTAATGTCACTCACTGCAACAACCTTGCCACCTCTCTCGTGAATAAGCGCTGCTGCCCATGATCCCACATTCCCAAAACCCTGAAAGGATACATATTTCCTTTTAGTCTTTGATAACAGACCTGGTATGCATACCAACAGATTATTTGGAACATACCTGGATAACAAATCTCATCTCTGAAATGGACTTTCCATATTCAGCAAGCAGAGCCTCTGTCGCAAAAACAACACCTCGTCCAGTTGCAGCCTCCCTACCAAGTGATCCACCAAGATCCTACAATAACAAATAATATAACATTAGCTTCTTTAGGCTCAAAACGCTTCTAGTTTAGAAACAAATAGCTTGTACTTACTATAGGCTTCCCAGTTACAACAGCTGGTGAGTGACCATGAAATTTTGAGTATTCATCCAAAATCCAAGCCATTGTCTGCCCAATTCCAATATAAGCAATATATATGTTAGTTTTAGGAAAAACAAAATAGTCCAAGGATACAAAAATCTCATCAAAAAACAGAGCATGGTATACCTGTGCATTAGTTCCCATGTCAGGAGCAGGAACATCAGTATGAATTCCAATAAGATCATGGATCTTCTGAGTGAAGACACGAGTTAGGCGTTCCAACTCACTCATACTTAGATCCCTTGGGGAGCACCCAATCCCACCTTTTGCTCCACCATATGGAATGTCAGCTACAGCAGTCTTCCATGTCATTAATTGAGCCAGAGCATTGACCTCATCCGGGTCGACCTGTTGATAAAAATCAATGCACCTTCCTGTTAAAAAAAAGGGAACAGGGGAAGCTTTAAATGATATAGATGTGAAGTTCCATTCCTCTGGTGAAACTCTAAACATGGAACTATCCCAAGAACTTGGGAAAGAGATGATTAACATTATGCAGATATGTATGGATGAAGTGGAGATGCAACCAAGCATTGGAATTTTCCGCACGTGAAATTTAGAAACATAATGTTTCTGTCATGCACACAGCCTACCCATATAACATAATATGGGTAACTTTCTGTCATGCAGTTAATGTCCTGAAAATTTCCGCACGTGAAATTTAGAAAATTATTGGCATCTAAGTTTATAAATAATGTGCCATTAATATACATGCCAATTACGAAGAGAAAGAAGAAATTACATAGCCCGCTACAGAAAAAACAATGCCTATAAGGTAATACGTGTACGTATCCTACCACCAAGAGATTGTGCTGTACAATAATGATAGCGCATTAAATCAATTCTGTTGAAGCCGTTAAATTCGTTATTTAAGATATTTATAAGCAGTCAAGTACTGGAGCATAAGACTGTAAAATGATCAAGGGGCAATCATAAGCCCCTCCCTAAGCTAATGCAATGACCAATAAATATGCATAAAGAACCCTCTTTTACCCCTCTCACAACTCATATCACAATCAATGATGAAAAATTTAGGGTGTATGACATATAACCATAGAAATCCCTTAAAAACCACAACATATAACCATATTCCGAAATCCGTTAAAAACCCCGACATATAACCATATTCCGGAATCCGATAAAAACCACCAATCATGCTGTTGGGTCTAACCAGACTTTGATTGTGAAATTTCTTAGGATAACGATTCTATGTATATCATTATCAATGTTGATCAGATACCAAGGATTATAATCCTAACCCTAACCCTAACCCTACATGCAGATGGTTGTTTTCCTTGGGTTTCTCAGGATCAAATTAATGCATCACAAGATCATTACATATATGTCAAGAACAATTTGATAGCAATATCTCAAAATCACCGTCAACAAACATGTACACGAGCACTTAATCCCATACACAGTAGATTAAAGATCACCCATCAGTGAACTAAATCTGAAAACCCAAATCACTTTCAGTAACAATTTCATTGCATATATGTTAAGAACAATTTGATAACAATATCTCAAAATCACCGTCAACAAACATGTAAACGAGCACTTAATCCCATACACAGTAGATTAAATATCACCCATCAGTGAACTAAATCTGAAAACCCAAATCACTTTCAGTAACAATTTCATTACATATATGTCAAGAACAATTTGATAACAATATCTCAAATTACCCGGCAACAGACATGTACACTAGCACTTAATCTCATACGCAGTAGATAAAAGATCACCCATCAGTGAACTAAATCTGAAAACGCAAATGACTTTCAGTAACAATTCTCAAACCTATTGTCACCTGAAAATCCTAATAAGCCACATCAGAATAACAATCATTTTTTTTAGGGGGGGTGTTTTACCTCGGGATGGTATCGGATCCCTCCTTTCATCGGCCCACGAGCATTATCATGTTGAACTCTAAATCCAACATACGAAACCAGAGTTCCATCGTCTTTGGGGATCGTACATTCCACCTGCAAACTCAATACATTAAACATCAAAGTCGTCGAGAAAAAAAAATATCATCAACAGAGTGAAACCCACGATCTTCTAGACTTCCATATAAAATCTTACTTTGATTTCTCTGAAAGGGATCAGCAAACTTTTTTCGAGCTTCGAATCCAGTCCAAGGATACGAGCAGCATGACGGAAGTTACGGTTGGTTGCAGCGAGAGCATTCATGGTTATCGAAACCAATGAAACAAAAAAATAAATAAACCCAGAAACAGAAAACTAAAGAGAAGAATGTCAGAGGCAGAATCAAAGAGGAGAAAACTGAAGAAACTGAATGAGGGTGAGAAAGGTGAGATGGGTATTTATAGATTCAAAGAGATAAGGATTAGAAATTTTAGAATATAGTATTAATGGTGGTGTGAACTGGTTTTAAGTAGAAATCGAATCTGCGAATTGAACGAGAGGTGCGCGAGCTGTGCGAAGCAAAAGCGGAAACTCCCGAGCAGAAACTCCAGTTTGAAGAACTACCATAAATATATTTGGCAGAAAGAGATGCAACAGTTTCTCTTTAACTCTCTTTTTACTGGTTTCCGAGAACGAAAGCTAATACAAAGCGTGACGCACTTCTGGCACTTTCCTTTCTTCCTATAAAGCTTGAACTGACACAAACTAATAAAGCTTTAAATAGCTCCCCTTTCTTTTTCCCATCATAGATTTCCCGAAATATCCCTTAATTTGAGCCGTATTTAACGGAAACTCCCCGCTATATCGCTATTACTAGTGAGAGTCTGTGTAGAATGAAATTACTTTATTGTCCTCTATCTAGTATTAGGGTGCATTTTTGGGTTTATTTCCATGGTTATTCTTCACAATGACCTAACAAGAATTGAGTCTAGTACTCTACCACGAATTTGATTCTCTGAAGTGATTCTTCAACCTTTTCCCTTTATTATAAAGATTTAACCTTTAAATCTTAAGAATCATTTCTTATTTGAGCTATCGATAATTGCGATCAATCAATTATTATTACGAACTATACATGAGACTTCAGCTTCATTCGGTTCCTCGAATGTCACAAAAATAATCGAAGGATCACTTTAGCATTATTTCAATTGCTTAGTAAAGTAAATAAAGTAAAGTAACGAAGATCAAAGAGTCCTGAATTAGACAAATCGAATTTTGTCTACTATAATAAAAAGTGATTATTGATCTCATCTCTTTATTTTCAATTTATCGTTTAGTAATAACTTAATCCTTTACTAAAATATTCTTTCTATCAATATCATAAAAACTTCGACACATGCTTTTCGGATGAAACGAGCTCGTTTCATCCGTAAATAGTTTTAACTAGCATATTGATAAAAATATATCTTTAAATAATGAATGATCCGCATTACTTAGATGGTTAATTAACGAACTCCTCTAATAGAGATTCTGTGATCAAAATCTATCATTTATAAGTTACGTCAATCATTTAAACAATAATGGTTTCAATCATTCAAACAATAATGGTTTCAATCATTCAAACAATAACGGTTTCGTTTGTTTTGAACGTAAAATATCAACAACAACAAAAATTGTCGGAGGGGGTTTCGTTTGTTTTGAACGTAAAATATCAACAACAACAAAAATTGTCGGAGGGGGATTTTTTACTTCTTGTACTTTTTCTATGATCATTAGGTATTAAATGTTGGGCTCCATTATAAAGTTTTAGGGCAAACTCTTCCTTCGACACTTGTATACTAATTTGGGTAGAGGCCTCCAATAGAGATTCCATGATCAAAATTCATCATGTATAAGTTACATTAATCATTTAAACAGTAACGGTCTCAATGATTCAAACAATAACAGTTTCATTTGTTTGGAACGTAAAATATTAAAAATAAAATATTATTAGAGGGGGATTTCTTTACTTCTTGTACTTTTTCTAGGATCATTACGTATTAAATGTTGGGCTCCATTATAAAGCTTTAGGGCAAACGTTTCCTTCGACACTCGTATACTAATTCGGGCAGAGGCCTCCAATAGAGATTCCATGATCAAAATTCATCATTTATAAGTTACATCAATCATTTAAACAATAACGGTTTCAATCATTCAAACAATAAAGGTTTCGTTTGTTTTGAACGTAAAATATCAAAAAGAAAATATTGTAGGAGGGGGATTTTTTTACTTCTTGTACTTTTTCTATGATCATTAGGTATTAAATGTTGGGCTCCATTATAAAGCTTAGGGCAAACGTGTCCTTCGACACTCGTATACTAATTTAGGTAGAGACCTCCAATGGAGATTCCATGATCCAAATTCATCATTTATAAGTTACATCAATCATTTAAACAATAACGGAATCATTCATACAATAACGATTTCGTTTGTTTTGAACGTAAAATATCAAAAAGAAAATATTGTCAGAGGGGCATTTCTTTATTTCTTGTACTTTTCCTATGATCATTAGGTATTAAATGTTGGGCTCCATTATAAAGATTTAGGGCAAACGTTTCCTTCGACACTCGTATACTAATTCGGGTAGAGGCCTCCAATAGAGATTCCATGATCAAAATTCATCATTTACAAGTTACATCAATCATTTAAACAATAACGGTTTCAATCATTCAAACAATAACGGTTTCGTTTGTTTTGAACGTAAAATATCAAAAAGAAAATATTGTTGGAGGGGGATTTCTTTATTTCTTGTGGGGGGATTTCTTTATTTCTTGTACTTTTCCTATGATCATTAGGTATTAAAGGTTGGGCTCCATTATAAAGTTCTAGGGCAAACGTTTCCTTCGACACTCGTAGACAAATTCAAGTAGAGGCCTCCAATAGAGATTCCATGATCAAAATTCATCATTTATAAGTTACATCAATCATTTAAACAATAACGGTCTCAATCATTCAAACAATAACGGTTTCGTTTGTTTTGAACGTAAAATATCAACAATAAAATATTGTCGGAGGGGGATTTTTTTTACTTCTTGTACTTTTTCTATGATCATTAGGTCTTAAATATTGGGCCCCATTATACAGCTTTAAGGCAAACGTTTCCTTCGACACTCATATACTAATTCAGGTAGAGGCCTCCAATAGAGATTTCATGATCAAAATTCATCATTTATAAGTTACATCAATCATTTAAACAATAACGGTCTCAATCATTCAAACAATAACGGTTTCATTTGTTTTGAACATAAAATATCAAAAATAAAATAGTCGAAGGGGGATTTTTTTACTTCTTGTACTTTTTCTATGATCATTAGGTATTAAATGTTGGGCTCCATTATAAAGCTTTAGGACAAACGTTTCCTCCGATACTCGTATACTAATTCGGGCAGAGGCTTCCAATAGAGATTCCGTGATCAAAATTCATCATTTATAAGTTACATCAATCATTTAAACAATAGAGGTTTCAATCATTCAAACAATACCGGTTTCGTTTGTTTTGAATGTAAAATATCAAAAAGAATATTGTCGGAAGGGTTTTTTTTTTACTTCATGGACTTTTTCTATGATCATTAGGTATTAAATGTTGGGCTCTATTATAAAGCTTTAGAGCAAGCGTTTCTTCTGACACTCGTATACTAATTCGAGTAGAGGCATCCAATAGAGATTCCATGATCAAAATTCATCATTTATAAGTTACATCAATCATTTAAACAATAACGGTTTCAGTCATTCAAACAATAACGGTTTCGTTTGCTTTGAACGTAAAATATCAAAAAGAAAATTTTGTCGGAGGGGGATTCTTTTACTTCTTGTACTTTTTCTATGATCATTAGGTAGTAAATGTTGGGCTCCACTATAAAGCTTTAGGGTAAGCGTTCCTCCGACACCCGTATACTAATTTGGGCAGAAACCTCCAATAGAGATTCCGTGATCAAAATTCATCATTTATAAGTTACATCAATCATTTAAACAATAACGGTTTCATTTGTTTTGAACGTAAAATACCAAAAGGATAATATTGTCGGAGGGAGGATTTTTTAAACTACTAGAGCATCAATTTCAAGGCCACAGTGGTCGAAAACCTGACCTTTTTTTTAAGGACATTGTTATTCTTTCAAGATCAAATTGATAGAGTAATTAGGTTATCCAATTAGTACGCGCCCATAAACTTACAGTATCATATATGTACAATCGGCCTGTGGCCAAACATTCCTTTTTCCCACCACTCAAGAGGTTCATAAGATCCATCCATTGACAGACATGAAGAATAGATTTTAAGTTTCTTTATTAGTCTCTCTTCCTTCAATAAGGAGTAGAGATGTTATTTCATTGGGAGGGAAGAGCTAGGTACAGGAACGTTGACACGTAGGTCACACTCCCGAACAGAAAACATTTTATCTTCTTTATTTTAGGATTGATTTTTGTATAATTTCTCAAATAATTCCCAAATCAAGTAGTTTAGATCATCAAATTAAAAATGAATTTTAAGTCGCTTCCCAGAAATAAGGGTAAAAGTGAAGTTCGAAAGGGTGAGATTTTGAGAGGGGCACTTTGGGAAGCATAAAATACAGCCGTTATGTCAAACGGTAAAAGAGAAAAGCTGCCATCTTTGAAGCAAATTTGAATTCCAGTCTTCCTGCTGACTTCTCTGGCTATGAGAATGTATCAAACTATATTCGCTCCTCATGGAAGGCGAGAAATACGGGAATATATAGAATACAACTGTTATAGTACACCCGATGAATACTCACTTCATATTGACCGTTGGATCTACGATCATCGGTATCTTCCTATGGTCCCGGGCCCACATTCACTCAGATTTCAGAAGGTTATCAATTTATCATACGGGGTGGGGACAGATCTGACTCTCCATGGGTCATGGGTCCCATACCCCATGAAAGGTTGAGATCTATCCCCATCCATCCCATGTGGGCAGCTGAAGTCTTAAAAAAAGGAAGCGGAAATAAAAGTTCCAAAAAGCCAATTAGGAAGGTAATAATTTCTATTTTATACAAAAAAAAATAAAAAAGGTTATAATTTAATAATGTGCCAATACGAGTCGCCGCGTATATCTAGCTGACGTGGATTTTGAATGGTCGCCGCGTCTATCCAGCTGACGTGGATTTTAAATGGTCCCCGCGTCCGTTAAAGTCGTGCGCCTTTAATTGGCAGTTTTACTGTGTAACCGACCAAACAAGGCTTAAGCCGAATAGGCCACTGGCGACAGCTGGCACATCTCCACGTGGGAATTTACGTTCTTATCTGAAACAGCTACAAACCGTGGGTTTAGAAGATTTTCCTTTTTTAGGTCAGTATTAAATTACTTGAAAATTATTTGTATCACGTGGAATGATGATTTAACAATGGTTGGAAATTTGGGAATGATTTAAAATCGAATGTATAAATTTTAGATTTTAATGTAATAACTCATATTTATTTAATAATTATTTTCTTTTCTATCTTTTTTGTACAATGAATTTAATTTTATTGGTTTTTTATTTATTTTTTATTTTGGTTTGGTAAGAATTTTATTGGTTGACTCATGGGAGGATATTTTATTAGGTAAGAGATAACTTTGATTTGCTATCCATCAACCATTACTGAACCATAATATAATATTTTGTGAACTTCTTTATTGTAGAAAGTTTCTCATGACTTCAACCATTTCACATGGGGTTTTTTATTGTTTTTTCTTTCCGGTCATATGGACCCAATGTAAATGATAACGTTTTCCATGCCACCATTTGGTGTGGCGTGAGAGATTCTCTAACATTGGGTTGTGACCTGTAACGTGCAAATCTTTAACAAAAATTAAGATTAGATAAGTTATAAAATTTAAAAAAGAAAAAGAAAAGAAATATCGTTTAGAATATATTTATTTCAACATAAATAGTTTGCATGATTCATGAATTATAATAAGCATAGGAGAGTTGTACAAGATTGGCATAGGAGAGTTGTACAAGATTGGAAAATTAAGGCCTGATTTGGCATGATTTCTATTCCAATTTTGGATTGATTTCATGAAATAGTCAATAAATAGATTTTTGGTCAAAGAAATGAAATTGTTTTGGTTGTATCAATATGAAATAATTCAAGAATAAACAAATCTATTTGATAGTTCGATTTTTGAGAATAGATTCTTTATATTTCTTTTGGGAAGGAGGGTGGTGGTGGTGGTGGTGAGACCATTAGGAGAATGGTGGTCTTTTATTTTTAACTTGAAATTACTAGTTTACCCATCAAATTAACAATGTGTTCATTAAAGAGCAAGAGAGAAATCAAATGATATAGAAATTCTGAAACAGCTCCTCAGTTATTTCATAATCTCTATTCCACTTGATTTCTATTTCATTGAAATAAGGTGCAAATCAAACCAAACAATTTTCGAAATAGAAATCACCCCCTAAAATTGAAATAGAAATCATACCAAATCAGGCCTAAATTTTGATTGTTCAAGTGTAATACAAAAATTTCAAAAACTACTTCCAATTTTAGTTGTGTTGAATTTTGTTAGGGTAAAGTTTGAGCATGTCGGCGTTGTGCCCATACTGAGTCTATCTCTCTCCAACCCCTTATGGAAATGACCCTCTATCCTTCCATTCCACTCCCTCCATTGGACAGAGCCGCTACCTCTAGGAAAGCCAATGGCGTGCCCAACCCTCTCCCTTTTTTTTATCTTAAAAAGTGATTATACGTTGGTTGATCATACCCTTAGCGCCTATAAATGGCCCTCTCCCCATCCCATGATTGAATTCTTTTTTCGTAGCAAACCATGTCCAAATATTTGGGGTGTCAACTGGTCGGGCTCAGTGAGTCTCGATTGGGCTTAATCGGACTTAACCAGGCTTGAAGCCTGCACCATGATCACCCAATTAGATAATCGGGTCGGGCTCGAACTATAATCGGGCCTTAACCATGTCTTAACCGGGCTATGGGCCTGTTTAAATCTAGATGGTCTTTAAACAGTGCAACCCTAAAGGATTGGGCTACCTCAGAAAATAAGAAATTGTTATTCATAACTAGGGGTGTCAAACGGTCGGGTCGGCCCGGTTTCAGTTCAGTTTTTTCGATTTCGGTGTGGAAATTGCTGAATTCGAAAGTGGACCTATAAAGTTTTTTGGGTTTTGGGGCGGTTTCAATTTCGGTTCGGGTTTGGTTTGTGATAACAGTTGTGAGATGGTTTGGATCGATTTTTAAACCGATCCGAAACCATTACTAGCTCGGTTTTTAGACCGAAATATATATGCCATATGGGTAATGGGTTAGGCCGAGGGGGCCTTATCAAATGGGCTGGGTTCAATACTTCCATTTTGTGTTTTTACCTTTTCAAATGGATTGGACTCCATTTTTTTATCTTTTTAACAGAAAAAAAAAAAAAAAAAAAGGCTGGGCTCCATTTATTTTATCCAAACAACTAAACAAATTTGAAAGAGTGCAATACTGCAATAGTTAGGGGTGTCATTTGGTTTCTACCGGGTCGGAATTTAGTTACAGTTCGGTTCGGTTTTGACGATCGGGCCTATCGGGGAACCATCGGTGTAAACCAAACCGCCCCTAAACCGAGGGGTCTACAATTTCTGAATCCAACACCTACCCATTACAGGATCAGCTCAGCTCGGTTCGGGCCTTAACGGGTCGGTTTCGGTTCATGTTTTGACACCCATATCATATCGGCCACGATTTCAATTACATCAGGCCAGCACTAGGGAACAATCTTAATCAAAACTTAAACCACTATATGTAACCATGATATAAAAATTCAAAACCATTCTAAAATCCATCCGCTCTTACATCAAAGGAAAAGGCAGTACCTGCATGAACAAGACTCGCATAGCATGAAATTTAGTTGCACTAAAAATCATTTACAACAGAAAAATACAGCTCCTGCAAAAGCAGAATTAAACAGCAAGTCTATAAGGAAATTACTCTTTGGGGTCAATGAAGAAACTTGAGTATATATGCATTGTTAATATTCAGGTTCCTGTAATCTGACAGCATTACTAATACATGAGCAGATACATGGTAATCATTATGGTGGTACAGTCCATAACCTAAATGGCAAGCATTCAGTGGAGGTTTACAATTTACACAAGCCTAGAATTAAGGAGAATAAGACTTAATAAATTACTAGCTACACACTAATACAACTCCATCATATAAATGTAATGAGGATTAACATTGTGGAATTTTGATTCTAGTGCAAAATAATATTGAAGGGTCGAGCTAGGTTGGGCTTGGAATCGCTCGGTCCGGTTGGGTGCCCAATGGTTTAGGACCCCACATCGGGATCGCCTAATTATTAAACGTGTTACGCTTAAGCCCAACACGTTTATAATCAAGCTAGGCCAGGTTTTAACCGGGTGGGCTAGGTCAAGTCGGGCCGGGCCTGGAATTAACACCCCTACCAAATATGCCTCATTGTCATGTACAGTAAAAAATTGATAAAAAAATACAATATAGATCTAAGATAAAGGGTTCTCTAAGCAATCGATATATGAGAGCGCACTAATGAGATGTGAAAAGCCAATTTTGTAAATAGGGGTAGATAGGTTGTTGCATGCGAGAGGGACAAAGATGGAGAGAGAGAGAGAGAGAGAGAGAGAGAGAGAGAGAGAGAGAGAGAGAGAGAGAGAAGGTACTAGAGCTCCTATCACATCCCCATCCCGACAAGAAATAAAGTACAATAAAAGGGGTATGACTGGGGTGACACAAGTCATCCCACACCACCGCCAGGATCACAGATGCAGTGTCCAGAATCACAATCAAATCTAATATAATCTTCACAATAATATCAGAGTGCGAAAACAAAGAAATATTACATTTTGCAAAAAATTAATGTACGCATTTATCTTAACAAAAGGTTTCTAAGTCTACGTAATGGATAACTTAAGATATTTTTCAAAAGATTAACTGAAAAACTAAAATAACAGTAGTATTACCAAATTTATACAAGACAAATAGTAAACAAAATAACAAAAGATAAAATTTTGCCCCAATGGTACAATCCTCAAATGTACGCCCAACATCAAAATCCTAAGTCACCGACTCCAAACGGATCATAATTAGCAAAAGAATACCCTTAAGCATCGCCTGCATACATCTAAAAGGGTTGCGCAACGAGGGGTAAGCTCCATTGAGCCCAGTGAGGATGGGGAATACAAATACAAGCAATTCACACATAGTCCATGATGCATGTAAATGTTAATTTATTTTCCACCTGATAAACAAATCTAAGTCCAGAGCATGTAGTACTATAACAACTCGGGAGACACCGTGGGTCACTTATATTATCGTCACAGTGAAACCTCAATTGTTCCTAGGGGGCCCGCACCGGTCGAAGCCACCAAAACCAACCAGAGGCAGACCCTGATGATCAGTGTTCATCCATGACCTAGCCTCTCTCCCCTACAGGCAACAAGGAGCCCTGGTCACCCAACACCTAAACCCCTGTTGGTAAGGGTCGTAGCATAAGGAAGCCAAACCTAATCACAGTTATATACTACATGCAATCCTATCATCCTGAGAGGTATTCCGAGTGCATCAACGTATCATACCATCTAGTACCCGGGTACCAACACGACACGATGCACACAGGCCAGTATGACAAGCAATAGCAATTTATTACATGGGGTTCCAGTACCGGCATTCCTGGTACTGTAATCCCGACATAAGTAATGAAACTCAAATCCACATAAATGATCATCACAACTCATCATAATTCATAAATCAATATAAATAATGCACGTATGCAACATGCTCGAATGAAAATCAATATAATGATGAACATGCATAGATATAGTCAAACCCAAATAATCACCCAAACCCACTCACCGAATGTTTGCTTATAGAGGTTTGTAACCATGGTTCGATTCCCATTTAAATCACCATTCTGTACGAGTCACGATGCCTAGGGAAGTGTGTAAGAGTGTTAGAAAAGGTAGGGAAGGTTCCATATAAGCCACCCTTAGGTTACATAAGACTATAGGCCAAAAGAGCAAGATCGGATGCAGGCAGAATCTTGCATCCGACCTTGTGTCCGATGCTAGCAAACCCGCAAGAAACATCGAACGCAAGTAAGGATTCAAGGGGAAACCTTGGATCCGACCGTGCCTCCGATCCTTTATGCCTGTGCAGGATGGATCGGATTCAAGTACGGATCCACTCCCAATCTTGGATCTGACTGTGCATCCGATGTAGGCAAGATATAAATTTTGAAGGTGTTCTTTAGCCCAATTTGCCCCACTTGGGTCTTTAAGTCCCAAGGGCCAGGGAGGGGTGTCCTAGGGTCTATTAAAGTATTAGGGACACACATTAATCAATGGTTGAAGGATTTAAATGAACTTACTATTGATAACCAAGATCTAGGGTTTTAGATATTGAAACCTAAGATCAGCAACAAGGGTTGCAAGAAAAGGTCTTAAGGTTGTATTTAAAGGGAAAAGCCTTACAAATGAGGTCCAACACTGAACCAAGATCACCCCTTGGGTTCCAAGTGGAACCCTAGTTCCTACATCAAATTTCCAAGATTCTCAACCCAAAACCAATGAGGGGGAAGGGGGTTTTAAGGGCATCAAGGGTAGACCTTGGCACCAAAATAAGTCACTTAATTAGTATATTTAGAGGGTAATTTAGATTTTAGACAACTCCACTAAACCTTAAAAGGTCCACACAAACCACCATGAAGTAGGCGAGGTCACCGGATTAAAATTCTGTTCTAATGTTGCTGTCAAAACATATTCTTAGGATTTGGGACCACTTTAGAGGATATTACACATCGATTGTTTCAAAAGTTTGTTCATAAGAATTGTAGCCCTTTGAGTCTAGTTTACAGCATAACTTGAATCACGTCAATACGACATGTATAGACCAAGTTATGGTCAAAATAGTGAATAGAGGTCTAAGTTGGGCAATTCCAGGCAGGACCGGATGCAAGTACGGATTCACGTAGAATGTTGCATCCGGCCTTGCATCCGATGAATCCTAAACACGATTTGCTTTCCTAAAAATCAACCAAATTGATCTCCAAACCCATTAATGGCTCCAAGGCCTTGTAGCGATGGTTTCTAAGGTTCATTAGGGTCCTATTAACCATAATGGCTCAATGAATTAAGGCACACATGGTCCATACTCAATCATCTAACCCAAACTTGGGTTATGGGGTGTAAAACCCTAGATTTTCAAGGTGGTCAAGAGGCACTAAAATGGGAGGTTTAAAGACATCCCAAGGGACTAAGACACATGCCCCAACACAAAAGCATTGAATCCTAAGTGGAACCCAAGCTTGTTTCAATCCCAAAATCCAAAACCCTAAACTAACAATTAGAGAAATGGTGAGGAAAAGTTGGGAAGATCACTCACCATCAATGGAGAAGCAAGAACTAAGGCTATCTAGGTGAGCCCCCTTGACCTCCTTCCTTGTCCTTCTTCTCCTCTTCCTTTCTTTCCTTTTTCTTCTTTTCTTTCTTCCTTTGGCTTGGACTACAAGAGAGGAGGGTGAGATGAGCTTAAATAGAGGAGGACAGCAATAGGAAAGGGGAGAATAATGTAGAAGAGAGAGAGGGAAGCAAGGCTTCCTCCCTTCTCTCCTTTTTCTTCTCCTCTCCTTCTTCTTTCTTTCTCTTTTTCCCATGATTTGGCTTGAGGAGGAATGAATAAGCTAAAGAGCTCAAGGGCCTTTATAACTTAAAAGGGTCCTTAGGGTCCATTTGGGTGCCCCTCTTTAAGTTCAAACCCATTAAAGGCTTAGTTGAGCGATGTGGGACCCACCACATGACCCAATATGGTGAAGCAAGGATGGGGGTGAGGTCCATCATGTCCGGGGATACAACAACGATGCCTGGGACACGGGACAAGTGGGTCCCATAACATTCCCTTCTTCAAAAGAGGTTTAACAGCACCATCAGATGCAAGGCCGGATGCAACCAGCAGACTTGCATCTGCCCTTTCATCCAATGCTAAAGAAAGGACTTTTCAAACTTTGAAAAGCTCCAGGCATTGGCCCGTATTTCAAGGACTTTAAGGGAACATGCATGGCATCTAGGATTAAAAGTTCACCATGTGGTGGTGTCATTGACCAACAAGACAAAGATTCCATCCTTTGGTCAAGCTTTCCCCCTTGACTATCACGGCCTAAGGTCACAGGTGTCGACTGTTGGCAGCGTCGCCACACCTGCCAATGAAGATCCAATTTAGCCCAAAAAATTAGGATGTACTTTGGACGCGGGTATAATAGCTCCGCTCAGAGAAATTGTTACCTAAATCTAATTACCCCTAATTGATTTTAAAGGAAATATCTTCTCTAAAAATAAACATAACCTAAAAGAGGAGAAGAAAAAAAGGGGGGATTTAGACATAATGCAAACTTACATTCATCGTACTAAGTAGTATTCTTAACGTAGACTAAGTCTAGCATCTCCCCCCTCCCCAAGAAAAGGAAAAGAAAAGAGGCGCACCTTGCTAAGTCGACCAATTCCTTTATTAGGTGGTCATGTAGTCAATTTGTATTTTGTATGGGTCTTAGACCTTAATCTAAGTGGCGACTCTAATTAATTATCTCATCTTCCTTCCTCCAAAGAGGTTTAAGATGGAGGACATGTGGGGTGTCACACCCCGAAACCACCCCCTGGGAGGATTCGACGGCTGACCCGAATACCCAAAGTATTCGAAGACCCCCAGGATTTAGATGCAGTATATATACGTCACAACCACAACACAATTTCAAGATAACACGTATTACATTGATAAGAGTGCAGGGAAAGTAAATACATACAAGTCCTATAGGTATTATTATTTACATTAAAAATTCCAACAGCTCAATGTTCCTAAGTTCATGATCATCGAGCCAATACACCACTATTCTAAAATATAAACAGTGAAAATTCATCCACAAAAAAAGATAGTATTAAACAAAAGAAAATAAAAGGTAATGCCACGTCATTAGTTCCTGTTCTCCAAGTAATCCTTTTCGCCACAAACGCATTCACCTGTAGGATCATCTAAAAAGAGAAAATTCCATAGGGGTGAGCTCCACTGAGCCCAACAAGTAAAGGATAGACCACACACACACACAAGCATGCATCCTAAATGCATGGGTTCAATTTTAATATTAAAGTCACCTAACAAACAAATGCCTAAGTCGGGTCTGTGCTACGACAACAACTCGGGATACGTTCTCGGTTCCTTCTTAACCGCCCCGAGAAGTAACCTCAACTGTTGTATGGAGCCCACAGTGGTCGTTGGTATTTTATACCTTCCCATGGGTAGACCCCAATAATCATAGCCAGGATCCCATCCCGGCGTCCTTCACACTCCTCAGTGATAGGGAGCTATGATCACCCAATACCTGAACCCTTGCTGGTAAGGATTGTAGTACTAAGGAATAACATTCTTAGTCATATGCGCTAAATGGCATAGTACGAGGTGTACAGTACTCCCGCATCCCATACTACGACACACCATATCTCTCTTTTCCAAGCCGACTACGGCATCTAATCTATCACAAGAATTCATATTGCCAATCATTCCACATCATATCGTTCAGAATCACTAGTCATAAATAATGAAATCAACAAATATCATAAATAAAATAAGAATTTAAATATGCGAATGATTCCTGACAAATACATCTAAGAATGAAATAAAAATCTTAAAAGAAATCAAAGCCTACCCCCACTTACCTTGTTATGTTTGCGTTTGCGAGATTGAAATAGTGCTCGAGACGGTTGTCGACTGGTCTTGATGACCAAATGATTATTCCCTATAATTATTAAGTCATACACAAGTATTATAATATGCTTGAGTGTTGGGGGGATCCTAGGTTAGCTTTAGGATTAGGTTAGAATAGGTTTAGAATTAAATTAAGGTTTAACGGTAGTTACAGAAATTTAAAGGAAAAAAAATGAAAGATTTTGTATGGACAATTAGGATCATTTAGGTGCCGAATTAGGCACTGGTTTCTTCTAACAAAATGAAGCCCTATGAATCTAGTTTCTAATGAATCTAGAATCAAAGCAAATGAAGTTCGGATGATGGAATTATAGTATTTTTTACTAAGCAGGGATCAATCTATCAGAATAAAGACAAAACATGTTCCCTATCTTGAAATGAAATATAATCCCATTTAGAGATGGAATTGGAAAAATTTTATTTCCATACAAATAAAATTTTATGAGTCTATTTTCTAACAAAATTAGAATCATTCAATTCCGAGTTAAAAAAAGGGAGATATCACTTCTGGACTGCTGATAGGTCAATCGGCCAGTTGCCCAGAATTTCAAAAAAAAAAAATTCTGAGTTGGGATTTTTGGACTGTATGCAAGGGGTTTTGGTTTCAGGTTTGCAAAAACTATCATGCATGACAGAATCTGTTTTCAATTGACATAAATTGATCTACATGACATGAATGATTAGGTACTATCTTTGAAACAGAATTTAATGTAGTCTTTGGGTTTGTATTTTAACATAGACAAGGAAATTGTGTTTTAGTTCATGGACTTGACAAAGCATGGCAGAAATCAATTTTCAATTGCTGTAATTTGATATAAAAGATTAGAATTGATCTCTAATCATAATCAAAATGGAATTGGGGTTAGGTTAGAGCTTAAGGATCAACATGTATGGAGTAATTTGAGTTTTAATTGAATCCAACTATCACTACATGGCTGGAATAAGTTATAAAACCATGCTTAACATAATAGATGACAATTGTTAGTAATCCATCTAAATTAGAACCAAATGAAGTCTTGTAATAAAGTTTGATCATGCTTGAAGAAGATTTGATCAAATCAGTAATCTTCTAAGTAGATTCTTATGCATACAAGTTGGATATTTAAATTCCCAAATTAGAGATGGGTTTAGTATTAAGATCGTAGTAAAGGAGGAAAATCAATGATGAGATCAAAAGAAAGGGGAGGAAAAGAGGTTCAACAAATCAGCCATGAGTTTTCTTAGAAAATTGGAAGAGGGAGTGAGGTTCTTACCTCCAAAACCAAGAACGGAAATCCCTAGTTCTTCCTATTCTTCTCTTCTTCTTCTTCTTCTTTTTCTTCTTTTTCTTCTCTGCTTCCACGTTTTTAGTTTGGTGAAGTGAATAGGAAAAATGAATTAGTTAATATATTTTATTTAATTTAGTTAAATCTAACTTAGCCATGTGGCTACTTATTTATGTTTGGTATTGACACCTTACATCCTACTTGTAAGGTTTGATTAGTTAAGAATTAATTAAGATTAAAATTGGATTTTCTAACTTTGATTACGTGTGAAGCCCACACCATGGGTCTGATGAAAAATTCAGGAGCGAGGTTTTGTTCGCAACGTCGAAAAGTCTCAAGACAGTTCTTAATCATCCAGCATCGGGCTTGTAACGAAAAAGCCAGTACAGACAGGGTTGATTTTGTAGCCGATATTCATGCTCTTGGACTGATTTTATTATATTATTAAAATTTAGTTATTTTTATTTTATTCTCATTATGATCAATTGTTTAATAATTCACTCACATGACACCACACCATATGCTAGGTGATTTAAATCTAAAACAACACTTCATACCTTTACACTATAGGCTGCCACCTCCTACTAAACTATGTTAACAATTGCTAAGAGATAAGCATTAAAGAATGCTTACCCATCTACCCATTACGTTGTCATCTAACATTCCCACCTCCTAACCTTTGCTTGACACCTAACAATTTGTTAAGTGGCTAGATCCTATAAATCCACCTCCTACTTTCATTGCCACCACTAACTACTAATGCCATCTCCTATTTCACTATTTCTCTTAACAATTAATCCAAAATAACCCCTATGTTATATAAATCATATATATATATAAACACTACACCGTAGTACATTATATACTATAAAATTATTATAATTTATATAACTACATTAATATTATAATACATCTTAATTTATAGTAACATTAATTTAATATAACCCACTTGAATAACATATAATAATATATTAAATCGAATCCTTGGAAGTTCGCATATGACTTCGGGTTCCAAATCTATAATCGGATTTGGGTTAGGGTTCGGGTTTCGGACTTACAACCAAAGTTCAAACTAGCCCGGATTTTTTTTTTTTTGGCACGGGTGTAACATACCTCTCACCTTACAAAAATTTCATCCTCGAAATTTGACGTGTCTAGGGTCTAAGGGAAAACGAACTCGAACATATATTTCAAGAAATCAACTAATCAAACTACTCCCAAGTATTTCACCCGCTAATCTATGTTTCTTATAGCTTCGGGTTATATAGTATTAGCTTATACTATCTTGCTTAAGTGGCTCTTTCCAAATGAAGACTTTCACTTTAGGTTCTTCAATACCTAACTCAACTTTAGAATGAATTGGAATATTGATGGAATGATCTAGTGATAGCCAAGCTTTTCAAGGTAGCCATTGCAGCTCCAACTCCTAAAAGGATTATTCAGGTACTTTGGACCCCACCACCAGTGGGATGGCTGAAGCTGAACATCGACGGTTCCTCGTTTGGTAATCCTGGTTTCACAGGGGCAGTGGGAGTTCTTAGAAACCATTTGGGGATTACTCGAAGATGCTTCTCTTCTTTCCAAGGTATTGGCACCAACTTCCAAGCTGAGATGGCAGCCTTCTTCATAGGCGTTAAAGAAGCAAACGATCTTCAGGTGGAGCGGCTTTGGATTGAATGCGATTCGGCTTCAGTGGTCACATGTGTACTATCTACAAAATTTCCTTGGTCTTTCCTGCAAAATTGGTGGAATATAGAGGCTTATCTCTCTTCTATTCAATGGCGTATCACCCATTGTTACAAAGAAGGCAATACCTCGGCGAAACTCTAAGAAGTGGAATGAAGCTCCAGGATTCATTGCACATTCCATTAGTTGGGAAGCATTGGGCAGACCCCACTATCGGTTCTGCTAACTTTTGTTTTGAATCTTGATTCAAGCTTGTTGAGTTTTAGTGGCTCAACAGCTTGCTGGCTTTGTACATATCTTCATATCTTTTATTCTTAATATATAATTGCTAACCTTTAGCCAAAAAAAAGAATATTGATGGAATCCCTACTGTTCACTCCCAATAACGGAGGAGACGTTCGGTGACCCATTACTCCACTCATACCTATTGTTGAGCAAGGTCTCGTCAGAAATCCTTCGATTTTGGTCTCTTTCCGTTCTCGGCTGTTCTTGGCTATACTTGACACTTGTTATTTAATTTCTAGATTTTGTTATTTACCACCCACTACTTGGTACACTTTAAACTTACTTGAATTCAGCCTGAAATGTTCTATTTATCTGGTTCGCAATTATATAACCTTATCGAGACTTAATTACGTGTCTTGGTCTCTCACCGACCCTCTAGAAGCTAGATATGAGTCGAAGATTTCCTAATGGTTAAGACTCATAGTTTGCATGAAGGCCCGTTGTTCTTGTACATGGACTGCATCGTATTGGCCACGATGGCAGCTACCTAGCTAGCGGTCATAACAGTGGGAGGTGCAGGTGCATCGGTTAGAGGGGCCTCAGGTACTGGAGTAGGAGGAACCTCAGGTACGCTTGTAGAGGAGACATAAATTTCATTGTTCTGAAAAAGGGGTTCATTGAGAGGATGGTTTGGAAGAATAATCTGTGGACATGCTCCATGAGAAACTTTTTCGTTGGATCGAGCTCGAACCATGATTGTTTTCTGAAAAGAAATTTGGGAATATATATTTACTTGGATGTAATAAGAAGATTTGATATATTACATATATTGGGACCACATTTGTACTCTCCAAATATTAGAATGGAATCAATCAAGGATACATGCATCACAAAAGTATGGTTTAAGATCTGAATTTTACAGTAGAAATGTTTTGATAGGAGAATGATAAGGCAGGATTAAGCAGAAATGTGTACTCGTGTGTCTTATCTTAACCATTGGATTTGGTCTAACCATGGATGGAGTAAGACTTCGATACGGGTTGTTTTGAGTCTGGAGGTATTCTATTCCCCTTTCAGGATCCGTCAGAGTAAACCTAGACTATAGGATCTCTAGGATTTTTCAGTTTAGGTTTGTGTTTTATTCTCTTTTGCCTTTTATTGTATTTTCTTTTCCTTTTATTATATGCAAGAAAATTTTAAATGTAAAAGTTTATGATCTTGGATTATTATATATTGTCGGCTTTTGTACCTAGCTAGTCTCCTATGGTGTTCTTCTACCCCCATTTATATTTATGTTATTTAATAAAAAAATTTTGGGCTCTAGATCATATCACTTTCACTCCCCGCTTATGAGTGTAAATAGAGCATCTCGCTCTAATACCATCTTTGTCACACCCCGAAACCACCCCCTGGGAGGATTCGACGGCTGACCTGAATACTCGAAGTATTCGAAGACCCCCAGGATCCAGATGCAGTAAATACACGTCACAATCACAACACAATTTCAAGATAACACGTGTTACAATGATCAGAATGCAGGAAAAATAAATACATACAAGTCCTATACTATTATTTACATTTAAAATTCCAATAGCTCAATGTTCCCAAGTTCACGACCATCGAGCCAATACACCACTATTCTAAAATATAAACAGTGAAAATTCCTCCACCAAAAAGGATAGTATTAAATAAAAGAAAATAAAAGATAACGTCACGTCATCAATTCCTGTTCTCCAAGTAATCCTTTCCGTCACAAACGCATTCACCTGTAGGATCATCTGAAAAGAGAAAATTCCACAGGGGTGAGCTCCACTGAGTCCAGCAAGTAAAGGATAGACCACACACACACAAACATGCATCCTAAATGCATGGGTTCAATTTTAATATTAAATCCACCTAACAAACAAATGTCTAAGTCGGGTCTGTGCTACAACAATAGCTCGGGATACGTTCTCGGTTCCTTCTTAATCGCCCCGAGACGTAACCTCAACTATTGTATGGAGTCCACAGTGGTCGTTGGTATTTTATACCTTCCCATGTGTAGACCCCAATAATCATAGCCAGGACCCCATCCCGGCGTCCTTCACACTCCCCAGTGACAGGGAGCTATGATCACCCAATACTTGAACCCCTGCTGGTAAGGGTTGTAGCACTAAGGAATAACATTCCTAGCTATATGTGCTAAATGGCATAGTATGAGGTGTACAATGCTCCCGCATCCCATACGATGACACACCATACCTCTCGTTCCCAAGCCGACTATGGCATCTAATCTATCACAAGAATTCATAGTGCCAAGCATTCCACATTATATCGTTTAGAACCACCAGTCATAAACAATGAAATCAATAAATATCATAAATAAAACAAGAATTTAAATATGCAAATAATTCCTGACAAATACATCTAAGAATGAAATAAAAAATCTTAACAGAAATCAAAGCCTAACCCCACTTACCTTGTTATGTTTGCGTTTGCGAGATTGAAATAGTGCTTGAGACGGTTGTCGACTGGTCTTGATAACCAAATGATTATTCCCTATAATTATTAAGTCATACACAAGTATTAGAATATACTTGAGTGTTGGGGGGATCCTAAGTTAGCTTTAGAATTAGGTTAGAATAGGTTTAGAATTAAATTAAGGTTTAACGGTAGTTACAAAAATTTAAAGGAAAAAAAATGAAGGATTTTGTATGGACAATTAGGATCATTTAGGTGCCGAATTAGGCATTGGTTTCTTCTAACAAAATGAACCCCTATAAATTTAGTTTCTGATGAATCTAGAATCAGAGCAAATGAAGTTTGGGTGATGGAGTTATAGTATTTTTTACTAAGCAGGGGTCAATCTGCCAGAATGGAAGACAGAACATGTTCCCTATCTTGAAGTGAAATATTAGCCCATTTAGAGATGGAATTGGAAAATTTTTATTTCTATACAAATAAAAGTGTTATGAGTCTATTTTCTAAAAAAAATTAGAATTATTCAATTATGAGTTAAAAAGAGGGAGATATCACTTCTGGACTGCTGATAGGTCAATCTGCCAGCTGCCCAAAATTAAAAAAAAGAAACAAATTCTGAGTTGAGATTTTTGGACTGTATGCAAGGGGTTTTGGTTTCAGGTTTGCAAATACAATCATGCATGACAAAATCTGTTTTCAATTGGTATAAATTGATCTACATGACATGAATGGTTAGGTACTATCTTTGAAACAGAATTTAATGTAGTCTTTGGGTTTGTATTTTAACATAGACAAAGAAATTGTGTTTTAGTTCATGGACTTGACAAAGCATGGCAGAAATCAATTTTCAATTGCTGTAATTTGATATAAAAGATTAGAATTGATCTCTAATCATAATCAAAATGGAATTGGGGTTAGGTTAGAGCTTAAGGATCAACATGTATAGAGTAATTTGAGTTTTAATTGAATCCAACTATCAATACATGGCTGGAATAAGTAATAAAACCATGCTTAACATAATAGATGACAATTGTTAGTAATCCATCTAAACTAGAACCAAGTGAAGACTTCTAATAAAGTTTGATCATGCTTGAAGAAGATTTGATCAAATCAGTAATCTTCTAAGTAGATTCTTATGCATGCAAGTTGGATATTTAAATTCCCCAATTAGAGATGGGTTTAATATTAAGATCCTAGTAAAAAAGAAAATCAAAGATGAGATCAAAAGAAAAGGGAGGAGAAGAGGTTCAACAAATCAGCCATGAGTTTTCTTAGAAAATTGGAAGAGCGAGTGAGGTTCTTACCTCCAAAACCAAGAACGGAAATCCCTAGTTCTTCCTTTTCTTCTCTTCTTCTTCTCCTTCTTTTTCTTCTTTTTCTTCTCTGCTTACACTTTTTCAGTTTGGTGAAGTGATTAGGAAAAATGAATTAGTTAATATATTTTATTTAACTTAGTTAAATCTAACTTAGCTATGTGGCTACTTATTTATGTTTGGTATTGACACCTTACATCCTACTTGTAAGGTTTGATTAGTTAGGAAATAATTAAGATTAAAATTGGGCTTTCTAACTTTTATTATGCGTGAGGCCCACACCGTGGGTCCGATGAAAAGTCCAGGAGCGGATTTTCGTTCGCAACGTCGAAAAGTCCCATGACAGTTCTTAATCATCAAGCATCGGGCTTGTGACGAAAAAGCCGGTACAGGCAGAGTTGATTTTGTAGCCGATATTCATGTTCTTGGACTGATTTTATTATATTATTAAAAATTAGTTATTTGTATTTTATTCTCATTATGATCAATTGTTTAATAATTCACTCATATGACACCACACCATATGCTAAGTGGTTTAAATCTAAAACAACACTTCATACCTTTACACTATAGGCTGCCACCTCCTACTAAACTATGTTAACAATTGCTAAGAGATAAGCATTAAAGAATGCTTACCCATCTACCCATTACGTTGTCATCTAACACTCCCCCCTCCTAACCTTTGCTTGACACCTAACAATTTGTTAAGTGGCTAGATCCTATAAATCCACCTCCTACTTCCATTGCCACCACTAACTACTAATGCCATCTCCTATTTCACTATTTTTCTTAACAATTAATCCAAAGCAATCCCTTTGTTATATAAATCATATATATATATACATATAAACACTACACCGTAGTACATTATATAGTATAAAATTATTATAATTTGTATAACTAAATTAATATTATAATACATCTTAATTTATAGTAACATTAATATAATATAACTCACTTAAATAACATATAATAATGTATTAAACCGAATCCTTGGAAGTTCGCATATGACTTCGGGTTCCAAATCTATAATCGGATTTGGGTTAGGGTTCGGGTTTCGGACTTACAATCAAAGTTCAAACTAGCCCGGAATTTGTTTTTTGGGCACGGGTGTAACATGTGGCATTCCCATGCGTCATGTCGTTGTCCTCACAATGGCGACTCTATTGGGGAATGGAATTGCTTAGGTCAGACTTGTAATGTGTTTGGCATATATCTTGTACTATTGTAAGACACAATTTTTATTCTTATATGCTTTTGTATGCTAACTTTGGTGGACTAACATGCATTATGCATACACATTACCTGTAAGTTTAACCCTTAAAAAATCATGTGGCGTAGCCCTGAGCTCGATGTGATGACATGCTGCTTACCTTTAGAGAAATCAAAACCCTTAGTCTCGTACCTTTGGGTATATCAAAAGGGCTACACCACCATATTGCTTGACCATCTTACGCGAATGTGTGATGAGAAGTATATAAGTGCATCTTGCTAAAGTGGAACCTCATTTCCTTGTTCATCCAACAAACATCATGTAGAGATGTAGATCCCCAAACGTCTAGGATACGCCACGCTAATTATAATATTGGATTATAACTAATCTGGTACTATTGAAGCAATTCTTCCTAACCCAAATATTGATGAACACATCATGAACCACCTGATTCTTGTATAATCCTCAATGTTTAGGTCAATTTAAAACCTGTTCAAATCTGTACCCACACTCACGAACCCTTGTTTGAATCAGTCTTCTTGTTGTTGTATGATATTGTTTGTGCATCATTTGCATGCATGATCCTTTTTTTGAGAAGTAACAAAATGGGTACTATGTCCAGATCAGTGATCAAGAACTCGATCGAAACTTGTCGAAACCGTCGAGTTGTCTCGGTTTCAACAGGTTCCGAGACTAGTTGGACTGAAACTTTTAAAAATCCCTTAACTTGGCCTGGTTTCGAGCGTTTCGGTCTGGTTTCGATTGAAAGCAGGTCGAAACCATGACCAAACAGCATGCTTTTTCCTTGGTTTTAGTTGAACTGAACATGATGCCAATAATTCACAAACCAAGCATCTTTACTTTTAGGTGCAGAACCATACTACACAGCCTTATCTTCTACTCCTATCTTCTTCTCCTATTCTTTATTTTTGCATCTTCTTCTCCTTATTTATTTCTTACTTTTAGTTAAAATTCCATTCTGGATCAAAGTCGTCCATCCTTCCAAAGATTTTTGGTTCAAAATAGAGAAAAGGATTTGATGAAGAAATATTTAGGAGAAATGAAGTTGTTCTTGGTATTCCTTTCGTTCTATTCTATTCTATTCCACAGTAATTGTTCAAATTGTATGCTGTGTTGTTTTGTTGATTTTGCTTTTTTTTTTGGGGGGTTCATAGATCTTGAAAAGAGGATCATTTCAAGGAGGAGACTAGTTTTTATGGAGGCATCTCCTTGTATGACAAAAAGCTTCTCAAGTGGGCTGGGGAGATGAATAAAGAGTTTGACATTAAATTCCAACCTTGTGCTTTTCTTTTTCCAATCAGTAATGGACTATCAGACCAATTGGTCCCATAATATGTCATGGGATACGTATGTTGTGCATTCGAAGGAACGGCTTCGCAATCTTCAGTGGTACGCTGCTCGTGGATTAGACCCACTAAGAACCTCTGTATGGAATTGAAGAGGGGCATCTTAATGTTTTATTTGGATTCAATATATTATTCATGGTTCAAGTACTTTATAATTATGTGAACTAATTATAAATTTATAATACCATTTTAGTATATGTATTGTATCAGCGCGTACGTTAGTAAACTTGGGTCAATAACCACAAGTACTATTTTCAGTGATTTTTTTGGTGAATGTAATTCATGGATTGTGTTTAAAATGTGAAAAATAGGCAACTTACAAAAAATCAGACCTAAAAAACCTTGTTTTGGGGTCAAAATCTTAGTTTTTCCATCAATGGGAAAAAATCCCAGGTTTCGATCGAGATATGGTCAAAATCGAGACGAACTCGATTTCTAGCTGGTCGAAACCTTGTCGAAACCCGAGTTTTAGAACCTTGGTCTAGATAGAGGTATAGAGTTTCTACAAATGAAAGTTTATCTAATTGTGGTCCCATTTCTAGGCACGATTTCATCGAGGTCGAAGAAGACCAGCCCACCTCCATCCTAGGTTAGGTATGAGACCAGACTGACCCGCATCAAGTCTTTTGAACCAATCATGTACCCAGATTATGAATCAGAAATGAGTGATTAAGGGGATCCAAATATAGATATGGAACAAATGAAAGCCCAAATGCAATAATTAATTGGATTAGTGACTGGACTACTACAAAGCTAGAGTGGGCTAAGTCCATCTCAGGATAATCCAGGCTATAGCCACACACACAACCCACGTTGAGGCCAACATGAAAATCCAAACATGGCCCCTAAATATGAGATCATCATAACTACTCCACAATCACCGGTCAAGTGCACTGAGACCCGGCTATTGAGAGAAAAATTTTGATGTTTGCCATGCTTGAATACTATATGTAGTGATATGAATATGAAGGGTATATTTATAATTTTTAAGATATGTTTAGAATATCTTTTGCAAATAGCTTTGGTTTTTCCCTTTATTCATGCTACATCTATATTATGTGCTTTAAATTCCAGCATACTAACCATGTAGTCAAAGCTAGATCAAGTTATGTCATATTTCCCCTCTTCTCTTTTATAAGTGTGCGATGTTTGATATGCTTCCTTTATTATAATTTCGTTCATACATAATGCATTGACTTAGTGTAGTGTAGACACTGAATTTTGTCACACACACACACACTCGCCGATGATGACAATAGGACACAGACAGACATCGCTATTTCTCTCAAAAGGACTCTTGTCCCTGCACCCAAGCCATATCACCCTCACATCCCTAAAAATGATTTAAAAGTTTCTTTTACCAAATGCTGAAGGATGTACTACTCACTTTCCTTGACCACAACAGTCCGGTTAACGGGCCATGGGAGTTGTAGGGGAGCAGACAGCCCTCTGCCTCGGCCCCTCGACAGAAAATTATATGAAGCGTCAAAAGAGAGAAAAAAAACCCAAAAATCCGAGCCAATGGGAGGTAAGCATTCGTGGCGCCACAGTATCTTAACCACTCTCTCATGGTGTCACCAAAAGGGGGATCACACCGCAGTGTCAGCACGAGCGTCACTCCCTAACTAAACCGCGGTTGACCTCTGTGGTGCCGCGATTGAGCATTCACCCCTATAAATAGGGGTGACCCCCACCCTCAATTTTCAAGCTAGAAAACTCCAAGGATGAGTTCCACCTCCATTTTGCTCCTTTTGAGCTTTCACACATCCCTTTTAGCCCTCTTTTGCTAGTTTTGATCATACTTCGCCATGGGTAGATCCTTTGATTGCCCTACCAAAAGGTTGTTTAGGTCGAAATCTTGTTTCCCCTTAATCCTTGACCCTTATTTAGTCCATTTATAGTTGTTGCTCTGTCCGAGTACAAGTAGCGAAACTCATATACAGGTGTTATTCTGCTCGAAGTCCTAGTAGAAAAATTCTCATTACAGCTATTATTCTATCCGAAGTCTGAGTAGCGAAATACCTTTTACTTAGGCATTACTCTGTCCGACAAGAAGGAGCCAAGCCGATCCTCCGTCTGCATTTGAGTTGTGGGGACACCTCATATTTCATATCTTTTGCATTTTCTTTACTTTGATTAATTTTGTTCATAGGTATACATGTCTACCCTTTATATTTGACACAATGTAGACCATTACAGTAGTTTACTTTAGTGTACATAGTAAATTATTTTTATGTTTTTCTTTCTTATGTTTTGATGTATCATAATCCAGCCTTGCATGTTGATATAGGATGGTTATTAAGGAAGTATTTTTGGTCTAGTAGAAAGACCGGTTTAACCAGGCGAGATGTGGAATTAATACCTTCCCATGCTCGTAACTTGACCACTTATCCAGAATCTATGATCAGATCATATGGCATCACATGGTCTTTTCTGGTCACCCTGGATGGGCTACACCCATTGAGTCATAGGCCTGAATCCTAGGTGGGGACTCCATTTATTTTAATTTATGAAGCATGATCCCAACCCCTATGTTAATACATCGAAACTCGATGCCATCCATAACCCTTGTAGCCAAGGACCACGGGAACCAACGAATCTCGCTTGCAAGACGGAGAAACCCACATCTGGTGGCCGCGGTACTTACAGGTAGAAATTCGATTTTTATTGAGTAGATCGGGGTACCTAATACCTTCTCTGGATCGCAACCTGACACAGACCCTAACCATTTGTTGGCAGCAACAGAAGCGATACGTTACCGGATACATAAAAAAAATTATAGAGACAAGATCTCAATGAACACATATGATAACAAATCAATCACTAGGACGAGTAGTTTACCTAGAACGCTCTGATGGTACATTCCATCGAAGGAATGCAACACAAGAGTATGACCACCAAAGCTTTGCTCTGACTTCAATGGCAGAAACCCTAGCTTGAGGAAGAAGACTTTATTTTCTCTTTCAAGAACTCTCTCTCAACTGTTGAGAATAATTATGTTGCCACCCTAGGGTTTGAACCAAGCTTCTCTTTAAATAAAAAGCCTGAATTAGGAGATGACAAATCAATGACCAAGATCATATCAAATGGTGTGATCCTAAAGGGTAGCCCTTTAAGTTGTCCATAATTACACAAAAGGAAATCTCTACACATTAAAGTTTTCCTTAATTCACAAAAAGGCATCTCTATAAAAGGTATAACCTGAAAACCCCCTATGATAGAAACTTTGATTACATTTTCTTCCCACACTACCAACATCCACAATGCAACCTCACAAGTATGGAAACAAAATGCCCCGTCAAAATTACAAGTGCATTATATAATTAACCGCGAGGCCCCGGATTCTGATCGATCATTATCCAATAACTCACATACGTGGATGTTCACCCTATCGGGGTGTGAAACCTTATTGAGGAATACTCTCATTCAAACATATAAATCATATAACGAGCGTCTAATGTTTAGTCAATCCTGTTGGTAGACATCAACCATTGGATCACAACAATTGCATGAAATATAAACACAATAATAAGTGCCTCTCAGGTATGGGAAAAAGTAACTGCAGAAAATTTTCCTTGCGAACACAATGGCGGTAAACCAAATCGGGAATTTCAATGGATCGATGTTCAACATAATTAAGTGCCCACATTTATATTTCCATACTAATCTCCATTAGGGAAATATACAATGTGACAACCTTAGAACAGAGTGCCCAAATTTGTCCCATAGTTGTGAACTAATAACGGTAAAAGTGGATAATTGCACATTATCAAAATAATCACAATAAGCACATGAATATAAAAATATATTAATTAATTTAATCATATAAAATTAGATTTGATGGACACATACATTGTAACGCCCCAAAACCCACCCTAGGAGTATGGATCATCACGACAACCAAGATCGAAATACAGGTTATGATCGTGAACAATGATAAACCATCAATCATCTCAAAAGATCATCTCACATCATCAAGTCTTAGAATAAATACAGAAAAAGTCTTAATTAATAATAAGTCTCATTAGGATCTGAAAATCTATGGTTCAATGTGCTGGTGGCACCACAAGGTAAAGATAAAGTAAACTACTAAGTCTCTATTACAACCCTTGAAAATTGAAAACTAAAAATTAGTATCATCTTAAAACTCCAAATACTGTCAAATTTCAATCTATGTAAACTAAAATAAATGAAATCATCAATGCTAAGTCAAAGTCTTCAGAGATCCTCTTCAACTGGTTCAATATAATCATCTTCAACAGTATCACCATCATCCTCAACATTCACCAAACACTCATTGCATTGGCATGGCTCCTGCTCAACAACATCATTTACAAAAATACTATGGGGTAAGCTCGAGAAAGCTTAGCGAATGAGGGGAACACTATCCACATAATAGCGATAAAACACATGTTTTTCAAGATAAAAGAAGTATTTCAAATCATGCAAATTATCATATAAAACAGATTTTAAATCATGCCTATAGAACATTAAAAGTCTATGTAACACAATCAATATTCCATAGTTAATTTTCTCATTCATAAGAGTCTCAAAGTGGTACTATTATCACATATAATATCTCAAATCAAACATTGGGAAGGAACTCAGGTTCTTGGCTCATAGGATCAGATACCATGTTCCTATGATGGGAAAAACACGTTCCTTAATGTATGCTTTTGCCTCACCCCCCGGTTCACATACCCACAAAAATGGAAATACGAGCGTTTAGCTCTTGGCTCTCGGAACCGGAACAAAGTCCTTAACATCATGCTCTTGCCTCACTCCTGTGCTCAACATTCCATCCCAACAACACAATCCCATGTTGGAAGGGTCGCAGTCCAACAACAATATTCCATCTATAGTTCATAAACCAAAAGTCTTATCATACTTTAAATATCATGCTTAAATCACCATGCTTTAATGATAGGAAGTCAAATCATCAAGTAAAATTATCCATACATAGTCTCAACTTAAAACATGTTTAGAAATATCATGCATACCATTCAAATCATAATTTTCTCATAAAACAGTAAATCTTGAAGATTTATAGAAAATAACATATAAGGGAATCGTGTAGTCTCACTTACCTTTATGACGCCTAAATTAACGATTTCGTCAACGTCAATATAATTCAATGGCTACCTCGATTCCCCGATGATCCTCCCCAAACAAGTCACGTCTCTTTAAACATGTGTATATAGGTATTCAACACCAATATTACTCTTTATTTAACCTTATCTTATCACACATATATCCCTTCCCTCTCCATTCTATATTATACCATTAGATCTCAAAATTCTGCTGTAACACTATTCTGTCCATAGCGAAAGAAAAATACAAAAAAATACTTCTAAAACTCAAAAGTGAATTTGGTTGGTTTCCTTTGAAAGACAACATATATATCTCAATACCATAAAGAAATCGCATTCCAAGTTAACTCTCCAATCACTTTAACACAGTGTTTCTGGAATCTGAGTCATTAAATTGTAAAATTTATATCTTCCCTTTCCTGAATTCAATTAAGGTCAAACCAATGAGCATAGTTAGAAGACTCCTACATGTTGTTACAGTAAAAATTTCATACCAAAATACCTTTTCTAAATATGTCTGCTCTCATTGTCAAATTTGGGTACAGAAAATTGCTTTGGCAGCAACGTATCCTAGTACACAAATTTTTTGACATATCAATTCAATTTTAAGATTAATGAAATTTTTAGGAGTTCATCTACACTCATCTATGAATCCCTAATAAAACTTGCAGACCTTGAAACAATTTATAAATATGGTCAATAACAAGAAAGATTTTGGATTATTTTGCTGTTTAACACAGGAAATACCTTTCACATGAAAAAATCATATTTCTCTCTCATCACTTCCCAAATCCGAATTTGAATATTTCGAAATCATGTTCCAACTTATAAGACAACTAATATACTTATAAAATTATGATGTATTCATCCTTGGAAAGTTCCTAATACAACCTTAAGCATTAAACCTAAACCTATCCACATTTTACTTATAAAAAATTTAAGGGTAATTTGCACATATCACCCCTGAGGTTTGACGAAAGAATAATTTTACCCCCTAGTTTTGAAAAATTTTGCATACCTCCCTGAGGTTTGCAAATGATAACAAATACACTCATTCCGTCAGTTCATGATTAACACGTTAAAAATATGCTATGAACCAACAATTGCCCTTACAAAAAGAAAAAAAATAAAAAACAAACCTGCAACTCGACTTCCCCAAAATCGATTGGGGAAGATGAGTTGCAGGTATGGAACACTATGGGAACCGAGACTGTGGCACGGCGAGCGAAGGATCCGGAGCGATTTGGAGCAAAGTCTACCCAGTCCTCTCGTTTTTGTTTTATCTATTATGGTTCAGGATCGAAGCAACCAGAAACAATAATAACAGAGAAGAAGAAGAACAAGAGAGAGGATGAATTACAGTGTTTTTCATGGTATCGGTGGTCACAAAATCTAAGTTATCACCTCGGACATACACAGGTAAACAATTGGAGAAGAGGCTTCTGTTTACATTCCGTTCAACAATCAAATCACGACCATCTACCTTCCTCCAAACCCTAGAAACCCTGACTCTAGGGTTGCACACAAACGGCTCCGCTTCTATTTCTTCTATTAACTCTCATCCCTATTCATTAATAGCATCTCTCACATGATCCTTGCCCAAATCATACGGCGGATGACTCCTACCTTTGGCAAAGCTCATAACCTGATTAACAATTATCTGTTACTAGAAAAAATCCTGATTCACTTCCCTCTGGCATTTTTCAAGTTTTGATTCTCTCTGTGTGTTTTTATTTTAATTGAATCCCAAAACAAGTATATCCAAAAGCAAAGGAATGTGCAGAGGTTACTTCGGATGAGAGCTTTGCAATCGAACTTGGACACTTTACATCATACTATCGGCAGGTATGTTATCAATTTCACTGCATTGACATTGCTTTGACTTATTAATATGCAACATCTTTCTTATAAATTATAGAATGGAAAGCTTAACACTCTGCAAGAGAGGGTGTAAATTGATTTTCAATTTGGGGATTGGATATATTGCGGTTGGGTGCAAGAAGCTGAGACTGATCAGCTTAAAGTAGTGCTTAGGGCTTGGGTAGACTCTGCTCCAAATCACTTTGGATCCTCTGCTTGCCGTGCCACTGTCTCGGTTTCCATGGTGTTCCCATACCTGCAACTCATCTTCCCCAATCGATTTTGGGGAAGACGAGTTGCAGGTTTGCTAAAAACCAAGAAAGCCCTAGTTTCGTTAATCCAAATTAACACCGGAAGCTCACCGGAGATGTTCCATTAGAAGCCATGGATGGAGCAATCGATGGGGATACTTGTAACTCATCTTCCCCAAATCGGGGAAGATGAGTTGCATGTTTTTTTTTCTTTCTTGAAGGGGCATTTTTGTCACTTTACCGTTTGATTTTAATAGTGTTAGTCATAAACTGACAGAATGGGTTTATTTGTTACCGTTTGTCAACCTCAGGGGGGTACACAGAATTTTCCAAAACTGGGGGTTAAAATCATCATTTCGTCAAACCTCAGGGGTGTTATGTGTAAATTACCCAAAATTTAATTGGAATATGGTGTAATTCAACATACCTCTTTTGGAAGATCCAACTTCACTTCTACTCTTCATGCTCTTTTATATTATTCCTTTAAGATAAATCCGTGGAACAAAGTTATAGTAGCAGCAGCAAAGTGCTCCTCTTTCTTTCTTCTCAAATCTCCAAAGAATAAGCAAAGCTAACATTCCAAAGAAGAAGGTGCGGCAATACGAACAAAGTCCCTTATTTATCTTCAATTTCCTCTCATGAACCTCCCTATATTCCTTCTTTTACTCCAACTCCTCCTTTTTCCTATTTCTTCTTTGACACCACAATCTCCTCTTTTTTTTTCTCTCTTCCTAGATTCTAGGTTTCACTCTATCTTTCACGTGGTTGAGTTCTTCCCCCATGGTTTTTTTTTTGTTTTTTTTTTTTATTTTATTTTAGTTGATCAATTGGGGCCACCTATAAGCCCAAGGTAAAAAATATCAAAAATTACATTTTAATTGCTTTCCTAAAGAATAGAGCCTTAGATCACTTTTAGTGCATATAAGATTCTAATTTCTAACCACTAGGTTAATTATTAACTTATGAAAAATTCTCAATAAAATAATTAATTAATAAAATTTATCATCTTACCTCAAATTTCAGTGACCGTGCATCCAAAAAATCAAGATCCACAGTTGGCTGCCAGTTCATAACCTATGCCAAAGTATGAAATGTCCACATTACCCTTTTATTTTGGGCACGGGTATTGCATACATTAAATGCAATTAATCCAACACCATTGGGTTAGATTAGTTTGGAGTGGAATCATTTTATTTATTTTTAGCTTGGATCCTAGATCCTAATTTAGGTGGCGACAAGCAACTGCTTGTCAATTAAAGACCTCATCACTCCTTTCCCAATAGAGAGGAGGGAAAACTTTTTCCTCGGGCATCTTCCCTGACAGAAGTCCATTATCCTCACAATTATGTTCAGATTTGATGTTTTAATGTGCATACTAGAAAGTAGATTAGGAATGGTCCAAATAGAAGGAGACCGACCTTCAGCCAGGTGGGGTTGGGTGCGTAAAACCTTTCCAACACATAACTTGGAACCTCTCTACAAATTTGGGAAGACTAAAAGCCTTATCTATTGTGAGGTAATCTCTTCCTTGAAAGGGTGAGACCTGTGTAGACCGTTTTGAGTCATAGACCCCTATCTAGGTGGTAACTCCCAAAATATATTTGCGCTCTCAACTAGAGGGTGGAACCCCAAAGATGCATGGATTTCCATCCCTTGTATCCATAATTGTAAGGTCAAAAGAACAGGGTACCATGCACACTTGAATATCTTCAAAGTGTTTTGGGATGGTGAGCAAATGGAGTGTCATTATTGAGAACGAGAGTAGGGAAACGATTAATTAGAAAAATTGTTGTGTCGAGCAGTTCCAAAAATGGTGAGGTAAACCACTATAGGCCAAAAGTAGAAGGCCCGTTTCAACAACATGGCGATGCTTATGCTTGAGAGAGCCATTTTCTTCAGATGTATGAGGATATGAAAGGCAATGGGCGAAGCCATAAGTGACCAAGAAATGAGAAAGACTATGATACTCGCCACCCCAATTAGATTGAAAATATTTCATTTTTTAGAGCAAAAATATTTTCAACTAAGCTTTGAACAATTAAAAAGTAGTAAGTACATCTGATTTATTAGCTAAAGGATAAGACCAAGAAAAATTGGTAAAATCATATCCATGAATAGGGTGTAATATTTATAAGAGTAAATTACTCCCCCTTCCCCTCGATTATGCCCGAATGACAAACCTCACCCCTGGGTATTGAGTAATAACTCTCTCCTCCCCTGAAATAAAAAGATTTTAACAACTCTACCTATTCCATAAAAAATCGTTGTTAAGTGATGACATCACCCCAAATATTTTCAGTTAAACTCCAAAATGCCCCCCTTCTTCTTCTTCTTCTTCTTCCTCCTGCTCCTGCAACCCTTTTCCTGCAACTCAGAAATATTTCTCGGAGTAAGTTATGTAGCAACTTATCACCATGATCACAGTAGCTCCGAAGGACAATCGAAAATAATTTCAAAAGCACACCTCTATTTCTCCACACACGCAAAAGCAATATCAATCAACAAGGCTCGTCGTCTCTTGACTCTCTTCTCTCCAACAAAGCCGAACCACCAGATACCAAAGCCAGCAATTTGAGATGCCCTTGAGTGATCAGCAGGTAGTTTGGCCATTTAAAATTAAAAAAATAAAAATAAAAATTGGAATACCACTTCCTCAAAGCCCCATTCTACAAAACAACCTTCAAACATCACAAACCCCCAATGCTCATTATGCAGCAGCAACAACAGAAACCACCTTGCCTTGAACCAGAGAAAGTGGGAAAGAAGAAAACGACGTTATCCACCATCGATCAAATGCCAATTTTCATGATCCAAGTTACTTCTCTGGCTAACCCTTCATAGTTCATACTCAAGGAAGCAGCAAAAACAAAACACAAGAGTCCCTTCCAGTGAAGATGATTGCCAGGGTCACAAAAACTAAGCTATTCCTTCCTTCCTACTAGCATTTGTATTGCTGATGATATCCATGATTATTATAATCATATGTTCACTCAACCCACAAGTCAAGGTCAACAGACTGATTCCTATTTGAATCTCTGGTTGGTTTCTTGGTGATCCTTGCTCTAATTTGGTCGTAGATGAATGTCCCTACTAGCATTTGTATTGCTGATGATATCCATGATTATAATAAGTAGGGAACCGCCCGTTTGTTGGCTGGTTTGGTGACTTTATAAACCTTAAGAAATGTTCGGTTCGGTTGGCGTTTGGTTTCGGGCGGTTTGTTTATGACAACGGTTTGGTTTCGCGTTTCGTTTATGACAACGGTTTGGATTCGTTTGGTACGTTTTATATGACTACTAAGATCCGATAAGTGCTTATTTTTTCTTTCTCTTATAAGAACAACATTTGAACATTAGATAAAGTTCATCTCATATGGAAGTGGAACCCAAGAAGATTTTCAAATGCAATTACAAGATGTGACCCCTTAAAAGTCCATACAACATCTACTTAAAAATTCATGCAACATTTACTTAAAAGTCCATACAACATTGAACATCCACTTAAAAGTTTTAAAAGTTCAACATTTAAAAATTCATGCAACATTTATTTAAAAAGTCAGGCTATGCAAGGGAATTCAAAACTTTACCACTTTGAGTTTATTATCCAATGATGCACTCCTTTGATCAACAAATGCTTAGTGATACAATCATTCCAATTATGGGAGAGTAAGAGAGTATATAACCCACAAGACTAGAAGACACTTCATGAAATGTGGAGGTGTAGAGTATTTAATGAACAACTTTAACCATCATTTTAAAATTAAATTAAAACATCTCTTTTCTTCAATTACATGATATCAGTAATCAACAGTTGAGGAAATAAGCATGTGGCTATTTATAACACCAACTAATTAATATGTGGACTAAGACACGTATGCAATACACAATGGATTTTGCCAGGCTGGGAGTGTTTAGATCATTTACCTAATTTCCATTTTAACTCACAAATTGGTTCCTAGCAAACCAGTCCCAAGTTGAACCTTCAAAGAGGTGAGTATATATTTCTAAAACAAGAGTAGTGCGAAACTCACACTCAAAAACCTAGAAAGACCGGCAAGGTTGGGGGGGTTGGATGAAAAGGGACAGAGGATAGAATCCGATAAACAAAAGGAATCCAAAATAATTATTTCCGTAGACCTGCCAAATGCTATCCATCAAACATCATTCAAATCTCATGAAAAAGCAACATAACTACTCAACAGTACCAATAAATCCAATTTCTCGTAAACAAAGATCACTGAGAATTAAAGAACAATCTTAAGTATAATCGTATAAGTATCACAAAATTTCGTAACCTCAATACCGGTTTGAATCAAGATCCAAAAAATTAAAAAAAAGAAGTTCAAGAAACTAATTCCAAAACGAAACAAAGCAAAGTGACACGTAAATTAGAAATGAAGAATCGTGGAGTTGAGATTGGAAAAAGAAGAAGGGAAATAAGCACATGTTTAGGCAGAGGTGGCAGGGTGGGTTTTGGCAGCAGGGTGGGGGCGGAGTTGCAGCAGGAGAAAGAAGAAGAAGAAGGGGGTAATATAATTTTTTTCTAATACTTAACAACGATTTTTGACGGAATGGGTACGGTTGATAAAATCTTTTTATTTCAGGGGAGTGGAGAGTTATTACTCAATACCCATGGGTGGGGTTTATCATTCGGGTATAATCGAGGGAGGGGGGAGTAATTTACTCTATTTATAACCATCTAAAGATAAAAGAGAAGCGGACCCCCAACGATCCGAGTAGACAATGTTTAAAAGCCCAGTACTAGTAGAAACAAAAGAATAAAAAGGGAGTTTATGAGATTTACCCAATTGACAGAAATAATGGACGTATTATGAGCAGAGACATGGAGACCATTTACAGAAAGGATTTGACGAACCAAATGAAAAACAAGGCTGTCCCAACCTAGCATGCCATGTAGCCAGAGAAGAGCAAATTGTTGTCAAGGCATCAATATTGAGAACGCTAGAGGTAAAAGCCATGTGATAAAGGTTGTCTTTAACTTGACCAATCATCAAGATATTCCCCAAGCAGCGATCCTTAACACAAAAATGATTTGGATGAAATTAGAAGAAGATATCGTTATCATGGTCAAATTTACGAACATAAAAAGTATGTTTGTTTTGATTGTAGGAACATGAAGGATATCAGTTAGATGAAAGGGAATAGAATTACCAACAACTGCCTAGCTCAGTTGGTGAGCCATGGTGCGCTTCATGCCCATGCTCACCAGGAGGTCTCGAGTTCGAATCTCCTGACTGGTACCTTATTTAGAATGACTAACACCAAGAATGGCCAAACCTACCCCATTACCAACACACACAGTGTCTCTGCCATGATATGTTACGCAAAACTGAGACCGCAAAGCATGTAAAGAGCAAGATCATCATCTGGATCTGGTTTTGAACCATGGCAAGTGCATTAGCGAGAGATTTTACCCCAAGTAGGTAAATAGCCATGGCTGGGAATAACATGAAGGTTGAATTGGAGTTGCATAGAGCCATAGAATGTGCCTGTGAGTGGGATGCAAAGGTAGAGGAAAGATGTTGCCAAGAGGTGCTTCGATTTGGTAAACATTTCTGATTTTAAAAGACTCATCTTTAGGGGGTATGGTGGGGTTGCAGAGAGGATAGTGGTAGGGCGGGGTTGAAAGGGGTGGGCGGTGGGTTGGGATGAACTGATGAAGAGCAGGGTGGGGTGAGGTTGCAAAGGGTTGAGTGGCTTTAGGAGGAAGGAAAGGGTGGTGGGTGGTGGGTGGTGGTGTCCTTCATCCCTTCTATGAAGAAGAAGAAGAATTGAGAACTCGTTATCATGTGAAAAAGAGGGGGTAATTTGGCTGAAAAAGATCCTGTCAATCCGGGTAGGGCTATTTCAAAATACAAGAGGAGAAGGAGAGGTAAAAAGTTCATTTTTTTTGGGAAATGAGAAAGAGAACTTCAAATAGGAGAGTTTAACTAGTAAATTCACAATCTATCAAAAAAAAAAAAAAAAACTAGTAAATTCACAAAGAATTTAAAAGAAAGATTAGCTTACAAAATTTGGAAGATATTAGAAAAAAGATTTTGCATTATTTGGGCTTTAACAAACAAACAAATAATTAAACCTAAATTAACCTATTCTTGATTTTCCTCCTATTGCTATTTTTCAGTTATACGGTGAAGAAGCCCAACAACCGAGGTTTTAAAACTAGGAATCGGGAACGGAATCAGTCAGAGAGGATTTCGATCCAAATTGGATCGAAATCGGCTTGAATCGATTCAAGAATCAAGAATCTAAGCTATATCATGGTGAAAATTGAATCGGCTCATGAATCGGTCTGATTCAAGATGGTTTATAAAGAAAATAACTAAGAATTGGCTTATCAGATTCCAATTCAAGAAGCAACAATTAGGAACAGTGGAAATCAGGATCGGTTGACACCGATTCCAATCTGAATTGACCAATTCACCGATCTGATTCTCTATTCTTAAAACCATGCCAACAACCCCTGAGATGAAGAGGAGAGGAATTGAGATCAAGTGGCAATTTTTACTTAGAACATGTGAATTGGGTATTGATATGATGTAGCAGTAGCATACCTTTGGAGGCACCAAATCCAATCCAAAGTGAGCTGCATGAGAACTAAGATATTTGGAGTTGTTGGTAGTTAGTACTGTTGGGGTGAGGGGCCATATAGGAGGATAGCAGAAGCAAACACTTAGGTTGTGTTGGTATGCATTCTTGGAATCCATCCCAGGTCGATTTCGCATTATTGGGTGATAAAAATAGTCTGAGAATGCGAAATCAACATGGAATGCATTCCAAGAATGCTTACCAAACGCAGCCTTAGGATCTCTTTCATATGATTTATATTTGTATCTATCTAACTAATTCCTATTTTAGCAGGTGTTTGGTATGATTTACATTGCTTATTTCTATTTATTACAAGTTAGAATAAATTAAAAATCACAAATAGCTCAAGAGTTATTTGTGTTTGTGGCCACAAGAGCTATTTGTGATTTGTGACCACAAATCATTTATTGTGATTTCCTCCGTATCATAATGTTAGCTCTATCCTTCATAACTGTAAGAGAGTGCGTCGTCGATGACCTTGCCTTCGTTGGGCAGAGCTTCGTAGCATTTCCAAACGAATTTCAAATAGTGGTTGTCGCTTCAGTTATGACAGATCGATTTCATGAAGACGGCGTCGACCTCTGGGATGCTGACAAACATGTCACCCCCAACGTGTTCGACGCCTGGGTAGGAGGGTGGGTCGTCGATGACGATTTACCCCAAACTTAAAGCTCCCAGTGGACGGTTCGCTTTTCACTCTTCTCTGATTATGAGATTTCCAAAACCCAACAGTTGGGCGACTGGGTTATTTGCCTTGGACACATTCGTAGACCAGATCACAGTTTCTGATTGATTTCGGAGGATGACATTCCCATCTTTGCCAAGCTTTAGAACACCGGATGAATCTGTGATGGGGCTATTTCTGTTTGCAATCCAAACAACAATTTGGACATGAATCTTCTCGTACCATATCCTCAAATATCTGTTGTTGGAATTGGTAGGGCTGAAGAACCCTAATAGGAAAGTTCCACGGGAAGAAACGAGGCTTTGCCCGTCTCTGATTGATTGATTCATAGTTATGGTGCCCCCTGCAAATGCATTGGAACTTTGGGAGGAAAAAACCAATAATGTGAGGCTTCGCCTATGTTTCTCATATTTTTAGTTTCTTTATTCCTGTTCATTGGTTCCCCTCCCTGAATTCCACCTGCTTGGTCTTCTCTTTAAAGGATGGAAAGTGTTCGATAAAATGCCATATAGAAATGAGTTCTCTTGGTCTACCATCATTTCTTCTTTTTCCCATAATATATTATGCACATAGACATACCAAACCTATTTCTAACTATATAATGTATTGTACAAATAATAACCAACCGATTATAATTTGTAGACCATAATTTATTATCACAAATGGTTTCTCAAAAAATAGGTAATAAATACAAGGGAAAATTACGTACCCCTCCCCTGTACTTTGTTCTAATTACACGTTCCTCCCCTTGGTTTACCCACCTTACATTTTGACCCCTTATGACTGACGGTGTTAGGGTGCTGTTAGTTAATGGTTTGAAAAGACAGTATTATCCTAGTTCTAAAACACAAGTAGAATTACAATGATACCCCCCTTTCATCATCTTCAACCTTAAAACACCCATTTCTTTCCTCCTCCACCGCCACCAACACCACCACCGCCATCACTACAGCCGCCGCCTCCTCCTCCACTGCCACCACTGCCGCTGCCGCCTCCTCCTCCTCAGACTCTTATTCCCTAAAACTTTAAATTCATGCACTGCAAAGATTGAAAAGTAGATGGGTTCATCATCATAGCTTCCATTACCGTGTGAAGAGCGCAACAGAAGTTGTTGATTTCAATCTTCCAGTGTTGTTGCTCTGCTTGAACACGCTGGAGTGACAGGGTACGTAACTGTACTCCCATGTGATGTGTGTGAGTGAGGTTTTTGGTTGAATGGTTGGTGGGCATGTTGCTTGGCCCTGCTAGCATTCTAGAAATTAGGTTAGTTATACTTATTTTTTTCACCGCTTCAAGTTACCTCCTCTAGCTGCAGCATGAACAACTGTTCACCATCTCCCACCTAAAAACCGAAGGAACTCCTCTGAATACTGCTCCGTTTCTCGTTTGCATATGATCAAACCCTAATTTAGGATTGAGCGATGAGCACCTAGAATTGCCAAATGCAAACCCACATTCTTGAACCCCAAATTTCCATCTATAAATACCCTTTTGAAAGAAAAGAAACAGAGGACCTGTAGCTTGGATTGATCGTTTAATTTCTGTGAGCTAGCTAGCTTTAAATCGAATCATGGCGGTCGTGTGAGTAGCTCTAATCCAAGTGAGTAGTAATAGTAGTAAGGTTCATGTGTCTTGCCTGGTTTCTCTTCGCCGCCCGAAGCTCTTGTCGTCATTCGCAGGGAAGCGTAAAGGGACAAGGATAAGGGCGGAAGCATCAATCGCAGAATCATCAGTAGAGAAGATCTTGATCTCATCGTCTCTCCTCCTTCGATTCAGTTTCAAACAGCGGGAGGAGCATATTTGGGAGTTTGGACAAGAAGAATATGGCCTGTGAAATAAAAGCATACCTCTTGCAGCAGTTGGGACAGTTATAGAACCTTCAGATCTTGAAATTGATAGAGAAATCTTATGTGGGATACACATTGTGCCTGAATAACCCAAAAGAAGGGTATTAAAAAAGTGAATTTATCCATGATCAAGTGGGTGGGGGCGGGTGGGATTTCAGCATGAATAAGAAAAAGGGTATTGTTGGGTTAAAAAAAGTTTGATTCAATGTCAAAATCAGAGGTTGCAGGAGCATGGTGGGACAAAATTGCAAGAGGAGGAAGAAGAAGAAGGGTAAAAGGGTCATCTCACAATGATCAAAGGTTAGTTTGGGCATTATAAAAAATCTAACTACGCCACATCAACACTTAATAGACAGATGCTAACGGTGCGGGAGGAATTAGTAATTTTTCGAAAACTACAGGGGAATCTTATGTAAGGTGGGAAAACCAATGGGAGGAACCTGTAATTAAGGCAAAGTACAGGAGATGGGTACATAATTTTTCCAAAATACAAATGCAAATCATACCAAAGAGACCCTTAGGTTGTGTTTGGAATGCATTCTAGGTCAATTCCGTAGATAAAAATAACTATTTTTAGCATTTGAGAATGTGAAATGCATTCCAAGAATGTATACCAAACACAGGCTTAATAAGGAGTGGATCATAGGATTCACATCCTCTACTTCCATGGGCTGTACTTCCATCCTAGTTCCACCACTTCTCAGTGTGCCACCTGTCTTTATGAGCATCCAACGGCCTCTATTAATTCAAATTTTTTGAAAATCTGATGAGACCCTCTTTAAAGCGGTGTATACCCCTAAACCAAACCCACTAACCGAACCAAATTTCATTCAAACCAAACCCACTAATCGAACCATTTTCACCCAAACTAAACCCATCTCCGTTTCAGTCATCCCCATTTCATTTGAACGAAAAGCCCTAAAAGTTGCAGAACCTCTCAATCGCTCCATCGCTCCATCGCTCAATGTTGTTCATATGCATCTTGTCTATGGCACCGTCTCAGACTATTGAAAACCCAAAGAGATGATGATGATTCAAGCTCTGTAGAGCCTCTTCCATTTCTCCACAGCCTCGTTCCGTCTCCTCTTCATCCGAAAAATCAGTGCTAATCGGGCTTCAAACTCAGAGCTCAGCTTCTTCCTGCTGCAAGCTGCCGGACTCGTAAAAAATGTAAGTCTCATTCAAACTTGGGGGTTTCTAATCGGATGCTCGTGGTTGTTCTAGAAAATGTCTCCTCCATGATTACAGTGATAGTCTTCAATTGAAAATTTCATGAATTTGCATTCTGACTGGTTTATTGATTCCTCAAGGGAAGGGTATGGGATTATTGGTTTCTGTACAACTCTTTTAATTGCTATTTCTAGGCTTCTGATGCTCAAAATGATTTTTTTGGCTATAATCTTTCGCCTTTTATTAATTAGATGTATTTGTTTTCGATGGTACTGTTGTAAGAGATTCAATTAGGATACCAAAATTATTCTGATGGAGACTATCGAGAAGAACGTTTTCTAAGGTTTCGGCGGACCTCTGTAGCTCCGAATTAACCAGATGACAGGTTAGTAAAAATTCTTGATTCACTGATGCAGCACCTTCTCTTTCCAATGTTTTTAATCCTAATCATGCCTATTAGAAAATCCTAAGAGAGTTTCAGTCATCTCTTTTATTTGTTTACTTCCTCCCCCCCTCCCCCTCCTTCCTCAACTTGAGAGCTTTTTAATATGTCAAATAGCTCGTGGAACTCATGAATGAAGACTTCAATAGAGTTCAAAGGCCAACAACCTTTATTTGCCACGGATCCCTAATTGTTTATGGCTACTTTGAGCAGTATTCTCATACGATTTTTGAACATCATTGAGCACATGTGTTTGGGTTGATATTATAAATCAGAACAGGTAATGGCTTAAAAAAAAAGTTGGAATTGCTTCTGAATTTGGACAGTTGGGGGATACCGTTCTGTTAGGTTGTTGTCAACAGTGGAGAGTTTGTATTTCTAAGCCAACGGTGTGGCATTGTGATTATGCTACTAAAATCAATTCAGTTATCAACCAGTTTGAAAAGTTGTGTTCCTAAACTGAATAAGCAACTGGGAAGGCTAGAATAAAATTAACTTGTTGACAAGGATGGTTTAGCCTAGTCTATAATGATGGAGGATAGGGTGACTCTGGTGGAAGCATGAGATCTATGCAGTTTTTTAAATTCTTCATTTTTTTATAGGTTGAGGCCTTAGCTCAAAATGGAAGAGCACCCAGGAATTCTTTCCTAGGTTATGATGGTTTGAATCCATCAGGTCTCAAGGATTGCAGCTTGTGAAGTTGGGTTTTGTTCATTCTCTGCTTAATTTTGCCCTTTTCTTTTACTTCCCTTTTATTTCTTAATTATTTCAAACAACAAAATGTTGGGAAGAATATGCTCTTATTGCTGTATCTATCCTTGCTGTTCTATTAAGGGGCTTGAGTGAATGAATAATTGGGTGGGTCAAAATCATGGAATTCCAGGTGTTAGGAATAATATGTTGGGAATAATATGCTCTTGTTGCTGTCTCTATCCCTGCTTTTCCATGCTCATTCCTGAAGAGGCAATTTTCTTTTCATCTTTTTTTCTTCCTCAAGCAATGATGATTGGTAATATAAAGTCAATAAGAGAGAATTTCTCAATGTTCATTTTTCACATTCACCACCCTGCAAGTATCAAACACAGGAGTGAAGATCTTGAAATGATATTCTATATCAAACATAGAAGTGGGGATCTTGAAATGATAATCTATCTATATACAACCCACTTTCCTTTCTCTATTTGAAAACTCAGTTATCATAGGCTCGATCAGTTAGTTGCTGACTCTGATTTGTATTCTTTTTTTATTTTACTATCTACATATAAAATTTTGTTAGATTCCAGCCAGTATTCAGTTCTCTTAACCCCTATCTGGTGAACAAGTCAGTTCAGGATTATTAATCAAGGTCGTTTGTGTTTATAAACCAAGCTTTGTGGACTCATAATCAAGATTTTATTTACTTTCAACCACAGTATTTACAGTAGTGTTGACTGTTGAGGGTCACTGTAAGAAGAGGAGATTTGGAAGTGAAGGAGAAGAGGGCATTGTGAAAAGAGATTAGGATCTCTTGAGTTGCAGAGAGCCATGGTGGATACTTGAAAATATTTACCATGACCTGGGCCCACTCTGAAATCTCTTGTGAGGATCACACATGGTAAGGCTCATAGCAAGAAAGTTACTTGATTCACAATAAAATGCTGGTATAAAGCTCTTTGTCTTTGTAGTATGTCTTTTTTCTCCAGCTGCTGTACTAGAAGAAAAGACTTGTCAAGACTTCAGTGTTCAGCTCTTTCCTTTCCTTGGCTTTTGGAGTGGACAAGACTTAAAGCAATGGTTTTCTTTGATTTTAAGTAAACCAAACTCATAATACACTATTGAACTATGTTGAAGGACAAAGGTCAATTGATGTTATTGCAGTATTCTTAGGATTAGAGAAGATATATATATTTTCCATATGGAAAAGTTCTCTTTTTCAGTTAGTGGTTTTGAACTTAATTTACTGTCACAAATCCACAATATCAATTGAGTGCAGAGGAGAAACAGAGCACATTTGGTTGTGGCTGAGAAAATGACAATCAAACAACCCATTTTTGGTTTTTAGTGTTGGAGAAGGAAGGGAAGGGGACGAAGCTCTTTGCAGTGTAGTGTAGACCGGGTTAATTAAGCTTCCTCCACAGCCCAGAGTCCAGCAGTGGAGCAAATTTTAGTGGCTGCTTTTGAAGATATGGATCTACAGCAGAGAGCTTGAGAAAGAATTTCATCAGCTCAAAGCTGACTAGAACACCAAGATTAGATTTATAAAACACCAGCCAGAGGGCTTTAACAAAAAAAAATTGACACCGCAACAGTGAATCCAAATCCTTCGATCATATTGATTAGGGTTGTCCTGAACAGCTGCTGTCCATTCACAATATCAGCAAGCGCATTCTGTTGTATTAGAGCTAATGGAGCCGTAGGACTCTTAAGTCAAGGAAGTATGAAGGAGAACATTTTCTCTGTTGGATATGAAGTGGTCTATTGGAAGAGATATTACATAAGCTGGGAAAAGCGATTGGAAAAAAAATCATTCATACGTCTAACCAACACTTGGGATACCCACAACACTGATTTTTCGGAAGAAGAGGAGAAGGAAGGAGGCTGTGGAGAAATGAAAGAGGCTCTACAGAGCTTGAATCATCATCATCTCTTTGGGTTTTCAATGGTCTGAGACAGTGCCATAGACAAGATGCATGTGAACAACATTGAGCGATGGAGCGATGGAGAGGTTCTGTAACTTTTACGGCTTTTCGTTCAAATGAAATGGGGATGAGTGAAACAGAAATGGGATTAGTTTGGGTGAAAATGGTTCGATTAGAAATGGGTTTGGTTTGAGTGAAATTTGGTTCGGTTAGTAGGTTTGGTTTAGGGGTTTAAACCGCTTCAAAGAGGGTCTCATCAGATTGTCAAAAAAATTTGATTAATACAATACAGGCAGTTGGATGCTCATAAAGACAGGTGGCACGTTGAGAAGTGGTGGAAGTAGGATGGAAGTACAGCCCATGGAAGTAGAGGATGTGGATCCGTGGGTCATATGACGGACTCTGGCTAATTGAGAGATTCCTTCATACATCCCAACAGTTGGAGACCTGGACTTGATCCTCCGACTGTGAGCCTCCACTGTTCCTCCTTCGACTCAGGTAAGTGTTAGCTCCGTACTCTCTCTTTTTTCGTTGTGTTCGTCTGCAAACCCTAGTACCAGAGCCAATAGGTCGCCAAGATCAGAGAATTTAGAAGACGAATCGGTTAAAAAAACTCAGAGCAATGGGTCACCAAAATCAGAAGTTAGCAGGTTGAAGATTAGTCTGCTGCGAAGGAGACTTGAAACCACTGAAATTGCTGCCACACTTTGATATTGAAGTGAAAGGATGATGATTTCTGCTAAAGAGAGTAATGATGCAGCTCAAGCTCCGTCAATGTTAGTATCGATTACTCTTCCTCATATCGAAATGGAGCCTTCCTGTTTTCTTATCATCATAAAAACAGTACCTGTTTCTTGCGATGTCTTTTTATGAGAAATAGTTCATAGAGTTTTCTCCTGCCCCCCTCCCCTCCTCCCCTTCACAACATAGATTGCTTACTTCTTATGATCTATATGTTATAAGTTTTCCACTTTACATCTAAACATTTAAGGCTATTGCCAGCTCCTCTCACCATTTAATTTATGTTAAATATATGCATTTTTTTTTGGTTGAGCTTAAACATATGCATTTTGTTCCTGTGCAGGCCAAAAAACATATGCAAGGATCCTGATGACGGACGCCAAAGGATTTTGCTTGAATTGGAGTTCGTTCAGTGTCTAGCTAATCCAACCTATATTCATTGTATGTTTTTTAATCGTGGAAGTTTCACTTTGTTGTGCAATGAGTTTTTCAGTGACAAATGATGTCTTTTTAAGGCATTAGAGACATGCTTCTGCTTTCCTGTAGCTCTGTGCAGTTGAATTTTTTTTTTGGTAAACGCAGTTGAATTCAGAAATAAAATTGTCTTTGCTACCAGTACTTTTTTTGATTTTCTTCCTATGGTTCTTGATGTTTCTGTGTTAGGATTCTAATATAGATTTGGCTCAGAATCGTTATTTTGAAGATGAAGCCTTCATTGGTTACTTGAAATACCTTCAATACTGGCAGCAGCCCGAGTACATAAAATTTATAATGTGAGTTGCTTTTTATGTGCTTTAATTGGGATTGTACAATCGTTACCGTTTTCTCTTTCATATAATTATTTGCGTACTATATTTAGTTTGGATTTCGTTCCAAATTATTTGTACAGATTTGGTTGGGTGATTTCAGGTACCCTCATTGCCTTTTCTTTCTTGAACTTCTCCAAAATGCAAATTTCCATAATGCGATGGCACATCCAGGAAGCAAGGTCACACTCTTACTGGTTTTTTCCCATGTCCTGGAGCGTGCATTTCTTAAATTGCTTTCTTTACATGTTCAATTCTGCAATTGAGCTGATATTTCATTTTAGTTGGATCTTCAATTTGTTTATTGTTTAGAAAATGGGAAAGAAGGTACTTGGTGTGCTAAGAAAAAAAAAAAAAAAAAAAAATAGGATTATGTAAGTGTGACTTGATGCTAAAAGAAAAGATGTCTATGTGATGCAGAATTCGTGCAAGAAGAGAAGATGAGTCTGTTGTTTTGGGATTGGTTCAGTTTATTGGGTTAACCCGTACCTAAGTTTCAATATTGGTTTAAGCTTAGACTTAATTTAAGTCTCCAATAAGTTATATAGGTCATGGGCTTAGTATTTTTGTGTTTCTATTGTGATGGGCCAATTTTATACGCCCAAATATGAGGGATTTGAGGCTATCCTGGATTAGGTGTTTGTTTTTATTTTCTTAAGTTTGTAGATGGTTTCTATTCTGAAAAAAATCCTAGGTTGTAAGAATACCCTGGGCCATGAATGTGATTTCCTAGCTCGTGTTTATTTTGGTAAACCTATAAATAAAGGAGCATGGGCCCAGGACCTCGACAAGATTTTGGCAAACCCTTAGCTTTATGCTTGTAATTTCCTATGAGATGCAGAGTGCTCTTGTTAGATGAAATGAAACCTTGGCGAGAAGCCAAGTGGACTGGTGAGATGCTAGTCAAGTTCTAGGTGAGAGGCCTAATCAATGTTCATTGTCCTTGTTCTCCTATCTATCTTCTTCTTCTTCTGGTTCTCTAAAGGTCAGTTTTCTGTATTCACCCTTTCTGCTCATGTTATCCTCTTGTTTTTGTTTATTCTCTGAGTTGTCTTGCTGTTAACTAAACTTAGCTTTATGCTTGTAATTTCCTATGAGTTGCAGAGTGCTCTTGTAAGATGAAATGAAACCTTGACGAGAAGCCAAGTGGACTGGCGAGAGGCCTAATCAATGTCCATTGTCCTTGTTCTCCTATCTATCTTCTTCTTCTGCTTCTCTAAAGGCCAGTTTTCTGTCTCCGAATGGTCATCTGCGTGTCGAAGCATATACTGATGCAGATTGGGCTGGTTCCTCTGATAGAAAGTCCATTTCTGGCTATTGCTCATTTGTTGGTGGCAACCTTGTTACATGGCGTAGTAAAAAGCAGAACGTAGTGGCAAGGTCTAGTGTTGAAGCTGAGTTTTGTGCTATGGCACAAGGTATTTGTGAGATGTTATGGCTCTAGGGTTTATTACAAGATATTGGTACTCTTGTTCGTCTTCCCATGATGTTATATTGTGACAACAAAGCTGCTATTAGCATTGCTCACAACCTTGTTCAGCATGATCGTACCAAGCATGTGGAGGTTGACAGGCATTTTATTAAAGAGAAATTGGAAGGAGGGCTGGTGTGTGTTCCTTTTGTGTAGTCTGCTGACCAGCTTGCTGATGTGTTCACTAAAGGCTTGAGTGGGAAGGTTTTTCATCCTATTCTTGTCAAGATGGGCATGGTTGATATTTATGCTCCAACTGGAGGGGGAGTGTTAAGATAGGCTACTTTACCCGATAGGGTAATTTAGTCCTTTAGTTTTATTTGTTTTAACTTTTAGTTTTATTTCTTTTTGTGTTTTTTCCCCTAGCCGATCTCTATTTGGGATTCCTAGTTGCATTGGGAATTCCTAATAGGAATAGGCAAGGGGGCATTCCTACTTTCATTGTGAATAAGTTGTAATTCTGGTTATTATAAATAAAAGGGGCTAGGTGATCGATTTTGATCATCTAAGCATTCAGTTTTACAGGGCTTTTAACATATTCCATCACTGAAATCATACCTGGCGGTAGAAGCAAAACCAGGCCTGAAACTTGGATTCAATCTCATGATAGAGGAGTTGATTTGGGGCAGGGACCTGTGTTTTGAGTTGTCCTAGAGAGGTGATCTAAACCCTGGAATACCAGGTTGTTCTGAGTTGTGTCAATGGAGTTTCAACAAACTCTCTACCGACCAGCAGTATCGCCAATAGGCAAAGGGTAATAGTAACTGAAAATGGGGAACTAAATTAATAAGAGAATGAGAAATGAGTAAAAATCAAAATGGGTGAAGAGGTAGGAAAGAGAAGGAAAGGAAGAGGGGGTTGATCAGCTTACAAGGAGGGAACGGAAGGGATAGAGATGCTCAACTGACAGTTCCTTCAGTCACACAAGTAACACTTTATTAAAACAAACTGGTTTCATTCCATTCTCCTCTTGCGAATGGCTGCTTATGTATTGAAAGAAAACAAACTCCTATTGTAGCAAATAATTAAAATTAGAAAGTGTATTAGACTCGATCTATTACTACCATTCTGTGTAGCTAACTCCCATCAAAATAAAACCAAATAAAATAAAGAGAAGATTATATGTTATCCATCCTAACATAGCATTGAATCATAATAAACCCTACCAATCCTTCATGTACCAATAAGCCAGGTTGGGCCAGTTTTGTCTTGGCATAGGCTTCCACAGTGGGTCCTGCAGGTCCATCCTCGTCATGCCACAGCATCACATCTCCTAGGTCATTCCCTGAACTTGGATTATATCTGATGGTTCTGATCTGTCTTGACCAGGTTGGTGGATTTTCTCTCAATTTAGATTATTCTATTGCCCTCCAGTTCTAGCCTTCTAGGTTTCTTTTGGAATCCTAACCTAAATATTTAGAGGGTCTAGGATCCCATGTGTTTCTGGTTATCATCTTCTATTGGTACAATACATGCTGACAGTTTCTATGCCAATGGATATGAAAATGGTTGTTTTTCACTCTTTTTAAGAGTAGCAACAACTCATTTTACTTTTTTAGTTTCTCTTTGCACATATCGCTATTGCTTGTATGCAGCGGCCATAGTTGGGGCTGTGAAAGCTGAAGTGGACTATTACAGTTTACCCCACATTGGATCAACTTAACCATGTAGAAAGTGTGATTTCTTGGAGTTTTGATGGAGTTTACTGAAAAAGAGGATACATATGTTAGTTTCTTCATGGATCAGATGGTTGCTTTTCCTATGTTTAGTAACCTAAGTTCCCTACTTTGAGGGTGATTCCAAAGCAACAACTTTCCAGGAAAGTGGGGAATTATGAAGCAGGCCAAGTTATCTTGAAATTGTAATGGCAACCTTTTCATTATTTTCTAATCCCCCCCTCAAAAAAAAAAAAAAAAAAAAAAAAAAAAAAACTTGTACACTATTAAATTAAAATAAGACCCTGTAAAGAAAATACTAAACTAGAGTCTCTGGTAACTTATAATATGTGAAGTCTTTACAGAACTAATTTGTAAGAAACGATGGATTTTATACTGCGAGTCTCTGATTTGAGGCTTACTCCTTAATGTGAAAAACAGTGATTGGGTCACTTGCAGTAGCTCACCTAGTCATATATCAAGTGAGGGAAAAAGGTTTGTGAGGGTATTTATGGCAATACACTAGGTTGGTATGGATTATTAAGAAATAACATTAGATACCTTTCCTCTTCATTAACATGACCCAGCGAGTCGTTTGTGAGGGATACAATTGGCTTCCCATACCAATGCGAATTGCGGACCAATGTGAACCGAATCACCAAGCATGAACCCAAACTCAAAATAGGAGCCAATGAACTGGCCAAAAAGTAACTATGCTCCAGAGTATTGTTGCAAGATCTAGAATCCAGATTTGTCCAAATCCCTGCCACTGGTGGGTTTGGGTGAGAATGGGATTAGTAAAAATGTAATGAATATGTATCATACTTTGAGCATAGATACATAAAAAAAAATGTCTGGTCATAAATACTGTACTATGAATATGAAGGAGAGTGCTTTCCTTATGTTGCTTTCAGGAATTGGCACATAGGCAGCAATTCTTTTTCTGGAAAAACTACAGGAATAATCGGTTGAAACATATCTTACCTCGGCCTCTTCCTGAACCCACTGCAGCACCTCCAGCATCAGTTCCACCTCCAGCGCCCGTCCCAGCTACAACTGTTGCTCCTGCTTCTGCTCCTGCATCAGCCCTTTCTCCTATGCAATAAGCATTGCCACCTGCCTCTGCTCTCCAAAAAAATGATATGAGGAATACTGGGGTTGACCGGAGAATGAGAAAGTAAATTTTCTGCCTTTGCCTGTTTGCCATTTAGGCACAGCTTATTATGTATGTTGTGCATGAAGAGTATTATGATGCAAACCATTGTTGTCTATTACAGGAAAGAAGGTTGAATTGGGTTCTTGACATGCCTCTGTATGGCAAATGGTGCTTGTTACAATCTAAATTGAGGTAAGTTCTACGCCCGTACCTGTTGTTGAAGAGATTGAAGTGGCACAAGCAAACTAATTCATGCTAATGTAAATCATTTGGTATAAAGTAAGAAGAAAAATAGTAATATTGCAATCTGAATGGTTCCGCATGTATGGAAGGGAAATGGTGCCTCTTAGTTTTTATAGATGAAAAGATAAGGAGCCTTAAAAAGTCTGTTCTTCTCAACTTAAACAGCATGCTAGACAGTTGTTGTTTTATTGAGGTGTTTTGATTAAGTCTGGTTTTATAAGGTCGGCTACCCAGTCTGTCACCTGAAATATAAAATCTCCTTTATTGCCACATTGTGTTTCTTTTGAACAGGGCAAAGATGACAAATGCTACTTCTTACACCTCTTGTATGAGAACAACTTGACCTAGGTTGTTCTTTGAGCACAGATTCAGCAACTCGCTGAGCCCTTTTAAGTACTTAATTCTTATATTTGTTAATTTCAGTTGAAATATGGCACATTTTAAATTCCCACTGGTTTTTGGTTTAACCTTGCTTGAAATGAAATATTTGAAATTTAAAATCATGCGGTTGTTGACCACATATTTCCTCAAAAGCGATGAATTGAGATCTCAACTTCTTGAATAGTTGAACTTCTTCAATTTGTTCTTTTTGTGAATAATTATTCAGCTTAATTGGATTGTCCAAGTTCGGATTTATGTATAGATTTCTGATCTATGGTTGTGCTAAATGGTTATGTTGGTTTATGGGTAATGATGTTGATTGCTACTACACCTATCAGAAAGAAAGAGTGACCCAGTACACGAGGCTCCTGCTACTGCAGGGTCTGGAAGGGGCAAATGTACACAGCATTATCCCCTGCTTCACAGAAGAGGCTGTTTCCAAGTTTTGAACAGGCAACCAACAGGCTGCAATAGCGCAACTTAACAGTTGCGTCAATGCTTGCCCACTTACTACACCTCTCAGAATGAGAACAAATTATATAATCGGACTGGCTACTATCTGAACCCTCTGGAATTGTTAATTCAATCCATGAATAGGGATATATTTTTGTTGTGGTTTGGTGTCTTGATATCTGATGATTGAACTGCTGTGTGGAGCCTCCGTGGTTCACGCGGCTTGGAGGCTCCTGGGTGGTTCACGCATTGGGACCCACTTCGGACTATCGTGGGCTACGGAGGGGTTTCGGGGGCGGCAGCCCCCGGGGAAATTTTTTTAAGGACTATATGGGTATTTCAGTAAATTTCCTGTATAGGGTTTTGCTATAAACATATAGCGAGAGTTCTTTCTCTGTAATGAAAAAAAAAATAAAAATTTGAGAGAGGTGTGAGGACGAGCGACTGTAACCCTATTCTCCATTGATAGTGAAATAGATCTCATCTCACCGTGGACGTGTGCAATCTTACCGAAACAAGTAAATTCTTGTGCGTATTATGTGATTGTTGTTTGCGTTTCCATTCTTCACTGCATCATGTTAGGTTCTACAAGTTTTCTAATTTATTTCCTTTATGATTATTGTGATCCACACAGCCCTTTCTCATTCGCGCTCCATTCTAGTTCGATTTGGATATGGTCATTATGTTATGTTTCACTTAAATTTTTCTCCATTTTATTTTTCATTAAATTTTCTCCCCTCCCCAAAAGGGGGGGGGGGGTGGGGGTGGGGGTGGAGAAAGAAAAGAACAGATGTTTAGTTGTATTCTATGAATTTTTGGCTATTAATTGTTGTTGGCAAGTCAGGATATTATGTAGATGCTGATAATACTGAGGGGTCTGGGTATATTCTCTGCTTCTTTCAGGAAGCAGAGATTTAAGTTGGTGCTTTGATATATGACAACCCAAAGTTCAGGTAATTTTGGATAGGGTAGTTATCCATGTAACAATGGAAGGGGATGTTTCTGAAAATCACAAGACAAATCTGAGCCATCAATAAAAAAAGGGCGGACCCAGTGCACGAGGCTCCCACCACTGCAGGGTCTGGGGAGGGTCATAATGTACGCAGTATTACCCCAGACGTGAACCCGTGACCCCTTGGTCACAATGGAGCAACCTTACCGTTGCACCAAGGCCCACCCTCAATATATGTGTTTTTATTTAATCTAAACAGTCTATTCTCACTCAGAGTGCACAATAATGTTTAAGAGTACCAGTACACATGCATGTACATACATGGCATGTGTGCCAAAGCAAAAGTGGGTATTTGATTGAATTAGACTCTGAAATTTGACACATAGTTAATGGAGATCATGTCCACTCTATCCAATGATGGAATGGACATATCATTTGTCCACTTGGTTGAATAAATGCTTTGTGACATATGAAAAAAATAACAGACCTTTGTGACAATAATAATTCACCTTTTGATAAACTGAAATAGTTATACTCTTGTCATTGTGCTGAAATCTGTATGTAATTTGTACGGTCAACAGATTTTTTTTTTATCAGATTATTTAAGTTGGAGTGTTCTGAATCTCACGTTTTGGCAGAACAATGTGATTACTTTGTTGTTTTTGGAAATTCAATGCTGCACACATTCAGTTCATATTGGACAATTCCATGTCCCATTCTTCATTAACCTGTACCTGTCTGCTAAGCTCTCCTGAAATAAAAAACCACTGATGATCTTAGATTATTGGATGACCTGTTTCTTATGTGACTTTAGTCTGGAGTTGGTTGTGCATTATAAATCTTGGTTTTAAGATTCACATTGGTACTCATGCCTTTTTGCAGGCTTCCTATCGACGGGAAATCGAAGTTAAAGGGGGTTTCTAATGCTGTACACATGCAGAGAGCATGTTCATAACAAAACCTGTGAATCTCTTGAGAATTGTATTGGTTTACATTGTCTGTATGCAAGACCTTCTTGGCTTTCCAATCCAGTTGTCTGTGATTTGTGTTTTAGTTGACCAAAAATTATGGCTGTGCTTGTATCATCTGTTTTATGAAGGCTAATGTATTACCTGAAAACTGGTTGTGGAATTGCTTTATTTGGGGTTATGTGAAAGAACGTATATGTAATACCAGTTAGCATAAAATAAAATCAGCTTTTGATGAAGGAAGAATCTTCTTATATTTTTGGTTACTTGATTACTTTCGTGCCCTCTATTTTTGATTCTCTCAATTCTTACCCATTATGTTTCCCTCTTCGAAGTATTACTTTGAGTGCTGTCATTCCCTGTACTTTTGGTTCACTTAATTCCAAGGTATTAAGTATCAGGTATCAGGCTGTACATCGAAAAGTTGATTTTAAGAGATTTCTCAAAGACTTATGGGAGAAACAGTGGATACGCTTAAGAAACTCATCAATACATGTGAAAATATTGTTTTTAATAAAGTTTCTTTAAATAAGAAATAAATAATAATTTCTAATCACTAAAACATGTTATGAGTGAAGAGAATTCAAATTCCATTTGCGGTGGCATCATAAGTTTACTTAGCACTTGAACAATAAAACATGAGATCAAAATATATGATTAAAATCCAACATAGTTCAATGAATTAAAACCACAATTAGAAAAGTATATACTTAATAAACAAATCAAGCAATATATAGTTTTTTTTTTTGGTAAAAGCTATATGTAGTTGTAACATACTAACCAAGCAAGCAATATGTAACTATTTATACTATAATTTTTAAAAGCATTTTTCTCAGTTATAATTTTAAGAAGGTTTATTGTGTAAAATAAGAAGTTTGATGCTCTTTATGTAAAATAAAACGTTTGATTCCTCTTATTTATAAATACAATAGGACATATATTTAAATAAAGAAATATTTGTCTTCATTGTTATTTAAGTGAACAAAATGAAGGAAATCACTACATTGATGAATGTGGAAGATGGAGAGATACGTAGAGGATAGAGAGATTGAAGGGGTCGATGGGACTGGAGACACAGTTGAAGACAAAACAGGTACGCCTTTCACCTCTTCTCCCTTCTTCGTCTTCCTCCTCCTCTTCCGACGATCAATGGCGGTAACGATGGTGGCTTCTGCTGTTGCCTTTGTAATTTATTCCTTTTCTTCATCTGCTACTGTTGCAGCTGCTATGGTAGTTGCTGCTCTGTGGCAGTGGCGGTGGCTGCTACTACTGCTGTTCGGCAGTGGGGTGACTTGCTACTTACACTGGCAGTGGTGGTGGCTGTGGCTGTGGCTGCTACTATTGCTACTAGCGGAATATCTGGTGTGTATCAACAAGTCTCGGGTCGAGAATTCAAGATAAATTGAGACATATATATGGGAGAATGTTTCATGTCCGGGGTGTAGCCTACGCTAGCATCCCCCTCTCCCTATCTGTCTCCTCTCTGCATGAAATGACCTCTCTCTCCCTATTGATTGTACCGATAGGGGGCACTCATTGGCCCTTGCCTGTCTGCATAGCCTCCATTACCGAGCAGGAAACACCCTCCCTATAATTAATTTTTCAATGAGTCATCTTTGTGTTTCACACCAAAAGAGTAATCACAATATCGATACGTATTTGAGTACTCAATTCTGACTCATTCTCTTTCCCTCTTTAAGTACTTTTATTAGTTAATAAACTCACTGAGCATTAGCATGCTTGGTTGCTGAGAGCGTATTGGAAATTTGGAGTGGGGAATGTTGATCTATTACAATTCTCCGTCTCATTCATAATTTGAGCTATAAACTTGACCGGGTGACTTTTGAAGAATAGCAGCAGGTCATATCTTGACTCTTGACCATGAAGAGTTGGACCTGGGCTTCACTATCACCTTGGAAGAGATCATAACCCATTGTTGTTTTCTTCAGGTCATCCAAATTGCAGCAATCAAATATAGATAACGTTTGAAGCTTTAGCCGATCATTGCTCTTTAATTCTATTATGTAATGCAATAAATCAAATGGTTTGTCTTGTCTCTCATTTTTTCCTTCGCAAACTTTAATGCTTTCATTTAAAGTTCAAACAATCAGATGGGTTTGGTTTGTATCCCATCAATCATCTCTGGTTTTTCTTGTTTGGCCTTCAACCCACAACAAATCCTCATCTAATTCTCTTTTCCTCCTCTTAATCTTTCTGTCTTGATATATCTGTTCTCTCAGTGGCATCCCATTGGTGAATTAATCACTATCTCTTCCTTCTTTGTGTCTTTCTCTAAGAATTGAATGGTGCTTCCAGAATTCAAGAGCTGGGCTGCACAAAGAAGGCAGTGATGGTAACTATCCATGTGGAGAGCCCAGGGAGGAAGAGAAGGGTTTCAGCATTCCACAATCAACTTCATCAGATCAAGTGGCAATCCATACATCATAGGAGAGGTGTTGCCGGTAAAGGATATGGTCGGAGGGTCGAGCTTCCTCACTAGCATCTACACCACATCTACCTAGGCTTAATACAGCTTATACAGTTAGTGCTTGTTTCTTTTTCTCTCAATTTGAGATAGGGACTTAATCAGATCTTTTTGGCAAATCACAATTCTATATTCATATACATATCATAACAAGTTTTATCTATTAACTTAATATTGCTTTCAAAGACTGCTTTGTTCAAAGCAATCACAAGTGTAGAAGAGTTCCTAGTTGCCCAAGTAACTGGAAGATTTCGATTCTGAGATTTTGACGGTCATGGCATCAGATAAAAAACGAGAACAAGGAAAAAATAACAAGAAACAGAGGGGATCTAGAACTGCTAAGATAAAAGTTACTTCCAAAGCTTAAAAGTTGGAGCCTTGGGACTTACTATATTTCACTTACATAAGATTAGCTTTTCTTAAGTTGTTCCTTAGGATGCTTTCCAATTTCAAATGGCTCAGGTACAATAGAAATGGGCATTTATCTCAGACCACTTCTCCAACACTCCAAGAACAGAGGAAAGGCTCGAGTTACCCAAGTTTCTTGTGAGTTTAGAAAAACAATAAGCATCTCTGATTCAAATTTCCTACTGATATTGTAAAGGGAAAATGATCTACACAGCGTCGGTGTGTAGATCCTTCACACACACTCTCTCCTCCCTGATACTCTCCCCCTATGTACGAACTGTGTTCCATCCTCTGCTTGACTCCCCTGCCCGATTGTAGATTATGAACATTTTGGACTGCGATTCAAAATTTGGGTTGGACTCGAACTTTTCTCTTCCTCCTGGTCCAAGCCTAGTCTCTTGATGAGCCAACTGCTTAACAGGAGTCTGTTGTACAGGTCCTTTGCCAAGTTTTACACCATGGATATTTACATGAATGTAAGCTTTGCCTTTATAAGTGCTCAGTTCCCAAAACTTAAGCACAAACTTCACAAATTGGCTCAAAATACTAAACTCGGACTAAGACCTGGAAAACAATCAGGCTTACGAAACTGTGTGTTGTCATTATACGAGTGAACTTCATAGGTAATAGGTGATAGTTAAGTAGAAAAACTTATATATCCATGGCAGTATGGTACCAAATAATCAAAACCTTGTATTTGGAATATTCTACCAAAAAAAAAGTATTTCAAATATACTGTATAGTTGTTCTCGGATTTGTAAGTCCATGTTCAACTCCCTTCCTATTTGTTTGTTCAAATGCCTGATTTTCTTTCATGCATATGGTTATCTGTCAGCTCCATATTGCCAAAAAACCTTGTTGGTACAGAAGATATGGTCCAGTTCTTAGAAGGTTTACCACATTGGAGAAAAGAAGGCACCTCCCCCCCTAACTTCCATATAACCACAGTCCAAAGTTCACTTGAGCAGTTTGTATCAAAGTATGTAAATCTGAACCACTGCACAGGAAGACACCATGTACATTTAAAATTCAATTATATTGCCAGAAATGTATTACAGATTTGCTTTTTTATTTATACTAGTGATCCAAACATCATCCAAGGATCTATTTAGGATTTCCTTCTAGTCTCTAAATACTAACAGTTGTGTTCTTAAGAACTAGTAACTTAACAGGACAAGTATGACTGAAATAACACATCTCAAATTACTGTAGCCAAAGATTTCAATACCCTATGGCACTGCTCACAAAAACAGCTAGGGGAACTCTAACAACATGATTCTTACTCCCCTCTAATACCAACTCCCCAAATGTGTAGACATTTCTTGCCTCTTTTGCTTCTAGGAGAATCCTAAGGTGTCTGGATGCATTCGGACTAATGTTAAAAACCTTCGGTGACACAGTGACTGCCACGCCCATTGGCTCCTTCAGTGTCACTTGATATGTCTCCTTCTCGCTGCAGACATTTGTCACCCTCCGGGTCACCTTCCTGGACCCAACCAAATTAGAAACTGTTATACTTGCTGTATTCAAATCTGAGCACCATGTTTTCTCGGTTGGGCACTCAATGCCCACTGCTCGTCTAACAGAATCATCGTCTACGCCAGGGACAGCACATAGGAATTGTATGTAGTGCTCGAACTTGATGTCAAAAACTAGTCCTGGGTCTAAGGCTCGAGCTGGGTTGATGGCCCCGGAGCCATAATCAAATGGGGTTGCAGGAGCAAGTTGGTAAAACTGTTGGGCTAGAATTGGAGCTCCTAAATGATCTGTTACATTGGCTGTAGTCATCATTGCCGATGTGATAGCAGCTGGGCTCCAGTCTGGGTGTTTCTGCTTGATCAAAGCCGCTATGCCGGATATGTGAGGGGTAGACATGCTTGTGCCAGATGCAAGTGCAAAATTCTCACCTGGAGATAACAGACACAACAAATGTCTACTTACCATTGAATGTCAGACATGGATATGCTTCAAATGTAGCACACATGTAAGAATGGAAATGGTTTAAGTGTTGTTTGTTAACATATTGTACCTTTTATATGGTGATCGCCTTCACTGTTAGGACTCCATGCAGCCCATATAGAAGAACCTGGAGCCATGACATTTGGTTTGAGGACATCAGCAGTCTGAAAGAGGGCATTATTAACATCGGGGCCTCTTGATGAGTAGGATGCAACAATGGGCCCCTGCCCTGTGTAAACTGCCCTTCGTCCATCTAAAATCCTCGCTGTTGCTGTAAAAGCCACTGCTTCTCTGTTCCTGTTACGTATGGTATGAGAATTGTAGTACTCCCACAGATTCTGCAGAAGAAAATAGGTAAGCTCAATTCCTTAAGCTTCTTTATTTCCAACAGAAAATTAAGGAAACATTTGTCATGGATTGGATCCATGCATGCACCAGAGTGCAAATCATATTTCCATGTCACAATAAGAATGTTTGTTAAGTGCATCCATATATCAAAACACAATCTGGGTGCACCCATGACTATCTCTGATTTTTTTTACCATGTTTGTTTTGTTATTTTGTTCATGAGACATACTGTTGTGGTATCCAAGTTGTTTAGTATGATGCCCGGGATTCGCAGGGTCAATATTGTGCCGTCAATCTCCTCGCCACCAGTTTGAGGGTCCATTGTCATTATAAATCCGGCAGCCCCGACACTCTGGATTGTTTCTGCGACCATGGCAATAGTTGCAGGATCCAACTCAAAATCATAGCTGTAAGTGCAGATGATCAACTTCCCTCTAACCAATGATTGGATGAAGGGTTCTTTGTGGTGACAGTTCTCCACCATTTCATAGCTTGAGTTTCTACTGCACACATCTGCTGCTGCAGCAATTGGAAATTGCACTTCTCCAGTGGTGGGAGCTGTAAAAGAAAGCCAATGGGATAATTCATGCAAATTCTCCCAACCCTGTTGCCTGAAAGATAATAAAATGCCCCTGGTGCTGGCGTAGAGAAAACAAATGGATGCACCAAATAAAACCACAACCACCACATTGAATGATGGTATAGAAATAAGAACAAATGAACAAGGAAACTTTAACAGAACAATAAAAACCCATGCTTCTGATGAATTATATTGTAGGGTATAAAGGATTAAATTTTACGTGCAATGCTAGTGCCGGAGAAGCTTTGTCCATTGCCTAAAATGATTGTATTGTTATATTTGCGATCAGTGATAGAGGCGGCAACACTTGTGATCCATGGGCTAAAAGAGAGGATGGTACTTGAAACAGGGCCGCCATTGCCAACTGCCTGAACTACCACAACTCCAGCATTTGTAGCAAAGAGTAGTTCGATTTCAAGCGGGTTGAGGAAGGTAGAAGGACCAGGAGGAACATCAGATGGCCCTATAGAGAGGCTCAGGATATCGACTCCATCTTCAACTGCCTAATTTAAATCAAGACATGTTATCAGGTAATTTGAAGAACTATTCTGATGATCACAGGTAAATATGTAGGGAATGTTTGATCATCCAAAGTTATCTTGTCATATATTCATTGAACAACATAACTTCAAAATTCTAGATAAAAACTGATTTACTGGTTGCTTTTTTCCTCCAACCTGATCAACCGCAGCTACTACATCAGCCATATAACCTCCAAAAGTATAAAGGGCTTTGTATACTGCGATCCTATGAAAACAAATGGAAACATATATAAATTCCATATAATTTGCACAGTTTAGAGTTCATCAAACAATTCCAAATCCAAGCATGAAAGGCAATGAAACAACCATCAGATATTGTTGATTTGTTTGGTAAGAGTTTAGTTTATTACCCAGCACCAGGAGCCATCCCACTTGCATATCCATAGTTGAAACCATTTACCATCACTGGAATTTGGTGATTTCCAGCAGCAGTAGAGGCTGTATGGCTGTTATTACACATTAATAAGCATATTTAAGAATTTTCATCTAAATTCAGACACAAAAGGAAGATGTGTAGGCAAAAACTATAGTTAATTTACTAGTGACTATTTTTATCTTGATCATTTGGATTTGTAGAGTGGACTTGCCTGCCATGGCCATCGGCATCAAAAGGCGATGCATAATCACGTGTGGCATTAAAATCACCAGCAGCGATTGCACCACGTGCGTAGTGATGTGCCCCTGCTATCTTTCCATTACATGCTGTTTGGGGAAATCCATCACCAGTAGTGCATATTCCCCTGAACTTTCTTCTATTTAAATGTGAACCAACTCCAGATGACTGGCTAGCAAAGCTAGGATGATTTGGATTGATCCCAGTGTCGATCATACCTATTACAACCCCCTCTCCAGAATTCCCAGCTCCTCCTAAGGTTGGCCAAACACCAGTAGGGATTCCCAAAAACTCGGGTGTGTAAGTTGTCATCTTTTCCATCTTTATATCCTCCTGCATATTTCGAACTCCCTCTGCATTTTGAAGAACATCAATAGCCTGCAAAAGAAGAAGAGAAAAAAAGAAAAAGGGAATCTTCAAATTCCAACCTTTAAACATTCTTTTATAAAAATGGAAGATAAGAACTGTAGGTTCTTACAATCATGGTTGTATCATAGTCTATGGCAGTTCACGGCCATAGACTGTTAATTATATTATCTAAGGGACACCTTTTAAACTTCTAAATAATGTCCCCTTCATAGTAGGCGTCCCATTGCTAATCCTTTTTGACTTCCAGTTTGGGAGAAAATGAGCTTCCAGTTTGATATTCTTTGAATGCATTCTAGGTCGATAATGCATTTTGAGATGATAAAAACAGATGATCATTAGCCATTATGTAGCAAATAATCCTAGACAATGCATTTGGATCTTCTGAGCATGAACAAACCTCCTCTGATGTGACATGCACTGCAAACCCATTAAGCAAATGTGTGTAGCTGTAGAGTTTTGTGTAGGAGCCTTTTTGGAGGAGTGATTCTAAGAAATTGTTATGCTTATTAATGATAATGTCCTTGTAAATCAAAGCATCTTCATCACTCCTACAAGTCAGATTATAACTTTGGTAACCACCCAAACAAAGGAAAGATAAGGGAAACTATAAAAAACCATTGTACAATCATAAGGGAACTACAGTAAACAGTCACAACACTGAAATTAAGTCTTTTAACAACTTAAAGCCTCTTGTATTCTGGTTTTATATCTGTGAAGACAATGGGGATCAAACCTCAGATTGTTATGACTGGTTTTATATGAAATGACAGGTTCGTCGTCCATTAGAACCATGAACACCTTGGCATCTACAAAAAGAGAGCTCCATAATTGGATGAAAGAGAAGAGGAGAATGAAAATGGATGCAGGAGCCATTGTCAAAGAAACATCAGAGAATGGAAGAACTCATTTAAGCTTAAAGCCTGTATATATATTTTTCTTAGCTTCTTCAAAAATTCAGACACTGGTAGTAGTTCAAGGGAAAAAACTCCTTATGGGGAAACATCTTTCAATATATGTGATTAGGTGACAAGGTTGAGGCTGTGAGGATATTCATGCTTCACACACATCCATGTATCTTTCATTTCTAAACCACTTTGGCCCAAGTGGGTGGTGTCTTGTATCCTTCATGAATCGTTGTTAACTATATATATAGGCAACAACAATTGATATTGTACACTACAATACCATATAAAGTTCAGTGTGTACAACCAAAGCCATGAAATGTATTACTCTGTAGATTTGTTAGTCATAAATACATCAAATACATCAATCATAGGGCCTAAACCATTTATTTTGTAATCCCTTCTTTTAATTTATTCATTTATCTGGTTGCCCCAAAAAATTTCATTTGGGATGTTGGATTGGGCCGAATTTGTTGACAGGTAGATCCCAAGGACCTTACTCATGTTAGGTTTCCAACAAAATAAAGTTTGTCAAGTGATTTTGAAAATCCAGGACTATGGGAATGCCCAGTAATGGTTGGAGTGCTGTAAGCATGCATGGACATACATGATATGATTACTAATAGGGGGGGCGGGGGAGTACATGATTGAATTTTATTTTTGATTGGGTGGTGGTGGTGCGGGAGGGGGATCTTAGACTTAGATGAGGAATAGGAGGTCTTAAACTTGGTTCTACTTCACTAGTCTCAAGCCAGCTGTGTTAGAAACTGTCCTCATACATGATTGATTTGACTATGAAATTTGACAAATGACCTATCTAGATGTCTATTGTGTATCCAACGGTCGGAATTTCCTAATCATTTTGCCATGTGAAGAATTAGGTGGACCATTAAGATAAGTTTATCTACCACGAAATGTGAATATGATAAATTTTCTAAAAGAACTGGACGACTAAATATACAAGGGAAAATGCTAATACATAAGATGATGTATATTTGAATTGGAGTCAAATTTAATATGTGCTCTATCCACTCTGTTTCCTAGATATTTTTAATACTCAAAATTATCACTTCAATTTTTCCGAGAATCGAAGTTAAGTTCGCAACACCAGGAATTCTTCCTTATGCCCGTTATAGTTTCTTCTACAAGGAGGATGTGGCTAAATGGCCATGGGGGGCTATTTCAAACTTTGTGTAATGTGGATAGATTGTTAAGGACGTTTGGTACTGCTGGGTGGAAACACCATATGAATGACTGAATATTGTTTGTTATACATTTGGCTAGAAAAAGCAAGAACTGGTAGAATTAGGATAATGAACACAAAGGACGTGATGGTTATGTTATCTGTTTTTTGTTAATTTAGTTTTCTGTTTTTAAATGAAATTCATCTTGTTAAGTGAAGAGAATGCTACCTGGTTGTGTGCAGCATGCAGCCCCTTCGTCTACATTCTAGACACAGGGTTGTACAAAATGACCGTTGTGCCCTCATGCATTTTCGCCTTTTCATGGGGGCACGACGGTCATTTCATGCAGTTCTATGTCTGGGGGCAAACACCACATGCCACACGCAACCAGGTAGCGTTCTTGTGCACATGGGGTCTCTGCATTAGTGCATGCAGGCAGTACACACGACCGGTTAGCTTTCTCTTTCCCATTTTCATATTTCAATTCCCTGCAGGGGTAGAGTAAACTGTATTTTTCCGGTCAGTAGTTACGAGGTTACTAATGGTTGTCGTCTTTACTCTTCAGCCATTCACCACCCCTACCCATTAGGTAGTGAAGGAAGGAATTGCTTCGAGTCCCTGAGCTCAACACACCGTTTCCTATCCTGGCGGGGCGGGCCAAAGGTTCAGAAGAAGACGACAAAGTGCTTGAACATAATTTAAGAGTTCCAATCTACGTTCTTCATGCTCTGCTCCTTCAATTGGGTAACTACTTTTTTTTTCTTTTTTCTTTGTGTTGTAAAAATTATTACTTGTGGTAGATAGTTATTTAAGTTTCTTCACTGTAAAACCCACTTCAGGTATGCTAAAATTCGATGTTTCCAAAGAAGGGTTCTGCTTTGCAACACCTTCGTGTACATCGATTAAAGCTCGCAACCTCTCTATTAGAAAGTTACCAATCCTACATTTTCCCCTATTCACCTTCACACTCAGTCTCTCGTGTCAATACTTATTTTAACTTTGAGAACCATGTATTTATGTTCATAAGGATGTCATGAGTTTTATTACTGACATTCGTGGACGCAATTTTCCTTTTATTTGGGCATGTGTATTTGATTTGCTGCACAACAGACTTTCCGGGTTTTATAACTAGCGGGTATAAGAGAGACCATGCTGTTATTACTATTGAAAGTCATATATTCAGCCCCTTACCTGACTGGTAATACTTTCTCTAATTTTTTGTCTTATAGGCCGATCATGGATGGAAGACAAGTTGCTTATAGATTTTGCAACTTGTGTCATTGCTTCTTGAGAGTGTGTGCATCCTTGTAGATTTTAAGGTGGAAGGTGGTTCTATTCTTCTTTAGCTGGAAGGTGGTTCTATTCTTCTATCATATAGCTACTGCCTCCATTGAAGACTTGCAGCAACTACAAGTAAGTTGAAACCCCATCCCCATGCATCTTCTCCTAATCCTCTAGTTTCCCCCTCCCCAATCGATCTCTTTTATTTTATTTGAGGGTAATTTACACATGCCACCCCTGAGATTTAACGAAAGTATAATTTTACCCTCCAGTTTTGAATAATTCTACGTACCCTCCTGAGGTTTACAAACATTAATAAATACATCCTTTCCGTCATTTCATGGCTAACAGTGTTAAAAACAAAAAGTAAAATGACAAAATTGCCCATACAAGGAAAACCAAAAAAAAAAAAACCTACAACTCATCTTCCCCAAATCGATTGGGGAAGATGAGTTGTAGGCTATTTAAAAAAATAGATCTCTCTTTACTGTGTGCTTTGATGCGATATAAGCATGTGGGATTTCACCTGCACTCACAGAAGCTACACTTGAAGTGAAGAGTATGGTACCCTTCTTTTCTGGGATCATCACCCTTGCTCCATGCTTGGCCCCCAAGAACCCACCATACACGTTCACACCCAATACCTTATTGAAATTTTCGCCGTCCGCCTCCACGATTGCCATGTTGAGGTTGCCAGCGATGCCGGCGTTGTTGAACATGATGTCGAGCTTCCCATACTTAGAGACTGCCATGTCGACGGCATTACGGACATCGTGTTCATTTGTCACATCGCAATAGACGAAGGTGATGATGGTCATGTTATCATTGGAGGCTCCCAGTTCTTGACAGAGGCAGTTGCCCAGATCATCTTGGACATCGACTATAACGACCTTAGCACCGTGTTGAACGAACAACCTTGCTGTGCTCACTCCAATTCCATTGGCTCCTCCGGTTATCACCGCTACCTTTCCTTCCAACCTTCATAAAGTTATAGAAGAGATTTACAAATATCACTAATTAAAACTGATAGATAGATGTTATTGTGTTTTCTAATTAATTAATTAGGAATTAAAAAGGTTTGCTTTGACTTGGTTTGGATTCTGATGTACGATTATCAAGAGTTTTTGTAAAGAGAGATCTATTTTTTGAAATAGCTTGCAACTCATCTTCCCCTTGCAGGTTTTTTTTTTTGTTTTCCTTGTATGGGCAATTTTGTCATTTTACCTTATGTTTTTAACGCTGTTAGTCATGAAGTGACGGAATGGGTGTATTTGTTAACATTTGTAAACCTCAGGGGGTTCGCAGAATTATCCAAAACTAGGGAGTAAAATTATACTTTCGTTAAACCTCAGGGGTGGTATGTGTAAATTACCCTTTATTTGAATTCCCTTAGACCCTAACTCATCTAGAACCTGTCCAGCTTCAATCCTTCATTAGAATCTCATCAAAATCAGGTCACAGCTCCTCCTCCTCACCTCTTACACTCTACTAGCCTTTGGCCTAAACCATCTTTAGAAACCTTAATTCCCCACCCTTCATTAATTTCCCCAAAACCCTAATTTTCGGATCCTTCACTTCAAACCATTATTATAGCTTCATACTGTGGTCGAGTACTGTTCTCCATCAGTATAGACTCGATCTTATTCCCTTGCTTTAATTCTTAGTCTAAACCCTCGTTCCAGCCTAAGTTCTAAAACCCAAAACCCAGAGATCGATAGGTTAATTCTGCCCTAATTTTGCAGAATTTTCAAACCTATCTAAACCCTGTTATTTTTATACAATAATAACCCCCTAGACCTGCCCAACAAAACCATATTGTTGTATTGGACAGAATAGGACTTGTGTCATTATGACACTGGTCCTCTTTATTTATAATATCAGGAATACGGTTACAATGAATGCAAAATATAGAAACTACCCAAAATACCCTTATTCCTTTAAACCCAAATTACAACACTCCCCCTCAAGTTAGTGCATAAATATCATGCATGCCCAAATTGCACACAATAGGACAAAAAACCTTACTAGTTAAACCCTTTGTAAACACATCAGCCAACTGATCTGCTGATTTGACAAAGGGAGTACAAATCAGTCATTGTTCTAATTTTTCCTTAATAAAGTGTTTGTCGATCTCCACATGCTTCGTTCAGTCATGCTGGATGGAGTTGTGGGCAATGCTAATGGTAGACTTGTTGTCACAGTAAAACATCTGATGATTGAGCACATTTATGTGTGAAATCTTAGGGCATAAAGCATACATTTTACCACATTAGACAGAGTTACTTCGGTGCTTTCTTGTGCCTTTTAGGTTTTAGGTGAATTCTTGTGAAAATGGAGCAAAAGATGCTAAGAATAACCGGAAGCGCCCAGGAGTCGAGAAAATCAAGTTTGGATTGAGCACTGAAAGAATCACGCCAATTAGTCAAATTTGAACATGAGTACAGTGGACCCCTTAGCATATTTTTGAGGTGTTAATAGTATGGATGCGTAGCCCGTCGAGTCAGCTTCGTAACGGTTCAAACGTCACTTGATTCCGAGTTGAAACGAAGAAGTTACGGTCGTTTCCATGGATAGGGTTTATTTGTAATTATTGATAGTCAACCGGGGGCAAAGTAAAGCGAAAGTTTGGATTCCAGGGGCCTTACCACAATTATCAAAAGTTATCTTTTTGTCAGCCGAAAGATTCCATTTGGAAGGCTCTGGAGCAGTCCAACTTCAACTTGAGATAGCTTGGGCTCCTGAACTCCAAATTGGACGAAATCTGGGTCTATTTTGGGTGACTTTTTATAAGGAATACAACAGTGAGGCCCATATAAGCATCCCATGCTCCACGTTTTTTGAAGGACAGATTTGATATTTCATTAATTGTGAGTGAAATCCTAGTCATCACCCTTGCTCTCTCTCTCCTCCAACTTTTCAAGGGCATTTTTGGAATTCTACTTGAGATACATTTCCTTTGAAAGATATTCTCTCACCTATGGAAGGTTGAAAAGTCAAAGATGCTTTGATCTCATTGCTTGGAGAAGATACCTACAAAGAAAATGAAGCACAAGTTAGAATTAGAAAGGTAATTTTTAATAAATAGAAGGTTTATGTATCTAGGATTCTTTTCTGTCCCTCTTTCTAATTTTTTTCTTTATTCTTGGGATTCAAGGCATTGTAAAGGAGGAAGGAGAAGAGAATATTCTCTTTTCTTAGGGAATATTTCTCCTACCACTTCCATCTTCTCTCTTCCCCCTATAAATACCCCTTGCCCTTTGGGTTGTAAGTGAGTTTTTTTTTTAGTTAATTTTTAAGTTAGTTTTTAGTTCAGTTTTTAATTAGTTTCTAGTTCAATTTTAATTCAGTTTTTAGTTCAATTAACTAGTGAAATTTCTTCTTCTCTTCTTCTAGTTTTTGACTTTCTAAGTTGTAGTTTGATTTTATGCTTTCAATTTCATGGTTGTGATGCTTTTGATTCATGCTTTAATTTTATGTCTTCAATATGGTTGTAATAATTCTAGTTTAGTTTCAAGCTTTCTAGTCTAAGTTTCTAAGTTGATGACAAGACTTGGAGATTTGGAAGAGGAAGCAATTTCAGTCCTTTTCAAGCACATCCAGGTTTTCATTCTCTACACCCTTTTTCTCATTCTCCCTCTCCTCCATCTCTCTCTATCTTCTTCTTCTTTTCACTACAAGAAATTGGTGCAATGGCGGCACTTTGGGTTGAGTTATTGCGGCATATTTTACAAATGTCGTCATATGTGAAGATATACCAACATTTTATTAAAAATGCCGTCATATATAAAGGTATAACGGCGTATGGGTTTAAACGCCGTTATATATGCATATATAACGGCGTTTATCACAATCGCCGTTAAATAAACTAGTTTCCACGACGGTTTTTTAAACAAACGCCACTGTAGTTTACTATTTAATAATGGTTTAATATTTTTTGTAATGGCGTTTTCAAAGAAATGCCGTTGTATGTCACAATACAACGACGTTTATAGATAAACGCCGTATAAAGTAATAGTTTGCAGCGATAAAAACCCCAAAATCTTTTCACTTCCCCGTGCTTCCCATCTCCATCTCAAAAACATTTTCGTTTCCCCGCTCTTTCCATCTCTCTCTCAAAGTTCTCTCAAATCTTTTTCCCCTCAACCGTCAAACTTCTCTCGAAATCCCTTTCAAACGACAGAGCAACGGTGAATCGGCGACACCAATTCTCTAAGTCCCACAAGGTTTGATCCCATTGAACCCTTCTTCTCTCCTTTTTACTTACATGTTTTGATTCGTCGAGAAAGTGTTAGTTCTTGTGTTTGATCTGTTGTTAGTATTTCAAGTTTTTGTCCAAATTCTTTTGTTTAGGTTTCGTAGTTAATTCTGTTGTTTTTAAATTTTTTTTTTTTATCTTAAACTCTCCTTTCTCTCCTGCTCTCTCTGTTTCTGCTGCGATTCATTCTGTGTTTATCTTTGGATTTACTTATGTTTATATATGTATGAACATGTGATTTTGATCTTTAAGGGAGGAGAGTATTTTCTACTTCTCTCTTCCGTCTTCGTTCATTCAATTCTTTTGCTTTGTTTAAGCACCAAAAAAGATGGGTTTGATTTCTGGAATTCTAATGGGATTGTCGGCGGCATCGCTTTGAGGGCATGAGCTTTATGGAGCTTTATAGAGCTTTATGGCCTGTGAGGTGTTGATATATCATACTACAATACTAATACTACTGGGTATGGTCGTATGGACTATGGATAGAGTCGATCGACCTCCACTAACTTCTCTGTCAATGATTGAGTCAATTCAGGAAAAAGGAGAGGAGGAGAAAGATTGAGACCCCAAGAGAAGATGTTGACATTTCAGCAAGCAATCAATATAAAGTAGAGCAGTTAAAGAGATGGATAACACTTATAAAACTTAAAAGGATGGTAAGAGGTGGAGGAGGGGAGAGGAGAGGAGTGGAGTGGAGAGATGCCATTCTAGTGAATAGGAGTCAACGTAGAAAGACAATAGGAGAAGTGTGACAATAGGAGAAGTGTGGTTTTGTGTCTTCACAGAATGTCAACCCAACCCAATCCCATAGAATTCAAATTCACCATTTATATATTCTTTACTATTAGGTAGCAGGTAGGACACTTTCTTTTTTTAAAGAGGAAACTGAAGAAACCACCCAAGATTTCTTTTTTTTTTTCTTTTCCACCTTTGAAGGTGCATGAAGGAATCTCTCTCTGTCTCTCTCTATCTCCGTGTGTCTGTAATGGGAGTGTCACTGTAAGATTTTGATGCAACTTGGGTTCTTCCATGTTTCCAAAATTGGTATCCGATGGTGTTGTTGTTCCAATGACATTCTGTTTGTATTGAATCCACCAAAATTAGTCTCTTGTTCATGTCCACCACTATTGCAATTCACTCCAAAGGTAGGGATTCCTCCTGACAGCTCCAAAATGGAGGAGCCACCATTTGCTAGAGAATTCATTAGATCTTGGAGATGATTTTCATTTTCCATCTGTGACAATGTTTCACCCCCACCACCTCCAAAATTGGCCCTAAAATTAGCAAGTCAAGTGAGACCTGTCGATTTAGGACCACTTAATGAAGAACTCGCCAAAACCTCTAAGCAAAGAACCACTTCCACTGTTCTTTGTTGAACCCATTTGAGCAGTTTTTTGAAGCAAAGCTGTTGCAGACATTTGAGGAATAACAACTTCATTTTGCTTGATTCATTCTGTATGTAGTTTATATATGTATGAACATGTGTCTATGTTGGTGATGTGATGGTGAAAAGTGAAAACACTAGAATTTGAGCTAATTTGGATTTGTTTTGATCAAACAAAGGTGGGGAAAAAGAAAATAGAATAGGTTTTACTTTCATCTTTGTTCTATTTGTTTCTAATTGTGTTTAGGATGTTAGATTTTTGATATCTTGTTTGGTTCCAATTCTAATCATTATTAGAAATTACCTAGTTCTAATTACTAGTTGCTTTGTGGATGTCTTTTTTTTTTCTCTTCTTCTTCCTTTTTTGGGGTTAGAAACTCTTGTTAGAGTTTAAGAGTGAAACCATTAAAACCTCAACAATGTAACAAATCCTACTATATAGTTGGTGAAACTATAGCCATCACAAATGCATTATTCTAGTGATACATAATGCTGCATTGATAAATTGTTTGCTGTCTCTCGTATCTTGCGTTATGTATAGGTGTACTTATTTGACAAGTTATGAGCGTAGTTCCTTGGATAATTAGGTCTCTTCTTTGTCTCTATAGCTTGCATTCTATGTACGAAATGTATTCGTTTTTGGAGTAAGAGTTCAGTTGTCAGTTGGTTGGATTTTCCCCCCCCCTTTTTTTCTGTCTCTTTGTACGTTGTAATGTTGTATTTTGACTGATCAACTAGCTCGGAATGAGCATGGTGACTGTGTTATCTTCTTATGTACAGTTTTGAAGTTTCTCTAAGAAGGGCATGTGTTAAATTCGTGTTTTTCCTTCTAGTCTTTGGAAAATCTCTTCATATTTAAAATATGGGATGCAAAGTAAATGGATGCTACCCAAGGAGCTTTACCATCTGTATAAAGCCATCCAACCTCTAGACAATTGGTTCCCTTTCTCAATCATTATTTGTATGAACTTTAATCCCGATCAAACTTGAGGCTTGTGTGTATAAATAGATTCCAACTTGCAAGAGTTCATCTCACTAATCTCTCCCCTCCTGGGGGTTGAACTATTTGAATAATTGTCTTACTATTTTTATCTCCCATTTTTGTTAGAACTTGAACTATTTGAATAATTCTCTTATTATCTTTGATTCGGATCAAACTTAAGTGGGACAGATTGCGGTGATGACCTGGGCAACCCTCTGCAATGGACTTGGATGCTCATTTTCGCTTGCCTTTGATTCTTATCAACAAATTCGCATTTTTGAGTTATTAATTAAAATCCTCATTCCTAATCTTTCCTCTCAACAGCCATGGTAGGGGAGCAACAGACCCCCGACTTCGTCTCTAGCTAAGAGCTCCACCTCTCTTCACTGGGAAAAAAGGTTAGTTGCTAATCTCTCTCTCTCTCTGCATTTGATCAATTTTCAGAGACTTTTGTAGGTTAAATCTTATTTGTTTTCTACTCATTATGTATTGATCTGCTTAATTTCATTTCCTTTAGGTTTTCTTTGGTTTATTGTTACTAATTAGGTTAGTATGATTTTGAACCCGGAATCAGAGATAGTTTATAGACATAACTTGCTTTTATATTCATACTTATGAACATATTATGAGAACATTGTCAACCATTACAGAGTTGATTGTAAATTAGAGATGGAGTTACTGAGAGAGAGAGAGAGAGAGAGAGAGAGAGAGAGAGAGAGAGATATGTTTGATGTTTATGAGAAAGTTTAATAGATTTTCTCTTTTGTACATACATAACCTGGTTTGTAATATATTGCCCTCTTTTTTAGACTCTCTCTTTCTCTCTCTCTCTCTCTCTCTCTCTAAGTGTTGCTTGCGGGAATGAAACTATGAATATGGTGAAGAGATATATAGCTTGACGTGGGTTGACAGAATATGGTAAGTTATTATTTATTTTGTTGGATTTGAGAGGTTTGGAATCAAGAAATTTCAGTGGATATCTCAGTTTGGGAATAGTGGTGTATGGGGGGGGGGGGGTTCGGTATTGGGTCCCATATATGTTTAAATATGTTTTCTTCCATTTCCATCTTTAGGGTTTTAATCCAATTGTTTGGAGCTCTTGGATCAAGAAACTAAAAAAATTCTGTTTTGTTCTTCTAAACCTAACCTCTCTATCTCTCTTCATCTTTCTTAGAGTTTCCTTTGGGGAATTGGTCCCATTAGAGAAGGGGATATAAAGCAAAACTATTCCTCCTAGTTGTCTTCTACTTTATTATTCGTATGTGAAGATTGAGTTCTTTCCTTTCTACATGCATAAACATGGCATGTTTTTAACTAAAAGGCCCACAGCCTTTCTACATGAATAATGGAATTACATTAGAATGGGTCAAGTCATAGGAACAAGGATGATTAGTTATGTTGGATTTTGAAAAGCTTCATGGATAGGCGTGGTGGACATTTTTTTGTTTCTTTTCTTCTTTTTCCCTTCCTCTTCAACCAAGGCATGTGATTTCTCTACTTTTTTTGTCAAGAAATGGCGGGGTAAGGGATGACCACATTACAACTAATTTGAAACTGAAGTTGACTATAACAGTTTGGTAAATTTCTAGGAAATACAGCATGATCATGAGAAATTGGTAGCATTCATGTCATAGTTATCTCCTAAGCTTGAAGAATTGGATTGGGTACTTGAAGATGCTAATGTAAGAGGGTTGGCCTCGGCACAACGGTAAGATTGCTCTTTTACAATTTGTACTTTATTTTATAATTCTATATTGTAATATGACAACAAATTTGTGATTTTACTTCTAATGAAATTGATGAAGCTTTTGCTAAGCATTGTAGTTAGTCGAGCTCATGTGTGTGTGTGTTTGGTGATTTTGGGGATGGGGTTGTAAAATCAGATCATGTGACTTGTGTGGGTGTGTTTTTCAGATCTTTGGGGGTATGTTGGATGTGCCACAAAATGCATATCATGAGTCTTGTTTCTCATGATGAAAGGGATTGGAAATTGGGCTTGCATAGATGGTAAGTATGGATGAAAGGATTTCTATTTGCATTGGGATTCTTAAAAGATGAGTTCTTTCAGGTAGCCTCATCCTCACAATCTTGAGATCTCAAATAACTATGGGAATGCTTTTGTGTTGATACCCACCATTCGACTTCCCTCTTTCTTTTTCTTTTTCATGTTTTACATAGTGAACAATCATTGGGAAGCTTACTTGCTTTTTTTTGGGTAAGGGGAAGCTTATTTGATACTTAATAGGTTATGATAGTCTACATATGAAAATATTGAATTTCTTGGTTTAACTTGTGCCTTGGTAGGAAAAGATAGATTGACGGGTTTGGTGTTGAGGCAAGAAAGAGAGCTCTTCAAATGGCTCAAGTTAATGCTGATGATGTAGACTTTACCTGCTGTGCAGATCTACTCCGGACGATCTTTTGGCGGTGCTCCTCGGTACATCCACATGATTTAGGAATCTTGAAATGCTATGGTTAAAGTAATCATCTTTGTAAGAAGAGGCAATTATAACTATACTTGTTGACACTTCTAGAGATATACCATCAATTATTAGATTACAATCCCCTCAAGTGTGTTAAGGCATCGATTAGACTTGAGCATCTCAAACTCCAATTCTTTTAGATGATCCGTGATGAATTTTGAATTTGTGCATAAAAAGGACACGTGTTTCGATCTATTGATTTGGATAATTACTTGCTCCAGTCCTTGTTTCTACCTATTGCTTATAAATGGTTCAGATTTGAGTTTAATTTGGACTATTGATCACTTAATCTCTTTCAATCCATTGCTTTTTAAATATATCGACTATAACATGACTTGGATATATTTACTTAAATCTCTTATTTCATCCCATCTTTGTGGATGCACTTTGAATATGAAATGGGTAGGGTATTTGATGAGGTATATCTCTGTTTATATCCAATTTGGTTTGGATATAAAAATAGGTGACATGATGAATCTATTATCTTTGAAACAGTTAATGGATTGAATATAGAAATAATTTTTTTTTTTAAATGCATATAGCGGCGTTTGTAAAAAACGCTTGAAAGTATAAACTCAACACCTATCACGGGACTTTTTAAATGCCGTTGTAATACACTTTTCCCGTCGTTTATTGAAAAATGCCGCAAAAAAAAAGAAATTCAATACCTATCACGACACTTATGAAAACGCCGCGAAAAAGGTACATACACAGTCACACTAAAAAAATGCCGTTGTACAAAAACGGCGGTACCTTCGCCGACATTTCAACGGCACAAATTATAAACGCCATTATATCCTATGACGGCTTTTTTTGGACTTATAGCGGCGTTTAAAAACGCCGTCGTAGGCCCAATTTCTTGTAGTGTTTTCCCCTATTTCTTTTATTTTTTTTATATGGTTGTGGATTGTGGATGCACTTTTATTCCCTTATTCCTTTTTATGTGGTTATTATGTGCGGCTGCATTTTTCAATTTGCGTTAGTTTGATAGGTTAGATGCTAATGTGTTAGAACGCCAATTTAATCCCTTAATTTTGTTAGATGCTTATGAGTTAGTTGCATTAATTTTCATTAGTTTAATTTAACACTTTAATTTGGTTTACTTTGCATTACTTTTAAGTTAGTTAAATAGAGTGGCGTATATCTCCTCGTGTTCGACCCGTAGCTACGATTGACCCGTATGCTTGCTGTATTATTTTAATTCAAACAAGTTTTTGGCGCCGTTGCTGGGGAGATTATTGTCCACTTTATTTTTTTTATTTTTAAGTAATTCGAAGTGCTTTATTTTATTTTACCTTTTCTTCTAAAAAAAAAAAAAAAAATCAGTTTTTGAAAACCTCATCTTGTTTCTCTTCTGTTTCAAAGACGCACGCCCAATCTAAAGTCCTTCTTATGCTCAAACCCAACCTCTTTTGGTGTCCCTCATAGGATTAAGTTACTTATGACGCTGCATCTTGACTTGGTTGGGTGGAATGGCATATGACTTATCTTTGGAGGTGACCAACTTTGATAATAGGAAAGCGACATAGTGAGAGATTTTGGAAACAGAAACGTGTAGTAGTCCTCCACTCTACATCAGAATCCACTAGGAGTCGCCCGTAGGTGACTCGTGACGACTATACGGGTTCTCTTGCTGTCAACCTATATGGCAACCTTACAGCTTTGGAACCACTGTTTCAATTTTTGAGGGATAGATGCACTATCTACCTTGGGCTCCCTCTTGTTTTTAGTGAACTTTTTTTTCTAGTCTTTTATTTTTCTTTAATTTTTCTAAGGGAGACCTCAATTTGGGATAGGTGGTTAGTTTAGAATAATGGGAGATACACTTCCACATATGACTTTGGGGGAAAGATGGAACTATGCTAAGGCAACCATGACTTTGGAGGAAATGTTTAAACAGGTTAGAGAAGCCAAAAGCAGTAAGATAGAGAACAATTTTGCACCACCCCAGTATAATTTTGCTCCCCAACCCAACTATGGGCTTTCAAGAAATTTTGATTGGTCACATCCCCAGACAATCCATGTTATGGAAGGATGCCCTAATCTTTATGGGGATAGCTATGGTGATGAGAATGTGAGTCCTCAATTTCAATACAATTCTTTTGGCACTTACAATCAGGGGTGGAGTGATCATCCCAATTTCTTGTGGGATCAGTGGAATAACCAAGCTTGACCACCCAATTTTCATTATCATGGTTAGTTTGGTCCTCCAATGCCCAACCCTCTATTGAATCTCAATGGGCCACCTCTCTTTGAACCATATCACCAACCCCCTGAGTTTCAGAAAATGGGTGAGGAGGCTAGACTGAGTGAGCTTGAGAAACACATCACGACAAGCCAAAATACCATGGAGAAGCAACTCTCTCAACTGATCACCATGTTACAGGAGGAGGAAATGGGTACATTACCTAGTCAGCTTGAACCACCCCTTCCCCAGTTTAATGATGTTGAAAGTCTACCACCCCGGTTTGAGGTTAATGAGAGTCACTCCCAACAAGATGCCTTTCATGATGATGTATTTGTTGAGATTGAGTCTCCTAAAGATATTAGTGAAGCGAGGTTTGATAAGCTACCTGGGGAAGTCCACCTTTTGCCTGAAATTTTTGATTTTAGTGAGCCTAGTGTTTTTATTGAGTTGGAATCTGATTTTCATGATAACATAGAAACCCAAGAAATTCGATCTCCCCCTCTCTCTTTGGAAAACCCAGATGATTGTCATTTGGAGGATTCCATTGTCTCACATGTTGATTTGTCCAAACCTCCTAGTTTTGATGATTTTATTGAGGAGGATAATGTTAGTCATGATGCTTTTGAAGCATATTTCCATGATCCTTATTTGGCAAACCAAGTTATGCAAAGAGCGGATAGTTGTATTGCTAGGATTGATTTGAGTAAATCTCCCATTTTTTATGATTATTTTGATGAGGTTACTGATATTTATGATCCTTTTGATGCTTATTGTGATCCATTTTTTGTTGGTTTTTCAAAGAATGACAGGTGTTCTACATTGCAAACGGGAGAGAAGGGATAGATTTATGGCCTGAGTTTTAATGCCTTCATTTTCCACTATCCCATGAGGACACATTTTTCTATTGGATATTTCTCAGTTGTGCTTAACTTCCATATTATTTCTCGCTTTACTAAAATTCATGGTCAAGTGTTTTCTGATTCTGAAACAATTTCTCCATTTACTGGCCATGGATTGAGATTTCTGTTGCTGGTCCTAGCACTTTTTGTAGAGCTCATGACTCTTCATGATCCTCTTTGCTGATTATATCTGGTAAGCCCCTTCATCTCCTCTCTTGTCCTTATTCTTTCTTTTATGCAGGACACTGCATGAATTAAGTGGGGGGGGGGGGATGTTGGGCTTAATTGGTAAATTTTGATTGTGACAGTAATTTGAATTTGTACATACGTTTCTTTGATTACAAAGCGAGAGAAAGAGGGAATTAGGTGCCCTAGCATGTGAAATAATAAATAAATCCCTTTTCAAGGACGGTAATTGGTATGCATCCGATGAGAGGGACTGAATTAGAAATTATGAGCATTATTTCATTTGGTGGCTAGATTCCTCTATGTGTTTTATGGACCCTTTGATCTTTTGGCTAGTAGTTGAGACCAATTTGTTTGTGGCAAGGCAAGGCATGAAAGTGAATAAAAGAAAAAAAGAAAAAAAAGAAAGAAAAGAAAGTAGAATTCCTTGGGACTAGACAGGGCACTGTTGCCTCAGGAAGCAGGGTGACTTGATCGAAATTTCTTGGAAGGAAACTCAAAAAACTCTTGCATCAATGTCTCAATGTCTTATGGATATATGCAAAAAGCGAAGTTACCCAGTATTTGGGTGTCTGTTGTATGCTCCACCATGTCATTCAGAGAACAGTAGTGGAATTGAAATAGAGTTTGTGGTTGAGAAAGGCCTTAATGCCTGAAAAAAAAAAAGTATGGTAAAAAATACTCAAAGCCTAAGTCTTTGGTTCCATCGATGCTATGAGTAGTTTACTTGAAGGTGAGTAGTGTTCAGAAAATATGAGGAGATCCCTTGACCTTGATGCATGCTTGTTACTTGAATTGATGTGGGGTGATAAAATTCAAGTGTGGGGGAACCTTTGGCTTCTTGATCTTTAGTTGAGCACTTTTTGGGATTATGTGCACTGTCCTACTTATGCCATGATTAAAATTTACAGCATTTATTTACAATTGAATTTTGGGTGTACATTCACTGCAAACACCCACGAGACAAAACTCGTCCACTAGGGGTAACCTAGGGGTTTAAAGGCTTGTTGCACATGCTAAGTGCAACCGTGATTCCTACGAAAGTGAGTTAGGATTTTTTGCATTATAGATTAGTTTTGCTTTTGCTTTACTTGAGGACAAGTAACGTTCAAGTGTGGGGGAATCTTATGAGCACATTTATGTGTGAAATCTTAGGGTATAAAGCATACATTTTACCACATTGGACAGAGTTACTTTGGTGCTTTCTTGAGCTTTTTAGGTTTTAGGTGAATTCTTGTGAAAATGGAGCAAAAGATGCTAAGAATAGCCGGAAGCGCCCAGGAGTCGAGAAAATCAAGTTTGGATTGAGCACTGAAAGAATCACGCCAATTAGTCAAATTTGAACATGAGTATAGTGGGTCCCTTAGCATAATTTTGAGGTGTTAATAGTATGGATGCATAGCCCGTCGAGTTAGCTTCACAACAGTTCAAACGTCACTTGATTTCGAGTTGAAACGAAGAAGTTACGGCCGTTTCCATGGACAGGGTTTTTTTGTAATTATTGATAGTTAGCAGGGGACAAAGTAAAGCAAAAGTTTGGATTCCAGGGGCCTTAGCACAATTATCAAAAGTTATCTTTCTGTTAGCTGAAAGATTCCATTTGGAAGGCTCTGGAGCAGTCCAACTTCAACTTGAGATATCTTGGGCTCCCGAACTCCAAATTGGACAAAATTTGGATCTATTTTGGATGACTTTTCGTAAGGAATACAACAATGAGGCCCATATAAGCATCCCATGCTCCACATTTTTTGAAGAACAGATTTGACATTTCAGTAATTATGAGTGGAATCCTAGTCATCACCCTTGCTCTCTCTCTCCTCCAACTTTTCAAGGGCACTTTTGGAATTCTACTTAGGATAGATTTCTTTTGAAAGATATTCTCTCACCTATGAAAGGTTGAAAAGTCAAAGATGCTTTGATCTCATTGCTTGGAGAAGATACCTACAAAGAAAATGAAGCACAAGTTAGAATTAGAAAATTACTTTTTAATAAATAGAAGGTTTATGTATCTACTATTCTTTTCTCTCCCTCTTTCTAATTTTTTTCTTTTTTCTTGGGATTCAAGGCATTGTAAAGGAGGAAGGAGAAGAGAATATTCTCTTTCTTAGGGAATATTCTCCTACCACTTCCCTCTTCTCTCTTCTCCCTTCCCCCTACAAATACCCCTTGCCCTTTGGGTTGTAAGTGAGTTTTTTTTTTAGTTAATTTTTAAGTTAGTTTTTAGTTTAGTTTTTAGTTAGTTTCTAGTTCAATTTTAATTCAGTTTTTAGTTCAATTAATTAGTGAGATTTTTTCTTCTGTTCTTCTAGTTTTTGTCTTTCTAAGTTCTAGTTTGATTTTATGTTTTCAATTTCATGGTTGTGATGCTTTTGATTCATGCTTTAATTTTATGTCTTCAATATGGTTGTAATAATTCTAGTTTAGTTTCAAGCTTTCTAGTCTAAGTTTCTAAGTTGATGACAAGACTTGGAGATTTGGAAGAGGAAGCAATTTCAGTCCTTTTCAAGCACATCCAGGTTTTCATTCTCTAAGCCCTTTATCTCATTCTCCCTCTCCTCCATCTCTCTCTATCTTCTTCTTTTCCCCCTATTTCTTTTATTTTTTTTTATATGGCTGTGGTTTGTGGATGCACTTTTATTCCTTTATTCCTTTTTATGTGGTTATTATGTGTGGCTGCATTTTTCAACTTGCGTTAGTTTGATAGGTTAGATGCTAATGTGTTAGGATGCCAATTTAATCCCTTAATTTTGTTAGATGCTTATGAGTTAGGTTGCATTAATTTTTATTAGTTTAATTTAACACTTTAATTTGGTTCACTTTGCATTACTTTTAAGTTAGTTAAATAGAGTGGCGTACATCTCCTCGTGTTCGACCCGTAGCTACGATTGACCCGTACGCTTGCGATATTATTTTAACTCAAACAACATCATAGGCAGCTGTACCGGAACAGTCAAGTCTTGTAAAAGACCTTTAATCCACAACAGTTCACAAATGCCATGAGACATGGCACGAAACTCTGCTTTAGCACTTGATCGAGCAACCACAGCTTGTTTTTTGCTATACCAAGTGACAATGTTACCTCCAACCAAAGTCCAATACCCAGAGGTGGACCGTCTATCATTAGGAGAACTAGCCCAATCTGAATCAGTTAAAGCCTCGATCCGAAGATGACCATATGGAGAGAAAAGTATACCCTTTCCTGGTGCTACCTTCAAGTATCTGAGTATCCGAATGACTGCTTCCCAGTGTGAGATGGATCATGCATAAATTGGCTAATCATACTAATATTAAAAGTAATGTCCGGACGTGTATGAGACAGATAGATCAGCTTGCCCACCAAACGTTGATACCAATATTTTTCTACTGGCTCACCTGTTTGACTAGACAGACGAGCATTTGGTTCTATAGGAGTATCGGCTGGTTTACATCCCATCACACTCGTCTCAGTTAAGATGTCTAAGGTGTGTTTCCATTGAGAGAGAAACACACCCTTTGTAGACAGGGCCACCTCGATGCCAAGAAAATAGCACAACTGTCCCAAGTCTTTAATCTAAAATTCTCGGCCAAGATACATCTTGAGGCATGTTATTTCTTCAATGTTATCCCCAGTCATCACTATGTCGTCAACATAGACAATTAAGACTGCTATCTTGGTCCCTGTTCGCTTGAGAAAGAGAGTGTGATCCCTGCATTCCTTTGAGAATAACCAAACGAGACCATATCACGATGAAAATGGTCAAACCAGGCTCGAGGAGACTGTTTTAGTCCGTATAATGCACCCTTGAGCTTATATACCTTGCCGTTAGTCGTTGGACTAGCAAACCTAGGAGGAATATCTAGATACACCTCTTCTTCGAGCTTCTCATGTAGGAAGGCGTTCTTCACATCAAGTTGTTACAAGGTCCACCCAAGATTGACTGCATATGAGAGGATGACTTGAATGGTGTTCATCTTCGCAACCAGTGTGAATGTCTCCTGATAATCCAGACCATCTGTCTATGTAAATCCTCTAGCAACCAGCCTCGCCTTATAGCGATCTACAGACCCATCAGCGTTGTGCTTGACAACAAATATCCACTTACAGCTCACAATCCTCTTGTTAGGAGGAAGAGTCACCAAATCCCATGAACTGTTCTTCTCTAAAGCCTGCATTTCTTCCACCATTGCTGCCTTCCACCTTGCCTTCCACCTTGGATCTCTGAGAGCCTCCATCCAACTCTGAGGAATGGAAATAGAAGATAAAGATGATACAAAGGCACGAAAATATGGAGACAGACACCCATATGAAATAGCCTTAGAGATAGGATGTTGTGTACAAGTTCTAGTCCCCTTACGGAGAGCAATGGGAAGATCAAGAGACGGATCAGGTAAAGAGGAATCTAATGATATGAATTCAGAGGAGGGGTGGTCATTACCAGATGGAGCTAAATCAAACCGGATCTGATGTAGGAGTCGGTTAGCTAGGTAGAGTTGATGCAGCTGTGGTAGGCTCTATTAGCTTTTCATGAGGTCACTGATGATAAACAATGTCATAAGGGATAATAATAGGCTGAGAGGTAACTTGGACTGTATCAGTAGCAGCTGAATCATCCAAGTGCTCCCCCTGAATAGGAGAAATGGGAAGAAGGGCTGAACCCGAACCATAAGGCACATCATCAGTGAGAACCAAGGTCCCCCCATGAGGAGATGCCGAAGGGAAGTAGGGAACAACCTCATTAAAAATGACATCCATGGTAACATACATCCGCCGTGTAGGGGGTGATAGCAGCAGTAAACTTTATGAGTTGGTGAATATCCCACGAAGATGCACTTTAATCCACAAGGTTCTAACTTTTCAGGGTATTGATGGTTCCGGGCAAAGCAAAGACAGCCAAACACTTTAGGCGGAACCGTGAAGCTAGTAGAGCCCTGGAGAGCCTGGACAGGCAATACGAAGTCTAGAACACGACTTGGCATCCGATTGATCAGATAAGCTGCAGTAAGGACTGCCTCACCCTAATAAGAAAGAGGTATATTCATCTAAAAAATCTAGGAGTGAGCAACTTCAAGGAGATGGCAATTCTTCCATTCTGCCACACCGTTCTGAGCTGGTGTATCAACACAGCTAGTTTGGTATAAAATACCATGAGTGTCAAGATATGTATGAAACACGCCATCTAAATATTCCAACCTATTATCATTCCGAAGAATCTGGATAGTGGCATGGAATTGTGTGCGGACCATGCTGTGAAAGGACTGAAAATAGTGGAACACTTCACTCTTGTGGCGCATCCAGTAGAGCCAAGTAAGTTGAGTATGACAATCAATAATAGATATGAAACATCTAAAATCAGATAAAGAATTACACCTTGCTGGACCCCATACATTAGTTGGATTAACATAAATGGTAAAATACTTCTTTTATTGGAATTAGAATATGAAACCCGAGTTTGCTTGGCTAAAATGCATGCCTCACAAAATAAATCTTGGAATTTCAACCAGAAAATAAAGAGGGATTAGACCTAACTATGGTCCCCACAAGCAGGTGACCCAATCTTCAATGCCAAAGTAAAAGGGAAGATGAATCCAAAGAAGCTGGAGCTCCTGATTGTGTCGGATGGGCTTGATGGGTTGGTGAAGCTTCCTCATCAAGCAAATAGAGACCACCACGAGCCCTACTAGAGCCAATCATTTTTCCTGTCACCATATCCTGAAACAAACAATAAGAGGGAAAAAATATTACTTTGAAATTTAAGTCAGAAGTAAGGCAATGAATGGAAAGAAGGTTTGTAGAGAACTCAGGAACATGCAAAACATGATGCAAAGTTAAAGTAGGAGTACAAACAATGGAACCTTGTCCAGAGACAGAAGAGAATGTCCCATTTGCACTGCGAACCTTGTCTTTACCAGAACAAGGAGAGTAATAAGAAAAAAGACTAGAATCATCGATCATGTGATCTGAAGTGCCCGAGTCAAGAATCCAGGGACGAGGGGCAGCAGATACATAACCAGCGAAAGCTATACCTGAGATGGAAGAAGAACCTGATGGTACCAAGGTAGAAGAGGAGGCAGCAATGGGATTGGATGTGGCAGGAGAGTCTAACTTGGTGACCAATTGGTGGAGCAGCATGGTGACTTCATCAGGCATAAGAGAAGGAGTAGCAGCAGCAGCAGGAGTAGGCACGATAGGTGCAACATAATCGGTAGCATCTGAAAGATTTGCAGAAGACTTGCGGTCTTACCACGACCCTTGGTAGAGTCCTCAGTTGGACGACCATGAAGCTTCCAACAGGTATCCTTGTTATGCCAGAGTTTCCCATAATAATCACACTTAAAGGGTTGTCTGTCAAAAGTAGCATGATCAGTAGACTTAGTAGTACCACCCTGATATGGTAGAGTGATTTAGGAAGCTAAGGCTGATTGCTCTGGAGCAAGTAGCGCAGAAGGAGGAAGCAAGGCTGATCTGCGGGTATCTTCAAGCTGAATCAAGGAGTATGATTGTTCCAAAGTGGGAAATGGATCACGACTGAGAATCTGAGAACGATACTAATCATATTCCACATTCAAACCAACCAAAAAATCATAAACACAGAATTTGTCTTTCTATTTTTTGAAAGCAGTAACATTCACAGTCGTAGAGCACTGAAAGTTATCATAATAATCCAAATCTTACCAGAGAGAACACAGCTCAGAGTAATACTGAGATAATGTGAGGGTACCTTACTTAGTCTCATGCAGTTTCTTTCGTAACTCAGACCTATGCATCGTTCCCCACTTGTGAGTATATGTCCTAAGCAGCCTTCCAAATCTTGGCTGCAATATCCAATAGCTATAAATAACATAGCAGAATGTGAGGCTTGTGCCATAGGTTTAGAGGCAGCCATATCAATCGGAATCTAGAAATTAGAGGTCTATGGAGATTCATCAGTTGTCATTTTCCAAATGCAAGGGAAGTGGAAGACCAGAGATGAAAAGTTGAGACCATACCAAGAGTACGTTGAGAGTCTTGCACAATAATTTCAGAGCATCTCATTCCCAAGGCGGAAAGTGATGCCTTCAAAGCGGCGGCCCTTGCCGGAACCAACCCTTCTAGTGATAGTGATAGTGTATAAATTCTTATCTGAGCTCTTTCCCTACCCCATCCTCGATTTCTCCTGTCCAATCAAAAACTCAATCCTTGTTAATGAGCCCTTCATCTTCCACTGGTTGGGAACGCATGGAGAGGAGCTAGAATAGAATGCCTCCTAGAAGCGATTAGTCACAACAACTATCCTTTCATTACAGGCAGTAGGCCCAAGCCCCAAAAAGCAGTTCTTCAACCCACATATGTTCTATTAAACCTGAACCTATCCGCTTGGACTTGACCATCTCATGATCTTGCCTTGTCAAAAATTCCTATTTACTTAAGTGTTGTTGTTTGAATTGATTGTCATCGCTTGCAGGTGGTTTATCCCACTTTATTTGGGCAAGGTCTCAGATCTACTAAGATCTAGCAGGGGAACAACTTCATCAATCAGACTCGGACACAAAGAGATTGGGATCTACCTAATCTTATGCTTACTTACCCCAACCTACCTGGTGGAACTAAACAAAAAACTACAACCTACGCTTTAGGAGCACTACCTTAGAAAAGAAGCAAGGTGCGTTTCGCCATTTCCATAAAAGGAAGAAAAAGAAGCCCTCACTAAAGAAAAGGAAAGTGATGCAACTTACCCAGAAATGGTAAAGTACTCATATAACATTAAAGCTTTTTTTCAAGTGTTGGAAGGTTTAGAACCCAGAGTGTGAAAGCACTCGGGAGAAGGGAATTGACAATAGGATATGTAATTCCCTTTCTTTGGTTTGGTAAGAAGCTTCCTCAAGGATCGGAGGTTTGTCGTATGGTCAGTTCACTCGAATCCACTAACTTCATGCATGGGGACTCAACCATCAATCCTTTCTTCTTGTGATGAGCTTGACTGGCGCGCCCTATCCTCAGGCAATTTGAGGTTGCATGTTGCTGAAGAGAAAAGACACAACAAGAAAATTGGATGAACTCCATCTTTCTTATTTGGCTTCAGCCGTGGGCCTTGGCTTAGCACCAGTAAGATAGCCATAGTACCCACAAGAGTCAACAGAGACAAAGATGGATCTAGACCACATCAAATAATTCCCCACGTCAAGTTTAACAACACATGGAGGGAAGGTTGGGTATGAATGACTGCCATCATCTGCACAAGAACCACTAGAGGCCTCCGAATCAGTCATCTCCGATTGGATAAACGAGTTTTGGAAAAAAATCTAAGGAATCTATTGTGGAAAAGAGAAACGATACAGCCAAAGAAAAAAATTCAATTTTAGAGAGAGACCTGAGAAATCGAGAAGCAAATGAGATACTGTAATCCAAGAAGAAAACGATACCAGGGAATGCTTGGAAAAAAAAAAACGACAACCAGAAGGGGATTTCAGATAAAAAAAAATCGAAATTAGGCTAGAACCTAAGAATCGATAAAGAAGAAAAAAATTTTGATCTTCAAAAGAGAAACCTGAAAGATCAAAGGAAGGAAGATGGCTAAAACCCAAAAAAAAATCCACAAAAATATGGATTAAGCCCTTCAAATCATAAATTTAATGAAGGGAACCAAAAACAAGGGCAAACAAAAGCCCTCATTGGCTTAGAAGATCGCCACCAAGGAAGCGAAAGGAAAAGAAGCAAAAGTGGTGGGTGGTGGTGGCGCTAAAAGGGAAGAAGAGAGAAGACCCTAGGTGGAAATGGGGTGGTGGCGGTAGGTGAAAAAAAAATAGAGAAAGGGAGGAAAAAAAAAACGATGGGAATTTTTTTTCTAGTACCCTAGATTGATTCTTGCTCTGATGCCTAGTTGTATTGGAGAGAATAGGACTTGTGTCATTATGACACCGGTCCTCTTTATTTATAATATCAGGAATAGGGTTACAATGAATACAAAATATAGAAACTACCCAAAATACCCTTATTCCCTTAAACCCAAATTACAACACATATAAACCCTATTGTCATTATCTCACTCTAACCCTAGTTTTACCCTACATTACCCCATCCTACTCTAATTGGCCAGCACTGCTAGAGATCCTAATCCACTGGTTTCTAGTGGGAGTTAATCCTATCTAGGACTACATTAGCCTGTCGATGCTTCCTTGGGCTCCGTTTTCCCCTACTGGTGCTACTTGCCCCTGCTGATGCTTCTCTAGGTCATCGCGACCTTCGCATCTCGTGAGCCATCTGTTGGCCCTTCTCCATTCCAAGACAACCTGGTGGCCTTTTAGGAATCTGGCAGCCCCTTGTTCACCTTCTCTGTGAGCATACCTGCTGCGTTTTGTCTAGTTCTTTTGAGCTTGGCCTTCTTCATCTCCTGTGAAGTATTTCTTTTACTCCTGTTGTGCATTTATGTCTGGTAATATGACAGAAGGTTTTAGTACGTCCCTTGGTTCTGGGGGTAGCGAGTTGGGTCTCCCTACTTCTCCCCATCATCACCATTCTCTATAGCCAGGACCCACAAAATTAAATGCATCAAATTACCTTGCATGGTCATGTACATGCCTCCTTACCATTTGTGGTAACCATTTTCTGGGGTTTATTACTAGTGACATACCCATGCCCATTAAAGCTCCGACTAAGAACAATTGGCTAGCTAATGATGCATTGATCATGTCATTCCTATTGAACTCTATGGACTCTACCATTAGTTCTAGTTTTGTTCTCCTTAATTCAGGCAAGGAGTTATAAGATGTAGTGAAGTATACTTATGGTCAGGCCAGTAATTATGCTCAAATCTATGAGCTTCATCGCCAGGTTCGTGACACCACACATAAAGAACTGGTTATGCCTACATATTATTCTTCCTTCACTACATTATGGCAGCAACTAGACTTCTATCACCCCATTTCCATGATGAGTCCTACTGATGCAACCACGTTTGCTAAAGAACGTGAAATGGAATGGATGTATGATTTTCTTATTGGTCTCAACCCAGAATATGATCAGATTCGCATTTAGGTCTTGAGCAAGAGTGAATTCCCTTTACTTCTTGAGGCTTATAATATGATTCAACATGAGGATCATTGCCATTCTATTATGATGCCTCCTACTGTTCCCACTCAGTCTGTCTTGTCATTACTCCATAACCCTCTTTATCTATGGATACTGCTGTTAGCAAGTCTGGTGCTACTCGTGACCCTGTGAAATGCGACTATTGTGGCCGTCCTTGTCACACTCGGGAGACCTATTGGAAACTCCATGGCAATCCTAAAGGGGGTGGGGAAGGAGGGAAATCTAGTTAGACTCATCCTCAGGCTCACTTGATCGAGACTATTGAGATTCCTACTGGCTCCTCCTCTATGTCTGCCGAACAGCTTGTGACCTAGCTCCAATGTATGATGACTTAGCTTGGTTCTGCATCTTCTACCACAATACCTTCTACCCTGTCTGCCTCTCATTTAGCCTAGTCATATATTTTTCTTGCTTCATCTGAGTCTAGCCCATCTTGGCTCCTTGATTCTGGGGCATCAGACTACATGACAACACCTCGGATCTTTTTCATACCTATCTACCTTGTTCAGGCAAGGATAAGGTTCGGGTTGCTGATGGCTCCCTTTCCTCTATTTCTGGGAAAGGCACTATTACTTGTTCTCCTACCATATCTTTATCCTTCGTCCTCCATGTCCCTAATTTATGTGCCAATTTGCTTCTATTTCTCGTCTCACTATTGTGCTTAATTGCAGTGCACTTTTATTTTATTCACTGTGCTTTTCAGCATGGTTCGAGAACTCGGAACTCGATACCAACTCGACCCTTGGAAAAATCAAATCGAGTCAAGATCTCGCCGAGTTGGTGCCTTTTTTTTTCTGGACTCGAAGCCTCAACTTGGTGGGTTTTAGTCCTAGTTTGGGTCTGAAACTTGGTATTCAACCTATTTTAGGCAATATAAACACAATGACACTATCAGATTTTGCAACAACAAAGTTCAAATATGAGTTTCACTTTGGACCTTAGGTTGGTAGGCGACGATCTACTAAAATACCCTACTCTACACAGTTTAGTAATAGAAAGCAATCAAAACATTCAATTAATGTAAAACAACTTAAATAAGCATTAGAAATGCTAAAGTGTATAATACATCAATCTTTAAACAAATGTTACGTAAAATGTGATATATTAATGTATTCAGTCCCGACCATATCCACATAGAATTCTCATGTCATAGTGTTACTGTAGTTTTGCACATAGTTTGCCACAATACTCATATAAGTGTTGTCATCAATATATTCCAACTCCCCTATCCTAGGGTATAGAAGATACGGAGGCGGTTAGTTTGAGGCGTGAGATCTACTGCTACTGTCATATTGAGACATGTATGGGTATGGGTGGTTTAGGACTGGGAATATGGGCCCAAAATCAGACTCAGTGCTTAGATTGTCAAACTCATGTGTTGACTGCCCAAACTGCCCATAGCCACTATATTAGAAACTAGTGCTCTCCTAGCCATAATCATAGTCATGATGAGGCTGAGATGAATGCCACGACTATCGCTCACTAGTAGTATCTATACTCATGCTTTCGAAACTTGCAAGCATGGTGTTCATACTCATGTCATCATCCTGAGCTTGTGATTGTAAGCAAATAGATTGGTAGATGGGTCATTTTATGGGTCAACCCAAGATCTCATCGAGATCTCGCCGAGATATGTGAAGTACTGTCGAGTTAGGTAAGTAAATAAACTGGTAGATGGGTCATTTTATCGGTCAACCCAAGATCTTGATCCGAGATCCGAGATCTTGCCAAGATCTTGTACTTTTTAATATCGTATTCCATCTCGTCTCGATTTCTCAAAAAATTGAGAAACTCACCGAGATCTCACGAGTTCTCGAACTATGCTTTTCAGGATCTAACAATGGGGCAATGATTGGATATGGTAAAGTACAAGCTGGTCTCCACTACTTGGATCAAGGCTCTCCACCTTCCTCTCCGCCAGTCTCTGCTAATACTTATCTTGGCAGAGAGCGCTCTTACTCAGCTCCAGCAGTGGTATCGTTGTCTTGGACTTCCCTTTTATCATGTTTTACATCAATTATTTCCTTCCATAGTTAAACATTGTTCTTTGGATGATTTACATTGTGATGTTTGTGAATTTGCCAAACATAGCAGGTCTTCTTATTTTCGTAGTGACAATAACAGTTTAATTACTTTTTCTATTATACATTCAAACTTATGGGGTCCCTTTAAGGTTGTTGCTGCGGTAGGTGTAAATGGTTTCTTACCTTTTTTCATACTTGTACTTGCTTGACCTAGGTTTATCTTTTTCGGACTAAATCTGAGGCTTTCTCCTATTTTCAATCTTTTCACAATATGATTCGCAGTGTATTTAATGCCAAAGACCAAGTCTTACGTGACAATGGCACTAAATACATTAATGGGTCCTTCCTACAGTACCTTGACTCTCGTGGCATTATTTCTCAAACTTCTTGTGTTCAGACCCCTGAACAGAATGGCACCCCAGAGCGGAAAAATTGCCACCTTCTCAATGTTACTAGGGCATTGATGTTTAGTTAGTTGTTTACCAATCATGTTCCCAATTTTAATGGGAAAATGCGGTTCTTACTGTTGCCTTCCTTATAAATCGGGTTCCTACTAGTGTCCACTTCAAAACTCTAGTTAGCCAGCTTCTGGATCCTTCCATTGCCTCACTTTCCCCCCACGGTTGTGTCTATTTTTTGCATAATTCTACCCCTTCTCATTCCAAGTTGGATCCTCGGGCAATTTGATGCATCTTCTTAAGGTACTCCACCTCCCTAAAGGGGTATTGATGCTATCATTCTCCCTACTCAGAAACTTTTTGCTACCATGAATGTCACTTTTCATGAGACCGAACCCTATTATCATTCATTTCTTCAGAAGGAGCATCAACTGGAGGAAGAGATTCCTTCTACTCCCCCTCTTGTGATTGATATTGTTCGTCTTCAGGGGGAGAGTCCTAGTCCAAGTAGTAAGGACATCATCACTTACACTTGGAGGAAAGAGAAGCACCTGGCAAGCCTATCCCTATTTTACCATCTCCATCTATGCCACATGAACTAGATCCGCCACAAGGTAATAGTCCCTCTCCAGGTAACATTTCCTCTACTTCTGATGCTGACCTTCCCATTGTTGTTAGGAAAGGTGTCGGATCATGTACCTTGCACCATATTTCCAATTTTGTGTCCTTCAAGTCATTGTCACCTTCCTATCGTGCCTTTGTTTCCTCATTATCCTCTGCATTATTCCACAAGGCTGGGAAGAAGCTATCTCAAACCCGAAATGGAAAGATGCTATGGTAGAAGAAATGCATGCCTTGAAGAAGAATGATTTTTGGGAGCTAGTTTTTTGTCTTGGCGGGGAAAAACCAATAGGATGCAAATGAGTTTTTACCATCAAACAAAAGGCAGATTGTACTATTGAAAGGTACAAGGCCAGATTGGTGTTTAAGCGATTTACACAAACTTAGGGTATTGACTACCAAGATATATACCTTTGCTCATGTTGCCAAAATGATCTCTGTTTTAGCGATATTATCTTGTGCTGCAAACCTCGGATGGAACCTTCAGCAACTGGATGTCAAGAATGCCTTTCTAAATGGGGATTTGGAGGAAGTCTACATGGACATCCCATCTGGTTTTAGTTCATACTCCACAACTGGTAAAGTATGTAGACTCTGAAAATCTCTTTATAGCCTCAAGCAGTCTCATCAGACTTGGTTTGGCTGTTTCCAAAAGGCTATGCTGAAGTTTGGGTACAGACAGTGCCAAGCTGAACACACCTTGTTTGTTAGACACAAGGAAAAGAAAATCACTGCCCTTATTGTTTATGTAGATGATATAGTCATAACGGGCAATGATATGTAGAGATCTCATTAAAGACTCAGTTGACAACATAATTTGAAACTAAGGATGTTGGAAAACTCATATACTTCTTAGGGATTAAAGTTGCCCGTTCTACAAAAGGCATTTTCATTTCCTAAAGGAAGTATGTTCTAGACCTTCTCGAAGAAACAAGTATGCTAGGATGCAAGCCTACTGATTCTCCTATTGAGGTAAATCATCATCTTAGTTGCACAGGAGGTGACCCGATTGATAAGGAAAGATATCAGCGTCTTATAGGAAGACAGATATCATAGTTGTCACAATGTCTAGGTGACTCAAGGCGTTGGAGAGGGCCCAAAATCAAGCCGACACCATCAAGGAAACCAAGGCATCTACCTAGGCGCCTAACTCAACCAAGCCACCTGGATGCCTAGGCGAAGCCTTGACAACTATGACTGATATACTCATATACCTATCTCACACTAAACTAGACATTGCATATGTTGTGGGAATTGTTAGTCGATTTCTTCATGACCCAAAGGCTCCACATCTTAAAGCTGTATACCGGATCCTTCGGTATGTAAAGTCTTCTCTAGGGAAAGGTCTTCTATTCTCTAATAACAATAGCTTGAAGTTAGAATCCTTCATTGATGCTAACTGGGCAGGGTCCATAGATGATCAACATTCCACCTTTGGATACTATACATTCTTAGAAGGAAATTTGGTCACATGGTGTAGCAAGAAACAGTCAGTTGTATCCAGGTCAAGTGCAGAAGCTAAATACCGAGCCATGACACAATGAATTTGTGAACTACTTTGGTTAAAAATCATTCTTAAAGATTTGGGTGTTACTTCTAAAGACCCTATGAGGATCTACCGTGACAATGAGGCTGCAATCAGCATCGCCCATAATCCAGATCAACATGATCGTAATAAACATATTGAGTTGCATCACCATTTCATAAAGGAGAAGCTTGAAGAAGGCCTAATATGAATATCTTTTGTTACTGTTGAAAATCAATTGGCTGATATGTTCACTAAGGGTTTGACGTCTAAGTCATTCCATCCTATTTTATTCAAGTTGGGCATGCGAGATATCTATGCACCAACTTGAGGGGGTGTGTTAAAGGATGATCCAGTGACCCATGACCTGGACCTAGATACATTAGAGTGTCTGGTTCATTATCCACAGTTGATTATGCTAGGATTTATCTTCTATATTTGTAATGATCTTCGATTATAAATAAAGCAATGACCTCTGTCTTTTTGACAAGCCAAATCATTCTCTCCTTGTCTCTCACCAGTAATTTCTTTTTGGCCTGGTCGGCATATTATATGACACTATTTAACTGTAATGTGAATGAGGTCTTTAATAGTTGAAGCATATAATTGGTTTATCCCCCATGTTCATCTACCAGGGAGGGTGGAAGAAAGGGATCCATCACATTATCCTTCTGCAATAATGCTTTTATTAGTCAATGGAAAAGGTTATATGCATCATTAAGAATATTTGCCAAGAATGTTACCATTAGAACATATAATGCAACAATGCTCCATAGAAAAGTTTGCATGCTTCTCCTTTTAGTTTCTATCGACAATTTGGCATGGAATGAGAAGCATTATTTCATATGAATTGTTCCAGTTGGTGTTTCCTAATCTCAGATTAGGAAGTCCAGTGTCTTAGGATAATTTTCAGATGTAGTTTCCTTCTCTTCGATGGCAAGCCTTGGTGCAATAGTTAAGGTTGCTCCATGGTGACCAACAGGTCACAGGTTCGAGTTTGGAAACAGCTTCTCTGCGAAAGCAGGGGTAAGGCTACATACATTATGACCCTCCCCTGACCCTACAATGGCGGGAGCCTCGTGCACTGGGTACGCCCCTTTAGTTTCTTTCTCATGATAGTAGTTATTGTTGGAAATGTGTCCATCAAACCCGTTTATTAAATTAATGAATTTAATTATATTATTTGGGCTTCTAAGTTCGTTCTATAGGTGTTAACCTTAAACTGGTCTCGACTGGGAATAGGACTGGACATCTTGTTTATATGGTCGTCGTACCACATGTCAGGAGAAATGGGGCATGGGTATGGGTACATGTCAAGAGCGTGTATAGATAAGAATCCGGTACGAGTATCTTATGTAATGTTACTGGTTGTGTGAGTGATACACGTACCCGCCACTCGATGGCCCTTAGACTTGAGAGATTCCATTTGTTGCAGTGTGGTGTTAAGGGTTTTGGTAAACCAATGGTTGATGTCCGTTAGGACTATAAACCGGTGCACTGGATTCGTGGTCCTGCATTGTAAACAAAGAGGATGCTCAACATGGAATCCACTGCCTGTATGCAGGGAATATCGAGGAGAGAGAAATTGATTGGTCGGAACTAAATCTGGATCTAGTGTTTAATCAAAATGTTTTTATTTATTTATTTTCAATATAAAATTATTATATAAATTATATTGAGAATTGATTTCGAAGTTTTTTAGCCGTCCAATCGCAATCACATATTCTCTCGATCAACGTACATGATGAATTAGGGATTAGTAGCATTAAAGTACAGACCCTATAATTCATTATGGGATATTAGGAAAGTGGAAGGGCTTATGTGCAATAAAAGAGTTAATTTATTGGACACATGGCATTATATTGGAGAACAAAATATTTATGATTAAATATCTTTTTATATTATGGTAAGAAATATTATGAGAATATCTTATAAACCATAATTTAGAAAGATTGTATCCCTTTTGAGATTCTATGTCTTCAACTTTAGCAGCAAATTGGAGTTGCAAAATTAGAAGATTCACAAAACATCAAAATGAAAGATTGAGCCAAGTCTAAGATAGAAGGGGATTACTTGAGTTCCAAAGATCTCCAAAATTATAAAAAGGGAGAGGGAGGAGCCTCTCCACGATTTTGGCAGTGTTTTCTCCCCCTCCCACGAATTTCTCTCTCTCCCCTCTCTTGCAGTGGTGTGTGTGAGACTTAAGTTTGAGACTCAAGAGGCTTTGGTGATTTTTGTGTTCTTCTAAAAATTGCAAGGATTGAACAAACATTCAAGTGTTGAATAAGTTTTCAATCTTCATATTTGCACAAGTTGAAAAACCTATTATCTATAAGAGGAGTAACGCTTGCGACTCTAAGGTAACCATAAATTTTGTTTTCAAAATTGTTTCCTCCTTACTTTTGATCATGAACTACAAGTATTGACCTGATCCAAATTCCGCTGCATATCGGGTTTATTCCAACAGTTACCTCTTTTTTTTTTTAACCTGAATTGTATCTGGGACTCGGGTTGACCCCTGGTATTTTCTTAAAATGAAACCGTTTGACAGTTACCTCTTGATGAATGATATAGGAGTAATTTCTTTTTGGCCTGGTTGGCAGATTATGGCACTGTTTAACTGTAACATGAATGAGGGCTTCCACCCAAAGCTTAAATATCACAAAGATAATCTTGAAATTTTGGAAGCAAGGGGGCAATCACCACACTAATGACCAGAAATGAAGATGTTCAATAACCTATTTTATTCCATTTGGACAAGCTTGTATGACATCCTATGGGCACATCTAAAAGGCCTAAAATGTTAAAGTATCCAAACAACCTAGCTGTGAAGTGGACATTGAACTTGTCCAATGAAGAGGCAAGAGAAATCTCACCAATTGACATGTCAAGTTGGTCTTAGGCTGAAATATTCTAGCATGGAAATGAAGTATCAAACATGTGGATTTCTCTACATCCTGTCACCCAGCACATTTAAAGACTTTTGTGTTAATCCATACCAAATGACAAAAAAGAAAGGGTGATCACTGATAGTAGCAAGTATAACTGTCCTTGTTAAAGTTTCATGTAGTTTTGTGGATGTAAGCTAATCTTTTAATGCTTTTCTTTCTAAATTTTTTATTTGTGTTTGTACGTCTGTTTTATCCTTCACTTCTTTATAAAGATTCTATAGTTATTGTTAATTCCTAAATTGCTTCAATGGAGAGATTATACTCAACTCAGCCTTATCCCAACTAAATAGGGTCTGCTACATGGATCCTTTTCCTCCAATCAGCTCTATTCAAAGCCATACTAGTCCTAAACTATGCATGTCTTTCCTCAGTTTTTCTCCTAGAGTGAGAGATTATGTGCTGAAGGAAGACATTACTTTGTAAACATTTTTATTTGTGTTTGTACATCTGTTTGCTTCTAGAGGGCGGGCCTTGGTGCAACGGTAAGGTTGCTCCATTGTGTCCAAGTGGTCACGAATTCGAATCTGGAAGCAGCCTCTCTGCGAAACAGGGGTAAGGCTGCGTAAGTATGACCCTCCCCAGACCTCGCAGTGGCAGGAGCCTCGTGCACTGGGTACGCCCTTTTTCATTTTATTCATCTGTTTGCTTCCATATTTTCTAACAGTTCCTCAATTTCTATTGATGATAGGTACCTTGATCAAGCGGGGGATGTTATTTGGATGGCACCATTTTTATCAGTGGTAAGCAGCAACATTTTACCATCTGTAACTCTCTCAAAGAGAATGCTTTAGTAGCAGACAGACCATAATAAAATTTCTTGCTCATCTTTTAGATATGCAGCACTTGGGAAAACTCGGTCCCGGTATTTGCTATACAAGGACGTGAACAGGAATCCACCGTAAAGTCTTGTAATCATGTGCAACATACCAATAGACAATCAAAAAAGTAATATGATTTGAAGGATGAGAGAGGAACTTGTGTCCAATACAAGATATAACTTATGGGATTCATAGAAGTGCAACTTCAAACGGTAAAAGGTTGTGCTGCACAAATCCTTTCACCTGAGCTGGAATTCCATATCTCAGCCTCCCTTCCAACTTGAAAACATTCTTTGCTGTGTCAATTAGATTTCTTTTTCCGAAAGTTTTTCTCAAACATTGTCCAAGAAATGTCGTTGATTTTTGTGAAAATTGGTATTGGTCCGTCTATGGAGCTTTATTTTCAACAATTCTGATTGCTGAGTGATTCCTCCATTTTGTGTAGGAGCTGAAACCTCATAATCATGGTCGGGTACCACTCAACTATATGTCCATTCTTTGACACCAAGACATGTCACTCACAGGGTTTGGCAAATAAACCTGTTGCCTGTTGTAGAAAAAAACAAAAAAAATTGCAACCCAGGTCCATAAAGTTGCAACTTAAGTTAGTCATTTCATCCTGGGGTTGAAAACAAAATTTGACTAGATTTACTATAGTTGCAACCATGGAACTAAATCTCAGTCTAAACTGACTGAAATCTACGAGTTGTCTTGGTTTTGGGCCTGACCGAAACAAAACCCAGTGTCGAAACCCATGGTCGAAAACCAAGTTTTGATCTTGGGTTTTAACCTAGGGAGGCCCAACTACTGAAAACCTAGTGTCGAAACCTTGAAACAAAATTCGACATGTCTCGGTTTCAGATCTGACCGAAACTAGGTTTGAAACCGAGATCTGGATCCTTGGTTGCAACTCAGTGGCTAGGTCTTGGGATTGAATCCTGTCTTTACTCTTCTTACAAGCAGTGCTTAACCCCAAAATCTTCCTATTCTCTGAACTTGACACTTGACTTTTGAAATGTACTAGGAAGTTCAAGTCTGCAACTACATGAGAAGGTAGCAGCGAGGTTAAAGTAGACAATGCAACCACATGAGTGGAATTGCATTGTGGTAGCTTGGTTCTGCCTTTTGAGATTCCGTTGGGTTTAGGCTCTCCTCTGATTATAGAATCACTGATGTCCATGAACCAAAATAGTAATATTAGAATTGTAATTTTAACAGTAAAAAGGAACTAAAAACTAAATTAAACAGTTAACTATAAGGATTAAAGTTGAAGTTACTCTGGTCAAGCTCATTTGGCTAACTGAGCTAAGCCTCGATGCAGACATGATCAGTAAAGTCAATGATACCGCCGCTAATTTTGACTAAGAAAAGCAAGAAACTCTTCTGCTTATTCCTGATTCCATTTGATCAAGTTCTTGGTCCCCAGTTAATGGTCTCTCACTTTTTAGGTTACTTGCAAGAGAAAAAACCCTTCTCATGGGAAGAAAAAAAGAAAAAGAAAAAGAAAAAGGCAGACCACAAAACTAGACCATATTTTGGAGTCTAGATCAAGTTCTCGTAGGAAAATCGTTCTCGTACACCCTTAGGCACACAGTTGAAATTCAAGAGAGTGAGTGGATTCAATCTGTGCGCCCTTCCTAAGGGTGTACGAGAACCTGATCCAGCCTCCATATTTTGAACTGTTGGATTGGGATCCATGTGTAAAACTTGGTCCCACTACTTTCCTGAAATCTAGTGGTGTCAAAGCTATACCTAATGATTTGTTTGTTCAATATTTAAGCTGATTCTTGTGATCAAACCTTCGCCACTGCATAATTTCTTGGGGCCACTGGCCTGAGGCTCACTAGGGCCCAGAAGCTCCCAGTTCGTGCGTGGCACGGGGGTCATGTACGAGCCCAGGGGGGATTTAGTCGGCCTAAAGTCGGATACCCCTCCTGTCTCCAAAAAAAAAAATATTTAAGCTGATCAGAGCGCCCTGAGAAGAAATTGTTGATTTTTTACGTAACTCTTACCTGTTTTACTTACTATAGTAAGAGTTTTATGTTGATTACACATTCCATTCCTTATTACATAACTTCCCCCTCCTTTTTTTTTAATAAAGTGATTTCCTTTCCCTCTACTTTCAACCAAACGGAGCCTTGGCCACCGCTCTACTTATAAGTTCTTACTCTACTAATCTATTTTCTTCTTTCTCAAATCTCTCAATGAGTCAATTGGATGCTCAAGGGCTTTATGCGGAATTCAGAAGTTTTGAATTATATTATTTTACTCTACTAATCTATTTTTAGTGTTTGGTTGTAAGGGAAACACAAATATTTCATTGGGAAACGAAATGAAATATATTTACAGAAAATGTAAATATTGGAAAAAAAATTTATGAAAAAAATTTTATTTGAGGTGTAAGGCCCTTAGGCCCTTATTGTGTATCTTCTTGACTAATGAATTGGGTGTGAATTGAAATTCACAGCCCAGGGCAAGCACACATTTCTCTTTCAAGTGTGGTATTACTTCTTTGAAGTGATTCTAAGGGGTTTTATTCTCCAAAGTGACTGACTTATGTTAGTATATAAAATTTTGATTCTTCAGAGGGGTTTTGATTGAATTTTAAAATGAGAAGTGCTTGTCAAGCTCAATACAGTTGTCAAGTATTAAGGGATTTGACTCTGGTATATCTTTTTGGAGAAAGTTTTTCGCTCCCATAGAAAAAGAATCTCTTCATTCATCATGATGTAACCATACAATTGAAATCTTAGGCAGCTGATCGAGTTTCATCATTAATTCCTAAATCCCGCCTCCTATCATATGAAGTTGAAAACATTTTTCATCAGTCCAATCGAAAGATCATATGTCGTGGCTTAAAATATTCTCTCTTCACTATGGGTGAATGAAAACTTGATTATTTCTATTTTTGATTTTTTTTTTTTTTATAATTCAAATATTTGCTTCTTATTTTGGAATTAACTTTCTCATTTGTTGTCGGATCACATATTATACTTATTAAACTATAAAGAAACTGCAAGGAATCATCTGTGAGAATCAAAGAATCACTTTAGAAAATCAGAATATCATGCGTAACAAGTCTAAATATTGTTTATTAAAATGAAAAAATAATAATAATCAGAAATGATTCCAAATACCTTTACCACAATCTGTCCTTTGCACACCTTCATCACACCTTTTTTTTCATGTCTCTATTGCCATATAACTACACATCACTCTGTCCACATCATTCTACACATGAAGACAGCCAAACACAAAATGGCATCACGCCACATCAGCCCACACCGAAGCAAAACACGCGCCTACCACACTGTCACAGAGATATTTTTTTTTTTCTCTTTTAATGCAACACTATCATGAGGCTTTGCCAAGCCCTCTAAGACCCCATTTGGTTAGAAACAAGGTTCAAAATTTCAGATTTCACCCATTGTTAAAACCGTAATATTTTAATGAAATTTCAAAACTTCTGCATAACAAAAAAATTTCAGTAATTTCACCGAATTTTCGCTGAAATTTTAATTCTTTTTTTTTTTTTTTCTGAAATTTTAAATCTTGGTTAGAAGTGAGTGAGTGAAAGAGAATTAGTAAAATCAATGATTTTAAAAAGTTTCTTTTCTATTTTGGCCTTCCAATATATTTCACTTTACCCATGAAAATTGTTTTTCTTTGTTCCTAACCAAATGGGACCTAGGCATTAATCTCTTAATTAGCATCCATTAAGTGGGTCTCTACAAATCTTACCTAAAAAAGCAACCCCTGACGCTATAAAATGCTCCCCCACATTCCACATTGTTGACTAACATTATTTTTGGTTATTTCTTAACTTATTCTTTATTTTTTTTTTGTGGATTGTTTTAAAATTCATACATGATTATATATATATTGTGTGTGTGTGTGTGTGTGTGTGTGTGTGAATTTGAAAATTGTGAAACGTATTAGAGTTCCTTTGAGTGGCCAATATATAGTAACGTGGAATCTGCTTGACCATCTAAGTAGATGAAGCAAAGTAGTAGATACAAGCCTCTACTTTGTAGGATGCTACCTTTCATATGTTCCCTTTGCACTTACTCTTTTTCATTCCCAAATGTGATTAGAAGGAATACTTAGATAAACATTAACCACTTTCTACAAAGTTATCATTAATATCATTAAGACAAAAAAAGAAAGAAAAAAAGAAAAAGAAGAAAGTCAAGAAATTCCCTTACCAAAGATTTGACATCCTTTTCACCATCCATTACAATAATTAAACTTTTTCTTTTTAAAAAAGATTATATGTATTAAAAAGAATGAAAATAAGAATATACAAAAGATAAAACCCCAAGAAGCAACTGACAAGGAAACTAGGATCAATCGAAAGAAAAACTAAAACAACCAACCCAACTAACCTTTCCCACTTTTGGCACTGCCATCAGCAGCAAGGGGGACTAGTTAGCCCACTACATCAGAAAAGATGAAGAAACCAAAAATTAACAACCGCGAAACCGTGGTCTGTCTCTGCTCCATTTCCTATGCAAATCCATTTTCCCAAGTTCCTCTAATAGATGGAGGCAGAAATGACCACCCTATCCCTACCCAAACACACTGTCCAGGTGGGGTCCACCCCTCTCTATTAGAGGAACTTGGGGAAATGGAGCGGACAAGAAATAGAGCAGATAAAAAATTTTATGCCTAGAGCATCCATATGAAGGTCTTGCAAAACCAACATAGGGAATGTGATCATTACAATAATTAAACAGTTGCAGACAATATTAGTAATCTAGTGATTAATTAGTGACCTCTTTTAATTATGATTTTATGTGTAACAATTTTCTATTGGGTAATCTTCTTTTTTTCTTTCTTTTCCAACCTGATGGATCAAGAACATCTTTTCATTAAGCAGTCAATCTTTTCTTTTCTTTTTTTCTTGATTAACTTTCTTATTACTGGCATTTGCCAATTTGAAACCTTGTTTGATCCTAATGTTCCTATATGAGAAAGCTTATTTCTTGTAATTTTTCTTTTTGAGCAACCACTAAGAATATTCTAGGTAGGATTGAGCTAGTTTTGCTGGATAAGATTTCTGAGTTGAGGCTTGAAGATGCTTTTATTATTAATGATGCTTAGATGATAATAAATCTACATTGACTTTGTTAACAATTGAAGGATAGGGTTATATATATGTACAAAAAAAGTATACATCTTGAAACAGAAAGGAAATCAATCCTAATCTAATCTATATTATCATTAATTAAATCAATATTGTGATGGTTTAATTAGATATAATGATCTGTTGTAGCTCGATCATATTATATTGTTCTAAATTTCAATAGTAGTAAAAGAGGAGATGCTTGGCACTGAAAATTAATTAGTGGGGTATAAGGCACCTTATACCAGTACTGTCTCAATGCTGTATAACCCTAATTTTTTTTTTCGTAAAATGCCATCTCAATATCAGCCTCCTGTTATGTCTCCTTATGGTTGAGGCATAGTTGCAAAGAGTACTAAGATTGGAGGGAGATTTGCCATGTGGAAGACATTACGGAGTTTATATAAAAATGCCGTGGAATCTCCATATATGATGGCATTTTAATTTGGTGCTGTGATATCTCTACTTAAAGTGCCGCCGTTGCACCAACTTCTTGTAGTGCCAGAGGGTTCCAAGTTCATTAATAAGTAGGCCCTAGTCTCCCTTTCTTAATGCCAAATACGACACTAAAAAAATTTTATGTGTCGAAATAAAGTTGATAGAATTGGTTAAAAGTGTAAGTCTTCGAAATTTTTTGAAACAATATAAAAGAAAAAAGTGCAATACATGATAACTCAAATAATTGAAGTAGAACTTCAAAATCTTGTATTATGAACAATATAGGATCCTCCTCTGCTTGAAATAAATATATACATTGATAGTTTTGAAATTTTTTAGGGCAAATTTTGAAAAGTACTTCACAAATCTTCAAACTTTCCCTGAAAATGTCTAAAAAATTCATATTAGGCAGGCAGCTATACAGTTTCATATTAAGTTGGCCTTCACTACTTGGTATGATTTTTAAAATTGATCGAATACTTAAGTCTTATTCTCATAATAAAAGCAAGATTTGGCAACAAAAAGCAGATTATTATACTTATTTTTTTTTTTCTATTTTATCATCATGAATTTTGAGAAGACATTTAATATAACCTTACACTTTAAGATGATAGTGGAAGTCTTTTTAAGTCAATCTATGGCTTAAAATGACTATTCCAAACCATCTCTTATGAAGGAGTAGCACAATTACTTACATGACTAAAAATTTATTTAAAAAGCATTCTTTTGTTTTAACTTTAAAGAGAAGAAGAAAAATGGAAAATTAATTCACTAGTTTAAATAATACAAGCTACCTTTATGATCACTTTCATATTATGTTCAAAGCTTTACATAAAATATTAAAACAGAACTGGTTCTACATTAAGACCTAGTAGTACTAAATGTGACTTAGAAACCAACCTAAGGTGGTAACTCTTAAAGCTTTGCCAAAATGATAAGAAAAGAACAAGAATCAAAACTATACCTAAAAATGGTACTGTAGAATATGATGCTATTATTAACTTTTTATCAAGTGCATCTTACCAAGGAACTGAATGAATTGGAACTGAATGACTAAAGAGAAAAAGAAAGAAATCAATGATGATTATTTTCCAGATAGTCCACTAAGAAAATTACTTTTGGCAGCCTTGGAAAAACAGCACTTCTAAGTCTATTACCACTCATTCTTATCTCATTTTAACAATACTGACATAAAGATCTAAGAAAAAAGTTCAAAAATCTGTATAGATGGTTCTGGGGGAAGACTCAACCTTAAAGAACATCTGCTTGTGAACAATGCTTTACAGTCTTTAATCATATTCTCCACAAATGAGGACTTGACATGACCATGCTGGAGTAGTTGAAGTGTTGAACCCATCAATTATTTTTGTGAGTATTGATGAACCAAATTGGAAAGATAAGGGGAATATTTAGACCACTCGATCGCCCGACCGAACTGAGCCATACAAATTCATCATTTCTCTGGACTAAACCAGGAACCGACTTAATCGTACGGGTCGGGCATTGGATACTGGTTTAAGCTAAAGGCCTTGAATAATTTCAGATTTGGCCAGAAGACTGAGCCGAGGGGTCGGCCCAGTTCACCCAGCCAACTCGGACTCGTCCATTAGTCAGCAGATGAGTCCACGTCATTCATTCACAATTGGTAGACACGTCGAACGAGGTATAAGCTTGGACGACAAGCAATTAAACCTCAATAGTAAACTAACTAGACCAGAGCTTAGTCTGATTAGAGTCACGCTTTCTTTATGACTCCCTACGTACCCAACAGGTGTCTGGCCTGAGAAGCAACACCTATACATATATAGGACACTCCCGACCATCTCTGATCGAGAAAATTACATTCCGATCTACCATCTTAACCCTATAAATAGCAACGTTTAGCCCAGGTAAAGGGTTCTCTGATCCCCTAACCGGTTCAAACCGGCACTTCTTTGTTTTGTATTGTTCTCTTGTGCAGGTCAGATCAGCCAAAAAGAACATCGGATCGGATCTTGCCGCAACACAACTCTAGCCAGTGATTACACTCCAATCATCAATATTTGCTTGGGCCATCTAGGGCAGACACCAATTTTAGTTAACTCATCCTGTTCATACTATGTAAAAGATTTGCTTGAAAAAAAAATTCAGTCAGATATAGGTGAACTACTGTTGGGCTTATAGGCCGCGTGCCTAGATTTCAGTTCTCTTTACAGGTAAATTTCCAGGAAAAGAGATTGGTGATGACAAATTGGTGTTGTTAGAATCTCAACCATGCCAGACTGAAAGTGACTAAGATTCTATCTCATATCCCCTCCTAGATAATGATGTTCGGAACTCAATGACTTCAAACCTCCAATGATTGTGTGGGTGCCTATTCATGTTAATGGTTCTAAAAGTGTGTGTGGGGGGTGGGGGGGGGGGGGGTGAAGAAAGATGCAGAAGAATTTTAATTTAAGCACATTTTATTTTTGGGTAGAAGAAGTTGGATATATCTGTTTGTTAAAATTCCAATCTCATTGATCTCTCTAGTAGAAACTGAAACTTTGTGAATAGCTTTTTGAAATATTCTTATTCAGTGAGTATAATGATGGTGGGGAGATTCTTATGCCCATCATGTAAATCCTCTATTGGAGTTGAATCTTTGTTCCATAAAATTCTTCACTCTTCAAGGAAATATAAATTACAATCAACTTGCTACTCTTAATAAGATCTTATATCGCATGTGGCCGGAGTTGTAAAAGGATTCTCAAACTGAGTTACCATACTCGATGGAGATTGATATCGCATGTGAGAATCCAAGGAGAAAGACAACTTTATACTCAATATCCTGCTTATCTTAATTTGGCTGAATTTAATTTTCCCCGTTCGGCGGCGCGTTCACACCTCATACCCGAAAAATCGATCATTTTTCATTAGATAATGAAAAATAGGACCAAATGAATCATGGAATTACTACTTGATCAATGTAGAATATTTTTTTGAAATTATAATAGATTTCTCTTTTTTTATGATCAATTATTATTAAAATTCTTAAAATTGGATATTTTAATGAATCTATAAGCAATTCAAAGAACAAAAGGCAAAAACCTAATATATTTGGTAACTATACTTTTTTTTTTTTCTCTTTCTGGATTTCATTTGTTAATAATTTGTACTGTAACCAAACTAATGACCATTTAGTAAGCTACATTTTATTTAATGGTGGGCGGCTGTCCCTATCTTTACATGTTTGGAACCAACCTTACTTACTGTCTTAGGTAAGCTAACCTTTTCTGCATATTTACTCCAAATCATTCATTCCACTTCATGAATGTGATGTTTTGAAGTAAGCTTTTCATTAGCTTTCAATTTTACATCCATTCAATACCAAGAATTTTGTTTTTTTTTTTTTCCTTTAGAATACAAATGAATGGATCATGGATTATAATCATAACCCAACAAATTAATGCAGTAATTTTTGCTTAGTATGGTGGGAACCATAATGGGTTTGGATTAAAGACATATGGGGCCTAGAAAGATACTCATGTTTACACATGGAAAGGGGGATTCTATTCCCCTAATGGAAGGCTTAGTTTAAGGAGAAAAGCTGGGTTAATGGGTTTTTATAAAGGGTGAGGGATTTGGGAAGGTCAGATTGCTAGCTATATATATTATGCATTTTTTATCCTTGTAAATCACTTTATAAGTGGAGCTTTTCATGGATTGCTTGCATAATCAACATATTAAAACCAAGAAGTGGACGCAACTTTTAGGCTTAGTCCTAGTGGGGCTTGTAAGTCATGCTTCTTCTCTATGGAGAAATTATTTTCAGTAGAGGATCCCCTTAGTTTCTCAACAACCAAACACACTCATTCTAATGATCATCTCTCTATTGACCAAGTTCACCATTAATTAAATTTTCTCTAAAAACTTTTTTGTGTGAGTCTGAAATGTTGTTGCTTCCACTATAGACTAAGTTACTATACACATTAAAGCTAAGACATAAGCAAGTGAGACTTGCACTTTTCATACATGGGCCACATTAATTAGATGTATTGCCACTCTTAAAAGGAAACCAGAATCTAGGTAGATGGTTTTAATATCAATTAAATTTGTTATTGAAAAATACTTATTTAGATATATCCTTGAAATCTAAGGTTATTTTAGTTAATGGGGAAGGTCTGCTAGCTAGACACTTATCTAGTTTTTATTTATACCCTCTTGAAGGCTGTCTCTGTTGGTTCTTCCCACACCAAGGAAAGCCCTCTTGTTCCTTCAAAGGTGACCCCTCTTTCCATTCCATTGTTCCCCATCTTTCCACCTTTTCATTAATATATTGTCTCTAGTTATAACAAAAACAAATCACTTGTCAACTCATTACATAATATGATATGAACCTTTTTTTTCCAATGGATATTATACTTTGGCATAAGAAAACACCATTTAATGGGTACAGTCACTGTTGTAGCTAGCAGTCACCATGGAAGGAGAGGAGATGTGAGGACAGGGGGTAGTGGGAGAATGAGGTCAATGAAAATTTGGGCTACCCACTTAAGATAATCAATTAATGAAAAAGGCACTCCACTGCTTCCTGTTCCTTGTTGAGTGCAATTAAACTACCAATCATATTGAAAAAGCATCTATAAGTTCCACTGTCATTTCCTTTTTTCTTAATTTAGTAGTATCAAGTTGTGAAAATGCTCAATGACTTTTTGCATAATATTTTATATATTAACTGTATCTTCTTAATGGTAGCAGTGACCCTACCTCAATCATCTCAATTTGCATCTTATGCATGTAATGCTTTAGTTTTAGAGTAAAGATACCTTGGTAAAATTAATGGCTTTTTTTTTTCTTCTTTCTGGGTCCCCCTTAGGTTCTGTTTGGATCTTGGGATCAAACTCAATTGACTAGGTAATTAACTATTTTATCCCTTAACCAATAAACCATTTCAAACCTCCTAACCCTAAAAAATTTGTGAGGTTCCAATTCTAGCAAAGTTGGAATTTATTGCACTACCTATAATAAGTTAAATCTTTTTTAAATCATTAAGTTCTCATTCTGACCAGAGTTTTGGAGGCAAGTTGAGTTTGGGATTTGGGTTCTTGTAGGTTTAAAGGTTGTACTTCAAAAAAAAAAAAGATTTTGATAAGTTTTATAATAGGTTTAGGCTTGATTATGAGAGAGCTAAGTGCACTCATTGTCTTTGGGTTAGGGGTCAGACATGAGGTCCCCCACATTTTAGTTGTTTTTTCCTATTTATCTGTGGGATATAGCCGGGTCCTAACTTCTAGGGTTTTAGTAATGTAGTTTACAAAGAAAAATTGCTTGTGGTTCACTATTTTATGGAACTAAGTCCCTTAGAAATGTCCCTTTTGATAAGGCTAATGGATTTATGTGATTCATCCACAATATGGCAATGACATAATTAGGGAATTATAAACCAGGAAAAACCTTCTCTAAACAAATGGTCACCTGCTCACTTGCAATAGTCATGATTTCCCTTGAGCCAATCTCTTATTTTTTACTAGATAATTTGCTAGGCACATGGAAGAGAAATGAGAGAAAATAGGGTGGCGAGACAAGAGATAAAATATGATACTTGGCTTTATAGAGGAAGTCATGCTCTCTATTCAACACAGTAATTTTAGGAATTCAAGTCTTTTCCAGTCTATCTCTTTTTTTTCCCCTTTATCTAATATAAATAGTAATTAGGACCCATTACTAGAATAACTTCCCACTACTTGTTAAATACTAGATAACCGTATAATTCATTCTCTATATACGAGTAAACACCCCATACCAATAACCACTATATATGAAATAACTGCTACTAATAACAAACCTAACCCCATATTAAATAACTGCTACAAATAAGGTATGTATCATAATATCACTCAAGCAGACTCAACTATGCTTGAGTCTAGTCTTATAAGCTAGTATATTGTTAACAAAAGGGGCGGAATTGAAACGAATTTTTTTGGTCAAGTAGTGTTGTGTAGGGTGGGAGAATGTCTGTGGTTGAGAATAGGGTTTTTCATGAAGGGGGGGACCTTGGAGGTTTCCTAGGGTTCCCAGCGTTGCAACCTCAGCCACAGGCCCTGGAGGTTCCTAGGAGATCGTTCGCAGCAGTGGTGAAGCCTCGGTTGCCAGAGATAGCAAGCCTGCCATTGCCGGTCAGGGATGGCAATTTAACTCGAATCAAAATACCCCAATCCGCTTACCTTGCGCAATTGGACAAGCTAAAGTTTGCGCTTCTGGGGAGAGTAAATTTCCGATTTACGACAATGATTAGGGTTCGAGAGGCAACAAAGTCATGGGCTCTGAAGGACAAGGTGCATCTGACGTCCATTGGTAAGGGTTTCATTATTTTCAGGTTCAGTAATGCCAAAGATATGACTGCAATATGGAGGCGCCCCCCCCCCCCCCTTGGTATTGATGGCCAAACCCTTCGCTTGCAGCAATGGAGAAAGGATTTTCAGGTTCATGCACAGTCCATTACGCATAGGCTAACCTGGGTTCGCTTTCCACTCTTGCCCCAAGAGTATTAGCACGATGAGATACTATTGTCTATTGCCAAGGTGGTGGGGCAGCCGGTGGCCATTGATAAACGTACCATGGGCTCTCACTATGGTCATTTTACGCGGGTGTGCGTCGATGTAGATGATTCCATGCCGCGGGTGGAGGAAGTTCTAGTTGAAAGGGAACAAGAGGGATCGTCTGAGTTGTTCATTTTCAAGCAGCAGGTAGTTTTCAAGGAGCCACCATCACGATGTGCAGGTTGTCGCCGTTTTGGCCACAAGGTGGAGGTGTGTCAGGGGAAGGAGAAGGTGATGGCTCCTGCAGCGACATCTACAGGGGCCGTGGTCATTGACACAACACAGCAAATCCTCAGGGAGGGAAGACGACAGGTCACTTCGGCAGGGGAGCAGTTGGAAGGAGACGTAGGCCACATGGAAAGGGGTATGGAGGTGGGCCAGGGGAGCACACGTGTCCCGCTGGAGGAGGGATTGAGAGAGGTATTTCAGGAGCACGATGGCCAGGGTCTGCTGGAAGAGTCCCACTCGAACTCGGTGTCTAGAGTTTGTGATTCTTTCCCACACGATAACGAGGTTGAGGTGGTGGATGGGGCCACGCATCTGTTGGCGCACAATCAGCTGGCTGGGCAAAATGGTTTGGGTGGGGACTTCGCTCGGTCAGGCAGTTCTGTGGAGTTGAGTCATGCCCAGACTCCTATTTTGCTGGGCTCTTCCCAGGTGATCCATGAAGCTTCTCATTGGGTGACCCATGCAGATACAAGTCGGGTGGATATCATGCAGGAAGGTGGCTCTCTAGAGGTGGTGTTGTCGCCAATTTTGGTAGCTAGTCAAGGTAATGGCCGAATGGCAATCGTCACTCATGCAGGGGTGGTTGCCGATGCTCAGGCTGATGAAGCACCCTTTGTGAAGGTGACTAGGCGTCGGAAGGAGCATGCGAAGCATATTTAAGAGGCCAATATTATCTCAGGTTCGTGCCGCCGTGGACGTGGAATCCAGGAGGTTAATTTGGTTGATGAAGCCCTGCAGGGAGATAGAAGAGAGAGAGCTGAGCGCTCTGCTATGCCATCCGATATTTAATTATGAAATGCCTCTTCTAGAATGTTAGAGGAATTGGAAATCAGAGGGCACGGGCTCATATATGGTGCCTTATGAAGGAAGGAGTGCCAGACTTTCTTTGTTTAGTAGAGCCTAAAATTGGGTTTGAGAAGTGTCCTTTACAATTTTTTTCTCACTTAGGTCTGCATGCAGAGGTGATCAACAATAGGCGTGAAGCGGGGTGTCCCAACATTTGGTTCTTATGGAGGTTTGGATTGCCTCGGCCAAAGGTCATCATGGACTCGGACCAGCACCTCACCTTGCAGGTGGAATTGTAGGGTATTGAAAGTGTAATTATGGTGGTTCATGCAAATTGCTTTCGGGCTGCTCGGCGTCAATTATGGTGTGATCTGGCGTCCATTGCAGGTATCTCTTGCCCGTGGCTGATTATTGGTGATTTTAATGCCTACTTATTTGCTTCAGATAAACGAGGTCCAGGTCGGTTTAATGTGGGCTCAGCTAAGGACTTTGCTGCGATGATTGAAACCGCCTCGCTCGTACAAATCCTCTCAGTGGGCAGCAAGTTCACTTGGTCAAACAACCGGTGGGTTGGTAATGTACAGGTAGTACTAGACCGCAGCTTCTGCAACGAGGCATGGTGGACTCAATATGAGGGTTGTGTGCAGTAGGTACTAGTCAGGGGGTCCTCTGATCACTCCCCTCTGGTGATCTCTTGCGATAAGGTGGCGTGCCCTGCTAATGCCCCTTTCTAAATGCAGCGGTTCTAGTCAGAGCATGAGGACTTTCACAGCTTTGTGCAGCAATCTTGGGCGGAGCCGGTTTGGGGTACTCCTCTTTATGTGGTGGCAGCTAAGTTGAAAAGACTCAAAGGACCGTTGCGGGAGTGGGCACGCAAGGTGTTTCCACACATTGATATTGAAGTCACTCGATCCAGGGAAAGATTAGAAGAGATTCAGGCATCCATGGAAAATCAGGGGTTCTTTGATGAGCTGTATGATAGGGAGCTGCAAGCAAGGAGCAAATATGATGAAGCAATCTTACTCCAAGAGAAGCTGTGGAGCGAGAAGGCTAGAGACAAGTGGGTAAAGCAGGGAGACAGATGCTCCAAATATTTCCACATGTCTGCAAAATTAGAAGGGTCAGAAACACCATTCGAGAATTAAAAAGAGATGATGGGGAAGTACTGTCTGATGTGGGTGCTATTGGAGACTGTATGGCCTCGCACCTTGAGTCATTCTTCAGAAGAGGAGTAACTACCAGGAAAGAGGGTCTCCTAACTGCAATTCCGAAGCTGGTTTCTAATGAAGATAATGAGATGCTTGCGAGGGTCCCTTCAGCCGAGGAAATCAAAGCTGCTATGTTTGATCTGGACCCCTCCAGTGCTCCAGGACCGGATGGGTTTCCAGGCGTCCTCTTCAGAGTTTGCTGGGACATAGTTGGAGCAGAAGTTTGTAGGGGAGTTCAAAATTTTTTGCGGGAAGGAATAGTCACAAGGGGCATCAACAGCAACTTCCTAAGCCTGGTACCAAAGGTGGAGGGGGCAAACAAAGTGGGCCAGTTTCGCCCAATTTGCTTAGGGAATTTCTTTTTAAAATTGATTCCTAAAATCATGGCAACTAGATTGGCTAAGATTCTGCATAAGCTGATCTCACCAGAGTAAGGGGCATTCCAGAAGGGGAAAGTGATTTTTGAGAATATTGGAGTGGCATCAGAGCTGGCCAATATCATGTCGCTCAAATGCAGGGGTGGTGGGTTGGGCATGAAGCTAGACATCCAAAAGGCGTTTGATTCCCTTGACTGGGGCTTTCTCTTCGATGTCTTAAGTGCCTTTGGGTTCTCACAGATATGGATCTCATGGGTGCATCAGATCTTGCAGACTACTAAGATTTCCATCTTAATAAATGGAGGATTAGTGGGTTTTTTTGGGGTGGAAAGAGGGCTGAGGCAGGGAGATCCTCTGTCCCCACTATTATTTATCCTCTCGGAAGAGGTACTTTGCAGAGGTCTATCAGAGATGCTCAGAAGGGGAGAGATTTCGGCTCTCCCAGGCCCACGGCAGGTACAAACACCATCACATCTACTTTATGCTGATGATCTTTTTATCTTCATGAAAGCAGAAATAAAAAGTGTGAAGCTGGTTAGACTGTTCTTAGATGAATAGGACTCCTACTCAGGTCAGGTAATAAACCTGGCAAAAAGCAAGGTATTTTTGGGAAGAATCACTTCAACCAGAAGGCAGCGGCTATCTATAGTACTACAAATTCCCATCTGCAAGCTTCCCACCCGGTACCTAGGGGTGGAACTTGTGCACGGAAGAGTGAAGACAGAGGTGCTCATGCCATTAGTAGATAAATTTAATAGAAGATTGTCGGCTTGGAAAGGGCGCCTTTTGTCCATGGCGGGGCGTGTGGAGTTGGTCAGATCAATAATGTGCACTATACCAATTCACAATTTCTCTGTATACCTGTGGCCAGCCTCAGTCATTGATCTCATGGAGAGATGGATACGTAACTTCATATGGATGGGGGAAGCAAATAAATCCAAGGCAATTACGGTCCGTTGGGACAGTCTCTGTAAGCCCAAGAAGGAAGGGGGTCTAGGGACTCGACGCCTCCGAGACTTAAATCTGGCCCTAATTGCGACTGGCTTGGTCAATAAAAATGGAGAAGACTGCCTTTGCTGCTTTTTTGAGATGGCGTTTGTTGAAAAAAGATGGCACCCCAAAGAGTGCAGTTGGATTGTCTACTGTGCTCCCTGGGCTTCGCAGGGTATGGGAGTTCATTCAATCTGCAGAGAGGTGGGTGGTGGGCAATGGATCCTCAATACGGTTTTGGTATGATACATGGGTGGGGGATCATAGTGTTGAAGAACTGTTGAAGCCTAACTGGATTCCCTCTAACTTAACTGCAACAGTTTTTAAATTTTTAGAAGGGGATCATTGGGACTTCCCTACTACGGCATCTTTGGCAATCCAAGCAGTGTTTAAAAGGATCAAGGCATTGGGCGTCAAAGCGACAGCTAGAGAGGATCTTCGAATTTGGGCACATTCTAAAACGGAGAGTTTTACGGTGAAATTTGCTTGGAACGACCTGAGGTTGAAGGGAAATCTGCCATTGTGGATCTGGGCTATATGGCAGTGTGAGTTACACCCTCGCTGCTCTCTGTTCGGTTGGAGGATGGCGCATGGAGCTCTCCCAACTGACGATAAAGTAAGGCAGCGATCAGTGCCTATTGCTTCAAGGTGTGAGCTGTGCCATAAGGCATGCGAATCAGGCCAACACATTTTTTTAGAGTGCCAATTCTCGGTTCAGGTATGGAGAGAAATTCTCTCTTATTTTAATGAAGCCTGGCTTGGGTTCCCATCGATCGAGCTTCTTTTTTCATGGTGGCGAAGGAAGGCGAAGAGTGTACCGTTAAGTCGAGTTTGGGAGCGGGTTCTCATCATTGGCTGTCCGCAAATATGGTTTGGACGAAACAACAGAAGATTTGACAACCGAGAAGGAACACCGATGCAAGTGGTGAAGCGCTGCTTGAGAGAAGTTTCAGATTGCTCACGCATCAATGCAGTCAAGGTGAAGAGAATAGAAGAACTGGTCATGGCAAGACAGTTCCATGTGGCCATTGCAAGGCCAGCAGCAGGCTCCATACTAGAACTCAAATGGCGTCATCCTCCCCCAGGTTGGACAAAGTTGAATATAGATGGCTCGTCCCTGGGAAATCCGGGATTGTCAGGAGTAGGAGGGATTTTCAGAGATCACATGGGGCGTCCAATTAAGTGCTTCGCAACATCCCAAGGAGTGGAAACTAATTTTAATGCGGAACTGGAGGCATTTTTTGAAGGTTTGAAAGAAGCGAAAGATCTACAAGTTAGTAAGCTAGGGGTGGACTGTGATTCAACATCGGTGGTCTCTTCCATACTCTCAAGCACATATCCATGGCGCTTTCTACAACAGTGGTGGGCAATCTCTGGATTCCTTTGCTCCATCCAATGGCATATCACTCACTATTTCCGTGAGGTTAACGCGGCAGCGGATGCACTCGCCAAAAGAGCAGCAACTCACCAAGATTCAATCTTTTGGACCCCTGCTCCCCCTCACATTGCCCATGCAATCGAGTGGGAAGCTATAGGTCTTCCCTATTACTGATTCTAACCAACATGTGGTTAGAACCATGATGTCCCATATTATTGTAACACTCTCATTTTATTTTTAATATATACGTTGTTGATCTTTACCAAAAAAAAATATTGTTAACAAAAGAACCCAGACTTCAATTCCTAATAGGAAAGTTTGGGGATAATTATGAAAATTACTATAACTCTGTGTATTAGGGTTGCCCATTATACATAGATATGTTGCGAAACCTTGACTCTTATATCATTGCGCAACACAGAAAATCACAGCTCTCCCTCTCTAGAGAAAATCATGCTCTCATCCTTCCCCCTCTACTAGTTGAGTGAGTGATAAGGTTTTAGAGAAAACTCAATTGACCGTGGAGTAGCTTGCATTCAAGGGAACGCAAAGTTGTACATGTGTGTTGGACTCACTGCGAAAGGGCTAAGATTGTGTGAAGACTTTGCACTTTTGAAGTTTCAGGTAATGATCGAAACCCTGGTTTCGTTTTGAGATTGAATGGTTTCTCCCATCGTTTGCAAAGATTCATTTTGTTTCTGTAGGATGGTATCAGAGATCCTTTCATATATATGATAAAGTTATCTCTCATTCTATCACAATTGCTAGTAACCATGACCTCATGAGCATGGTAAATAGAAATACGTAATTGAGCAATGCAAAGATCCACAATTAATTTGCTTGTGATTTAGATGTACTTTCATCTAAGGGTATTTAACGGGTTGGTTCAACATGCTTAAAGGGTAGAAATTTAAATGCCATATATGTTTACAATGGCATTTTAATGCAACCATATTGAGCTTGTTTCTTGTAGCGAAATTGTTATGTATGTGTCGAATTCTTGTACCCGTTTTGACATTTTTGGTGGCAATTCGAGTGGAACTTTTTTTGAGATCTGTGATGGTAGCGGAAGGCTTGGGCTGATACGGTTTGACCCGACCCAATCCAATGGAGTAGTATTTATATTCTTTACCCACTTTGTTGTAGAGTGAATGAGATTTGGGGTTTTTCGTTTTAGGGTTTCTGGGAGAGAATAGCAGCTCCAATTTGGGTCTTCTTGAGAGATCTCCATTGTAACTTTCTCCTATTTACATAGTGAAACATCTTCAGCTTCGCCCATCGATGTTGCACACCATATTGGCGTGTGAACCACGTTAAATCTTTGTGCCATCTTGCTCTGTTTTCGATTTTGTTCGTGTTCTGTTTGGAGTTTGTTCTAACAGAAACTGAATCCAAATCGCTTAACTAAACATTTTCAAAAACGAAACCTGAACAACTTATTAAATAATGGGAAATTTACACATACCACCCCTGAGGTTTGACGAAAGGATATTTTCACCCCCCAAGTTTGGAAAATTCTGCATACCCCCCTAAGGTTTGCAAACGGTAACAGATAGGTCCATTCCGTCAGTTCATGACTAACACTGTTAAAAAGTAGACTTGAACTGACGGAATTGCCCTTCTAAGAAGAATCCAAAAACAAATAAGAGATGAATGGACAAAACTACCCTTACAAAGGAAAAAAAAAAAAACCTTCAACTCATCTTCCCAATCGAATTGGGGAAGACGAGTTGCAGGTTTTGGATTTTTCTTAAACAATATCCAAACCAAAAGCACATGGAGTGTGAGAACTACATCAAAAGTTCGGAATTGCTCACCGACAAGATTCAAGTTTACGTTTCCTTCCATTTTATCGCCTTTTAAACAAACAAAACCTATTGATGTCGTCTTCTCCCTCTGTGTGTGAGCTTGAGAGTCTGAGACTCATATAGAGACATTCAACACTTTCTGAGTCTGTGTTCATACATTGCTTCGTTTCCTTAGCAGTTCTTCACTTATCGCTACTGGAACTCTTCTTCTTGAACGGTTGAACTTACTGTCATTTTGGCTTGGTGTCTTCGTGTCGTATCCCTCATTTTTTACATTCTTTTATCCTTTTCTCTCTTCTGGATATGACGGTCATCGATTCTAAGCATCTGAGGTTGGATTAGGCAGAGATTTGTACTTCAATTCACCATTCATTCACTTTGTTTCTCTTTTTAAATTTTTCTTCGAATGACAATTACTTTTTTTTAAACCCTTCCTAGCCGAAAAAGGTGGTTTTGATCTGACCAAGTAACCATGGCTTTGAAACGGGGATACTCTGGTGCTGGCCTTCAGAAGAACAGAAGCGGTTGGTGTAGTGTACTTGTCGTAATTCTCCTCTTCTTTGCGGTTTTCGTGCCCTTTCTGTTCCTTATCGGACGGAGTATCCACACGACTACTGGAATCGGTTAGTTTCATTTGTACTTATATTCTGCACTTTCATTTTCTTAATTTGGTGTAAATGGGATGGGATTTTTCATCTATCTGTAATGTGGCTACAATCTCTGTTACTTTTCTGGATCTCACCTTGGTTAATCGGTTATTTGAAATAAAAGAAACCAGAAAGTTCTTGTTCATCTAGAGAAAGGGAAAAAGGTGTTATGCCTCTGTCGAGTTATCTTGACTCGACAGCTCCTTGCCAGAGCAACAATGAACCCATAAATAAGGGTGGATCCCTAGTTTTTCTATTTTTGCCATGAATGTATAGTGAGTTCTGTACTTTGGGCGGGCGATGTTGGTGTACTTGAATTTCAGCAATTTTTCAACTATTATATTTACACAAATTCTACTGAGAATCGATTGGAATTGGGAAATTATTTCCTGCTTGGCTCTGGGTTAGGGTTTAGAAAAGGAGCGTGAGAACCAGAAAGAAGAAGAAGATGAGGTGAAGAATCAGGGTTGAAAGGGTTTTGAAACCTGCAACTCGTCTTCCCCAAAATCGATTGGGGAAGATGAGTTGCAGGTGTTTTTTTTTTTTTTTTTTTGTTCTTGTAAGGGCAATTCCGTCAGTTCAAGTCTACTTTTTAACAGTGTTAGTCATGAACTGAAGGAATGGACCTATCTGTTACCGTTTGCAAACCTCAGGGGGGTACGCAGAATTTTCCAAACCTGGGGGGTGAAAATATCCTTTCGTCAAACCTCAGGGGTGGTATGCGTAAATTTCCCTTAAATGATTTAGTTTAAAAAATTTTATAAGGTATTTTGTAAATTTATATTCCAATTCCTATCCCTTTTAATATTTTATTGAAATGGATATAAATTTAAAATTGAATTGAATTATTTATTGTTATGTGTTCTCTTTTTTTTTTTTTTTGGTAAAAGTTATATGTTTTCTTTTAATAATTGTAAAACTATAGTTGTTTATATATTTTTGATAACTGTAAAGTTATAGCTATTTATTGTTTATTCTAACCATGAATAATTGAACTTACGGTTTTAAACTGTTTACTGTCAGTTTAAACTATTTAACTAAACCATCATAATTTTGAAACTAAAATCGATCGAATTATTAAATGATTTCACAATTTCAACTTAAACGACGATTCAATTCAGTCTTACTTTCATGGTTCTCCATATTTAAAATGGTCTGAAAGTGTTGCAGTCAGAAACACTAGTTGGTAGTGACCTCATATTCTTCATGGCAAGAGTCACAATTTTACTTTAATCTCTTATTAAGACTCATGTGGTGGTAATCTGATATGATTCCATTGAGCAATAACATGAATAAATATACAAAGGTAAGGAGTGATTCACTCCATAAGAAAGGAAAGAAATAAAAAAATTCCTACCTACCTATTCTGTAGTTTACATAAAATGACAATACAAATATAACATTATAAACATGTGTGATAATGATTCAGCCAATGAGTCAGCTCATGTATATCGTAACAGTCCCCCTCAAGGTGGAGCATGAAGGTCATGAATGCCCAACTTGAACCGTAAATGTAGAAATTGAGGACGCCCAAGAGACTTGGTGAACAAGTCGGCAAGCTGGTCTGATGATGAGATCTTGAGGGTGCGTATGAGACCTTGTTGTAATTTCTCACGCACGACATGGCAATCAAGCTCAATGTGTTTGGTGCGTTCGTGGTAAACAGGGTTAGCAGCAAAATGAAGGGCTGCTTGATTGTCGCAATAAAGGGGAATGTGCGCCGGAGGAGGTAGACCTAGATCACGTAAAAGATACGTGAGCCAGGTGAGTTCACAAGTAGTAACAGCCATGACACGGTATTCGGCCTCTGCGAAAGAATGACATACAGTGACCTGTTTCTTAGTCTTCCAAGATATGGGAACGGAGCCAAAAAATATGCAATAACCAGTTGTGGAACGGCGAGTCATCGGGCAACTAGCCCAGTCCGAGTCACAGTAAGCACTGAGTTCAAGAGCATTCTTGGCAGGGATGAGGAGACCTTGACCTGGTGTACCCTTCAAATATCTAAGTAACCGATGTGCAGCGTCAAGGTGCGGCTGACGGGGTTGATGCATGAATTGGCTTAAAATATTGACAGTATGTACAATATCCAGCCTTGTGACTATGAGATATATTAAGCGACCAACCAACCGTCGATAAGGAGCTGGGTCACTGAGAATGGGCCCCTATGTATTTGAAAGTTTCAAATTCTGCTCCATTGGAAAATCAACAAGCCGACATCCAGTGAGACCACAATCATCCAAAATATCCAAGGTACATTTCCTCTGGCAGAGATAGAGACCGTGCTGATAACAGGCAACTTCAATGCCAAGGAAATATTTGAGAACCCCAATGTCCTTTGAATGAAACTGGGTGCAGATGCGGTCCTTGACGTCCTAAAGTAAGGTGGCATCAGACCCAGTAATAATGATGTCGTCCACATAAACGAGTACAAAAACTGACGCAGGTGCCTGATGTAGAAAAGTTAAGGAATGATTAGCCAATAATTGGGTAAAACCAAAACCAATCAGGGCATTAGATAGCTTAGAGAACCAATTGCGGGAGGCTTGTTTAAGACCATATAGAGACCGCTGTAATTTGCAAACCATATTGTCCCCCTTGCACCGATAACCGGGTGGGGGCTACCTGTAAACATCTTCAGTAAGATCCCCATTTAGGAAAGCATTGTGGACATCGAGCTGCCTAATAGGCCAAGCATTTGCAATGGCAACAGTGAGTAGAACACAGATGGTTACTAGCTTGGCAACTGGCGCAAAGGTGTCATGGTAATTGACCCCTTCAACTTGGGTGTAGCCCTTAGCAACAAGGCAGGCTTTGTACCACTCAATTGAACCATCGGGCTTCCGTTTAATTTTGAAGACCCATTTCAAACCAATAGCGCGCTTACCAGCTGGTAGTGGGACAAGGGACCAAGTCTGATTGGCTGTAAGAGCATTAATTTTGGATTCCATGGTAGCGCGCCATTCCAGAAATTTCATGGCTTCTGCAAAAATGGTAGGCTCAGAGGTAGCAGTTAGAGCAGTGAGGAAAGATCTGTGAGTATTAGAAAAACGGTTGTAACATAAGGAATGAGCAATAGGGTGAGCTGTACCTGAACCGACCATTGAAGAAGTTGTTGCTTGGGCAAGTGAGAGATAGTAATCTTGCAGATAGCTCGGTTTCTTTGAGATTCGAGTTGGACGGGTGGGGGTGGTGAGAGAGGTGTTGATGGGGTTGGATTGGGAAGGCTCCATGGTTGGGGGGGTGGGTTCGGTTCAGGGGTTTGAGCATCAGGTGTGGTGTGGGGGGGTCATCCGGAATGGGTGGTGGGGGGTTTCATCATGATCAGGAATGGGTAAAGGCAAAACCGAGGAGGGTGTTGTGGTGGGGTTTGATTGGAGATGGAAGGGAAATATGGATTCATGAAATACTACATCTCGAGAAACATAAATTTTTTTTGAAGTAAGGTCATAAATCTTATAACCCTTTTGTCCATGAGGGCACCCAACGAAAATTCCCGGTAAGGCGCGTTGGTCAAATTTGTGGCGAATTGAAGTGTTACGCCCAAAACATAGACAGCCAAAGACTTTGAGGTGGGAGAGGGTGGGTTTCTTGTGAAAAAGAAGTTCATGGGGTGTACGCCCTTGAAGCACAGGGGTGGGTAAATGGTTTATGAGATAGCAAGGGGTGAGGACACAGTCGCCCCAAAATTCGAGGGGTAGACCACTTTGAAAGCGGAGGGCACGGGCAATGGCCAAAAATGTGATGGTGTTTACGCTCCACAATGCCATTTTGTTGAGGAGTATAAACACAACTCGATTCTTGAAGTACCCCAAGTGATGTGAAATAGGCAAAGGTGTCTTTGTTAAAAAATTCACGCGCATTGTCGGATCGTATTTTCGAATGAAGGCATCAAATTGAGTTTTCACCATGAGAAAAAATGATCGAATTAAAAAATTCACCTCAGTTTTGTGGTTCATGAGGAATACCCAAGTGGTGCGAATGTGATCATCAACAATAGTTAAAAAGGAATGTGCCCCAGAGCGGGTGGGGGTGTGATAAGGGTCCCAAACATCAACATGTATAAGATCAAAATGAGATGTAGTAGATATCATGCTTGAATTAAAAGGCAAACGTGCTTGTTTAGCAAGAGAACAAACAGTGCATACATGCTTAGGCAAAAAAGAAACAGAATTATCTAAATGTTTTAAATAAGAAAATAAAGAGGGAGATGGATGACCGAGTCTCCAATGCCAAAGGTCAAACTGGGGTGAGGTAGTGGCGGAAGCTATCGAAACCAAGGGATCCAAGAAGTATAAACCACCATGTCGCTTACCCGTTGCAAAAATCATCTTCGTCCGTCGGTCCTAAAAAATACAAGAATCAGGCAGGAAAGTGAGAATGCAATCAGAGGAAGCAGTAAGCTTGTTAACAGATAAAAGATTATAAGTGAATGATGGGACGTATAAGACATCAGTAAGGTGCAATTTGGGAGAAATAAAAACGGTTCCAACATGGGTAACTTGGGCTGTCGACCCATTGGGAAGCCGAATGGTAGAGAGCGATGGGTGAGAGGTTGAAAAAAAATTCAGATCTGAAACCATGTGATCTGTGGCTCCAGTGTCGATAATCCAAAAAGACGGGGAGGGTAAGGCCATTAAGGTTGTACCTGCGACGTGGGCTAGTGGGTGGGGAGTACCAGTAGGGAGGAGGGATAGGAGCTGCTACAGCTGATCGGCAGTGAGGGAAGCCGTGGGGGCAGTAGAAGCCTGGTCCGAAGATTGTGAGAGATGGGCAGCAGGGTGAGCAGGTGGGGCGCGCGCTGATGTAGCAGTGCGCGTGCCAGACTTGTTGCGCGAGGTTCAATTGGCCGGGTATCCATGTTGCTTGAAACATCGGGAGTCAGAATGTCCATCAATATTGCAAAAATTGCAGTAATAACGGGGTCGTTCAGGGCGGGTGGTAGACTGTTGGGCGGCTATGGCAACCTGGTCCTGGGCAGGGTAGCGTGAGCTTTGCAAAGAAAGCTGGCGTTCCTCCTAAAGGAGAAGCGAATATGCCTTGGCCATGGTGGCTAGGGGATCCATCAGAAGGATCTAACTGCGAACCACCGAGAACGAATCGTTTAGGCCTTGGAGAAAATCAATCAATGCATCTGTTTCCACAAAGGAGTGGAGTGTAGTCATGGCACCACAGGTGCATGTAGGCAACGATCGGTAGGCAGCGAGTTCATCGCGAAGGGCTTTCAATGTGGTATAGTACTTTGAAATAGAATCAGTCCCCTGTGAAAGATTGGAGATGGAGCGCTGTATCTCAAAAATATGGGGCGCATTCTGTTGAGAAAAACGAGCAGACAAGTCTTCCCAAACTGCATGGGCATTGGTGCTCCATAAGATACTGTCGGCAATGGAAGGAATGGTTGAATGGATCAACCATGATGTGACCATGGAGTTTCAGCGTTTCCAGGCTGGTAGATCATCAGAGTCATCGGCCGGTTGTGGGAGAGAACCGTCGATGAAACAAATTTTGTTTTTAGCTTGAAGGGCCATGGTGATTCCACGACTCCATGTCGGAAAGTTGTCGCCGTTGAGAAGTTGGGTGACCAGCGGCGTGCCGGGGTGGTTGGAATTATGAAGGAAATATGGAGAAGTGGGGTTAGAGGCTACTGGAGCCATTAGAGATGCTCAGGATCGGTATTAGGCTGATACCATGTTAAGACTCATGTGGTGGTAATCTGATATGATTCCATTGAGCAATAAGATGAATAAATATACAAAGGTAAGGAGTGATTCACTCCATAAGAAAGGAAAGAAATAAAAGAATTCCTACCTACCTATTCTGTGGTTTACATAAAATGACAATACAAATATAACATTATAAACATGTGTGATAATGAGTCAGCCAATGAGTCAGTTCATGTATATCGTTAACATGTCTCTCTCTCTCTCTGGTTTTCACTAAAACGTTAAAGTTCTATTTTAGGAACAAGTACATTGAGGTCCAATATCATTAGATTAGAGATGTCCTTGAAAGTAAGTTGACAGAGATCAACAAAATTCATATTGATAGGAATCCATCATATATGATGACAAAGACAGTGCCAAAGGAGAAGCATGAACTATGCAGAATTTGGTAGGCACGGATGCTATGTGAGCTTCTAGTATGGGAGAGTCATCCTCAAGGGACTGGAGGGGGAGTTTATTGGGTGTTTGACTATGTTGGTCCAACCTCATGTAGAAATTTTTAATGGCTTTTAGAGGTGATTTGGTAACATTTTAAAAGTGTTAGATAACCTTGTAATCTCTCTAAGTGCTTGTTATTCAAATTTATAGTGGATCTTAAATTTGGGCATAAACTTTAGAGATGAATCATTTTAATCTTTTATTTGTTTTAGTAAATTATTCTCGAATTGCTCTGAGATTTTTTCCTTCACATGAGAGAATTTTCTATATTAAATCTTATATTCGTTTGATTTGTGGTTACTTGATCTGTGTTTCATTTTTCATTTTATTTACCTTCTTTGATTCACACATGTGGAAAAGATTTTTCGAGTCTCTTCCCAATAACTTTCATGTTTATCCAGTAAACAATGAGGCATTGGACTTTAATTTCCATCATATTTAAAATGACCTTAAAGTGTTACGAGTCAGAAACACTAATTGCTACTGACCTCTCTATCTCATTCATGGGTTTTCATTAAAATGTTAAAGATCCTCTTTGTTCATGATTCCATTTTGAAACCACATTAATTAGATGCTTACTGATCCAAGCCTGGAGCATGCACTTCATGAAAAAAACAAAAAAAACAAAAGTCTGAAGCATGCATGAGTATATTCCATATACTTTCTAAGCGTGTCATGCCCCTCTGGTCTGAATGACTTGACAGCCCAAGTGGGCACTGACCAAAGATCTCTGCCCAATGAGAATTGCAGGTACCATGCATGATGATAGCTAATCATTGGATGCTCCCGTGCCCAACACGTGGAGATTGAGGCTTGACTTTTTTGTTTTGTTTTTGGGTGAAATAGTCTTGACCCATCTTGCAACATGGACCACTAGATTTCAACCTCATATATATATTCTTGGAAGAAAAAAAAAGGTTATAAAGAAAGATCAAAGAGGATGAAATACACAATTATTAATAACCCATTAAGGTTGATGGCCGCCTCCTTCATTTTTCAACCTTTATCTCAAAACCTTTTTCTATGGAGAGAAAGAGAGAGAGAATTTTGACTTACTATTGATACTTAGAGGAGAAAAAGAGTGACAAAAAGAAAGAAAGAAAGGAAGAGCACAAGATAAACACAGTTGATTGCGGGCGGTGGTGATGGTGCACTACCACCGCCACCACCCTCCCCACTTGTGGATTTAATGCAACTGTCAACTGCTATAACTGATTCCTCTCTCTCTCTTTCTCTCTCTAAAGTTACTGAAAGCTCTTTCTTTACTCCTTAGTTGGAAAGGGCACTGAGTTGTTTCTATTGAATGTAATGACCAAAACAACCTTCCCCTCTCGTCACACAAAAAAAAAAATCCAATATTTTTAAAGGGGAAAAAGATCTCTACTTGGTGGTGTTTTCTAGGCATCGTGAAATGATACCTCTACCTCTGTATAGATACCGAGACGTGTTCCCAGACGTTTATGTAGAGACCATGCGACCAAGTAGAGATCTCTTGTCCTTTTTAAAGATATTGAAGGGTTTTGGGACTTTTTCAATTTTACTAAGGTTCATCATCCATGATGGACCCTTCCCAATGGTTGAAAAGTCAACACAAAAGATTGAAGAATTTTATTAGATTCTTTTTTGAGTTAGGAATATGGATTAGTAAGGAATATTATATGTATGGCCAGATCATCATGATCCCCATAAAATGATTTGATTTAAAGATGCTTCAAAGATTCATTACTCAAATGTATATATAAAAAATTTAATAATTTGATTGATTCCTGATAGTACTCATCATGTGTTAAATCATTATTTCTCATTTTTGTCAAACTTAGGAGAATCTAGGCTTTCTATTCCAAAGCAAACACTGAAAAACCACTAAGAAAATTTTGAGAAAACAAACAAGAAATTGGGAATCAATCAATTTCACTCTCACATAATCGAAGATAAGCTTCTTTGCTTGATAACATCATTGAAAAGAAAAAAAGAAAGTTCTGTTATTGCACGTTTTTATTCTTCAAATAAAAGGGATTCGGTTGCAAATAAAATTTAATAAATAATATTTGAAATATTTTTAAGTTATTTATATAATTATGTGAGGTAATGATTACAAAAAAATTTCCGTTTTGGTATTGAATTTATTTCACTTCCCTTACATTCATTTCTCTTGCAATCACACACACACACACACACTCTCTCTCTCTCTCTCTCCATGACAAACAATGTCATTTTAGGAATTTAGAACAATTAATTATGTATTTCAATTACACAAGAGGGTGGACTTTAGCGCAACGGTTAGGCAAAAATGAATATTTGTGAACAATGTGGATATCATTTGAAAATGAGTAGTTCAGATGGAATTGAGCTTTCGATTGATTTGGGTGCGCCGATTTGATATTTTGGCATTATCATCACAAACACAAAGAAGAACTTCCGGATTTTTGTTCCTTCATAAGGGAAGATTGAATCCGAGACTAATAAATTGAAAACTTTCTATTACATATCCATTGCAACTAGTATTTGTGTGTTTCTGCTTGAGCTGTACGAAATTCACTCTTGACAATAATATATGTTGTATATGTAAATTTATGAAAATTCTAGATGTGAAAACATGCGGAATTCACCCATGAAAGGGTATAAGATATAAGAATAGGCGGAAATCAAAATGCTTATGCTGAAATAAGAAACAGGGGCCAATGAGATAGTTGCTCCATTGTGATCAAGTGGTCACGGGTTCAAGTCTCTGGAAACAGCTTCTCAGTTAAGCAGGGGTAAGGCGCCTCCCTAGACCCCCACAGTGGTGGGTGTCTCATGCATTTGGTACGTCCTTTTTCTTTAATTAGGTATTTCAATTATTTAGAACAATGGATGGTTATTTGTTTCTTATTGCTTCAATTTATGTTTTGAGTTTTATCATATGAAGATCTTAGAAATATGGGCCATCCGTACGCAATCTAAATAATTTCGTTGTGGATATATCTGAAAATTTTTCAGTCCCTAAATTTACAAAGAAAATGTTAAAACATTGTCGATGCAAGAATCAAATTATAAAATTTTTTGGAGGTAAACATATATAAAGTAATTCCTTAGTGAACTTCTTGTTGTACCAATATCAAAGTCCATTTCAACTAATGCTATTGAAGTGAAAAGGAAACAAATTTAAACATGGTAGTGACCTTGGACAGCTTTAATATGAAAAGATTAAAAGTTCCAATAGTGTATTAAAAGTCCAAATAGTGTTTTAAACTTTTAAAACATCAAAAGATCATTGTCAATCAAGACTAATTCTGCCAAAAATCGACAAAGTAGCACATTTTCTGATAAATTATTGATTGAGAGAGAATTAATTAATTGAAATTAATCATTACAGATTTTAATTCTAAGCAAGAGCATCAATTAAGTGATTGACAAGGACATTTAAAAGTAAACATTATGAAACAACTTTATATGATTAATTAGAAGAATAGACACTTGTATTGTATTAATTGTGCTTCAGTTATTTGATCCTTTAAGTCAGTATCAAAATTGTCAGGTCTAGAGGCTTTGGTAGGATTTAACTCAAAATTCCTAAACTGACATCTGTGCAAAGAGATGGCTCCAAAAAGTTAGGGAATGATGGTCATAATTAACCCTCTTTCTAATTTCTATCAAATTTCAAAAAATCCTCAGAGCTAGATCTAATGGATTGAAAGAACACTTAAAAAATCCTTTGAGATCCAAGAGATTCAAAGGTCACACAAAGAGGAACCTTGGAACCTTGAATTGATGATAACTCCCAAGAAATAGTGCAGAAAACTTTTCAATTGGTTTTCTGTTATGATTTTGAAGGATTTTGGAACCATACTGCAACTCTGATATTCCTATCAAGATTTTAACTCCAAGTAATTCTAGAAGGTGGAAATAAGAAATGTTTTAGTTGCTTTCAACTTATAAGTACCTAATGCTTGTAATATCTTTTTAAAAGGTATAATTCCCAAAAGAGTAGGTTAATGTTCTTCTGTAAATGGGGATTCCTCTTACAAGCTTATCCCCAAATGTTTGATACCTTTTGTTATTTTGGAGGAAGGAAGTTCACTTACTTTGGATCCAGAAAGATTGGTGGTTGAAGCTCTCTCTCTCTCTATCTCTCTTCCTCAAGAGAGAGAGAGAGAGAGAGAGAGTAGAATTGTCATTTCATGGAAACCCAAGTGAAATGAAGAAGCCCTTGAAACCCAATAGCCTTCATTTAACAGCTTCATCTGTATATAAACCTGCCTAAGCCCTTAGCTTAGAGAGCAAAGAACCATTAATTTGAGTTTCAAAAATGGCAACCACTCAACCACCACCCAATAACATCTGTTGTTTCAGTTATCTTCAATCCCTTTCTCAAACACCCCACAGGCTCAGAAAAAGAATGTTAGCTACATGGACTCCAGACCAAGAGCTCAATCAAATAAGGTTAAGATCAGGTGCAGATATGAAAAGAAAATTGAAGTGGTATGACTTGGTAGCTCTTGGTGTAGGAGGAATGCTTGGTGTTGGAGTTTTTGTGACAACCGGTCCAGTAGCGCGCAAAACCTCTGGTCCTGCTGTATTTATGTCTTATATCATTGCTGGATTATCAGCTCTCCTTTCTTCTTTGTGTTACACAGAGTTCTCCATTGAGCTTCCTGTTGCTGGTGGATCCTTCAGTTATCTCAGAATAACTTTTGGTATTACTGTAATCTTTAATATATTTTTTTCGCATTTTTGAACTTATTGATTCTACCTGGTTATGATCAAATCTTTATCTTCTTTCCTGTTCTTTTGAAATGGTGTTTATAATAGGAGAGTTTGTGGGCTACTTTGCTGGAGCTAACATACTAATGGAGTATGTACTGTCCAATGCGGCAGTAGCAAGAAGTTTCACAGTATATCTATCCAGCACCTTTGGAGCAATAGATCACCCAAATTCTTCATGGTTAGTTGAAGTAGGTGGATTGGCAAAAGGGTATAATAAGTTAGATTTCGCCGCGGTTGCTCTTGTTCTACTTCTTACTCTCTGTCTTTGTTACAGGTTTGATTCTTTATCACCTCTGTGTTTATTTAGTATTTGAACTATTGGCTCTGTTTGATAAGTTTATTGGATCCAAGTCAGTGGACAATTTATTTAGTCTTTTTTTTTTTTTCTTTTTGGGGATTAATAACTAGTAATTATAGGCATATAGACTAATATTCTATGTGATATTGTGATCAATTTTGTAATTAGACTATAAGTTCATTGGTGCTTGTGGAGTGATGGGTACACCTTTTTTTCTTTCTTTTCTTTGGTTACAGTACCAAGGAGAGCTCTATGTTGAACCTTGTGATGACAGTCTTTCATGTGATCTTCTTTGGGCTTATTATAATTTCTGGGTTTTGTTATGGGAGTACCGAGAACTTAATACATCCAGGAGGATTAGCTCCTTTTGGTGTAAGAGGTGTTCTTGATGGAGCAGCAATAGTTTACTTCAGTTATATTGGCTATGATTCTGTATCAACCATGGCAGAAGAGATCAAGAACCCTTCAAAGTCACTTCCAATTGGGATTGTGGGATCTGTTCTTATTGTTTCTGTGCTTTACTGCTTGATGGTCTTGTCTTTGTGTTTGATGATACCTTATAATGAGGTAAGCTAGCTATTGAAATCTATTTATACAAGAACCTGGCATTTACAGCTTATTTAATCACTTGGAAGTCCTTTTAAGTGCTCAATCATTCTGAGAAAAGCTTGTGATTTCCATGATTTCTAGATATCAGATGCTGCATTTGCTTCAGCTTTCCAAAAGATGCCTGGTTGGAAATGGATGAGCACCATGGTTGGTGCTGGTGCAAGTTTGGGAATTGTGGCTTCTCTCTTGGTTGCCATGCTTGGTCAGGCTAGGTACCTTTGTGTTATCGGAAGGGCTCGGCTCGTCCCGGTCTGGTTGGCTAAGGTTCATCCTTCTACAGGCACCCCTATGAATGCAACACTCTTCTTAGGTAAGGATTTTCTTTAACAAGTTGACCTAGCTAATAATTAGTTGGTATCAAATGAAGGAAAGGAAAATACCATTAAAACACAAATAATCTATGGCTCCGTTTGGTTGCAAGGAAAATAAAGGAAGGAAAATAAATCAAATCAACACTAGAGTGGAAGTTTTGTAATTGTTACCACATATGATTAAAGTTATTAAAATTTCACTTTATTTTGACATTGAAAAATATATTTACTAAATATGATTAAAAAAAATTCAGGTAAAAAGCACTCAATCATGATTAGAAAACTTTCTTTTTTCTTATTAAAAATGATTTCACATACCTTTTGTTGGAAATGATTTTCAAATCAATTTCATTCTCTCATTATTGTTTTAATTAATTTCTTCTTCTATGCATATATGTGGAAAATTTTATACACCTAAAATTTTCAAACTAAAACCTTCTACTTGTGTTTTCTTCAAGATCCACCTTCTTTGTTATAAATATAAATATAATCTCTTTCTACCAATTGTTACTTCTTAATTGGTTGGAATGGAGGGCAAGCAAAGCAATAAGAGAACCCATATGAATCTTTCTTTCTTTCTTCTCTACTCCATATGTTGCAGGTATCTGCACAGCAGCCATTGCACTCTTCACAGACCTTGACATAGTACTAGAGATGATCTCCATTGGCACACTCTTGGTGTTCTACCTCGTCGCAAATGCATTAATTTATCGTCGCTATGTTGTTAATGTTGATGATGGAACCAAACATCACCCACTTCTCACTCTCCTCTTCTTGTTGATTTTCTCATCAACCTCTGTTGGATTCTCTCTATCATGGAAATTGAATGTACAATGTTGGGGGGTGTCCTTAATTGGTGGGGTTCTTATCTCCATTACTATTTTCTTCCATTACATGGTCCCCTGCATTAGTAGGCCAACTGATCAGTGGTCTGTTCCATTCATGCCATGGCCTGCTGCAGCTTCAATCTTCCTTAATGTCTTCCTTATGACCACATTAAACAAGAAAGCTTTCCTAAGGTTTGGAATATGGGCTTGTGTGGTCACATTATTCTATGTCTTATATGGTGTTCACTCCACATACCGGGCAGAGGAATTGGAGACTAATGATGTTGAGGGGAACCGGCCAACCTCATCTGCCTAGAAGCTGGTTTAATTGGTTGGGCTCTAACACTAGCTGCTCAACCCAGGCCAGACCAGGCCAGGCCAGCCCAAGTCAAAAACATGTTTGGTATTGAGCATTAACCCATCCATAACCTGGATAAGTGAGAGAGAGAGAGAGAGAGAGAGAAGCAAGTTGACAAAAATAAGATGGAAAGGCAGCTGGATCCAAGGCAGATAGCAGCTTAGAAGTCAAAAGAGAGGTTATTTAAAAAGAAGAAGTTTCTTTTTTCCTTTTCTCTTCTTTTTCCTTTCTTGTGGGGAAATTTTCTGTAATCTGTAAATTTAATCTATATTTTTCTATTTCTTTTATATAATATATTTATTTTTCTAATTTTCATAATAAAGTAAATTTTCACCTCTCTTTTTCCCTTGACATTTTAATGAACTCATGAGATTATCCCTCAATGGCAATAATTTCACTATTTTTCAACTTCATCTTTACATCTACTTTCTAAGTATGTTTTAAGATGACCAAATTTAAAATTACATAAATATTAATATTATATTATATTTTTAATATTTATATTTTATTCTAATGCCTACATGACCATTCTCAATCCATTTGGCATTTAATGTATTGATGTTTTTAATGTGATGTGGACTGTCCAATTTTATCGCGTATTTGTATCTATGTATTAATTTAGCCTAAGTACGTACTAGAAAGATTTGATGGTTTAACTAATCCACTAATTCAATGACAAAATTTAGAGAATGCATACCATATGATTGAGGGTATGGAAATTAAAATTAAAGAAATGTATTAAGGGTGGACCTTGGTGCAGTGGTTAGGTTGTTCCATTATGACCAAGTGGTCACGGTTTCGAGTCTCTAGAAACAACCTCTTTGTGAAGTAGAGATAGTGCTACATACATTATGACCCTCCCCAAACCCTGCAGTGGCATAGCCTGGTGCACTGGGTACGCCCTTTTCTTTATTGAAGAGAGAATATACCAATAATAATTATGTAGAATACATAGTTAGGGGTAATTTAGGTATTCTGAAAAAATTAAGGAGGAAGGGGAGGTAAAAGTTTACTTTATTGGAGAAATCAGACAATAAATATTATATTAAGAATTTTAGGAGATATAATGAAGTTTAGGAGACCATAGAAATCTCTCCTGTTCTGTAATTGTAACTTGTACTCACTGAATTCCTACCAGGCAAGACAGAATGATTGAGAGAGAAGGATATACAAGAATGGGAAGGGAAAACGTACACCAAATCAAAAAACAAAGAGAAAAAGAAGAAAGTGGTTGCTTTTGCTCCATTTTGTATTTGTTTATGTAAGAGTTAAATATTTTGATCTTTTTTTTTTCTTTTTTCTTTTTTTTTGGTAGAAACCTTTTTCTTTTCTTGATTTATCATCTATCATGGTCATATCATGCTCAATATTGCAATGCTAAAAGATTTGAGGCTTGTCTTACCCAAAAAAAAAATTTGTTTTGAGGCTTTGATAGGAGATGATTGAGGTGTGTTTGGCCCATTCTAGTTAATGATGATGGATATGATATCAAAACCTTTTCAGTAAAGTTTGCTATTTTCTCAAAAAAATTTCCTTTCATTATAACAATTATGGGGGAGTGCAGGCCACATGCACACGGCACTCAATGAGAGAGCGCACTGACATCTCAAGGGTGGGATTTTCGTCTTTCATGGGAGTGGGGTGGTGATCATTTCGCCCTCCACTGGGTCTGAGCATGGCCTACACCTCCAGATCATTTTCCAGACAATTATATAAGTGGTTTTAGTCTTTGCATGAGTAAGTGTTGTTAGTGTTATCTCTTTAATTTTTTATTTTTTTTTTTTGGTGCAAAAGAAAAATATATATTAAATAACAAAGACGGAAAGTTCAGTATTCAGTTGGTGCCTCATGGATCAAAGTTATGTCCATTATTAACATCTTTGCATGTACATTGTAAGAGGTGGATGTAGAGATCTCAAGTGGAAACCATTGTTGGAAAACCAGGTTTTTTGGTTGGACTCTCCCTTTTCAAAACTTGGTGAGTCGAGCAAGTCAAACCTGGTCGAATGAGTCATGTTTTTTTTTTCTTCTTCTTGTTTTTATAACATCTTTTTTTTTTCCTTCTCCAACTGAAGAGGGACTGAGGCTATGTTTTACTTCAAAGTGTGAAGAGAGAGAGAGAGAGAGAAAAAAAAAGGTTAATATTGAAGACAAACAAAAATTCTAGGGCTTTGTTAGTTGTAGGCCAAACTTATGGTCTATGAATAGCATAGAACCCAATAAAAAAAAATAAAAAGACAGAGACGATGAGTTTCACATGACTCGGGCAAAAAAATATCTATCAATAAAAACTTGGACTCACTCGGACCTAATCTGATCATTTCTTAAACTTAGGTGAGTCTTCATGACTTTTGACCATGTTTCATGTTTTTTGCACTTGACTCGAGTGATTTGCCCCAAATCAATACCTGATTTTCTAACTATGATAGAAATATCAATTCGTCTCACTGATATATTGTTTATTTGGTCATCACTAATTCTTAGTCGTCATTTTGAAAAGCTTACATGTGATCTTAGGGAGTTTGAAGAAGTAAAACCATGAAATACATCATGTTTTTATATTCTAAGCTACTTTCTAAAGTGAAGGACACCTTAGATCTCATGATAGTGAAAAAATCTATAATGCTAATAATTGAACCATCTCGATCTCAATAGGAACCACGAAAGTTGTTCTTCCATTTCTATAGTACGGACCTGGCTCTTGTCCAGCCATGGCGAGAGCAGGACAGTCTAGCCCCACTAAATGACAGTAAAATCAGGGATGGGGTGGTCATTTCACATGTGGGGCCCAGGTGAGACCCACCTGTGAAATGACCATCCCACCCCTGATTTTCCTGTCGTTTAGTGGGGCTGGACGGTCCAGCTCCCGCCATGGCTGGACAGAATCCTTTTCACTATAGTACCTAGAATTATTTAGGAACCGGTACCATCCCGTCCTGTTAATAATCAGGGTGGGGACCTAGATTTAGTTCCGTTAACTAAACTTAATGGTTCTACCCAAAAAAAAAATTAAACTTAATGGTTTTGGGATTGACACTTTTGGTACTGGTTTGGTATGGACTTGTTCCGATTGACACCCTTAGGTCGAGGAAAGAGCTTAAGTGAGAAAGAATGGATAAATAACAGGAACTGAAATTGATTATCGAAGCACACCTTAGAGAGGGACTGCTAGCTATGATTATGCAATTCTCAACAGAACTAGGGTTTTCATATGATCAATTCTTCCATCGCTTCATCACCACTTTTTTCCTTCTTTTCTTTCTTTTTTTCTTCTATTTTTTTAATCGACATTTGCAAATGTGAGAGCTCTTTGAGAGGGAAGAGATAAACATATTTTTTTTAATTATTTTATAATGATCGAGCTTGATGTTGACTTTACAAGCTATCTACATAACCTCAACTGTTTAAGAAATCAGGTCAAACATAATTCATGTTCAAGTATCTCTCTTTATCCTTTCAATTTTCCCTCCTCGTTGGAGACATTAATATCTTTTCAATTGACTCAGACTAGTGAGGTACGACAATTCTAATAGGTTAAGATCCACAAAGTCTAACGGCATTCCCTCAAAGGATCTCTTTAACCTAAATGTCACTCCAATTGAGCCTGAACTTTCCTCGCAGATCATGCCTTTTAATCTTTTAAAACCAAATCTCAGACTAGATTAACCTTCTCTTTAAATGCCTTAGCAATTCTGTGCTGATATTTCTTCATGTTATCAATGGTTCTCATTATTTTCTCGTCTATAACATTTAAACATCGGTCGGACTCAGGTAACTTCATGTCCATGGAGGCCTTGAGGAAAGCATTCTAGAATGACTTGGGTCAAACTGTTGTTCTGTATGAGACGTATTTGAGAAATGCCTTCAAAGACTTCACTGAAACAGAAGTTGAGCCCGCCTCGACTTGGCAACCTCTTGCTTATGGTCGTGAAGACAAGCCCAGACACCACTAATAGCTATAAGGCAGCAAGGCAGGTAAGGAAGTTAAGTTAGTGCCTATAGTCCAGTCAAAAGCAAGAAGACTGGTGAAAGTAAGCTTGCTGTTAAGGTGACCCCAAAATAATTGTGGCTGCCCTCACCCCACCCCAAAAAATCAATTCCGATGATGACATGTACATGGAGACCTTGAGGGAAGGTGGCCTCTCCCCCGCCCACACCCCACAAAAAAAAAAATAAATAAATAATATTCCGATGATGACATAGCCTGCCACAAAAAAACCAATCTAAGAGATAGGAATTATATGCTTTGTTGACTGGACAAGCCAAAAAAAAAAAAATCATTGATCCTTCAATTTTTCATTCTAGAATTCAGCATTTGAGGAACCTCGTCCCAACCCAAAAATACTTAAGCAGTAGTAACTCTGCAGGAAGGGATGTAATTAACCTCCAAGCAACATACACCAATTAAAACCAATTATTAACAATCCACAATTTTTTATTAAAATTGCAACCATAATTCAGTTGACAAGCTTGTTGGAAAGGCATCATTCGTTGCATTGATACATGCTAAAGCCTGTAATAAAAGCCAGAGAGAAGACATGCAATACACAAGCACAAGTGCACAACCTGGTAGCAAATGATTAAGAACAAGGTGAAAGTAGAACTGTTCCTTACCAAAGAAGAGATCTTATAGAAGATGAAGATAAAGAAAAGGAAGGTAAACCAACTTGTGAAACTGCAATAAGGTGAGGACTGCACAATCAAATATCAGGACTCAAATAAAGGGGGGAAAAAATGAGAACCTTACTACTGTATTCTCCAGGTCACTGCCTAGTCTCCCATGGTGACCCATATGGAGTGAGATGGGATCAAAATTTCTCTGTATCACATGCTTCACTTTTGGCCTTTGATGCCATATAAAGAGCAACAATTCAAAATTAAGAACACATAATAAGTCAGACAAATCGGTCCTTGATCTTGTGATCCTCTGAAGCAGGTTGATTGAGGTGGGCCCTGATTCCAAATGCTTATGCATGATGGTTCCTGACATTCTGTTCATGGATGTTGATTGTGCTCTAATATGCAAGACTACAGAGTCTTTGTGAATATGTACAATAGATCCGCCCATCTTTCAGCATATCTTCTAACTATTCAGGATATTAAACCATGTTTGTTTTGGACAAAAAATAATTTCTTAGGAATTAGATAAAGAAAAATGGGCCCAAAACACAAAAATAGAAGCTTAACGAAAAGAAACCATAGAACAGATTAACACAAATTGATATGACCACCTAAAACCTACTATTATTCAGATCAGGAACAACCTTTGGAAGACCATTGCAGTTAACATGGATGACCCTAATCACTGAGAGAAGCTTGAAACCAGGCTAACATTTGTCTTTGATTACTCTGCCTGTATTTCCCCCTGGGAGTCCTTTATTCTCCTTATCACTTCCATTAACAATTTGACATCTAAAACAGGATTAGTTTTGGAACCCTTAGGCTTCTACTATGTAGAATTGCATCTGTCAAGTCTTCAGCCCTTCCAATTGAAGAGGACCAGAAAGACTACAGCACTCTTTCCTGTGACAGAACTTCCCAGGCCAGAATTGATAACGCACCACCACATTCCTGCTTTTTTGTTGAATTTGATAGTTGAGCATCTGGAAACATCAAGCTTTGGGCCTTTAAGGACTCTTCAACTCCTTTTCCAGTTTTCCTGCTAGTGTTTAGATTTTAATGGATTTATTTAATGGTCTGCCTAATTTGATAACTTCCATCAAAATGAGGCTGCATTTTGAAATTTCAGAATACTATTACACATAATGACATGTTTTTAATATTTTTCTCCTCTTAATATCTTCACTAACAGAACAAACTTGGTTACTTCATCAAGCCAGTCTCCAGATCAATTCCAATTGTAATCTTCTATCGCTAAAAACCCTTTTATCAAATTAAACCATGTAATCGTAGAATTTGCCATTTACATGGTTTTTCCTATTGATCACCTATGGGAATCTTAGATACAATTTTTCTTTCATGGGGTCACTCATACTGACAGGGCTCCAACAATAAGCACACTTAGTTTTGGAAGTAAATTCAGTAGCCAAATAAGCTGTTGGAGGAGCCGGTGGGGGAAGAAGAAGATCGCACAAGCACTTTTGACCACGCAGGCACTCACAAACACTACACTATTCCATTCTATTCAATCTGTGATTTCACCCCAATACAAGCTATTTAAAAGAAGAAAACCCAACTACCAAAGGAAACCTAGTAAACTTGGAAACAAACTTTAACAAGGAAACAACATCCTAAGATTCTTAACCAACTCTAACATTTGCAAATGTATCCCACTTTCTAAAATTGACTGAATAAAATATTATCTACCTAAATAAAATAAATTCCTAATATGTTACTGGACTCAAGACTCAAACCGGACCCGTTTCATCCCCATCTGGATACCCAACTGGGTTTGAGTCGATCTAAGGTAGTGCACCAACATCAATTCCCCCAGTGTTGAGTGGACGAGTTTTGCAAAATGAGAGAATCAGCACCATTCGATCGGCATCCACAAATATCAACTTTTATAGGGTGATGATCCAGCGCATATCATGATCAATTGTCATGATCTTCTGATGGTCGGTAGCAAACATCTCTTCGATGGGAATCTGATCGTGGGGTTTCACAACTGAAATCAGACAATCGATCAATTCTTCAATTGCAATCTAGATTGGACCATGTACTTCAGTTTGATTGTCGCTTTCGTTGCCCAATTTTTTTTCCACATCTGATCCGCCTTCTGAAGATTGTATCAAGTTTGACACCTTATCATAGAAGCGATTATTATCATCGGCAAGCTCCTGACAACCTGTCTTTAAATCAAGAAGTCTTGTATGGAGATTACAGAGTTCAGTTTGCAATTTACAGAAACCATCTCTAATTGAAAGGAGTAAATCGTTCTGATCAAACTCCATGATGTAGCCAGGTTCAGCTTTGCTGTAAATAAATAGAATCTCTAATGGCCACTGGGACATCAGAATAAGGAAAGACAAAATAAGGTTAAGAATTGAAGATGGAGGGCAAACTAAAAGGGTAGAAAAGGAAGATAACCCTTTTACAGCAGTAATTACTATGGTTGATATAAAGGGAGGGGGTTTTCGAGGAAAAAAGAGAAAATAAGAATTAAGTGGACTAACGATTAAGTGCTTGGGGTAATTTAGGAATGAAAAAAATAAAGAAAAAGAATAATAAAGAATTCATGGGGGAGGGTCTCTGACTTACCGTCTCCTACTTGGAGTCGTAACTCCAGAGAGGGAAACACCGTGGGTTGCAACAACAGAGGAGGGGTGTTCCACTTTGAATTGGATTCTACTTTGCAATTGAACCGGAGGATCAGCAAGGACGACGGCGAGAGAAGCACACGGCTGTTGAAATCAGGTATGATTGGGCCTTTTTTTGTCTGTTTCTCGCTTTCTCTTCTCTTCCTTCTATGTTTTCAATTGATGGAACATGGAAGAGTCGAGAGGGAAAATCGAGAGGAAGGGTTGTTGCTGGAATCAAACTTGCAGTAAAAAAGGGTGGTGGTATGTTTCTATAGAAGGAGCAGGGTTCACTAAGGGAAGGGTATAGCACGATTTGATAGGACGGTTGGGGTTTCGTCTTCTCTTTTTTGCAACAGAGAGTTTTTTTTTTTTTGGGGGGGGTGGGGGGGTGGGGGAGAGGGTAGAATCATAAAGGGTTGCAGCGGTAAGGGAAGAAGATGGGATTAGGTTTCTAGTCTGGAGAGGGTTGCTGTGATAATCGGAGGATTGGGTTGGGGGTTTGGCTGATGCTGTAGGGTTGGGGTTTGCTACCTTTTTTTTTTGGCGGTCCGCAGCTCTCTGTAGAGGAACAGAAGTAGGTCTACGGGGAAGGG